>NC_044324.1:10341512-11089076 GCF_007399415.2 Gopherus evgoodei
GCTCAGCCAGGAGGGTGCCCACACCAGGCCCATGCTTCTTGAAAAACTCCTGCGAGGCCCCACCTGTGCCATGAAGGAGACAGGGGCCTTTGCCCTGCCCCCGGGAGAGGGTGGGCTGAGCGAGATAGGCTCGGCCTAGCAGGCCACAGGCCCTGAATGGGCAGGGGAGTTGAGGGAACTGGCTGCCATCCTGCAGGTGGGGACAGATGGGTACCTGAGCTCAGAGTGTGCCAGCCACGCACAGCCCGGGCAGGGCGTCTGCAGAGAGATGGCTCCTGGGACAGCCAGGGTCCAAGCCAGCCTGCGCCGCAGATCAAACGGAGGGTTGCCTGAGCTCAGAGTGTGCCAGCCATGCACAGCCCGGGCAGGGCGTCTGCAGAGAGATGGCTCTCTGGGACAGCCAGGGTCCAAGCCAGCCTGCGCTGCAGATCAAACGGACGGGTGCCTGAGCTCAGAGTGTGCCAGCCACATAGCCCGGGCAGGGCGTCTGCAGAGAGATGGCTCTCTGGGACAGCCAGGGTCCAAGCCAGCCTGCGCCGCAGATCAAACGGACGGGTGCCTGAGCTCAGAGTGTGCCAGCCACGCACAGCCCGGGCAGGGCGTCTGCAGAGAGATGGCTCTCTGGGACAGCCAGGGTCCAAGCCAGCCTGCGCCGCAGATCAAACGGACGGGTGCCTGAGCTCAGAGTGTGCCAGCCACACATAGCCCGGGCAGGGCGTCTGCAGAGAGATGGCTCTCTGGGACAGCCAGGGTCCAAGCCAGCCTGCGCTGCAGATCAAATGGACGGGTGCCTGAGCTCAGAGTGTGCCAGCCACGCACAGCCTGGGCAGGGCGTCTGCAGAGAGATGGCTCTCTGGGACAGCCAGGGTCCAAGCCAGCCTGCGCCGCAGATCAAACGGACGGGTGCCTGAGCTCAGAGTGTGCCAGCCATGCACAGCCCGGGCAGGGCGTCTGCAGAGAGATGGCTCTCTGGGACAGCCAGGGTCCAAGCCAGCCTGCGCCGCAGATCAAACGGACGGGTGCCTGAGCTCAGAGTGTGCCAGCCACGCACAGCCCGGGCAGGGCGTCTGCAGAGAGATGGCTCTCTGGGACAGCCAGGGTCCAAGCCAGCCTGCGCTGCAGATCAAACGGACGGGTGCCTGAGCTCAGAGTGTGCCAGCCAGCACAGCCCGGGCAGGGCGTCTGCAGAGAGATGGCTCTCTGGGACAGCCAGGGTCCAAGCCAGCCTGCGCCGCAGATCAAACGGACGGGTGCCTGAGCTCAGGGTGTGCCAGCCATGCACAGCCCGGGCAGGGCGTCTGCAGAGAGATGGCTCTCTGGGACAGCCAGGGTCCAAGCCAGCCTGCGCCGCAGATCAAACGGACGGGTGCCTGAGCTCAGAGTGTGCCAGCCAGCACAGCCGGGCAGGGCGTCTGCAGAGAGATGGCTCTCTGGGACAGCCAGGGTCCAAGCCAGCCTGCGCCGCAGATCAAACGGACGGGTGCCTGAGCTCAGAGTGTGCCAGCCATGCACAGCCCGGGCAGGGCGTCTGCAGAGAGATGGCTCTCTGGGACAGCCAGGGTCCAAGCCAGCCTGCGCCGCAGATCAAACGGACGGGTGCCTGAGCTCAGAGTGTGCCAGCCACGCACAGCCGGGCAGGGCGTCTGCAGAGAGATGGCTCTCTGGGACAGCCAGGGTCCAAGCCAGCCTGCGCCGCAGATCAAACGGACGGGTGCCTGAGCTCAGAGTGTGCCAGCCATGCACAGCCGGGCAGGGTGTCTGCAGAGAGATGGCTCTCTGGGACAGCCAGGGTCCAAGCCAGCCTGCGCCGCAGATCAAACGGACGGGTGCCTGAGCTCAGAGTGTGCCAGCCATGCACAGCCCGGGCAGGGCGTCTGCAGAGAGATGGCTCTCGGGACAGCCAGGGTCCAAGCCAGCCTGCGCCGCAGATCAAACGGACGGGTGCCTGAGCTCAGAGTGTGCCAGCCACGCACAGCCCGGGCAGGGCGTCTGCAGAGAGATGGCTCTCTGGGACAGCCAGGGTCTAAGCCAGCCTGCGCTGCAGATCAAACGGACGGGTGCCTGAGCTCAGAGTGTGCCAGCCACGCACAGCCCGGGCAGGGCGTCTGCAGAGAGATGGCTCTCTGGGACAGCCAGGGTCCAAGCCAGCCTGCGCCGCAGATCAAACGGACGGGTGCCTGAGCTCAGAGTGTGCCAGCCACGCACAGCCTGGGCAGGGCGTCTGCAGAGAGATGGCTCTCTGGGACAGCCAGGGTCCAAGCCAGCCTGCGCCGCAGATCAAACGGACGGGTGCCTGAGCTCAGAGTGTGCCAGCCACACATAGCCCGGGCAGGGCGTCTGCAGAGAGATGGCTCTCTGGGACAGCCAGGGCCCAAGCCAGCCTGTGCCACAGATCAAACATAGCACTTTGACTGTGTCTGGAAACAAACCAGCAGTGAGGGCAGGTTCCTGGCGACAGCACCGCATCCCCCCCGAGACACTGCACCAGCTGGGGCCTCCCAGCGACAGTGCTGGGGGTCGGTCCGGCCCCGAGCGAGGAAGCCAGTGAGGCCCAGGCAGTGTGGAGGGTGCTGGCCTGCAGGCCCAGCACCCGTTCACAGGGGAGTGGAGGCGATGCAGCTCATTCCCAGGCTCTCCTGCTCTGCCCCCCGTCTCTGGGCTTTGCGTGCGGAGACACACGAGGGCGGTCACGGCAGAGCCGCGTCAGACGCAGCCGAGCGGTGAGACCAGAGCCCAGCAACAAGCAGAGCAATGACACGGGTACGTGGGCTCAGAGCCAGGGAGACCCAGCTGCCCGCAGTGCCTGTGCTACCGGTGCAGGCATTAGGCTCTGGGAAAGGCACGAGGCTGGACAGTCAGACGCTCAGGACGAGTTCTGGGGGAGACGTGTGATGGATAGGAGGTGCCGCTCAGCCCTGGAAAGCAGAGGGAACGGGAGCAGGTGCCTGGGAGGGGGGTTTGCAAGGGGCAGATTATTTTGGGGAGGAGAAGCAGGGTCACAGAAGCAACTATTTCCACTCAGCAACTGCCCCAGTGGTAGCTGTGCTATTTATTTTTAGCACCCTCAAGCATGCTTGGCACTTCTGCCCACAGAGCTTACACGCCCAGGTGGCCTGCCAGCCCAGCTGCAAACATCCAGGAGCTTCACAGAGATCTAACCGTGCACTGGGGGGCTCCCGGCACCCTTCTCACACACAGGCCCCCCGGATCCAGACGAGGTGGCCCGTGGCTGACTGGGCTGGTAAGCCCCGTGTTCCCAAGACTCTCACGTATGGATAACACTCTGATGGGGAGCCAGAGAGGTTCCTACACACAGCGTGGGGCTAAGAAGCTTTGGCCTTTCCTTACATATGGAGATGGACTGAAAGAGATTTGGGGGAGTGAGCTCCACCCCCCGGGGACTCTCCTTCCCCCGCCAACACCTCATCTCCCGAAATCCTAATGCAGAGACTCCCTGTCGTGACAGATCTGCCTGATTAGTGCACAGGGCCCCATTCCCAGCCAGCTCACCCTCCAGTTAGCTGTCAGGCTCCTGGGCCCTTGCTGTCCTGACACAGGCACCTCCTGCCAGGGCTATCAGCCCCTGCTGAAACCTGCTGCATGCAGAGGGGATTCGGGCCTGTCTCGGCCCCCCAGTGTCCTGCTCCAGAACGGGGATCAGAGATGGAGTGCAGGAAACCACCCATCCCACATTCCCTATGAGACCCACACACAAAATGTCACCACCCAGAGCAGCGGATACAACCATCGTGTCGGATTCAAAGCTCCTCTAGTTTGCAATGTAGTGCGCCAGACTGCTCCTGCCAGGGTTAGCTGCTTTGCAAAAGAAGGTCACAAGGAAGCATGTCCCACGTCCAGGCATCCACAAGAGACTGAGCGTCCCCGCACAGACTGCGCTGCCCAGCGAGGGCACTGGGGGGCTTGGCGCACAAACAGGATCGTCCGCGCGGAATGCACTGCCCAGCGAGGCGTTGGGGGCCCGGCGCACAAACAGGATCCCTGTTTAAAACAGTGACGAGTTCCGCTGTTCCCAGAGCTGTGTGACAGCATCACACAGCAAGACGCACTTAAGTATTAAACGACATGCACCAAAATAAGACCAGATGAAATGACTCTGTATGGCAGGCTTGGGAAATCAGGGCATGGGGAGATGGTGCTGCACAGTGAGAAATACCAGATGAGTAACATGGAGCAGCTTTCCGACCCCCAGCTCTGACCCGCCTGGCCATGGTCTGGGGCAGCCTGGCTCCAGTGCCACAAGAGCTGACACCAAATCTCCTCCTTGTTCCAACACGATCCACAGTGTCCACGGGGGCCCAGGCAGCCCACAATGCACCAGGCTTCTTGCAAGAACCACACACTTCTGCTGGCACGGCCACGTGGTGCTAGTCGTTTACCAGCAGCCAATGGCTTGGATGCGATTTGCACAAACCAGAACAGAATGCAGCTGCCCTACCTCCGCAGGGGCTGCCTGCAGGCTCCCGGATTCTGCACACCTCAGCCAGTACTGTCACTTGCCACATTGGGGTGTCTCTCTCCTGGGAAGCAGGGCCCATGCTATGTTCATACACCACTGCCAGCACTGCACAGGTCGTGCCATGGTGGGCAAAGGCCACAGGGGAGAAGCAGCCAGCCATAGCACACCTGGAGAGGGTGCAGGTGGAGGCCAGGTCCTCGGAAACTGAGGGCTATTCCTCACAGGGAATCAGCAGAGTCACTATTATGCACAAAACAAATACAATGCAGTTAAGCTCCTCGTCTGCACCTCCAGAGAGCAGCCCATTGCGAGGGGCAGACAGGAACCAACAGCCTTCTGCACTGGTCCAAGGCACCAACCATCTGGGCATCTGTGACATTATTATATGAACTGGGACCGTATCAATCATTGTTGCAACCAATGTCCTATAGTGGCACCAAATCTTGTACAAAAGGAGGTCACATAACGTGTCTATGAAAAGTTGATGATTTGCTGGTTACGATTACACTACCTGTATGCATTAGGGTGACCAGACAGCAAATGTGAAAAATCAGAACAGTGGGTGGGGGGTAATAGGAGCATGTATAAGAAAAAGACCCAAAAATGGGGACTGTCCCTAAAAAATCAGGACATCTGGTCACCCTAGTATGCATGTATCATTTTTGTATTTCAAGTTACAAGTATTGGCTCTGTACTGTCTGTATTTCAAACTTGTGCTGTGCTTCTGGGTGACACCTCAGAAAATTTGGCATCAGCTCTGCCTAGCCTGCTTGATGGCCCATTAAGGACCTCGCTACACAATTGACCCATTGAGAGAAGGCAGATCCACCTGTGACTCAGCAAGGCATGCAGGGACATGCCTACAGGCAGAACTCTAAGGTTTTCCCAGGCCATGATGCTGGGTAACTTGTGTTTGGGACAAAGGAAGTACAAGACCGCCTAACAAATGATATAAAAGGCAGCTGCATAATCTCCATTTTGTCTTCAATCCTGCTTCTTACCTCTGGAGGGACTCTGCTACAAACGGAAGCTTTGAAAAAAGGACTGAATGACCCATACCCAGCTGGGATGTTCCAGAGACTTGATTTGAACCTGCAGTTTACTCCATCGCTGCTACAAGCCAGAACCAAGAACTTTGCCATTACTGTATGGAATTAATTCCATTTAAACCAATCTTAGTCTCTATTTCTTTCTTTTATGAATAAACTCTTAGATTTTAGATTCTAAGGATTGGCAACAGCGTGATTTGTGGGTAAGATCTGACTTGTATGTTGGTCCTGGGACTTGGGCCTTTGGGATCTAGAGAACCTTTTCTTCTTTTATTGGGGAGTTGGTTCTCATAACCATCTGTACCTATAACGGGTGGCACTGGTGGTGATACTGGGAAACTGGAGTGTCTAAGGGAATTGCTTGGGTGACTTATGGTCAGTGGGGTAAGACCAAAGTCCTCTCTGTGTGGCTGGTTTGGTGCCTTAGTAATAAAGGACACCCCACTTTGGGCTGTGACTGCCCTGTTCTGAGCAATTTGTCCTGAATTGTCACTCTCAGTTGTGTCCCACGAGAGGGCAGCATGGTTACAAGGGAACCGAAGAGCCATGAGAGAGGAGGGAAGGCCCTTTCACTGATCAGTAACTGGTTAAAAGACAGGAAACAAGGGGTAGGAATAAATGGTGAGATTCACAGTGGAGAGAAGGATCTTTACCAGGCCTAGTGCTGTTCAACACATTCAAAAATGATCTGGAAAAAGGGGTAAGCAGGGAGATGGCAAAATTTGCAGAAGATACAAAACTCTCCAGATAATTAAGTCCCAGGCAGACTGTGAAGAGCTACAAAGAGATCTCACAAAATTGGGTGACTGGGCAACAAAATGGCAGATGAAATTTGGTGTTCACAAGTGCAAAGAAATGCTCATGGAAAAAATACAAATGGATTCTGAATTAGCTGGTGCCATGCAAGGAAGATTTTACAGTCACCGTGGATAGTTCTCTGACAACTTCAGCTCAATGGCAGCAGTGGTCAAAAAGGCTAACAGAATGCTAGGAACTATTGAAAGGGATAGAAAAATTAGACAAAATGTGATGCCACTATATAAATCCACTGGTGCACCCACATCTTGAATACTGCGTCCAGCTCTGGGCACCCCATCTCAAAAACAATAGCGTGGAACTGGAAGAGGTTCAGAGAAGGGCAGCAATGAGGATTAAGGGTATGGAACTACTTCCTTATGAGGACAGATTAAACAGTTTAGGGCTATTCAGTTTAGAAAAGAGAAGACTAAAGAGAGATATGACAGAGGTCTATACAATCCTGACTGGTGTGGAGAAGTGAACAGACAAATTATATTTATCTTTTCACTAGGCCTGTTGATTAATCACAGTTAACTCAGGCGATTAACTCAAAAAAAATTAATCAGATTAATCGCACTATTAAACAATAGAATACCAATTGAAATTTATTAAATATATTGGATGTTTTTCTACATTTTCAAATATATTGATTTCCATTACAACACAGAATGCAAAGTGTACAGTGCTCACTTTATATCATTACAAATATTTGCACTGTAAAAATGATAAAAAATAGTATTCAGTTCACCTCATACAAGTATTGCAGTGCACTCTCTTTATCATGAAAGTGTAACTTACAAATGTAGAATTATGTACAAAAAAACTGCATTCAGAAATACAACAATGTAAAATTTGAGAGACTACAAGTCCACTCGGTCCTACTTGTTCAACCAATCACTCAGACAAACAAGTTTGTTTACATTTCCGAGAGATACAACTGCCTGCTTCTTATTTATAATGTCACCAGAAAGTGAGAACAGGTGTTGACAGGGCACTTTTGTAAGGTATTTACATGCCAGATATGCTAAACATTCGTAGGCCCCTTCATGCTCCGGCCACCATTCCAGAGGACATGCTTCCATGCAGATGATGATGTTAAAAAAATAATAAATTAATTACATTTGTGACAGAACTCCTTGAGGGAAGAATTATACGTCCCCCTCTCTGTTTTACCCACATTCTGCCATATATTTCATGTTATAGCACTCTCGGATGATGACCCAGCATATGTTGGGTCATATCAGGGAGGAGGGATAGCTCAATGGTTTGAGCATTGGCCTGCTAAACCCAGGGTTATGATTTCAATCCTTGAGGGGGCCATTTATGGAAGTGGGTTTAAAAGAAAAAAAAAAAAAGAGATCGGGGAATTTGCCCTACTTTGAGCAGGGGATTGGACTAGATGATCTCCTGAGGTCCCTTCCAACTCTGATATTCTATGTTGTTCATTTTAAGAACATTTTCACAGCAGATTTGAGAAAATGCAAAGAAGGTACCAAAGTGAGATTTCTAAGGATGGATTCAGCACTTGACCCAAGGTTTAAGAAGCTGAAGTGCAGTCCAGAATCTGAGAGAGATGAGGTGTGGAGCATGCTTTCAAAAGTCTTAAAAGAGCAACACTCTAATGTGGAAGCTACAGACTCGGAACCTCTTCTGCTGGTGGCATCTGACTCAGATGATGAAAATGAACATGCGCCAGTCTGCTCTGCTTTGGATTGTTATCGAGCAGAACCCATTATCAGCATGGACGCATGCCCTCTGGAATGGTGGTTGAAGCATGATGGGACATATGTATCTTTAGCACATCTGGCACATAAATATCTTGTGACGCTGGCAACAACAGTGCCATGCAAACGCCTGTTCTCACTTTCAGGTGACACTGTAAACAAGACGCGGGCAGCATTACGTCCTACAAATGTAGCCAACCTTGTCTGTCTGAGCGACTGGCTGAACAAGAAGTAGGACTGAGTGGACTTGCAGGCTCTAAAGTTTTACATTCTTTATTTTTGAATGCAGTTACTTTTTTGTACATAATTTTACATTTGTAAGTTCAATTTTCATGATAAAGAGATTGCACTACAGTACAATACTATTTCTTTTGTTTTTTACAGTGCAAATATTTGAAATAAAAATAATATAAAGTGAGCTCTGTACACTTTGTATTCTGTATTGTAATTGAAATCAACATATTTGAAAATGTAGAAAACATCCAAAAATATTTAAATAATTGATATTATATTATGGTTTAACAGTGCGATTAATCACGATTATTTTTTTAATCGCTTGAGAGCCCTACTTTTCACACAATACAAAAAACAGGGGTCACTCAATGAAATTAATAGGCAGCAGGTTTTATACAAACAAGAGGAAGTATATTTTCACACAACGAACAACTACTCTGTGGAACTCGTTGCCAGGGGATGCTGTGAAGGCCAAAAGTATAACTGGGTTCAAAAAAGTACTGGATAAGTTCCTGAAGGATAGATCCATCAATGGCTATTAGCCAAGATGGTGAGGAATGCAGCCCCATGCACAGGCCCTAAATCTCTGACTGTCAGAAGCAGGGAGTGACGAGGGGGTGAATTACTCCATGATTGCCCTGTTCTGTACACTCCCCTAATATTCTGATACAGGCCAGTGTCCCATCTACGACACTGGGCTAGATGGACATTGGTCTGACCCATTATGGCAACTCTTATGTTCTTATACCAACGTTAGGGTTTCTTTTGTTCCTAATATACATAAACGCCTTCTTGTCATCCTTAGCCCTGCCAGCCATGGATTTGTCCCTGAATTCTTTAGCTTCCCTCATCAATTTTCCACACTTCATAACATTTAATTTATATCAGTTACTATCTACTATTTGTAAAAAGCAAGAGTCCTGTGGCACCTTATAAACTAACAGAGGTACTAGAACATAAGCTTTCATGGTGGGAGAGATAGGTCAGTGGTTTGCACATTAGCCTACTAAACCTAGGGTTGTGAGTTCAGTCCTTGAGGGGGCCATTTAGGGCAGTGGTCTCCAAAGTGGGGTGCACAAGAGGATCCTTGGGGGTGTGCAGCAGGAGAAGCACTTTTTCTTTTTTTGCTTCATCAGGCAAGAGTCAGAGCAGCATTATTTTTTTTTGTGCTTCAGCGTGGCAGAGGGTCCGTGCACAAAAATTTTTTACTGATAGGGGTGTGCGATCAAAAAAGTTTGGAGACCTCTGATTTAGGGAACTAGGGTAAAAATCTGTCTGGGGATTGGCCCTGCTTTGAGCAGGGGGTTGGACTAGATACCTGCTGAGGTCCCTTCCAACCCTGATAGTCTATTAATACGTCTGTTAGTCTATAAGATGCCACTGGACTCTGTCGCTTTTTGCAGATCCAGACTAACACGGCCACCCCCTGATACTATTTACTATTTGTCTGAATTGCTGCCTTCACTTGCCCACTGTCCTCTTTCCTTCTTGATCGTGAAATTGTGGCTTTGGGGCCATCTCAACCTCTTTTTAAACAACTCCCAAGTTTAACTCATATTTTTCCTACACATCAGTTTTGTTCATCCTTTCTCTCATCTGTGGGGAATGAGCCCCTTCTAGGCACCAAGTACATATAACACTGACTGGGTCTGTCCTCTCTTTGCCCATTCTGAATGTAATCAGGTCCGGTCACTGGGCCCAAGGCAGCTGCCAGCTTCCAATCCAGTGATCACTTCATATTTCTCTGTCATCATGAAGTCCCAAGTACAGTTACCTTGTGGTAGAAAATCATCATCGTCTATGTTTAGAAACTCCCCTGAGGTTCTACTACCAGCTGCATGAGACTGCCACAGGTCTTCCAGATGTGACCCCAGATGACAGCCCTATGTTACGACGCAGCACGATGTGGAATCTTAACCCAGGGAAGGGCTGGGGGCCCCAGCACTGGGCACGTTTACAACTAGGCTAGATAAAACGACAGAAAAGCAACTATAGAAACAACCAGCATTTGCTTTGGAGCAGGGACTACAGAGCCTGGCCTCTGTCAGATACCATGGTGATGGGCCCCACAGAAATGCAGACAGACTGGTTAGAAAGAGGAGTCTGCATGGAACACGTCTACACAATCACCGCTGTCTCCACTTCCTCCTTTGCCATTGTCTCTTCCAAGCCACAGGCCATCCTGAGCTAGTGCTCCCCCCTTTCATTCTGGGCTCGTGTCTGGCACCAATGCAGGTCTTGAGAGAAGTCATCCCAACCCACCATCCCCAATAATCCCCAAGAGCGCTGCACCCCAGCGCCAGCCCATCCTTTCCACTGGGCATGTCTACACTACGGCGTGACATCAGCACGGCTGTAGAGAGGCGTTATGCCAACGGGAGAGAGTTCTCATTACTCCACCTCTGGGAGAGGCGGAAGTGATGTCAGCAGGAGCGTGCCTCCCGCTGACATAGCGCGGTGAGGACAGAGCTTTACGTCGATGTAACTTACATCGCTCTGAGGGGTGTTGTTTTCACACCCCGAGTGATGTAAATCACAGTGATTTAAGCAGTAATGTAGAGCAGCCCAGGGTCTGCGGATGCTCTGGGGACAGAGCTGCACTCGCTGCCAGCGTTCCCTGCCAGGAGTACACGTGGAGCCAGCTCAGCAGCAAGGTTACAAAGGAGAGACGGTGCTGCTGTGCCTTGGAAGCATAAGCACAGCACACTTCACATTCCAAGCCTCACAAAAGGAAGGGAGCCACTCTGACAGGCTGGCTTGTTTGATCTGTGTCGTAATTGTTACCTAGCTCAAGAGCTCTCAGTACTCTGAAGGTGAGTGGAAACGCTGTTGTGAATTACACTCCCGACTCAAGAACAACACAGCATGTGCAGCCTAACAGATGATCCCTCACCAGAAAGGCTCCAGGAACACCAGGTCCTCCTCGACCAGTCTGCCCAGACCTGCGTTCAAGGTACGTCCTGCCTTCCCCTCCCCTATGAAAAACTCAAAGCTTGTTCAGCGCTGCTTGCGAGTTTCCATGGCTAGTTGGCCAGGCAGCGCTAGCACAGGCTGGGAGGTGCGATTCCCAGCCCGTGCGGGAATTCCAGCCCTGCTCGAGCTGGCTGGCTAACCACAGAGGCACAGGGGGTGGCTTGGACTAGTCACCTGAGTACAATCCCATCTGATGTCCCAGATACATTCTCAAGGGGCCACCACCCGTGTCCCTGCAGCCGCACTGCTATGTCTGGCTACCCACACTGCCAATCCCACCTACCAGCTGCAGTGCAGACCTACGAACAGAGCATGGAAGGGGCTGGAGCCAGCCCCTAATCCTGAGCTCAGAGGGAGACCTTGGGGGGCCATAACCTCACACTACCCTACTGCAGGGTTCGTGCACCCTCCTCCGCAGCTGCTGGTGCTCCGCTGGCAGAGATGGGACAAGGGCCTGAGCCAGTCTGGCAGTGTCCTGTCCCTCGCCAGCCCTCGCTGGGGAAGGAGACCCGGGAGCTGGGTTCCATGTCAGACTGGATGACAGACCGTGCGGCTGTGAGCAAATCACCTCCCCTCTGCAGCTCTCAGTTCCCCAGGCCTGCAATGGAAGCAAGGGACGCAGAGTCCAACCCTCCAGGGGGTAATTCCCTAACGTAAGTGTGGCCTTGGGCGACCACTTCCCTCCCTGTGCCTCGGCTCCCCCTTGCATCACTGTCCATCTAGCGTATAAAGCATTTGGGGAAGGGGCTCTCCTCACCGTGCTTGCACTGTGGCAGGTTTGGATTGCCGCCTCCAGCTTCTACTGTCCTCCCGTCCTGCCACGAGCCCTGGGCTGGATGGCAAAGGGCTATCAGGAGTTGCTGCAGGAGCCCAAGTCACAGCTGGGAAGAGGGAACCAACTTCCCAGGAGCTGTTCTCAGATGTGAGCATCTGTCCTTTGCAAGGCTGTGGCTGTCCCTGGAGCCGATTGCAGGCCCTAATTTAACTGCAGCTCCCTTGAAACATGATGAAGCTAGTGGGGGAGATGCTGGGTCGAGCAGGGGCTCCCCCGCACTAACGCAGCGCCAGGCTCAGGATGCTGTGGGGGTTGGGGAGTGATGCAGCACCAGCTTGCTTAGCACAGACAATAGCCACGGCAAAGGCTCTGCAAGTCCCACTGCCAGACACACAGTCCCAAGAGACAGGTCGCAGCACAGCCCCTGCCCTAGCAACGCACAATCCGCAGCCGGGGGCGGGCCCCAGTGCGCGGATCTAGACAGGTGTAGAGACACTCCTCAGTGACCACAAGCCGCGTGGGTGCAGGGCTGGAAGAGGAGGGGAGCGTCCATCTGGATCAGCCGGGGGGGGTGGGATTCAGTGGACTCAGGGACGGATGGGGCAGCGTAAGTGAGCAACGAAGGCTTTCGCCAGCAGCCCCAAGGCTCTGCACAGAGCCTGCGGCCAGGCCCGGAAGTCTGGCATGGCTCGCACACGGCGCTCTCACACTGCTGACACAGACAGGCCCTATCGTGCAGCAGGCAACCTGGGGTCACGAGACATTAGCCACAGCTCAGCACCCAGTGCAGCTTAGCCCCGTGGCGCATGGAGGGTTAACAAGGACTAGCTGTCACCATGTGCTGTGCTTGTCCACGGGGCTCAGTCCCAGGTAAGCCCAGCCCAGACATGTACATCCTTGAAGGACAGACCGACAGCACATAGGCTTGTCTTGGTGGGTATATATAATCTCCCCAAATAGCCCTGCTCTCCACCCCGGGGTCCAAGCCAACCTGCTCCAGCACTGCTGCCCCCCAGCACTCACCTTCCACACCCCCATGGGAAGACACAGGCTTGGGGGGGGGAATTACTCACATACTGGCCAAAGGGGTCTAAAACTTCCTGAAGGGGGGCCCACGGGGCTAGTCCTCCCCCGGCATTGTCTGGCTGCAGCTCTGCCCTCCCCCTCCCACATAGATTGGGGGGCCTCCGAGGGAGGGGGCAGCAACCGCACGGCCAGTCCCTCCACATACACAGAGTCCAACCGCAGTGACTCTGCCCAGTGGACGCTGCCACTCCCATGGGCTGTGCCCATGACGGTGCCATGGGGCGGGCTCCAGGGAGAGGCCACGATGGAGAAGGTTAGAGCCAACCCCCACAACCCTGAGCGGAGCTGGGAGATCCAGGTGGTCTGGTAACCTCCATCCCGCTTCAGTCTCACAGCCTGACACCCAGCCACACACTGTCCAGAGAATCCCCACCCGCCTCGCTGCTGCCCTCCTGTCAACAAGCCAGCTGTCAGGTGGGGACTACATGTCCCAGCATCCCACGCAGACAGGCCGCTGGTCAGAGCAGACCATTGCATTCCGACCTGTCGCCTGGGAGCTGAGCTAGGGCTGATGGCCGCACCCTGGGCAGAGCTGTCTGTCTTCCCCGCATGACAGCGCTCTCCCAGTCCCGGATCAAGGAGTGTCAGAGGCTTCAGTCCCCTTGCGATAGCACAGAGCTTCTGGCATGTCCCGCCTCCCAGTACCCAGGAAATGCCTAGGCTGGTCCTGCAGGAGCACCCAACCTGACTGCTCTTAAGCAGAGGTGCCTGCTGAGCAGCCCCCCGTTCCATTAACAGAGCTAGCTCCAGAGCGCTGCTGGCCATCGGGGCCTGAGCTCCGGCATCTGCACAGCTGGCCCAGTTTCCATGGCTGGAGCTCCTGCTGGCTGCATCCCGGATTGCAATGAGAGCCCAGCAGAGCGACCACAGGGCTGAGACCAGGCAGTACTGGATTCTAATGCTGGCTCTGCTGCGTTCCCTTGGGCAAGTCATCCCACCTCCGTGCCTCAGTTTCCCTTAGATGAGTGGACAATAATGTTAGTAAACAGGCCCACCAAACAGGGCTCCTTTCAGTATGGCAGGCCAGGCCAGAGCCCAGCACCCAGGGAAGGTGTGTCAAACATGGGCAAGCAGGAGGGGATGGGGACGACTCCTTGGGGTGTTGTCACCTCATGGAGGCTGGAGAGTGTCTGGCAGACACCCCTGGTTGTACCTTTGAAGCTGGAAAGCAGCATGTCTGCCCCGGGGCTCCTATCCTGCTCCACCTCCCCATGACACTGCAGTGCAAGGATCTGCCCTGCCCTGCCTCCTCCAGTGACCACATGCCCCCTGCCACAGCACCCTCATAAGCTTCCTACCACCACCCAGAGGGGAAAGCCCCGGGAACCAGCCGGTTTGCAAAGGACCAACCACAGATGCCAGGAGCCACAGCACAGACTGCTCTGTCACTGCCCAGGGCCAGGCACTGAGGTCAGCGGCACTCGAAAAGGGCTGCTGGCAGGAAAGGGACACAGGACTAGGGCACTGCCCAGCCTGCTATGCCCCGTCATCCCTGCACTGGGCCCGCAGCCCTCCCTCGCACAGCACTGTGGGTGCTGCTGGTGGTCTGCCAGTCACTGAGAGCCCCAGCAGGTCCCACCCGCTGGCTGCGGAGGAGCCCTGAGGCAAGGCCAGCCCAGGGGGCAGAGAGAACCTAGCTCTGCCCCTCTGCCAGGCAGTGTGGGAAGATCTGAGTGGCAATGTAAGGAGGGTTACCTACTTCCCAGCCTGGTGTGACGTTCTCTGCGCCGGGGAATGTAGGGCACCTTGTGAATAATTCATGGCAAAGCTGTCCCTATTTATAGGAATTAGCAGCACCCAGAGCTACTGGAACGGTGTGAATCAGTCACCCAGGCTGCGGCCCGCTCACGGGGACAGCGCTGCTCCGGGAGGCTGCACTCTGCCAGCCTGGCGCGGACATTCCCGCCTCGTGACTCCAGCAGGCCTGGGAGTCAGTCACTTGCAGGGGAAGGTGAGTGCTGCGCAGGCCCTCTGAGAATCAACCCCTTTCAAATTCACCTCCTCTAGGACGAATGGGGGCAGCGCGTTCTGGGCATGCAGCTTCGCCCCAAGCCAAAGAGCCAAGCACTGTTTCAGTTGGTTTCATCAAAGCATAGATCCCCGAGCCAGAGGATCGCGTCCCTGCGTAGCACAGGCCAGAGAGCGGCCCCCCTAATTCCTAGAGCAAATCTCCTAGAGAAACAGCCAGACATCATCTAGAGAATCCACCATGACCCTTGGCAAACTGCTCTCATAGTGAATGACTCCCATTGTTCTTAATGTACACCTCATTTCCAGGCTGAATGGGTTAAGCTTTTCAACTTCCAGCCACTGGGTCCTGACAGACCCTCCTCTGCTAGACTGAAGAGCCCAGTATCAAGTATTTGTTCCCCATGTAGGTACTTACAGACTGGGATTAAGTCACCCCTTACCCTTCTCTTTGTTAAGTGAGACAGATTGAGCTCCTTGGCTCTCTCGTTAGAAAGCAGGTTTTCTACTCCTTCGATCATTCTCATGGCTCTTCTCTGACCCCTTGAGACCATTCTACTTTTTTAATCAACGCATCATGCAGTAAACACCTTACTCACATCTAAGTACATTACATCAACACTATGAACTTTTATCAACCAGACCTGTAACCTCATAAAGAAAAGACACCCGGTTAGGTAGACAGGATCTATTTCCAAACACCCCCCATGCTGACTGGCCTTAGTCAAATTACCCTCCTCTAATTCTTTATTAACCAAACCTCACATCAACCACTCCGGTAGCTTGCCTGGGATCAACATCAGACAGACAAGCCTCTAATTAGCTGTGTCGGCCTGGTTATCCTTTTTAAAAATTGGCACATTAGCTCTCCTCCAGTCCTCTGGAACTTCCCTGCGCACCAAGACTTACTGAAAATCAGCGCTAATGTCCAGCGAGCTCCTCAGCCAGCTCTTTTTAAAATTCTTGGATGCAAGTTATCTGGACCTGCTGACCTCTGTCGCTTCTGTTCAACATCTCCGAGCAATACTGGGGGAATGGGAAGAGTGTTACCTTTACCATATGAAGAGACAGCATCTGCTTTTTCCCCAAATACAGAACAGAAATCTCTGTTGAACACTTCTGTCTTTCCTGCATTATTATTGATAATTCCTCCATTTCCATCTAGTCATGAACCAACATCATGCTTTTTGTTCCTAATATATTTTAAAACCACCTTATTATGCTCCTCTCTGCAGGTCACTGATTTATTCTTGAGTCCCTTTGCTTCCCCTGTCAATCTTCTACAATTCCTCACTTCTGACTTCTATTCATTACTGCTAACTTTCCCTTTCTTCCATTTGAGATAAATATATTTTTTATAGCTGCCTTCACTTCCCTGCTAAATCAGGTCAGTTCTTTAACCAATACAGCCAATAACCAATACAGCCTTCTTCCTCGATTGTGACTTTGCGGGCATCTGGTGAGGTGCTCTTAAATAATTCCCAATTATTCACATTTCTCTGCTTCAATTCTTCTTCCCAGCTGATTTGGCTCATAATTGTTTTCAGCTCTGTGAAAATGGCCCTGTTAAAGCACCAAGTGTGTATATTACTGGTCTGGACTTTATTCTGCTTGCACTTTATAAATGTGATCAAGTCATGATCACTTGTACCTAAGCTACCAGTAGCTTTTAGTTCTGCAATTAGTTCCTCTTTACTGGCTAGGACAAGGTCTAATACAGACTTCCTCCATGTTCACTGCAACGCTTACTGAATTAGGAGACTGTCATCTGTACTGTTCAGAAATTCCAGGGATGTTTTAGTTACTGGCGGCATGAGACCTCCTGCACTTGTTACTCCATGATCACGCAGCTATTTCCTACACATTACACATAGGGGCATAAAGAGCCGGTCCTCCTGTTCCCTCATGTCATTTGGGGGTCTGTAGCAGACACCAAGTAATGCCCCATCTTGTGCTCTGTATGTTAGGACATTGATTTACAGGCATTCCAGATTCTTTTCTTAGACTCATAGACTTTAAGGTCAGAAAGGATCATCATGATCATCTAGTCATTGCAGGCCAGAAAACCTCACTCATTCACTTCTGGTTGAGTTGCTGATATCCTCAAATAATGATTTAAAGACTTCACGTGACAGAGACTCCACCATTCACACAAGTTTAAACCAGTGAGTGACCCAGGCCCCAGGCTGCAGAGGGGGGTGAAACCCCCCTATGGTCTCTGCCAATCTGCCTTGGGGAAAATTCCTTCCGAGCCCCAAATCCGGTGATCAGTTAGACCCTGAGCATGTGGGTGAGACCCACCAGCCAGACAGCTGGGAAAGAGTTCTCTGCAGCAACTCAGAGCCACTCCCCACCCCTCCATGTCTCATCGCCGGCCGGTGGGGATATTTGCTACTAACAGTTGCAGATCAGCCATCAGAGGCATCACACCATCCCCTCCATGAACTTATCAAGCTCAGCCCTGAAGCCAATTAGAGGTTTTGCCCCCACTGCTCCCCTTGCCTGAGACTGAGACTTTATGGAAGGGGGGGTCAGACAAGAGCAGTCACTGCAGCTTTCAGCAAGCAGCCCAGCAAGAGCGCAGTGGCAATGCCCTAGAGCCCGCCAGCCCCTAGGATGTGGACACACAGCCCCCAAGGAGAGGGGACAGCTCTGCCGGCGCTGAATGGCTGGCAGTGAACACTGAGCTTACGTGGCACCGGCGCCGGGATGGGGCTCTCACAGTTGTGTGTGTGTGTGTGTGTGTGTGTGTGTGTGTGTGTGTGTTATGGCGCTCAGCGGAAGCGGAGCAATTGAGACTGAGCAGCAGCCCCAGATCCAGAAGCAGGCTCCCTCCACGCAGGGACCTGAAGTGCACATGCTAACTCCGCGTCCCAGCAGGCCCCAGAACGTTGGGCTGCTTTAAAAAGAAGAGCAAACAGCTGTACGCACAGACACATCTGGTTCCAGCTGAGGGATGTAAGGATACCAGGGCAGCCGAGAAAGGAGACTCATCCTGGAGAAAGGAAAACTGACGTACCTGCACCCAAGGGGCTTCTTACAGCCAACTCTTCCCTCCAGCAACTACAGCAAGCTGGGGAAGGGAACAGCAGCTGAGGACTCCCTCCAGCCAGGCCATCTGTGCGCTTGCTACATGAGTCGGCCCAGAAGCGTCTAGTCTCCTTTTGAAATGCCATGCCTAGAGCATGTGACCCCAAAGCGGGGCTCGGAGAGTTCAGAAGGGCTCCAGGGCACAGGTGACGTCCCAGGGACGGATGATTTTCACTCCACATTCCCCTCCGAACCCCCTAGCGGGGATGGCATGTAACACGTGGCTGGTGCAGCAGGCCTGCAATACAGAACTCTGACACATGCACACCACCATTTGTCCAGGGAAGGTAAAAATAATTTAGATGCCAGTTTAGGGAAATGCCAGACATGGGCGAGTAACCGATACCCACTCGCATTCAGAGAAAAGCAGGAATGCAAAATCCCGAGTGTGATGAAGCAAGTGAGAAGAAGGCAGCTGGGCCAGCTTGACGTGGCTGACAGCAGGGACAGCTTGGATGTAACTCATGCTGTACAAACTCTGCGACTTACGTCCTGAAACCCGAGGCCTGTTTGAATATATCAGCCTGCCCCATGGCATAAGTGGCCTTCCCAGAATTAACACAGCTGCCTCCACGAGAGCCTTAGCCTTAGCCTTAGCCGGACTGTGTTCTGGGGCCTGACAAACCGGTGGGGAACCTTCCCTGGCTGGTTCCCCTGTGCTGACTCAACTCTGCCAGCTTTCATTAAGCTCCCGGTGTGTAAAACTGCACAGCAAAAAAGCTGACTCAGCTGCTGCTGGTTTTAGCAGGACCTGACAGAATCAGAGAAGTGCAGGAGTGGAAGAGACCTCGACAGGTCATCTAGCCCAGCCCGCGGCACTGGGGTAGGACAACATAATAACTAGACCATCCCTGGCAGGTGTTTGTTGACACATCCGAGTATTTTCCAGGGCTCACATGCAAAAGGAAAAACCCCAGCAGCATCTGGCTCTCAGGGAAGACTTGAGCTCCACCAGCCCAGAGCGAATGACACGTGCTACCCCCACCCCAGCCCGGTGCTGCAAGCCCCCGCTGCTACATGGGCACGAAGGGGCTGGCTGGCAGCAGGTTCGTTTTCTTGTTCTCCCTGACAGACTCTCCAGTCTGGGAGGAATTCCCAGCCGGAGCCCACGCAAGAATGTGCTTGCAGGTGTAGCTTAAACTGCAGACGTGAAGCTCTCAACCTCAGAGGACATACAGGGCTTGTGCTATTGACCTGGGACTGAAGGGAGCACCGCTCTGGACGAGACAGCTGTCCGGGTACACCCAGCAGCCTGGGACTGAAGGGAACACCCCTCCGACGGGAGCACTGTCCAGGTACACCTGGCAGCCTGGGGCTGAATGGAGCACCCCTCCAGACAGGACTGCTGTCTGGGTACATCCGGCAGCCTGAGACTGAAGGGAGCACCCCTCTGGACGGGAGCGCTGTCCGGATACACTCAGCAGCCTGGGACTGAAGGGAACACCCCTCTGGACGGGAGTGCTGTCCAGGTACACTCGGCAGCCTGGAACTGAAGGGAACACCCCTCCGGACAGGAGCACTGTCCAGGTACACTCGGCAGCCTGGAACTGAAGGGAACACCCCTCCAGACAGGAGCACTGTCCAGGTACACCCGACAGCCTGGGACTGAAGGGAACACCCCTCCGGACGGGAGCACTGTCCGGGTACACTCGGCAGCCTGGAACTGAAGGGAGCACCCCTCCAGACAGGAGCACTGTCCAGGTACACTCGGCAGCCTGGGACTGAAGGGAACACCCCTCCAGACAGGAGCACTGTCCAGGTACACCCGGCAGCCTGGGACTGAAGGGAACACCCCTCCGGACGGGAGCACTGTCCGGGTACACTCGGCAGCCTGGAACTGAAGGGAGCACCCCTCCGGACAGGAGCACTGTCCAGGTACACTCGGCAGCCTGGAACTGAAGGGAACACCCCTCCAGACAGGAGCACTGTCCAGGTACACCCGGCAGCCTGGGACTGAAGGGAACACCCCTCCGGACGGGAGCACTGTCCGGGTACACTCGGCAGCCTGGAACTGAAGGGAGCACCCCTCCAGACAGGAGCACTGTCCAGGTACATTCGGCAGCCTGGGACTGAAGGGAACACCCCTCCGACGGGAGCACTGTCCAGGTACACTCGGCAGCCTGGGACTGAAGGGAACACCCCTCCGGACAGGAGCACTGTCCAGGTACACTCGGCAGCCTGGGGCTGAAGGGAACACCCCTCCGGACAGGAGCACTGTCCAGGTACACTCGGCAGCCTGGAACTGAAGGGAACACCCCTCTGGACGGGAGTGCTGTCCGGATACACTCAGCAGCCTGGGACTGAAGGGAACACCCCTCTGGACGGGAGTGCTGTCCAGGTACACTCGGCAGCCTGGAACTGAAGGGAACACCCCTCCGGACAGGAGCACTGTCCAGGTACACTCGGCAGCCTGGGACTGAAGGGAACACCCCTCCAGACAGGAGCACTGTCCAGGTACACCCGGCAGCCTGGGACTGAAGGGAACACCCCTCCGGACGGGAGCACTGTCCGGGTACACTCGGCAGCCTGGAACTGAAGGGAGCACCCCTCCAGACAGGAGCACTGTCCAGGTACACTCGGCAGCCTGGGACTGAAGGGAACACCCCTCCGACGGGAGCACTGTCCAGGTACACTCGGCAGCCTGGGACTGAAGGGAACACCCCTCCGGACAGGAGCACTGTCCAGGTACACTCGGCAGCCTGGGGCTGAAGGGAACACCCCTCCGGACAGGAGCACTGTCCAGGTACACTCGGCAGCCTGGAACTGAAGGGAACACCCCTCTGGACGGGAGTGCTGTCCGGATACACTCAGCAGCCTGGGACTGAAGGGAACACCCCTCTGGACGGGAGTGCTGTCCAGGTACACTCGGCAGCCTGGAACTGAAGGGAACACCCCTCCGGACAGGAGCACTGTCCAGGTACACTCGGCAGCCTGGAACTGAAGGGAACACCCCTCCAGACAGGAGCACTGTCCAGGTACACCCGGCAGCCTGGGACTGAAGGGAACACCCCTCCGGACGGGAGCACTGTCCGGGTACACTCGGCAGCCTGGAACTGAAGGGAGCACCCCTCCAGACAGGAGCACTGTCCAGGTACACCCGGCAGCCTGGGACTGAAGGGAGCACCCCTCCGGACGGGAGCACTGTCCAGGTACACTCGGCAGCCTGGGACTGAAGGGAACACCCCTTTGGACGGGAGCGCTGTCCGGGTACACCCGGCAGCCTGGGACTGAAGGGAGCACCCCTCCGGACGGGAGCACTGTCCAGGTACACCCGGCAGCCTGGGACTGAAGGGAACACCCCTCCGGACGGGAGTGCTGTCCAGGTACACTCGGCAGCCTGGAACTGAAGGGAACACCCCTCCGGACAGGAGCACTGTCCAGGTACACTCGGCAGCCTGGAACTGAAGGGAACACCCCTCCAGACAGGAGCACTGTCCAGGTACACCCGGCAGCCTGGGACTGAAGGGAACACCCCTCCGGACGGGAGCACTGTCCGGGTACACTCGGCAGCCTGGAACTGAAGGGAGCACCCCTCCAGACAGGAGCACTGTCCAGGTACACCCGGCAGCCTGGGACTGAAGGGAGCACCCCTCCGGACGGGAGCACTGTCCAGGTACACTCGGCAGCCTGGGACTGAAGGGAACACCCCTTTGGACGGGAGCGCTGTCCGGGTACACCCGGCAGCCTGGGACTGAAGGGAGCACCCCTCCGGACGGGAGCACTGTCCAGGTACACCCAGCAGCCTGGGACTGAAGGGAACACCCCTCCAGACAGGAGCACTGTCCAGGTACACTCGGCAGCCTGGGACTGAAGGGAACACCCCTCCGGACAGGAGCACTGTCCAGGTACACTCGGCAGCCTGGGGCTGAAGGGAACACCCCTCCGGACAGGAGCACTGTCCAGGTACACTCGGCAGCCTGGGACTGAAGGGAGCACCCCTCCGGACGGGAGCACTGTCCAGGTACACCCGGCAGCCTGGGACTGAAGGGAATACCCCTCCGGACAGGAGCACTGTCCAGGTACACCCAGCAGCCTGGGGCTGAAGGGAACACCCCTCCGGACAGGAGCACTATCTGGGTACATCTGGCAGCCTGAGACTGAAAGGAACACCCCTCTGGACGGGAGCGCTGTCCAGGTACACTCGGCAGCCTGGGACTGAAGGGAACACCCCTCCGGACAGGAGCACTGTCCAGGTACACCCGGCAGCCTGGAACTGAAGGGAACACCCCTCCGGACGGGAGCACTGTCCAGGTACACTCGGCAGCCTGGAACTGAAGGGAACACCCCTCTGGACGGGAGCGCTGTCCAGGTACACCCAGCAGCCTGGGACTGAAGGGAGCACCCCTCCGGACGGGAGCACTGTCCAGGTACACCCAGCAGCCTCATGGCGCAGTTACAGTTTACAGTAAAGTACCTATATGAAAAATCAACAAGGAACCGATAGCTCAGCTCACACCCACGGTGCAGAGAGCAAACCTATTAGCTAAGCAGGGTTGGCCTAGTCAGTGCTTGGATGGGAGAGCTCAGGGTGAGACTCAGCAACAGTCAATACCACGCATGACGCTAAGAGGCTCTGCTTGGGGGGGGTCTCCCCACGTCACTGCGAGAACAAGGTGCTACTTAGAATAGCCCTGGCGAAGGTCTCCTATGGTTACCTTCTGTCTCCAAAACCGTCCCCCTGCATTGTCAGATGGATACAGTATTTTCCTTCACTTCCTGTCCTAACCTCTCAGCAGCTGCTACCCTGCTCCTCTTGGGGCCTCTGCTACAGTGTGTGGAGGGAAGCAGTTCCCGCCCAAGAGCTCAATGCAAGGGGTAGGAACACTGACCTGTGGCAGGGAACGGCTGCCACTAGGACTAACAGCTTTGACTCAGCACCAGGCAGATGATTTATGACCAACTGCAGGCTGCATCAGGCAGGGCCGCTCACACCAGGGCTATGCAGAGAGCGAAGTACGCTTAGAGCACTGAGTAAATCAAAGCCACACAAGTGGCTCAAGACTCTAAAGAATTATGGTTAGAAACTTTGACAGGATATTTGAAGTGGCTTTTAACATTGGCCCAAACCCCAGAACCTGGTCAGAGAGCAGAATTGGTGGGGCAGAGGGGGGAGATCTCAGAGACCATCATGATGATCTAGCCTGACCTCCTGCACACGGCATGCCACAGACCCTCACTCACCCACCCCTGTGATAGACTCCTAACCTCTGGCTGAGTCACTGACATCCTCAAATCATGATTTAAAGACTTCACGTGACAGAGACTCCACCATTCACACAAGTTCAAACTAGCAAGTGACCCTGGCCCCAGGCTGCAGAGGGAGGCAAACCACCATCCAGGATCTCTGCCAATTTGAGTTGGGGGAAATTCCTTCCCCGCCCTAAATCTGGGAATCAGTTAGACCCTGGGCATGTGAGTGAGACCCACCAGCCAGACAGCTGGGAAAGAATTCTCTGCAGTGTCCCATCACCGGCCGCTGGGGAGATTTGCTGCTAGCGGTCACAGATCGGCTCCATGCCATCGTAGGCAGCCCCATCACACCATCCCCTCCATAAACTGATCACACTCAGGCTGGAAGCCAGTTCGGGGTTTTGCCCCCACTGCTCCCCTTGGGCGGCTGCTCCAGAGCTTCACTCCTCTGGTGGTGAGAAACCTTCATCTAATTTCAAATCTAAACCTGCCAATGGCCAGTTTCTAGCCACGTGTTCTTGTGTCCACATGGGCACATACGTATATAACCAGCAACGTCCTTACCATGGCCAGAACTTCCTCCCAGCCCTGTGGCGCAGGCAGTTACCGCTCTGAAGCCAGCACTTGGAAGGGGCCTTGCTACAGGCAGCAGAGCACGGACACAAGGCAGTGAAGAGCCTCTGGTCCAGAGGGCCTGGCAGAGAGGACACGCCGAGGGTCCTGGCCGGCCTGAGGTGCGCAGCCTGACCTAGTTTATCGGGAGCCAGCAGGATAAGTGGCCTGGGTGAGGCTCCAGTGTGTGCACTGGAATGAGGCTAGGGCCCCAAGAGGCAGCAGTGGTGTTTCAGGCTTGGGAGCCCGGAGCTGGAAACGGGGATGGAAACCCCTGGGCAGTACTACCGGCTGCGGGACTGGGAGCGAGAAAGCAGCTGGACAGCAGGCTGGAGCAGCAAAGGGTCACGCTGCAGGGGCAGAGGTGGCTGGGAACACGGGGCGAGATGGCTCTCCCCTCATCCCCACAACAAGGGCTCACGCCTGCCAGCACCCACCGTACTGCGGGAGCCTGCAGGGTGCCAGGAGAGGCTAATGAAGAGTACATCCCAGCGGCGATGGGGGAGCTGAAAGGAGTGAAAGCCGGAGGCCCCCACTACATCTGCCCCCCGCAGTCCCAGCGCTGCAGCCCCCGTACAGACACAGGCACTGAGGTGAAGTGGGGCTTGCAGCCAAGCTGCTTGCTGAGGTTCCTGGGTAAGCAGCCACTGGGGTTTGCACTGCTGGAGTTATTACTCACGGGGCTTAGCAGTGCCTGGCCCCTGGGATCACATTCAGGGGAGGGACAGTCTGATCCCCCCAGCCCATCTCCTGGCTGGTGTGTTCTCCCTAAGCTCTGCGAGCAGCCGCGCTGGCTGCAGGGGAACGGGACTAACCAGGTGGGGAGTGTGCGATGCGACAGGACGGAGTGAGGTCCCCCATAACCCGCCCTCAGGGCAGCTGGGCACAGGAGGCCTCTTCGAGGTACACAGAAGCACTGGCCACCCTCCAGGCTGCGCTCCAGACTTCGGCTGGGGTCCAGCGCCCCCGGCAGGCTGGGCTCTAGCAGTGAGTGGAGCCTTTCTCCCACAGTCACAGCCCCTGCCCCTCCCAGCTTGTCTGTTAGACTCAACTGGGCCTCTTCCCAGCTAGACAGTGAGCACTCTGGGGCAGGGCCCAGGTCTCGCCTCCCGTGCGTACATCACCAATGGAGCCCAATCCTGGCTGGGGACTTCGGAAAGGTGCTGCAAAGATGATCACAACGGTCCCTTCTGGATGTGGGAGCTACGACACTCTGTTAGGCTGAGAGATGCAGCGCGCTCTGTTTGCAGCCTCTGCTCATGCCCAGCCGCATGGACGATGGATGAGGCCCCAGGGGCTGCACTGCAGAGCCCCGTCTGATTTGCTCTCTGCGTACCCTCGCCATATGCCATCCCAGAAAACCAGAGCCCTTTGGTGCATTCCATCCTCCTGCCGACGGACACCTGCTGTATATTAAGCCGCCTGCTGTGTCTGCTATGACGGTCTTTTGCAAGCACAGATAATCCCTTTCTGCAGCACATCACTGCAATCAGACAAAAAGAGATGCCTGGACAGAGCAGCACAGGGCTCAGCACAGAGCTCGGTATTGCTCCAGTTCTTTCACATGCTAGTGAGCTCACCGATCCCTCCCCTCCCCAGCACAGAGCCAGCAGATCCGTCTCCATCCATCCACCCTACAACTCTGCTGTTCCAGTTTACCCAGCCGACAGCCGCGGTCCGGCCAAGGCTGTGTTAGTGGGTGCCGACGCTTGAGAGAGAGTGAGGGAGGGCGCTGTAAGTGTATGAGAAAACCACCAACAACTGGCCCAGCTCCAGGGTTTGTTTAATGGAGGAGGACACCTGCTGAGTCAGGCACACCACAGAGGGAGGAGCACTGCAGCAGGGCCAAAGACCTGGAATGAGTAGGCAGAGGCCTGGAAGTTGTACCCGTTCCCCTCTGCTCAGAGCTCCTTTTGTCCACAGGCTGAGAGCAGCCACCTGTCCTGCCTGGCCCAGGGAGGACGGAGCCAGTGGTTTCCACCACCCACAAGTGCTACCTTGATGAGCCTCTGCCTTCCCTGAACCCTGTGGTCAAACTGCAGCCAGAGGAGTTCCACAAATGGGCTCCCCACATACAGAGACTACAATTCCCAGCATGCCAGGCTCCCTCTTGATCTCTGCAACCTCCACTAGAATCAGACAGGAGCACTGTGCTGTGTGTCTACAGATCTTACAGAGGAGGGTGGGAGCAGTCTGCTCCTCTGTACGCAAGCGAGGCTCAGCCTATGGGTTCCCGTGGGACCCATGGCGGGCACTGTGCCCCTAAATGCACTCTGCTCCAGTGTACCAGAGACATGCCAAGTGCCCCTGCGTCACGCACAACAGTTACAAGTAAAACAGAAGGAAAACGACCTGTTTGACAAATCCCTTTCTGTAACCGACTGGCTGAGATGGAGATCCAGAGCACTGGTCATCGAAAGGGAACAGCTGCCCAGTGGATTGCAGAACGTGCCCTGCCAGATATCTGGGAAGGGGAGACAGACAGGCCTGTGGGCTGCTGCAGTACGAAGGGAGATTTGCTCTCAGCAGGGGGAAAATGGGGAGTCGTGCCTCTTTGCAGGGTAAGGGTGATAAATATGGCACCACACTATTGCTTCAGACAGCCAGACCCCAGTTCCCATGTCTGAACCCAAGGTTGGGACAGATATTTATTCTTTTCGTGCAGTCATGACTTAACCAATGCTTCCCCACTGACCCAGCGTGAGTAAACGACGTGTGCTCATTGTCCCTCTTAGCCCACAGTGAGCAAGCCAAGAGAGCCCTGGTTTAACAAGATGGCAGATTCCTGTCCCGACCCCTGATCCATCTAACCCTCAGACAGGAGCATAGACTATTCAGAAGGTTTATTTTTGGCAGTTCTAGTGGGATGTTACAAAGTCCCCAAAGAAGCCACCAATCCAGAGCTGCTGGAGATCTTGAGAAGGACGGGAACTGGTCAGGGCTAAGCATGGGCCAGGGAACCTCTGCGCTCACATGATGGGTGTCCTAGACTAAGTCCCTTTTGCTTCTATATCTTCTTCACAGTCAGCTCATCTAGCCTCCCTTTCTGGAGTTCTGAGGGCTATTGGAAAAGGGGCGCCTATTCCAGAGCAGGTAAAAGCACCTGCCAAATCCAGGAGATAGGTTTCAAAGGTGCCCCCAGCGACCTAGGGATCTGCCAATGCACCCAAAGCATCCCACTTGGCTGGCTAGGAGCAAGCCAGCAGCACCTTTCCTGGAGAAACAACAGGCTTGTACATTGACCACCACCCTAAACTCACAAGGAAGGCACTTGACACCAACGCATTGCGAGCTGTCTATGGCCACGCTCAGCCAGCTAGAGCAACCATGCTGGTGCTGGGAATGCTGTGTTCACCTAGCCCAGCCCAGGGCAGGCCAGGGTCACGGGCTACAGTCTGTCCTCTAGGGCTCTGTCCAGGCCAATCTCAAATGAACCAAGCCACCAAGTCTCTACCACTGATTCCACTGGTCATTCACTCTGAACGTCGCCCTTGATATTCAGCCTAGGATATCGCTCCCAGAACCCACACCCACGGCCTCAGCATTCTCTGTGGCAGTTGCATCCTTGAAGCACAACCCCCCACACTCCGCCAGTGTCTGCCAGCCACCAGTTCTCCCCAAAGATGCCTTACCCAGGTCCCCGCCACTCCCCTGGAGGGTGAAGAGCCTTCTCCAGGAGGTAGCCCACGGCTCCCCCCCCGTGCCTCCCAGGCAGCTGGTTCTCCTCCAAATACGGTACCTACCCCAAAGGTGGACGCAGCTCGTCTCGCCTCCTGTGCTCGAAATTGCTAGGATGGGAAGCAGGGAGCAGGCGGACCTATTAGCAGTTCAGAACGGAACTCAGCGTGTGCTGGTAGGACAGCACAGGCTGCTCGCATGCTGGAACACAACCAGAACACCAAAGAAACCTGCATTTCCAGGCACGGCCCATGCATCATTCATCAGACAAGCAGGGAGTAATTAGGTCTCTGTGCACACACACTGAGAACAGGGTGCACTGATTGGCTCACGAGGACTGTGAGCTACATAACCAGGATCACAGATGCACAGGTCGGAGCTTATTACCCAATACAATGTTCTAACTCCACGCAAAGGATGTTGTCGCTCACCCGCTGCAGAAGACGCTGTGGCCTCATGCCCCCTGCTACACCCGAGGTGCGTGACGCTGCAATAATCCCACCCCTCTGGTGTGCTCAGACCTGCCTATTTTGAACACAAACAGTTAGCTTCAGGATGCAAAGAGAATGTTATTAGCCTGGGACATACAGGCTAATAACAGCCATTCAGCCTGATCTGCTCAGCGGCTATTAGAACTTGTGCACAAGCAGGAGACAAGCACTTCTCAAATCCATACGTTCCACAGCTCCTCACATGCCCTCGACACACATGATTTACTCAAGGGGTAAAATCCTGCCTCCAGCCCTCTGCTTGCTGCCCACTGAGACTACAGGCCCCAGAAAGCCATGTTCCCTCTCGAGCCAAGCAGCCACCACCTGGCTCAAGACAGAGCATGGCATGCTGGGATTTGTAGTGGCAGCCGACCACCCCTCCATATTAAAGGTGAGCAGCTCAACACAGAATGGAGCTGCTGAGAAGGGCAGACCCTGATGTCTGCTCCGCATGACTCTGACCTGCAGAGCATGGGCAGCCCGTCTACTCCAACTCAGCAGTCCCACATTCACATGCCAGCATGGCTCCCTGTAGGGCCGGCTTTAGGCCAGTTCAACCAATTCCCCTGAATCGGGCCCCGCGCCCAAGCCCCAGTACGGCATACCGGCAAGAGCTGGTACACTGTATCAGGGTGGCCCAGCTTCCCCAGGGGGCAATTTAAAGGGCCTGGGGATCCCAGCAGGGGCTGGAGCCCAGGCCCTTTCAATTGCAACCAGAGCCCCACTGCTGGAGCCCTGGGGTAGGGCTGCGGGGCTCTGGAGGCTATTTAAAAAGTCCGGGGCTCCCGTTGCTTCTACTGTCCCGGCTCTTTAAATAGCCACCGGAGCCCCACCACTTCCCCAGGGTTCCCGCGGCTATTTAAAGGGACAGAGTGGTAGAAGCAGGGAAGCCCCTGGCCCTTTAAATAGCCCCCAGAGACCTGGGGTAGCGGGGGGAGGGTCCTCCAGCTGCCTCTGCTGCCCTGATCTTTAAATAGCCCCCGGAGCCCAGCCACTTCCCCAGGGCTCCCTCAGCTATTTAAAGGGCTGGGGTGGTAGAAGCAGGGGAGCCCTGGGCCCTTTAAATAGCCCCCAAGCCCCTGGCTGCTGCTGCTGCTACTCGGGTGGGTGGGTGGGTGGGTGGGGGAGGGAGGGAGGAGGAGGGGGCACTCACCGTACAGGGTGGGCTGTACCCCCTGTACCTGCACCCCCTGCCCGCACCAGACCCTGCTGCACCCCCGTCCACACCCAGCCCCTGCTGCACCCCCTGCCCTGCCTGCACCAGTTCCTGTCTGCAGCCAACCCTGCACCCCCTGCCTGCAGCCAGCCTGTCTCCAGCCAGGGTCACACCCCCTGCCCGGCCCACACCAGCCCCTGTCTCCAGCCAGCCCCACACCCCCTGCCCTGTCTCCAGCCAGCCCCGTACCCCCTGCCCGCAGCCAGCTCATCTCCAGCCAGCCCCTGCCACACCCCCTGCCCTGCCCGCACCAGCCCCGCACCCCCTGCCCTGTCTCCAGCCAACCCCTGCTGCACCCCCTGCCTGAAGTCAGCCAGTCCTGCCCTCCTTTGTCTCCAGCCCTGCCAACCCATGCCCCACACCTCTCTGTGGCTCTGCCTGAAGCCAGCCAGCCCACCCCACACACCCCTGTCACCAGGCAGCCCCGCACCCCTTGCCCTGCCTACAGCCAGACCTACCTCCAGTGAGCCCCAAGTCCACTGGTGCCCTGCAGTTCCCAGGGCAGTAACCCTGCACACCTGCTTCAATGAGAGGGGCAAGGAGCAGCTGGGGCCCACACTCGTGCACACCCTAGGGTGACCAGACAGCAAGTGTGAAAAATCAGGACAGGGGGTGGAGGGTAATAGGATCCAAAAATCAGGCCTGTCCCTATAAAATAGGGACATCTGGTCACCCTAGCACACCCCCAGGGAGTGGCAGGGACCCACATGTGTGAAACGGAGCTCATTTCTAGTTCAGGCCCATCTTTTTTAAAAAGAACTTTAGGTAGGGTTAACGTACATCCGTATTTTCCCAGACATGTCAGGCTTTTTGGTTCTTAAATCGCCACCCGGGAGTAAAATACGGACGTACAGTAACCCTATTGGTACAAAAAGTAAAATACGGACGTATAGTTACCCTATTGGTACAAAACATACATACTGTGGTACATCCCTTAAATCAGAACTTTTTATAGGGAACCGGTTGCTATGAAATAAAAGGCTTTTTTTACTTTTTTTTTTTTTAAGTCATCCCTGCCGGAGCCCTGCCAAAAATGTTTGAATTGGGCCCTGCACTTCCCAAAGCCGGTCCTGGCTCCTTGCAGCTAACACCCACCGAGGGATCTGATGCCTTAATGCCTAGGCCCCTGGAGCGGGATGGAAGGCTAACATGGCTGAGGACCCATGATCGCCAGATACTTCCACCACAGACAACAGAGTGCAGACTGCATAACACATGCAGAACCCTCCTCGAGAGTCACCCCTGCAAATACCAGAGCAGCTCAACCCCTCCCAAAGCAGAGCAGGAAACCCAGAACACCAGCCTCTGTCCTTGCACTGAAGCCTCATTAGCCGGGCGGGGCCTACCCTATTCCCAAACCTCACCCATAGCCACCCAGAGAATGCCCTGGTTATTCCAGAGCCTGAGAAGCACTCATCTCCCTCTGCCTTATTGCTCCTCCCCAGGGAGCTTACTGCTCAACTCAGACAGAAACCCCACCTAGGACACTGACACCAGAGCCCCGCTAGGTCCCTTGGGCAGCAGGCTCACCCAGCAGGGAGACTCCGCATTACTAGTAAGACATGTCATTTGTAGGATGATAGTCCCTAGGGCCCCAAGCGAGATCAGGCACTGTACGTAGTCACATTAATAAAACGCCCAGCGATCCATTGTTGTAAGAGCGGAGGGTTATTACAACACAATGAGACAGAAACGTGACATCGTTATTGGAACGAAGCTCTCTTCGTAAGAGTCTTGTGGCCTGGTATCCTTTGCTCAGTTTTACCTCCATACGCTGGCTGTCATCTGGATGGCTCTCTCCACCCCAGAGGTGGCTGCATTTCTGAGGACCTGTAGGAGCATAAATCTAAGTGCTTTGAAGTGCTTCAGGATAAAATAAAATATATCTTTATCAGCCATGAGCTGCAGTTTTCTTTTATACACTGGGGGCTTAGTTTCAAACTCATCATTGCTATTCTGCACCACTGACCTGCTTGAAATTCGACAAAACCAAACCAGCCAGTGCCCATTCTAAGGAGTGCACAGTCAGAGCCCCAGCCCTGCAGAGAGCTTCCTCACTAGGGGATCGAGCATAGGGTCAGTGTATAAGGAACAGACACACAGAGGACAGGCTGGACCTGGGAAATCCAAAGGTGGTGGGGATAACTTGGAGGGGATCTCTCGCTCTGGTTACAGGTGGTGACACCTGGAGATCAGTTTCTCAAGGACTACACAATCCACAGAGCTTCTTTCAGTAGTTTATAACTTTGTCAAACGTTTAACTTTCCAGATTAAATTTTCCACCTCGGGTTTCAGTTGAGCACAATATTTTTTTTGAAAATCTAAAAAGAAACTTACACCATTTCCAAGCAGGAAGAGACAGATATACATACGCTGGCCATTACGTTAAAAGCATTGCCAACTTAAAAACCAACCCAGCTGCAGCCTGTCAGCAGGCAGCGAGAGGAACCCGCAGTCTGCTACAGAGACGGTCATTGACCAGCTGCCCAAAGAGAGACTTTGGATTAGGTAGATTACAGAGGTTTAAAATGCACTTTGCACAAGCAGTTACTGCGTTTTGTTACGGCAGTGGGTTTTTCATGACGTTTCCCAGCATGCCACTGGCACGGCGTACAGGCGAGTATGAGATAGAAGGCGCAGTGTTGTTGCAGCCGGGTCAGCCCTAGGATATTAGACAGACAAGGTGGGGGAGGGAATATCTTTTAGCTTTTGACCTAACACTGAGCTCTTTCTCAGGTCTGGGAAAAGTGCTTCACGTGACACTCTGACCTCATCCATCTTGTCTCCATGAAATCAAGCCTGCCTTCTCTAAGCCAAGTGTTCTGCAGGGAAAACAGGGGAGGGCAGGGACACTAGCTCCCACCACACTGCAGGGGATGCCTTCTGAGAGCAGCTCAACATCCACACAGAGCAGGGCCTTGGTTTAATGTTGCCTTCAAAATCTGAGGGCTTGGCTACACTCACACTTTACAGCGCTGCAACTGGAGTGTGAGAAAACACCCCCTGAGCGCTGCAAGATACAGCGCTGTAAAGCGTCAGTGTAATCAGGGCAGCAGCGCTGGGAGCGCGGCTCCCAGCGCTGCACGCTACACCCGTAAGGGATGTGGTTTACATGCAGCACTGGGAGAGCTCTCTCCCAGCGCTGCCGCTCTGACTACACTCACACTTCAAAGCGCTGTCGGGGCAGCGCTCCGAAATTCCAAATGTAGCCATACCCTCACACACAATAGAACACCACACGCTCCAACTGATCTTCCTCTGGAGGAATGAAAGGCAGGAAGTCTAGGCATTTCAAACCCAGCATCCCGCCACAGATCCCAAAGTCCCCGGAAACAGCTCCCAGCTTCCAAGAATCAGTATCAGAGGCTGAGACACAAAGGGTTTGGCTACACTTGCAGCTGTACAGGGCTGGGAGTTACAGCTGTCTTTGTACAGCTGTGTAGGGAAAGCGCTGCAGTGTGGCCACACTGACAACTACCAGCGCTGCACTGTGGCAGCATTTGCAGCATTTGCAGCAGCATTGGGAGTGGTGCATTATGGGCAGCTATCCCAGCATTCAAGTGGCTGCAACGTGCTTTTCAAAAGAGGAGGGTGGGGTGAAGCGTGACAGGGAGAGTGGGGGAGGGAGAGAGAGTGGATTTTTGGAGCCGACACTGTGTCAGCTCCCTGCCTTGCAAATTCCGACCACTTCCCCCATCCTCTCATTCACTAAATGCAAATAGCCTTCAGGTTTCAGAGTAGCAGCCCTGTCAGTCTGTATCCGCAAAAAGGTGCCACTAGTTCTCTTGTTCTTTTTGCAATTAGCCTTCAGACCACAGAAGCAGCTGCTCCTCCGGACTCCCTCCGCTCCCGCCCCCCCACCATGCTGTTTCTCTTCTCAAGCAAACACTAGCTGTGGACATTCCCTGCCTGCCTCTGCTCGAGCAAACAGGAGCTGTCTTTGTTTTTTAGATAAGCAGCTCGGGGAGCCCCACAAACAAAGAGAAGCATCATAACAAAACAAAGAGAGTTCTTTAGTTAAAAGCATTATGGGAAAATTCCGGAGGTCAGTTACAGCGTAGTAAGATTAATCACTGTGTACACCGGCACTCCAGCGCTGTTCTCTTTATTCCTCTCGTCCATGTGGAGTACAACCAGCGCTGTAGCCAGGGAGATACAGCGCTGTATGTGCCTTGCCAGTGTGGACAGGGAGTAAGTTGCAGCGCTGTAAAGCCACCACCAGCGCTGCAACTCTCCAGTGTAGCCACGGCCAAACTGTCTCGCGAACCAGAATCTGCCACTTCAGGAACAACTTGATGTTTCACAAAACTACAGGATCTGGGCCAGATCCGGCAGAGCCTCCCTGCACAGGCAGGGCTGGTTAGACTTTTGTTACCTGCCACCGCAGAAAGCACTTCATGGGGCTCTATAAGTGTGTGCCTTCAACAAAAAAGTGCAGGGAGTGGGAACCAGTAAAACCAAATCAGGACAATGAATCTGAATTCTGCCCAGTACAGTGGAAGAGCTTCAAGCTAGGATGAATCTGGGGCTTAACTTGGTGACAAGCTTGTTCTGCAGATGTAAAAGGTACAACCGAAAAAACCACTCAGTTATTTCTTGCTTGCCATCCAGCCAGCACTTAGGATCGTATCTGCATCCCTCACAAGACAACTGAGGATCGTATCTGCATCCCTCACAAGACAAACCCATCCCGTAATGGCCCTGCCTAGCATTATTCCACATGGCTGGGATTTTTCCCTGTAACATGGAATGGGATAATCTTGCTTAAGTAAACTTAAAATACACTCCTCTTTAGGGAGACTGATCCAAATCTGGGAAAAGCACACAGACTGGCAAGCTGAAATGAAAGCTAGCCCAGCCAGCGTCATTCTCTGTCACCCACGGAACCAGACACAGATGGTTAACACACGTATGAGCACCAACATTCCCTGTACAAGCAGTATTTCTCACTCACCTCTGTGGCTGAAACTGACAAATGTACCCAAATCCATCACATTCCCCCCTTTCCGCACGCTCCCCTTACCAGCGTTGGAGAAACAACCACAGGAAATAAGTCTCTCCCCTGACTCGTAGCTTGTAAAAAAGAACCAAGGTCAAAGGCAGTTTGACTGAGTGTAGACAGCAGAGTCACGTGCAACTGCAATATTTTAGAGAACATGCTATAAAACATTTTTCAATAGCACCCATCACTTGGCTTCAAGTTAATTCTCCGCCTGTAGGTAGCGCCTGCGGCTACTTCAGCACTAGGCACGCTGCTAGCATTTAATGGAAGAAAACTAAACAGTCTGCACCAATCCCAAATGAGAGCGTTTGTAAAACAAGCTGTGTGTGAACTCTCCCTACAAAAGGATCAGAGATGGGCAGCCCTTCCCCACCCCAACGCGAAGCTGATGCTTGGACTCTTACTGAAGGCTTCCCCTCGAACAGTCACTGCAGGCTTTTTTAAAATGCTCAGGATGTTTTCAAAACTCCACTATTACAGCCCTGTCCGGCACGAGCCGGACCTCGCCCAGCGCAGGCAGACTGAGCCTGGCTGTCAGTGACAACACTACCAAAGTCCCTCTGAGTAAGGCCAGATGCATTTACAAGCAATCCTGTGTCTCGCGAGCCCTTTGGGCCCCAGGAGGTTCCCAGAATTCCACCACTAAGTTGTCCATGCCCATCTTGCTGCCTCCTCCCCAGCCCAGCGGCTCGGCTCCTGGTCCTAGTGAGAGACGGCATTCCCCTGGTACAGAACCTCAGCTGCCTGGGCTGCACTCACAGCCCCATGCTCACTGCAGAGCCTTTCCCAAGTGCCACGTCTAGTGAGAGCAACACCAGGCAGCTTCCTGCGAAATGAGCCCTCTGGAGCTGGGCTTGCTCTGAATTTGCCAAGATCCAGCCTCCCCCGCACGCGCTGTTCTGACCACGTCTCCCCAGTCAGTCTGCGTACTGGCGCCCCTGCTCACACCACATTTGGTTCAAGTTTCTCCTCACTTGCAGCGTTCTCCATAGGGCAGCTCTGCCTGCCTCTGCCATCCTCCTCCTCCTGGTGCCTCTGACGCACTTCTCTCCCGACTGCTCACTTTGTCTCCTCCAGAACTCACACCGCCCCATGCAGCCCCATTTATTGGCACAGCAGTCACCCCAGCTCCTCTCACACTCTGCAAAATCAGAGGTTTTGCTAGAGCTTGGCTCTGTCTTCCATTAATGTGGTGCCCAGAACTGAGCACCATCTCCCAGGCAGGATCTCAGCCCTGCTACACTTTGCCTTCCTAACCCCACTGCCTGTGTGCTTGGTGCTGTACAAAATAGAGGGGGTGACAATCCCTGCCCCCAAGAGCTTACAGACAAAACAATCGAGACCAGAGGCTGGGGCCAGGGGATGGGCCTGGGTTGGAGGACCAGTGTGACAGCAGCTCTTACTGAAGGCACACACCACAGAAGAAGCGAGTCACACAAGTGGGTTGAAGCAAGAAAAGGTGTTTGGCTGACACCCCCCCAGAGCTCAAGAATAAGGTGTGAAGGCAAGAGTTGGAGGAAGACACACAGCAGTGAGGGAGGCAGGGGCATACTGAGCAAGGGTAGGGTGAGACTCCGGCTCCTGCCACAGTCCCAGAGTAGATGATTCTGGGAACCTGATCACCAACAAAACCATTAGGAGGTGACATTCAAAAACCAGTAGGAGAACACTTCAACCGCTCTGGCCATCCAGGAACAGATTTAAAAGGTGGCAATTCTGCAACAGAAAAGCTTCAAAAACAGACTCCAACAAGAAACTGCTGAATCTGAATTGATATGCAAACTAGATACTATCAATTTAGGCTTACATAGAGACTGGGAATGGCTGAGCCATTACACACATTGAATCTATTTCCCCATGGTAAGTATCCTCACCTTCCTGTCAAACTGACTTAAATGGGCTATCTTGACTATCGCTACAGAAGTTTTTTTTTCCTCTTGCTGACAACAGTTCATCTTAATTAATTAGCCTCCAAGCATTGGCTGGGCAACTCCATTTTTTCATGTTCTCTGTACGTATAAATATCTTCTTTCTGTGTGTTCCAATCTATACATCCAATGAAGTGGGCTGTAGCCCACGAAAGTTTATGCCCAAATAAATTTGTTAGTCTCTAAGGTGCAACAAGTACTCCTGTTCTTTTTATTTAAATTGGCTTTAGGGCCATCACCTCACTGATGTGAATGGGCAAATCCCCACCTCCACAAAGCGACCTGAAAAGGAAAACACAGGGAAGTGCTCGCAATGGACAAACGTGACCTGAAAGTCCAGTTCCCTCTTTCCCTCAAAAATGTCTTCTTTGGCTTTTTAAAAAGGTGCAACTCCCGGAACCTACCTCCAGTTTGCTGGTCAGTTAGTATAACTGTGACATGCCCAGGGCCTGAAATCCGACAGCGGAAAGGAGAAGAGATACAAGCTACATCCAGACTACCTGCGGGTTAAAATCGATTGCTCAGGGATCGCTACATCGCGTCTCATCTAGACATGATATATCGATCCCCGAGCGCGCTTATATCGATTCCGGAACTCCATCAACCCCAACGGAGTTCCGGAATCGACACGGAGAGCCACGAACATCGATCCCGCGCGGTGTGGACGGGTGAGTAATCCGATCTTAGATATTCGACTTCAGCTACGTTATTCACGTAGCTGAAGTTGCGTATCTAAGAGCGATTTTCCCCCCGTAGTGTGGACCAGCCCTTAGTCAGACTGTTTGCTTGTTTGTTTTTGTTAACACCTATTTAATTCAAACTCCTGCCAAATGCTTGGGAGAGAAGAGCATTTTGTGAAAGATTCAATACACCCACTCCTTCAAGTGCGGGCTCAGACAGATGACAAGACTTGGTATTTCTAGATCAAAGCCAAGCACAACTAAACGTTCAGACCTGCGGGGCCTTGCTGGGTCAGTAAAGTATCAAGCACCAGCTCACTCTTGCCACCATGAGATGGGGCGAAGGAAGAACCGAGACCTGAGATACAGGCAAGAGCAGCTCTGTGCAAAGCCTGCCAGGTTCCACGCTATTTTTCCACCGCCACTTCTCTGTCCATAACCGCCCTGAAGGAAATCAGCACTCTAGGACAAAGGGAATTCAGCAACGGCAGGAAAAGCAAATGTCGAAGCATGTGAAGAGTAGAGGGAATTTGCAAAGGTCACTTTCACTTTTCAGAGCAAAGATGGATTTTCCCAGACATGCTGCCAAGGCCACCAGGGAAAGATGTCCAAAGTCTGTTCTCACTCCCAGCACTCTACTCTGAAACTCTCCACAGAAGCCTCCCCGCTTCCTCACCAGAAACGCTTGCAAGGCAAAGCTGGAATTTAGCTTCCATGGCATTTTAATGGTTGAACTGCAAATGCTGTTTAATTAATGACCAATCGTTAAACGATGCTTGGATATGTTTTTATTCAGAGAATCACTGCACAGTCCTTTCCACAAGAGTCTCAGGAGGTTATTAGCCCAACTCCTAATGAAGATCCCCAATTAGACACAGAAGAAGACAAAACAACTGCGAATACCTCATGGATAATAAAAGCAAATGTCACAAATGTTAGGCATGCAGCTTTAAACAAACGGAGTCTAGCCAAAAAAAAAAAAGGCAGGAGGAGAATGAAATCAGTCACAAGGTTGGACTTGTTTATTCAGTGTTAAAGGCAAAACAGCCAGGACTGCTGCCAAAACTTCATTACCAACTTTTCATCCTGGTTGTTACTTGCTCTGAATTATTTTCCACCAGAAGCCAGGCAATCAGCAAGTGGATAACCTGTGGCAATTAACCATGGAAAAAACCTGAAGAATCTGCCAACATCCTCCTCCCACCCACCCCAAACATAACTAAGCAGGACAGATTACAGCCGAGCGAGATAATGCTTCGGGAGGGTTGCTTATGCATGTATAAGCGGGAATCAGTTTCGTATTTCAGCCCTAGCCCTGCTTGCTGTAGCATGCCAACAAACTCACTCCAATAAGTTGTGATCTCAGTGACTTTGCACGTTTCTCCTGACCTGCGTGATAGACCCAGGCCAGTTGGGTACAGCAGAATAGCACAAGGCAGATATACTGGCCACTGGATCAGCAGTTTTCGGTTCCCTGACTGACCAGAGCAGGGGCTGCTCCAGGCTAATGAGAACACCTGACTCTAATTAACCTGCAAAGAGTCAGGTGAGGCCATTAAGCTAATGTGACCACCTGACTCTAATTAAGTCCCTGCTGATACTACAAAAAGGGCTCACTCCAGTCAGGCAGGGGAGAGGAAGTGTGGCTGAAGGGTTGGTTGATGAAGACACCCGCAAACCATTGTGAAGGGAGCCCTAAGGTAAGGGAGCAGCAGGAGAGCTATGGGGAAGTGGCCCAGGGAAATGTAGCAACTCTGGCAGTGAAAGGCTGGCTGCCAACAGCTGCTACCATTAGGGGGTCCCTGGGCCGGAAACGGGAGTAGAGGGTGGGCCCAGGTTCCCCCCAACTCACCACTACAGGAACATCTCCTGGGAGGGGAAGACAAGCCCCTGTCAGGACAGGAGGCTAAACTGTTCTTGAATAAGCCCCTAGGGACATCAGAGACTGTGGGAGTTCTCTCACCAACCTCCTTGCAGGCCTATGATGAAAAGGGCTCCATTGACTGTAACCCTGGCCCCAGAGAGAGAAGGGCTACGTGGAGGGTCACAGTGAGCCACTAAGGCTAGTGAAACTGCCTAGAAGCGCAGGACCCATGGGGGCAAGGTCAGAGCTCTGCCACACCTGTCATAGAGGTGAACAAACAAACAGTAGCTGGGCTGGCCCCTCCAACTCCAGAGTAACCATGCAGTAACACCTGCTGGGAGAAATCATTAACTACCAAGGCTTATAGCAAGTCTTCTATTCTAGGATGGGATGGGCACACTTTTTTGCCCGAGGGCCACATCGGGGAACAGAAATTGCATGGTGGGCCATGAACGCTCACAAAATTGAGGTGGAGGTGAAGCAGGGGGTGTGGGCTCTGGGATGGGGCTGAGGATGAGGAGTTTGGAGTGTAGAAGGGTGCTCCAGGCTGGGATCAAGAGGTTTGGAGACTGGGAGGGGGATCAAGGTTGGGGGTGGGGAGAGACTCGGGGGTGCAGGGTCCAAGCAGCGCTTACCTCAAGCGGCTCCCAGAAGCAGTGCCATGTCCCTTCTCCAGCTCCTACATGTAGACTGGCCCCTGACCCTCAGAGTTGGGCCATGCAGTTGCTTCCAGGAGCTGCGTGGTGCAGCCCCTGACCCGGTGCCCCAGCTGGAGCACCAGAATGGGGCAAGCCCCAGACTCTGCTCCTCAGGGGGAGCTCGCTGGCCGGCTTAAAATGGCTTGCAGGCTGGACCCGGCCCACAGGCATTAGTTTGTCCACCCCTGTCCTAGGACCATCTCTATGATGCTTCTTAAAATTACAAGTAAACAAAGACTGGAAAGTCAGATGAATTAGCCTCGACAGTTAGTGTGGCCAGGAGTCAGACCAGGGTGACTAGACTAGAAAACCAGGAGGAATTGTTTTCAGGCCCACGTGCTTAAACCATTGGCAAGACCCCTGCTCACCTGCCAGAGCTAAGAATTCCTTTATCCTGTCCCAGGGCTTGCACAGATCTCTCAATTTCATTCCAATGAGTCCTCTCTCCTGCCTGCCAGGCTGCTGGTAAGGTGCGTAGCACCGAGGTATCCAAGCACCTCCAGGCTCCCACTGAGATGAGACAGCACCAGCACAAATATATAGAAGTGCATCCCCACCTGCCTCCACTGACTCCCCATTCACACCTGCCTTCCTTGTTTCTCTCTACTCTTCTACCAGCTGTCTCCTCCAGCTCTTCACACAACCCAGCTACTGCTGGTGCAAGAGCCTTCTCTGAAGGCTTCAACTGCCTCACTTTCTCTCTCCCACCACAGATTTTCTTGCTCACTTCAACCCTCAGCTGAAAATCTTTTCTCTCTTCACTCCCCTCCCTCCCACATGACTCCAATGTTTGTGTGAAGATGCTGTACATAACAACAAGGTTGTGCTCTATGCCAGCGGGACACATCAACACATGACAACAGACTTCCCTCCTGGGCAACAGGCTCTTGTTCAGAGGGTTTTCTTTATAGATCTGAGATCAGCCTTCCCTACCTGAATATATCCTAGGGGCACAGGAATTGCCAGAGTGGAGCAGCCTCGAGGGCCGTCTTTGACACCAGATGCTACAGCACCAGATGCTACAGAGGAAGGTGTAAGAACCCTGTGGTAAGCTGTGGGATAAGCTGCCCCCACATTAGGTCTCCCCCAGGAACACAGGAGTTGCCAGACAGAAATTCCCGATTTCCCTTCTCCAGACCATGCATCGTATTATTAGTGTCATCGTCATCGCACCTTCGCGGTTTTGTACTGCTATAGCCCCTATGGACCCTACTCTAGGGTGACCAAATGTCCCAATTTTATAGGGACAGTCCCAATTTTTGGGTTTCTTCCTTATATGGGCTCCTATTGCCCCCTCACCCCCATCCCGATTTTTCACATTTGCTGTCTGGTCACCCTACCCTACTTGCAGAGCAGGACTCCTTCATGCCAGGCGCTGGACAAATACAGAGAACAAAGATAGGCTCTGCCCTAAGGAGCTGACACTCTAAGTGGCACCAGAGGGAGAGACATATAGACAGATGGGGGAGCACAAAGAAACGGTGAGACAATACTGCTCAGCATGATATTTTTATCACATCCCCCCCTCATTTGTCTCCTTTCCAAGGTAACAATCCCCAATCCCCAAGGGTTTTTTCAAGCCTTTCATCATTCTTATCACTCTTCTCTGAGCCCCATCCAGTCTGCAGGACCCTGTGTGAGAAGGGCTGTTCTGCACACACCATAAAATCCATTAATATAGCCTTATATTATCCTCCATCCTGTTCCTTACGCCACCTGACACCTCGTGTGCTCTCTTGCCCATAGTCACAATTTAAGCAAAGGTTTTCTGGGACGCCCAGGTCCCTTTCCTGAGCTGATTGTTAATTTAAAACCCTATAATGTATGAGCAGCTTCAGTTTCTCTCTATGCATTTATTTGCATTAATCTTCATTGAAGTGCATTTGCCATCATGTTACCCATTCACCTAGAATCATAGAATATCAGGGTTGGAAGGGACCTCAGGAGGTCATCTAGTCCAACCTAGTCTAGTGCCTGCAAGTCACCAGGACCTGATGAAATGCATCCTAGAATACTCAAGGAGCTAACAGAGGAGGTATCTGAGCCTCTAGCTATTATCTTTGAAAAATCATGGGAGACAGGAGAGATTCCAGAAGACTGCAAAAGGGCAAATATAGTGCCCATCTATAAAAAGGGAAATAAAAACAACCCAGGAAACTACAGACCAGTTAGTTCAACTTCTGTGCCAGGGAAGATAATGGAGCAAGTAAATAAAGAAATCATCTGCAAACACATGGAAGGTGGTAAGGTGATAGGGAATAGCCAGCATGGATTTGTCAAGAACAAATCACTTCAAACCAATCTGATAACTTTCTTTGATAGGATAACGAGCCTTGTGGATAAGGGAGAAGAGGTGAATGTGGTATACCTAGACTTTAGTAAGGCATTTGATACGGTCTCACATGATATCCTTATCGATAAACTAGGCAAATACAATTTAGATGGGGCTACTATAAGGTGGGTGCATAACTGGCTGGATAACCGTACTCTGAGAGTAGTTATTAATGGCTCCCAATCCTGCTGGAAAGGTATAACAAGTGGGGTTCCACAGGGGTCTGTTTTGGGACCGGCTCTGTTCAATATCTTCATCAACGACTTAGATGTTGGCATAGAAAGTACGCTTATTAAGTTTGCAGATGATACCAAACTGGGAGGGATTGCAACTGCTTTGGAGGACAGGGTCAAAATTCAAAATGGTCTGAGGTAAACAGGATGAAGTTCAATAAAGACACATGCAAAGTGCTCCACTTAGGAAGGAACAATCAGTTTCACACATACAGAATGGGAAGAGACTGTCTAGGAAGGAGTATGGCAGAAAAAGATCTAAGGGTCATAGTGGACCACAAGCTAAATACGAGTCAACAGTGTGATGCTTTTGCAAAAAAAACAAACGTGATTCTGGGATGCATTAACAGGTGTGTTGTAAACAAGACACAAGAAGTCATTCTTCCGCTCTACTCTGCACTAGTTAGGCCTCAACTGGAGTATTGTATCCAGTTCTGGGCACTGCATTTCAAGAAAGATGTGGAGAAATTGGAGAGGGCCCAGAGAAGAGCAACAAGAATGATTAAAGGTCTTGAGAACATGACCTAAGAAGGAAGGCTGAAAGAATTGGGTTTATTTAGCTTGGAAAAGAGAAGACTGAGAGGGGACATGATAGTAGGTTTCAGGTATCTAAAAGGGTGTCATCAGGAGGAGGGAGAAAACTTGTTCACCTTAGCCTCCAATGATAGAACAAGAAGCAATGGGCTTAAACTGCAGCAAGGGAGATTTAGGTTGGACATTAGGAAGAAGTTCCTAACTGTCAGGGTAGTTAAACACTGGAATAAATTGCCTAGGGAGGTTGTGGAATCTCCATCTCTGGAGATATTTAAGAGTAGGTTAGATAAATGTCTATTAGGGATGGTCTAGACAGTATTTGGTCCTGCCATGAGGGCAGGGGACTGGACTCGACCTCTCGAGGTCCCTTCCAGTCCTAGAGTCTATGAATCCCCTGCTCAAAGCAGGACCAACCCCAACTAAATCATCCCAGCCAGGGCTTTGTCAAGCTGGGCCTTAAAAACCTCTAAGGATGGAGATTCCACCACCTCCCTAGGGAACCCATTCCAGAGTTTCACCACCGTCCTAGTGAAATAGTTTTTCCTAATATCCAACCTAAACCTTCCCCACCGCAACTTGAGACCATTACTCCTTGTTCTGTCATCTGCTACCACTGAGAACAGCCGAGCTCCATCCTCTTTGGAACCCCCTTTCAGGTAGCTGAAGGCTGCTATCAAATCCCCCTCACTCTTCTCTTCTGCAGACTAAATAAGCCCAGTTCCCTCAGCCTCTCCTCATAAGTCATGTGCTCCAACCGCCTAATCATTTTCGTTGCCCTGCACTGGACTCTCTCCCATTTGTCCACATCCTTTCTGTAGTGGGGGGGACCAAAACTGGACATAATACTCCAGATGTGGCCTCACCAGTGCTGAATCGAGGGGAATAATCACTTCCCTCAATCTGCTGGCAATGCTCCTACTAATACAGCCCAATATGCTTTTAGCCTTCTTAGCTACAAGGGCACACTGCTGACTCATATCCAGCTTCTCGTCCACTGTAATCCCCAGGTCCTTTTCTGCAGAACTGCTGCTTAGCCAGTCGGTCACCAGCCTGTAGCAGTGCATGGGATTCTTCCGACCAAAGAGCAGGACTCTGCACTTGTCCTTGTTGAACCTCAGATTTCTTTTGACCCAATCCTCCAGTTTGTCTAGGTCACTCTGGACTCTTTCCCTACCCCCCGCCCCCCAGCGTATCTACCTCTCCCCTCAGCTTAGTGTCATCTGTGAACTTGCTGAGGGTGCAGTCCAGCCCATCATCCAGATCATTAATGAAGATGTTGAACAAAACCAGCCCCAGGACTGGTTGGCAGTCTGGTCAGATATCATTGGAGTTACTCACAGTCCTCTGGTCTTGAGTAAACTACGTGCCATTTAGTATCTATCAGAGTCCAGGCAGAAAACTGATGACTCTGGACGACACCCCATAGGGTTCATTTAGTGACTATGTTCTTGGACTCGCCTACTCAGACATAATTACCCTACACAATATCCTCTGAAATATTAATGTCGAGTGCATTCTGATCACTCTTACCTTCCACTAGTTCTGAAGCAGACTAACACAGCCTTGCAGGGCAGTCAGAAAGAGAGACAGCAAAGTCTGCTTACTGGCCCTGGCATGGAGGGTAAAAGGAAAGAAACAATCCCACTTGGGCAGGCGGACAGATCGCTGCAAAGTGGAGTAATTCCGCCACACTTTCAGAGCATGGTCTGTCCCCCCCCATCTTTACTGGTCAGATTTGCCAGAAGTCTGAAGCTGGTGAGAAATCTCTCAGAAGCAAGACTCCCCCTATCCCCTCCCTACACACATTGGCTTTGAATCACAGGATCTCACATTCCCATCAGGCATCTCGTCATTTTTCATGGGCTTCAGATAGAATGGCGCTCCCATTTGAATCCATAAGAACAGCCAGACTGGGTCAGACCAAAGGTCCATCTAGCCCAGGATCCTGTCTTCCAACAGTGGCCAATGCCAGGTGCCCCAGAGGGAATGAACAGAACAGGGAATCATACAATGATCCATCCCCCATCGCTCATTCCCAGCTTCTGGCAAACAGAGAGTAGGGACACCATTCCTGCCCATTCTGGCTAATAGCCATTGATGGACCTATCCTCCATGAACTTATCTAGTTCTCTTTTGAACCTTGTTATGGTCTTGGCCGTCACGACATCCTCTGGCGAAGAGTTCCAGAGGTTAACTGTGTGTTGTGTGAAGAAATACTTCCTGTTTGTTTAAACCTGCTGCGTACTGATTTCTTTTGGTGACCCCCGGTTCCCATGTTATGAGAAGGAGTAAATAACACTTATTTACTTTCTCCACACCAGCCAATATGTAAAGTTCCTTGCTGTCTGACCTGTGAGGGAGAACTGAAACCAAGACAGTGCCCCACTAAACCTTCCTCGGAGCTTAGGCCAGCAGAACTCCCTGAGGAAGGAGAGGGGCAGCCTATTCAGGTCTCCCCTTGGTTTGTCAGTACTCCATGCGGGCAGTGAAATGGCCAGGGAGCTGCTGGGTGCTCAGCAATCTGGGAGCCAAGCCCCTGACTGAGGTGCCCAAGCAGGCCATTAGGCTACTATGTTTTAAGAAGGGGGAGCACAAGGAAATGGTGAGACAACATTGGCTATGATTTTTTCCTGTCATGGTGAGAATATCCAATAGATTGGCAGCCACAAGCCACCACTTCAACTAGTACCTGTCGGCCCTAATCCCCCATTGGGATGGGATCAGTGCATAACTACTTGAACTAAAATCTTCATGGACAGTCATCCAAATGGCTCTTTAGCAAATACACACTCGGCAGCACAGCAGGTAAACAGATAGGCAGGCAGAGATTTGCAATCATCCCACTGTAAGGTCGGAGGCCTTCTCCTGAAGTAAAAACAGCAGCCAGCTTGAGAAACAGCAGCCATGAACTAAGCTGCAGAGAGTCCCAGCCTCACCTTCCAGTTATTGCACCAAAACTGTACTATGGGGCTGTTCAGAAGGCTCCTGTCCTAACAGTGCCCATCACCACCAGGTAAAGATACAGAGCTTACATTGGTTAAAGAAAACTTTGTTTGATGGCATTCAGCCTGGCAAGGAACCACTTAACAGCTGTGATTGTGAAATCTTTACTTCTATTGTTTGCCTTTATGGTCCCTACTTCTCTATTGTTTATCTGTAGGGTCTCTGTCTGGTTCTTTTGACGGTTCTGCCTGTTGCATAACTAATTCTGTAAGCAGTAAATCAGCTAAGGTGGTGGGGTCTGACTGGGTAAAGAACTGTTTCATAATGGGTGAAAAATACTGTTTGGCAGGACTTTACAGTGACTGATAAAGGTAGAGCTAAGCAGACTCAGGTTTCACTACATAAATTGGAGTCCAAAAGGAAGTTCTTTGGGAACAACTCCAGGGCACAGTCCCAAGATCAGAGCGGACGACCTGATCCTGACTGGCCAGCAGGAAAAGTTCATCTGCCTTATGAGGAGTGGTGAGCGTTGTATGCTTAGCATGCAAATTCTGTGCAGGTAACTGATAATTAACAGAGGTTAAGGATATTACTGTGTAAGGCTCTTTCACTGGTAAAATGCCCCGCAAACCTGCAGAAGATTACACCCTGAGCCCTAGGAACTAGGTAAGAGTGGAGGTGAGCACTTCCCACCAGGGTGCTGCTCTGACTTCCCCTCATCCAATTCCAGACCTCTTTACCTCTGACCACGCTTCCGTGCACACTGTTGCAGGGTCAGGCTGTCACAGCACAGGGCTGTGGAATTCCCCAGGGACCAGGGGAAGCCAGCATCTGACCATTTTAAGGCCTAGCACAAGACACTTCTCTAAGCAGGCAACTGCTCGGTTAACAGAGGGAGAAGCTTTGCTTGGCCCAAGACTGATCCCACTGAGACAGAACCCTGACAATGGGGACAAGAGTTTAGTCCCTTTCCTAAGTGATCCTTCATTTTGCATGCGGTGACCAGGTGCTTCAGTGAAGGCAACATTAGAAATGCAGCACCCTGAGCTTAACTGATGCCCTCTCCTCTATCCCTGCTGATCCCTACCACCATAACCCTGTTAAATCGGTAAGTTCCTCTGGGAGCTGGCATCTTTGTCTACAGCCCCATAAGCACAACCACTGCACCAAATACACTAACATCTGCAGTAGCCCAGCTGGTTTAAGTTAGGAACTGCTCTTTACTCTTTCAGCCATGTCTCAGAAAAGCCTCTGATTCAAGAGTGGATTTTAATTGCATACATTCATATTCTAAGGCCACTGTTCACCTGAACAGCCAGAGTGATGGCAAGTTTAAGGGGCCACAATTATCACTTCTGCAAAACCATCTTCTAGCACTTCCCATCACAGGGTTAACCTGCCCCATACTTTGTGCATTTCTCCCCTAGCCACCAGTGCTTCTCCAAAGGCAGGAGCACAAAGAGACGCTTTCTGCTGCTTGTCCAGCTCTCTCCTCTCCGTGCTAACCAAGTCATTCCTCAGGGTTCCTGATACACTTCCACCACCTTCTGCTTCAGCAACCTCACAGGGCTACAGCCCTGAATTCAGATCTCCATGTGCCTCAGCTGGGGCAGACCGAGTGGTCCATTCACCTTTATCTTTAGCTAGTGGCCATACAGACTACAGATCCCAGTATGCATTGCCCCACATCCATATGAGCTCTAAGAACAAAAAATCCCAAGCATGCTGGGACATGTGGTCTTAGTTGTCTGCTCCTCCATATTAAAGTTGAGGGTATCTGCAGGTTACACGCGGCTCTAGGGCTCTGGGCAAGTTGCAGAGGTAGCCCATGGTAGGACAAGGGTCAGGGATCCCTGGTGTATGGGAAATGTGCATACAAAGCAATTTATATTATGTAAAATATCACAGAAACTACGAGGCTGGCATGCGCTGGCTTTTCAGCTCTCTCTAGCTCCTGGCAGCAGCAGGCCCTTTGCACGGGGAGTGAGCGTCTAGACGATTGCTCTCTGGGAGGAGGGTTTCCCACTCATACACAGGACACAGAATATGTTTACACTCTGTCTTGGAGTCCAAGGCTCTAATCTCCAAAGCATTAAAGTGAGCAGAGACTTTTCTGGCTCTGTCGCTGAGCATGTAGGCATCTGACAGCCTGGTCAGAGGCAGAGCCGCGGGGACCATGCCTGCACTTATGTCAGGAAAAGGAAGGATTTAATCCACCCCCAGCCGACGGACAGCTACCAAAAAAGCGACAGCTACACTGAAGCTTCAGTTCTGTCACCAAACTAAAAATACCAGGGTGTGATGGGCTGGAACAGGTGTGCTCGGGACACAGCTGTGGAGGGGCTCAGACGGCTCCCTGTCAGCTGGGTACCAGCAAGAGCATTGACCGCAGAACAGGGAACTACCCTGGGGTGAGGAGCCAGGCAGCCCGCAATCCACACCGCACGCAGCCTGCAAAGAGATGCACGTTCCTGCACCCCGCCACCAGCACCAGTCACCCCACAGCCAGCCCAGCCCAGCCTGGCGCCCGCCTCGGCCCCGGCCCCGGCCCCGGCACCCCGCGTCTCCCCCTAGCCCCGGCCCCGTCACCCCGCATCGGCCCCGGCCCCGTCACCCCGCGTCTCTCCCGGCCCGGCCCCGGCACCCCGCATCGGCCCCGGCCCCGTCACCCCGCGTCTCCCCCGGCCCCGGCCCCGGCCCCGGCACCCCGCGTCGGGCCCTGGCCCCGGTCCCGTCACCCCGCGTCTCCCCCGGCCCCGGCCCCGTCACCCCGCGTCTGCCCCGGCCCGGCCCCGGCCCCGTCACCCCGCGTCTCCCCCGGCCCCGGCCCCGGCCCCGTCACCCCGCGTCTGCCCCCGGCCCCGTCACCCCCCAGCTTCGCCCTCGGGGCACCCGGAGGCTGTGGGACCCCCCGCCCCCAGCGCGGCCCGTGTCCCGCCCGCAGGCGCCCCGCGAGCTCGGGGAGGGGGAGGGGGAGGGGGAGGGGGCAGGGCCCGGCCCCGCACTCACCGCGCTCCGGCCGCTGCTCGCTGCGTCTGCACCGCGCCGGGCTCTGCGGGAGGAGCCGCACCGCGCATGCGCCGCTGCCCCCCTCCGGGGACCGGCCTGCCCCCCCCATCCCGGAGCCATGGCAACCACCGCCGCAGCGGCCGGGCCGGGCCGGGCCCCCCACCCCCTCCCCACACACCTCCCTGCCCCCCCGCCCCTCACATAGCCCCCACCCCCACAGCCCCCACAGCCCCCTCCCCACACACCTCCCTGCCCCCCCGCCCCTCACATAGCCCCCACCCCCACAGCCCCCACAGCCCCCTCCCCACACACCTCCCTGCCCCCCGCCCCTCACATAGCCCCCACCCCCACAGCCCCCTCCCCACACACCTCCCTGCCCCCCCGCCCCTCACATAGTCCCCACCCCCCACAGCCCTCACAGCCCCCTCCCCACACACCTCCCTGCCCCCCCGCCCCTCATATAGCCCCCATCCCCCACAGCCCCCTCCCCACACACCTCCCTGCCCCCCCGCCCCTCACATAGCCCCCACCCCTACCCCATCCCCCACAGCCCCCTCCCCACACACCTCCCTGCCCCCTCACCCCTCACATAGCCCCCCCACCCCCCCACCCTCCTTACATAGCCCCCACCCCTACCCCTACTCCATCCCCCACAGCCCCTTTCCCACACACCTCCCTGCCCCCCCGCCCCTCCCATAGCCCCCACCCCTACCCCAGCCCCACAACCCCCTTCCCACACACCTCCCTGCCCCCCCGCATCTCTCACATAGCCCCCACTCCTACCCATCCCCCACAGTCCCCTCCCCACACACCTCCCTGCCCCCCCGCCCCTCCCATAGCCCCCACCCCTACCCCAGCCCCACAACCCCCTCCCCACACACCTCCCTGCCCCCCCACCCCTCACATAGCCCCCACCCCCCACAGCCCCCTCCCCACACACCTCCCTGCCCCCCCGCCCCTCACATAGCCCCCATCCCTACCCCATCCCCCACAGCTCCCTCCCCACACACCTCCCTGCCCCCTCACCCCTCACATAGCCCCCCCCACACTCCCACCCTCCTTACATAGCCCCCACCCCTACCCCTACCCCATCCCCCACAGCCCCCTCCCCACACACCTCCCTGCCCCCTGCCTCTCACATAGCCCCCACCCCCCACAGCCCCCTCCCCACACACGTCCCTGCCCCCCCGCACCTCTCCCATAGCCCCCACCCCTACTCCAGCCCCACAACCCCCTTCCCACACACCTCCCTGCCCCCCCACACCTCTCACATAGCCCCCACTCCTACCCATCCCCCACAGTCCCCTCCCCACACACCTCCCTGCCCCCTCACCCCTCACATAGCCCCCCCCACACTCCCACCCTCCTTACATAGCCCCCACCCCTACCCCTACTCCATCCCCCACAGCCCCTTTCCCACACACCTCCCTGCCCTCCCCGCCCCTCACATAGCCCCCACCCCTACCCCATCCCCCACAGCCCCCTCCCCACACACCTTCCTGCCCCCTGCCTCTCACATAGCCCCCACCCTCCACAGCCCCCTCCCCACACACGTCCCTGCCCCCCCGCACCTCTCCCATAGCCCCCACCCCTACTCCAGCCCCACAACCCCCTTCCCACACACCTCCCTGCCCCCCCACACCTCTCACATAGCCCCCACTCCTACCCATCCCCCACAGTCCCCTCCCCACACACCTCCCTGCCCCCTGCACCTCTCACATAGCCCCCACCCCCCACAACCCCCACACTCCCACCCTCCTTACATAGCCCCCACCCCTTCCCCATCCCCCACAGCCCCCTCCCCACACACCTCCCTGCCCCCCGCCCCTCACATAGCCCCCAGCCCCCACAACCCCCACACTCCCACCCTCCTTACATAGCCCCTACCCCTACTCCATCCCCCACAGCCCCTTCCCCACACACCTCCCTGCCCCCCCGCACCTCTCCCATAGCCCCCACCCCTACCCCAGCCCCACAACCCCCTTCCCACACACCTCCCTGCCCCCCCGCCCCTCACATAGCCCCCACCCCTACCCCACCCCCCACAGCCCCCTCCCCACACACCTCCCTGCCCCCCCGCCCCTCATATAGCCCCCATCCCCCACAGCCCCCTCCCCACACACCTCCCTGCCCCCCCGCCCCTCACATAGCCCCCATCCCTACCCCATCCCCTACAGCTCCCTCCCCACACACCTCCCTGCCCCCTCACCCCTCACATAGCCCCCCCACACTCCCACCCTCCTTACATAGCCCCCACCCCTACCCCTACTCCATCCCCCACAGCCCCTTTCCCACACACCTCCCTGCCCTCCCCGCCCCTCACATAGCCCCCACCCCTACCCCATCCCCCACAGCCCCCTCCCCACACACCTTCCTGCCCCCTGCCTCTCACATAGCCCCCACCCTCCACAGCCCCCTCCCCACACACGTCCCTGCCCCCCCGCACCTCTCCCATAGCCCCCACCCCTACTCCAGCCCCACAACCCCCTTCCCACACACCTCCCTGCCCCCCGCATCTCTCACATAGCCCCCACTCCTACCCATCCCCCACAGTCCCCTCCCCACACACCTCCCTGCCCCCTGCACCTCTCACATAGCCCACAACCCCCATACTCCCACCCTCCTTACATAGCCCCCACCCCTACCCCATCCCCCAGAGCCCCGTACCCACCCTCCTCCCCACATAGCCCCTACCCCATCCCCCATGACCCGGCCCCCACAGCCCCCACACTCCTCCCCACATAGCCCTCTCCACCTACAACCCCCACAGCCCTCTCCACATAGCCCCTGCCCTTTCCCCCACAAGCCCTGCACCCAACTCTCCCCACATAGTCCCCTACTGCATCCCACACACACCCCCTCCCCACAGACCTCCCCATCCTCCCACAACCGCCCCACACCTCTCATAGCCCCCCTCCTCCACAGCCCCTGCACCCCCATTCCTTCTTACATAGCCCCTGGCCCTACCCCATCCCTGACAGCCTCGCACCCCCTCCTCCCTACATAGCTAGTCATCAAGGTGTAAGGTGGTGGCAGTGAAACAGACAACTACCTGCGACAGGCGGTAGGGACTTCAGAAGGCAGCATGTTCCCTTGAGAGCTCCTGGGGCAACCCAGAGAACCCCAGTGGAGCTAAGGGGCTGCGGAGAGACGCTTCTGTCACGGAGTCAGGGCCCTGCACACCCCCAGCCTGAAACAGAGCTTGTAGGTACAGACAACAGGACCCCTCAGTCAGGTCCATTTTGCGGGGCAGAGAGCCCAGACCCTGGTGCTAGAATAAAATTATCAGACATGTAGATGAACATAAATTGTTGGGCAAAAGTCAACATGGTTTCTGTAAAGGGAAATCATACCTTATTAATCTATTAGAATTCTCTGAAAGAGTCAACAAACGTGGACAAGGGGGATCCAGTGGATATAGTGTACTTAGATTTCCAGAAAGCCTTTGACAAGGCTTTTATGTAAATTAAGTTGTCATAGGATAAAAGGGAAGGTCCTGTCATGGATTGAGAACTGGTTAAAAGAAAGGGAACAAAGGGTAGGAATTAATGGTAAATTCTCAGAATGGAGAAGGGTAACTAGTGGTGTTCCCCAAGGTCAGTCCTAGGACCAATCCTATTCAATTTATTCATAAATGATCTGGAGAAAGGGGTAAACAGTGAGGTGGCAAAGTTTGCTGATGATACTAAACTGCTCAAGATAGTTAAGACCAAAGCAGACTGTGAAGAACTTCAAAAAGATCTCACAAAACTAAGTGATTGGGCAACAAAATGGCAAATGAAATTTAATATGGATAAATATAAAGTAACGCACATTGGAAAAAATAACCCCAACTATACATACACTGTCAGAAAACCCAATCTCAGTTTGAACCCCAGGGGTTTTAGGGTGGCAAAGGGCACAGGCCGCATAAACCTTCCCACATGTGGCCTGTGAGTGCCATCAAGCATACCCGACCTCAGGGAGGGCGTGAAACTGAAGGGCCTGGTGTAACTCCCACCAAGGAATGGGAGAGATTCTGGGGCATCCATGGGAACGTTGGTGGATTCGAACTTCCACAGATCACTGGCTAAAGTGACCTCGCTCAGTTCGGTCTTGAAGAAGGGAGAGATGTGACGAAGTGGGAATGTTCATAATGTTTCTCTGAACAATGTGTGGGTGCCTCAGTTTCCCATATGAGCTAGGTGATGGGTGATTGTTGCAGAGCCCTAGGCAGGTGTGATGCCATCTGCACAGAGAATGGCCGACACCCTGTCTCCTGGCAACTGATGGCCTGGGTTCCTCCCCTGCAAGGTGCCAACTGAAGGTGTTGGAGAACAAAGAGATCAGGTGACCTCCTGGCCCAGGGAAAGAGACATAAGAATGGCCATACTGGTCAGACCAAAGGTCCATCCAGCCCAGTATCCTGCCTACCGACGGTGGCCAATGCCAGGTGCCCCAGAGGGAGTGAACCTAACAGGTAATAATCAAGTGATCTCTCTCCTGCCTGACAAACAGAGGCTAGGGACACCATTCCTTACCCATCCTGGCTAATAGCCATTGATGGACTTCACCACCATGAATGTATGCAGTTCCCTTTTAAATGCTGTTATAGTCCCAGCCTTCACAACCTCCTCAGGTAAGGAGTTCCACAAGTTGACTGTGCACTGCGTGAAGAAGAACTTCCTTGTATTTGTTTTAAACCTGCCGCCCATTAATTTCATTTGGTGGCCCCTAGTTCTTGTATTATAGGAACAAATAAATAACTTTTCCTTATTCAGTTTCTTCACGCCACTCATTATTTTATAGACCTCTATCATATCCCCCTTATTCTTGCCTCTTTTCCAAGCTGAAAGGTCCTAGCCTTTTTAATCTCTCCTCATATGGGACCCGTTCCAAACCCCTAATCATTTTAGTTGCCCTTCTCTGAACCTTTTCTAGTGCCAATATATCTCTTTTGAGATGAGGAGACCACATTTGTACACAGTATTCAAGATGCGGGCGTACCATGAATTTATATAGAATCATAGACTTTAAGGTCAGAAGGGACCATTATGATCATCTAGTCTGACCTCCTGCACAATGCAGGCCACAGAATCTCACCCACCCACTCTTGTATCAAACCTGTGTCTGAGCCACTGAAGTCCTCAAATCATGGTTTAAAGACTTCAAGGTGTAGAGAACCTTCCAGCAAGTGACCTGTGCCCCACGCTGCAGAGGAAGGTGAACCCCCGCCCCCAGGGCTTCTGCCAATCTGCCCTGAAGGAAAATTCTTTCCCAACCCCAAATATGGCGATCAGCTAAACCAGGGGTAGGCAACCTATGGCACCAGTGCCAAAGGCGGCACACAAGCTGATTTTCAGTGGCACTCACACTGCCCAGATCCTGGCCACCGGTCTAGGGGGCTCTGCATTTTAATTTAATTTTAAATGAAGCTTCTTAAATATTTTGAAACCTTATTTACTTTAACATACAACAATAATTTAGTTATATATTATAGACTTATAGAAAGAGACCTTCTAAAAAGGTTAAAATGTATTACTGGCACGCGAAACCTTAAATTAGAGTGAATAAATGAAGACTCAGCACAGCACTTCTGAAAGGTTGCCGACCCCTGAGCTAAACCCTGAGCATGTGGGCAAGACTCACCAGCCAGACACCCAGGAAAGAATTTTCTGTAGTAACTCAGATCCCACCTCATCTAACATCCCATCACTGACCACTGGGCGTACTTACCTGCTGATAATCAAAGATCAATTGCCAAATCAATTGCCAAAATCAGGCTATCCCATCATACCATCCCCTCCATAAACTTATCAAGCTTAGTCTTGAAGCCAGATATGTCTTTTGTCCCCACTACTCCCCTTGGAAGGCTGTTCCAGAACTTCACTTCTCTGATGGTTAGAAACCTTCGTCTAATTTCAAGTCTAAACTTCCTGATAGCCAGTTTATATCCATTTGTTCTTGTATCCACATTGGTACTAAGCTTGAATAATTCCTCTCCCTCCCTGATATTTATCCTTCTGATATATTTGTAAAGAGAAATCATATCTTCTCTCAGCCTTCTTTTGTTAGGCTAAACAAGCCAAGCTCTTGGAGTCTCCTTTCACATGACAGGTTTTCCATTCCTCAGATCATCCTAGCAGCCCTTCTCTGAACCTGTTCCAGTTTGAATTCATCCTTCTTAAACATGGGAGACCAGAACTGCACACAGTATTCCAGGTGAGGTCTCACTAGTGCCTTGTATAATCCTTATCTCCAGTGGAAATACCTCGCCTGATGCATCCCAAGACTGCATTAGCTTTTTTCACGGCCGTATCACATTGGCAGCTCATAGTTATCCTGTGATCAACCAATACTCCGAGGTCCTTCTCCTCCTCTGTTACTTCCAGCTGTGCCTCCCCAGCTTATAACAATAGTTCTTGTTATTAATACCTACATGCATGACCTTGCACTTTTCACTATTAAATTTCATTCTATTACTATTAGTCCAGTTTACAAAGTCATCCAGATCTTCTTGTATGATATCCTGGTCAGGGCCGGCGCTACCATTTAGGCAGCCTAGGCAATCACCTAGGGCGCCAGAATAAATGGTGGGCGCCGTTTTGCCAGAGGGGGCGTCAGGCGGCTCCGGTGGAGCTGCCGCAGTGGTGCTTGCGGATGGTCGGCTGCTCGCGCGGCTCTGGTGGACCTCCCGCAGGCACGAGTGCGGCAGCTCCACTGGAGCTGCGGAGCACCGGACCCTCCGCAGGCACCACTGCGTCAGCTCCACCGGAGCCGCAGGACCAGCGTGCAGGACGGCGAAATTGCCATCCGCCTAGGGCGCTCAAACCCCTAGTGCCGGTCCTGATCCCGGTCCTTCTCTGTATTGGCAATAGCTCCCAGCTTTGTGTCAGCCGCAAACTTTATTAGCACATTCCCACTTTTTGTGCCAAGGTCAGTCATAAAAAGATTAAATAAGATTGGTCCCAAAACCGATCCCTGAGGAACTCCACTAGTACCCTCCTTCCAGCCTGACAGTTCACCCTTCAGTACAACCCGTTGTAGTCTCTCCTTTAACCAGTTCCTTATCCACCTTTCAATTTTCATATTGATCCCCATCTTTTCCAATTTAGCTAATAATTCCCCATGTGGAATCGTATCAAATGCCGTACTGAAATTGAGGTAAATTAGATCCACTGCGTTTCCTTTGTCTAAAAAATCTGTTACCTTCTCAAAGAAGGAGATCAGCTTGGTTTGGCATGATCTACCTTTTGTAAAACCATGTTGTATTTTGTCTCAATTACCATTGACCTCAATGTCCTTGACTACTTTTTCCTTCAACATTTTTTCCAAGACCTTGCATACTACAGATGTCATAAAAGCAATAAAATATTCTCCATCTTATTCTCTATCCCTTTTTGAACAATTCCTAACATCCGGTTTGCTTTTTTGACTGCCGCTGCACACTGTGTGGACATCTTCAGAGAATTACTTACGATGACGCCAAGATCTCTTTCCTGATTAGCTGTAGCTAAATTAGCCATCATATTGTATGTATAGTTGGGGTTATTTTTTCCAATGTGCGTTACTTTACATTTATCCACATTAAATTTCATTTGCCATTTTGTTGCCCAATCACTTAGTTTTGTGAGATCTTTTTGAAGTTCTTCACAGTCTGCTTTGGTCTTAACTATCTTGAGCAGTTTAATATCATCAGCAAACTTTGCCACCTCACTGTTTACCCCTTTCTCCAGATCATTTATGAATAAGTTGAATAGGATTGATCCTAGGACTGACCTTGGGGAACACCACTAGTTACCCTTCTCCATTCTGAGAATTTACCATTAATTCTTACCCTTTGTTCCCTGTCTTTTAACCAGTTGTCAGTCCATGAAAGGACCTTCCCTTTTATTCCATGACAGCTTAATTTACGTAAGAGCCTTTGGTGAGGGACCTTGTCAAAGGCTTACTGTATCCACTGGATCCCCCTTGTCCACATGTTTGTTGACCCCTTCAAAGAACTCTAATAGATTAGTAAGACACGATTTCCTTTACAGAAACCGTGTGGACTATTGCTCAACAGTTTATGTTTTTCTATGTGTCTGACAATTTTATTCTTAACTATTGTTTTAACTAATTTGCCCGGTACCGACGTTAGACTTCCTGGTCTGTAATTGCCGGGATCACCTCTAGAGCCCTTTTTAAATATTGGTGTTACATTAGCTAACTTCCAGTCATTGGGTACCGAAGCTGATTTAATGAACAGGTTACAAACCATAGTTAATAGTTCCACAATTTCACATTTGAGTTCTTTCAGAACTCTTGGGTGAATGCCATCTGGTCCCGGTGACTTGTTAATGTTGAGTTTATCAGTTAATTCCAACACCTCCTCTAGTGACACTTCAATCTGTGACAGTTCCTCAGATTTGTCACCTACAAAAGCCAGCTCAAGTCTGGGAATCTCCCTAACATCCTCAGCCGTGAAGACTGAAGCAAAGAATCCATTTAGTTTCTCCACAATGACTTTATCGTCTTTAAGCGCTCCTTTTGTATCTCGATCATCAAGGCGCTCCACTGGTTGTTTAGCAGGCTTCCTGCTTCTGATGTACTTTAAAAACATTGTTATTACCTTTGGAGTTTTTGGCTAGCCGTTCTTCAAACTCCTCTTTGGCTTTTCTTATTATACTCCTGCACTTAAGTTGGCAGTGTTTGTGCTCCTTTCTATTTGCCTCACTAGGATTTGACTTCCACTTTCTAAAGGAAGTCTTTTTATCTCTCACTGCTTCTTTTACATGGTTGTTAAGCCATGGTGGCTCTTTTTTAATTCTTTTACTGTGTTTCTTCAACATTGAAGTTGGGCCTCTGTTATGGTGGCTTTAAAAAGCGCCCATGTAGCTTGCAGGGATTTCACTTTAGTCACTGTACCTTTTAACTTCTGTTTAACTAACGCCCTCATTTTTGCATAGTTCCCCCTCTTTAAATTAAATGCCACAGTGTTGGGCTGTTGAGATGTTCTTCCCACCACAGGGATGTTGAATGCTATTGTATTATGATCACTATTTCCAAGCGGTCTTGTTATAGTTACCGCTCCTGTGCTCCACTCAGGACTAAATCTAGAGTTGCCTCTCCCCTTGTGGGTTCCTGTACCAGCTATTCCATGAAGCAATCATTTAAAGTATTGAGAAATTTTATTTCTGCATTTCGTCCTGAAGTGAAATGTTCCCAGTCAATATGGGGATAATTGAAACCCCCCTGCCATTATTGAGTTCTTAATTTTGATAACCTCTCTAATTTCCCTTAGCATTTCATCATCACTGTTACTGTCCATGTCAGGTGGTCGATAATAGATCCCTAATGTTATATTCTTATTAGAGCATGAAATTTCTATCCATAGAGATTCTATGGAACATGTGAATTCACTTAAGATTTTTACTTCAATTGATTCTACATTTTCTTTCACATATAGTGCCACTTCTCCCCCGCACGACCTCTTCTGTCCTTCTGATATATTTTTGTACCCCGGAATGATTGTGTCCCATTGATTGTCCCCACTCCATCAGGTTTCTGTGATGCCTGTTATATCAATATCCTCCTTTATCACAAGGCACTCTAGTTCACCCAGCTTATTATTTTGACTTCTAGCATTTGTGTACAAGCACTTTAAAAACTTGTCCCTGTTTATTTGTCTGCCCTTTTCTGATATGCCAGATTCTTTTTTATGTGACTGTTTATCATCTGATCCAGCCCTTACATTATCCTCTTCCATCCTCTGCTCCTGACTATAACTTGGAGATTCTCTATCATTAGACTCTCCCCTAAGACTCTCCTCTGCAGCAGCCAGCTTTCCCCCATCTCCTAGTTTAAAAACTGCTCTACAACCTTTTTAATGTTTAGTGCCAGCAGTCTGGTTCCACTTGGTTTAGGTGGAGCCCATCTCTCCTGTATAGGCTCCCCCCATCCCAAAAGTTTCCCCAGTTCCTAATGAACGTAAACCCCTCCTCTCTACACCATCGTCTCATCCACGCATTGAGACTCTGAAGCTCTGCCTGCCTACCTGGCCCTGCACGTGGAACTGGGAGCATTTCTGAGAATGTCACCATAGAGGTCCTGGATTTCAGTCTCTTCCCTAGCAGCCTAAATTTGGCCTCCAGGACATTTCTCCTACCCTTCCCTATGTCATTGGTACCTACATGTACCACAACAAAAATGAAACCCTTTCTGCGGGGGCTTTAGCTGCAGCCTCCGGAAGCTGATGTGACCCAGTGGCCATTGTGCGTTCCCAATGTGGACACAAGAACAAATGGATATAAACTGGACACTAGGAAGTTTAGACTTGAAATTAGATGAAGGTTTCTAACCATTAGAGGAGTGAAGTTCTGGAACAGCCTTGCAAGGGGAGTAGTGGGGGCAAAAGACATCTCTGGCTTCAAGATTAAGCTCAAAAAGTTTATGGAGGGGATGGTATGATGGGATAGCCTAATTTTGGTAATTAATTAATCTTTATTAGCAGGTAAATAGGCCCAATGGGCTGTGATGGGATGTTAGCTGGGGTGGGATCTGAGTTACTACAGAGAATTCTTTCCTGGGTGCTGGCTCATGAGTCTTGCCCACATGCTCGGGGTTTAACTGATCGCCATATTTGGGGTTGGGAAGGAATTTTCCTCCAAGGCAGATTGGCAGAGGCCCTGGAAGTTTTTCACCTTCATTTACAGCGTGGGGCATGGGTCACTTACTGGAGGATTCTCTGCACCTTGAAGTCTTTAAACCATGATTTGAGGACTTCAATAACTCAGACATAGATTAAGGCTTTGTTACAGGAGTGGGTGGGTGAGATTCTGTGACCTGCATTGTGCAGGAGGTCAGACTAGGTGATCATAATGGTCCCTTCTGACCTTAAAGTCTATGATATCCCCAGGAGGGACAGTATCTCTCGCAAAGGAGGATACTCTTTAGATAAGTCCTTCATAAACTTCTTAATAGTATTATGTACAGTGATCCATCATCAAGATTGTACCTCCCATGAAGGCCCTTCGCCCCGACTACCTGGCCAGTGGTTCACTGCGTTGCATTCCATCGTTACCTTCATTGCACCATCCATCACTGGCAGGGGGACAATTACCTTGAAGGATCCTGACATCTCCAGTGCCGTGCCTGTCCTGGGAGCGTGAGTATCTGAGTGTGAATGTGAACCCCCCCCCCCGCCGCCCCCTTCCTTTGAGCTTAGCTATCAGTATAATAAATGTGCTGCTTTCTGCCAGACTCTGGTGGGTCATTAGTCCTCCCTAAGCTCACTAGCTGGCCCAATTTCAGGTAACAGTATTCTCACTATGTGAACTATTGTATTAATAATTGCTGGATACTGTCATGTCATATCTATGTGTCAAGGCTCTTATTATCTGATAATGACATAACACTCTCCCTGTCAAGTGGGGGAATGTAGCCAATGATTTTAGTTTATTATCCATTCATTGTGTGATGTTATGATTAATATGTTATATTACATATATTCATTGTATGTTAATTAGAGTTAATTTGTAGGATTATAAAGTATAAGATTGATCAGTATTTAGAGGAACCAAGTACTAGACATGAGTAAGACAAGCTGAAACTCAAGAACCTGTAGGCTGAGGCCTGGAAGACTTTAGCTAATTTAGGCCTTGGAGTCAAGAAATGGTGACATAAGTGACCAGAAAATAACCTGATGCCCTAAGATTATGGGAAAAGAGGTACCAAGTGGTAATATTGTGCAAAATTACCCAAAAGATTAATATCAGATCATAAAAATACTGTAAAGGCGCATCTGTCTCCAACATGTGTTGTAACCATGGGCTACAGGTTGTGTCAATGCTAATGAGAACAAAGGGAACTTACACAGCCTATAGAAAATGTGGGTGCCTTAAGTTTCCCGGGGACCCCCCCTGACAGTCTGGGGGGCAGGCAGGAGCTGTGCCTGTCCGAGCTTGGGTCCAGACACACGTGGAGGGTGTCTGGGAACCGGAGCTGTCTGAGCCATGGAGACCTAGGGGGCAGAGGGGAGGGGGGTGATCTTTGCGGCTACTGTCTATTCTAGTTCTATTCTAGGGAACCAATCCGTGGCCCAGGGCCGGGCCAGGCGGCCAGGGACACAATGCTGCTGAGACAAACCTGGGAGTAAAGAGAAACCCATGTGTGCTGCTAACTGTTGCACTTGCAGAGCAAGCCTTCCTGGGGGGGTCCCTGCTGTGCTGGCCCAGTGAGGCCTGACCGACGTGCCCTGTTCAGCTCAGTGCTGGGTTACTCTGAAGCCTAATGAAGGGTCAGATTTTCCTTACCTGTAGAGCTGTTTGGTGTAAAGCAAGCACACAGGTGGTGAGCGGAACACAGGGTGGGAGCAGCATCTGGGCTGGGGAGCGCCGGGCAGGATGCTGGTGTGACAAAGTGGGACTATTTTGCACTATTTTGATGGGTCCTGTGTGTGACTCAGTTTCCCCAGTGGGTGGAAAGGGAGCGGTTGCTTTCTGGGCAGGCTAAGAGACACAGCTCGGGGTGTCACCGAGCTGTCTGGGCCTGGTCCCCCTATCAGTGCAGATTTGAGAAGATGACAGCAAATCTAATTGCGCAGACATTGAAACCACCCCACCCTGGCCCCTGAGGCAGATGGATTTCCCCACTGCTCAGCAGGGAGGCCGGGTCATGCCCCCAGCTGGGGAACAAAGAATTGGGAGCTGTGTGTGTGGGGGGGGATTTGATCTGGGGGCTGGAAGGAGTCCAACCCCTCTGCGGAGAGGCCGAGAAGCAGCCGCAGGCCAGGAGGGGCTGAACCCAACGCTCGCTAGCCACGCCCTGTTACCCAAACATATGAGAGCTGGGGGCGCTCGGCGAGGAGCAGCACTGGTGACCAGCACTGAGTACGAGGCAGAATCGCTGCAGGGGTGGAGACGTGGACAGGCTATGGCCACTGGGGGGGCCGAGCGTCAGGGCGTGTGTGTGTGTGTCTCTCTCTCACAGGCAGAGCCAGAAGAGACAAAATGTGAGGTGACCAGCCAGGCAGGGGGATGGAGGCTCCCAGGAAGGGCTGGGTCCCCTCCCTCATGAAACTCCCTGTGCAGACCCCTTCCCCTGCCCCCAGGCCATTATTGCCTCCTGCCTGACTAGTCCCAGGCCAAGAAAACTACCCTGCCCTGTCATCCTCCACCCCCCCAACCCGCGCCAGCTCTGAGCCATCATCCACCCCCCGGCTCAGCCCCCCTGCCCCCAGGCTGAGCACACTCTGCCGCAGGGCAGAGGCCCTGAGTCCGTACGCTGGTGGGTGGGATCTGCCTGGCTGGCTCTGGGCCTGCTCCCTGGCTGCAGGGGCTCCAGGACCCCCAGTGGCAGCGGGCGGTACTGCACCCAGCAGGTCAGTGCCTGGCTGAGGGCCCTGGCGAGCAAGGGCCCTGGCAGGCTCATCAGGGCTGTTGGGGCCACAGCCGGCTCCAGCGACCCCTCTGGTCGGCTCTAGGGACCCATCCCATCATCAGCTCCTGTCGCCTCCTGCCCCGGGCAGGCCCACCACCCGCCAGCCGCCACCCCCCACCCCGTGGCCACAGGCTGCCCCTGCGTTCCTGCTGCAGTGCTGGGCCCAGAACCCAGGTGCCCCAAGTCCTTCCCCTGGCCACTCTCTGACCTAGGGCCCATCTCAGATGGGGCCCCAAGTACAGCAGAGACTGCACTGGCAGGCCCCAGCTCAGCTCCACGCTGGTGCCATATAGATCCCTAAGCTGTGAGCATCCCTCTGCCCCCCACTGGCCTCCCTTTGGCTCTCACCATAGCCCCCGCTCATTTCCATCCCCCAGTCCTCCATGGCTCAGGCTTCTTCCTCCCTCTTGCTCCATCCAGCGGGGACAGCCCTGGCTCCTGAAGCTCCCATGAGCTGGGCAGGGCAGCGCCAGGGTGGGTGTCGTGCTTGGACATCAGCAGTGCCCCGCTGGGCGTGGCTGGAACCAGACCCCAGGCATCTCTGGGCAGTGCTCTGGCCTGGCGCGCGGCAAGGCTGAGTGCAAAGCAGTCGCCTCTGACCCCTGGTGGAGAAAGCAGCCGGCCTCTGCCTCCAGTTGGAGGCCTGCTCCACCTCCCTTCCCAGCCTACCTGAGCACGGAGGCGGGGCCGGGGGCAGGTTGGGAAGATGTAGCCACCTCGCTGGCTTCAGCAGCAGCCGGCCTGGCGCTGCTCTGCCCCCTCCCTCTGCCCCAGCGGGCAGGCAGCCCTGCCCATCGTAGCCCCTCGTGTCGCTCCCACCGGCTGTCGAAGGGCACATCAGTGTCCGCTATGTGGGACACAGCTCCATGCTTGGTCGTGCTGGGCTGTGCACAGGCCCAGAGGGGCAGGCACAGGGGCTCCTGCCCGCCCTTGTTTGGCCTGGGCAGGCGGCACATTGGCCTCGTCCGTGCTAACACTGCACCGTAACTCTCCTCCGTGGGAGAGCAGCCTTCAGCAGCCGCCGGGCACTCGGCAGATGCTGGTGCTCCCGCTGGGGAGCAGGCGCGTTCTGTGTGACCATCTCGGCTCAATGCCCCAGTGCCTGGGGGTGGGGGGGCCCTGATCGTGTGAGCGGCTCGGCTTGCATAAGCCCCCCGATCCATTTCTAGCATGTGTTTGCAGAGAAAAGCCCCAAAGCCCAACCCCCCAGCTGTACAGATCTTGGCAGCCCAGCAAAAGGCCTCGGCCCCTGCCCGTCACTGGCCTATTGATTCTCATGCTTATTGCCAAAGCAGCTGTCAAACCTTTGTACAGCCGTAGCATAACGAGGCATGCCGGAGGGAGTGCGGGAGGGGCTGACCATGAGACGTGAGCATGGCCCTGCACCAGCCTGTCTTGCTCCTTGCAAAGCGCTGACGGACGTGGTGTGGAAAGCCAGGATGTCTATCTCGACTTCTGGAGCGTGTCTCTGGCGCTGCAAGACTGCAGCCTTCGCGCACACAACTTTGTACAATGAGCGGCTTGGAAAGAGAAAGTTACTTACTGTGTCTGGAGGTTCTTTGAGTGCTGGTCCCTGGCTGGATTTCAAACTTGGGGGTGTGTGCGGGTCATGCACCCAGCTGTGCTGTGTCCATAGACCTGCATGCGCGTGTGTTGTGCGTTGACCACGTGGTGCGTCCAAGGCTTTAAGAGGCTCAACACCACTCCAGTTCCCTCTTACCAGGCAGCAGGAGCCCAGAGCAGAGGGGAAGGAGGGCAGGACTTGAATCCAGAGTGGGATCACACATCTCGAAGAACCTCCAGTAAGTAACCTTCTCTTCCTCTTCGAGTGCTGGTCCCTATGTGGGTACTGAGTGTGGGAGAGTAGCGAGCAGCACTCAGGAAGAAGGTGGGTGTGAGGGCTCTCGAGAGGACAGCGGGACTGCCAGCAGGATCTGTCGTCATGGAGGGAGCAATAGTGTGTACAAAGGACAATGTCACTGCCCAGCATATGTCCTGCCAGGATACATCTGCGAGAAAGGTGGCTGTGGTGGCGTCAGCCTGTGTCGTGTGGGCTGTGATCCTGACATGAAGTGTGGCACCTGATAGTTTGTAGCGGGAGATCCACTTGGAGAGGCGTTGCAAAGATAAGGCTGAGTCTTGGCAATGCTCAGCAATGGCAACAAAGAGTGGCAGAGACATGCAGAAGACCTCGGTTCGGTGGAGGTAAAAGGCCAGTGCCGGCCGAATGCCAAGGGAGCAGACGGCATGCTCCAGGAAGGAGGCATGGGGTTTGGGGTAAAAGACAAGGAGGTGTGTACTTTGGTTGAGGTGAAAGGAGGAAGCTCCCTTGGGAAGAAATTTGGGGTGGAGACACAGTAAGACTTTGTCTTTACGGAATGGGGGGTCTGCCATCATGGCCACTAGCTCACTGACAGGACGTGCTGAGGTGATGGCCACTAGAAGGATCACCTTCATAGAGAGGTGGGTGAGGGAACAGGTGGCAAAGGGCTCAAAAAGGGGTTTGGTAAAGGCTGAGAGGACCAGGCTGAGGTTCCAAGCGGGGATGGGCTTTTTCACAGGAGGAAGGACATTGAGGAGTCCCTGGAGAAATTTGGAGGTCATTAGATGAGTGAACACAGCGAAGCCATCCATGGGAGGAAGGAAGGCATGGAGAGCGGATGTTGCAGATGGCTGTGGTTCTGCGTTAGAAGATTTGAATGTTGGGGAGGGCGAGTGGGGAGGTGAGTTCAGTGTACCAGCACTGGCAAGGCCAGGAGGGGGCTATAAGGATCACGTCACTCAGTTCTTGCATATTTTGCATAGGACATGGGGGAGGAGGGGAATGGGAGGAAAGGCATAGCGAACATAAGAATGGTCCATCTAGCCCCGTATCCTCTCTTCCAACAGTGGCCAATGTCAGGTGCCCCAGAGAGAATGAACAGAACAGGGAATGGTCCAATGCTCCAACCAGTCGCCCATTCCCAGCTCCTGCAAACAGAGATTAGAGACACCATCCCTGCCCAGCCTGGCTAATAGCCATTGAGGGACCTGTCCTCCATGAACTTATCTAGTTCTTGTTTGAATCCTGTTATAATTTTGGCCTTCACAACATCCTCTGGCAAAGAGTTCCACAGGTCGACTGTGCATTGTGTGAAAAAAGTACTTCCTTTTGTTTGTTTTCAACCTGCTGCCTCTTAATTTCATTTGGTGGCCCCTAGTTCTCGTGTTATGAGAAGGAGTAAATAACACTTCCGTGGCATGTGGGGTGATTTGGTATCGGAGGCACCAGTTCCATAGGCATACAGCTTCCGCACACAGAGAGGGGGACCAGACACCGCCCTGTTTGTTTATATAGATGAGTGGTGTCATGTTGTCTGATAGGACTTGGACATGGTGGGAGTGGAGGAAGTCCAGAAAGACTTGGCAGGCCAGACAGACTGCTCAGAGTGTGAGGATGTTGATGTGCACTCATGCTTCTTGCATGGGCCAGAGGCCCTGAACTGTTCGGTTGTTGAGGTTGGCGCCCCAGCTCCCTAAGGATGCATCTGTGGTGAGGGTGGCAGTGGGTGTGGGAGGTGTGAATGGCATGACCACTAGGACCATGGAGGGGTTCCACCACCAGGAGAGGGAGGTCAGTACGTAGGAGGGGAGGACCAGCGGTTTGGTGAGCGAGTCTACCTGTGGATTGTAGACTGTGCGGGGGAGGATGTGGAACTGTTAATGGGCATTGCCTACCACAAAGCAGAGGAATTTGCGATGAGCAGGGTGGATGTCTACATGAAAGTCAGGGGCAGCTCCAGGCACCAGCGCAGCAAGTGCGTGCCTGGGGCGGCAAGCCGCAGGGGGCGGCCTGCCGGTCGCTGTGAGGAATTGGTCTTGGGGGTCCTGAACATCCTCTACTGGGAGGCTGAAGGCCGTAGCCATGCGATGGAACAGGGACTGATATTGTGTATGATCATCCGGTGGGGAGAGGGAAACTGGGATAAGGGTATTGGCTGGTGATGATGAAACACTCACAGGGTTGGGCGGTTCTGGCGATAGGAGTGGGACTGTTGGTACCGATGGTCCTGGAGCATCCAGGGGTTGATCCTGGAGGGTGTCCATATGCGCTGGAGATGTGCGGTGTGCGTGATGTGCACTGAGAGGATGGTAAGGGTCCCATGAGAGCCAATATGGCCATGAGTGGGGGTTGCCATGCATGGGCGGTGCCCGCAGGTACTGGAACTGAGAGGTCAGTGGCATGACCGTACTCATGGTGCTGAGGGTCAGAACTATAGGAGTCATAAGGGGAGAGAGCTGTGTCTGGTTCAGAAGATCAGTTGGACTCCTACTGCTCTGGGAAGGGGGGAGCCGATGGTGCAAGCGGTGCCAGTGATGTTGGAGGATGGTCAACCAGGAGAAGAGACTTGGTTGTCATCAGTGCTGGTGGAGAGGGAGAGAGGATGAGGGGTTCATCGGCCGGAGTAGGGAGCCTGCTGGCGGTCTGGAACGTGGCGGAGAACCAGCGAAGGGTAATGTAGGTTCTGCTGGTGCTGTTTCAGGTAATAAGTGGTTTGGAGTGCACGGGACTGGGAGCACCGCACTGGACAGAGTCTGTGGGGTCAACGCTGCCAGGAGCGATGAAGTGGATCCCAGGGCCGGAATCAGTGGGACCATTTGAGAGCGGCGTCGTTTAGAGCAATGCTCTGTGTGCTTTCTTCGAAGCCAGTGCTGATGTTGAAGCCAGACCAACAGCCATTGCTTGCAACGTCTCGCCCGACTGATCCCGGCTTGGGGAGGAAATGCTGCATTTTGAGGTGGTCCCTGTCGGGAAACCCTGCCCAGGTCTACAATGGAAAAGAGCAGCAAATGGAGCAGTGAGAGACTATGTGGGCTCTGCCCAGACAGTATAGGCAGTGGGCGTGCTCATCGCTCACTGAAAAGGAGCCAGGGCACGAAGCACAATTCTTAAAGTCGGTTTGATGGGGCACAATCCCCTGGCTGGGGAGAGGAGACACCCCCAAAGGGGAAAGTCCAACAAAGAACCTAACTACGGATGAAAGAATGGATAACTAACTAAAACAAGGAAACTATGAGTGAACAAGGTTGAACACAGTACTCTTAGGTGATTCAGAGCATGGAAGGACAACTCAAGCCATGCAGCGGTAAGAGGGCATCGACCCTCAAAGCCTTGTGCCCACCACATGGTCGAAGCATGACACGGGCCAACAGACACTACTCTGAACGGTTCCGGCTCTGGTGGGCCCACACTTGGGATCCACACAGAGACCAGCACTCAGAGAACATGTGCATAGCGGCTTGAGAGCCAAGCTGTCATATGACCAGGTACAACCAGGGGGACGGTCTGAGCTTGGCAGACTCGGCATGGTCACCTCTCGTGAGACAGGACATCTGTTGCTGACCCACCTGAAGACCTCTCCAGACTTCTGGGGTAACTGTTCGTTTGAGATGCTGTCTAACCTAGTCCCTTTGTGTGTCTGGGCTGGAGACAGTGAAAATCCTCGTGTGTTGTACTGCTTGTGCCAGCCATCTATCAGATGGACACACCGTGTCCCCCCCCTATTCAGAGTAAAGTTACCTATAGCTTTGGGTTCAGAAAAACCCTGAGTGAACCCCCTCCCCAAGTGCATGCAGCTCCCTCCCCCGCAGAGAACTGACCCCCCCCAAACCCATGTGGCTCCCCCTGCAGTGAGCCAAAACCCCCATCAGCTCCCCCCGGTGAGCTGAGCCCCCTTCCCAAGTGCATGCAGCTCCCCGCAGTGTGCTCAGTCAGGCTCCAGCAGGGGAAGCAGCAGGCCACAACACTTATCAGGGTCAAAATCAAGTTTTAAGCCAATCTAAGGACTGTGAGGGCCCTGAGTGATTTCAAATACTTGGGGTTGGCAAGACTCCCCCAGTAAAGTAGGGTCACGGGCCCCTTGGCTAAGGCAGCCAGCAAGTGTGACCCCGCTGGGTCTGCCCTGCATGACAGGAGGTGTAATGGGGAGCACTGGTGTCGTTATGCGCCTGGCAGACCCCCCCCCCAGCAGTGCGGTATGGACTCGAGTGGGTAGGGTTCCTCTGTGGGGGCGGGGCCCATCGGTAAGGAGCTGGGCAGACCAGGCGCTGAGCTGACTGTGAGAATGATCTTTAATGAGCAAACAGAACCATATGGCATGTCTCTAAAACCGGCCAATACAGACTATCCAACAGGGAAGGGGCCAGGACTGCCCAGAGCCAAGTCTCTGCCACGGGCCTGGGAGCCAGCGCTCCTGTCCGGCCACCAGCATCCCTCTCCTGGCCGCTCCCACACCTCCGGACCCAGGAGCCAGCGCCCCCCGCCCGGCCGCTCCCACACCCCTGGGCCCGGGAGCCAGCACCCCTTGTCCGGCCGCTCCCACACCCCTGGGCCCGGGAGCCAGCGTCTCCCGTCCGGCTGCTCCCACACCCCCAGGCCCGGGAGCCAGCACCCCTTGTCCAGCCGCTCCCACACCCCTGGGCCCGGGAGCCAGCGCCTCCCGTCCGGCTGCTCCCACACCCCCAGGCCCGGGAGCCAGCACCGCCGCCTGGCTGCTCCCACACCTACAGGTACCAGCTAGTGGAAAAAGTGCACAAGTTACATTTCACATTTCACGCTACCCCAAAGGAACATGGAGGAGAAACACAGGAGAAGTCGCTCGAGTCCACTGAGAACCAGCCCTGGGCCCCCGGGCTCAGGGCTTCTGCTTGTTCTTGTTCTGCCAGACGCAGATGGTTAAAGCACAGGAATGTGCAGCCTCGCGGCCAACACGGTTTAGCACCATTATGTGAGAGGCGTGGCTCATGGCTGGGACTCCCGTGGCCAGCACACGCTCGGGAGCTGGATTCCTTGCTGCTTCCACTGATGGATGAGTTGGGGTTCACTGTGGTGTCCGGATGCCCCAGTCCATGACCGCCTGGCACAGCCTCTGCCCAGCATGCAGGGCTGAACTCCGACCCGCGAGCAGCCAGACTGGGAGGAGTCACTCCTGCCAAGTCCTGAGCCCCCAGAGCGGCAGCCGTCCAGGCAGAGACCCTGCTCACCTCAGCCAGGCCCAGCAGACGGCCACTGGGCCTCAGCTGCTCCTGGGTCTCTGCAAAGGGAAGACGGCCACCGCAGCCAGGAGGATGTCCCAGTGGCTGGCTCTGGCCTCAGGGATGGCAGCCAAGCAGAAGATATGAGGGGACTCGTGGGGCCTGTGTATCAGCAGCACAGTGGCTGGGGGGCCAGAGCCTCCTGGAGGCTGTGGCAGGTTCAGACAGCAAGGATGTCACAGGGTTGGGAAAAGAACAATGGGCTCAGGGGGACCCCCCATCTCCTAACGGCCAGTCTCTGGCTCCAGGGGATCTCCCACCTCCCAACAGCCATCCTCTGTCACCAGGGGACCCCCACCCTCAACAGCTGGCCTCTGGCTCCAGGGATACCCCCAGCCCCCAACAGCCATCCTCTGGCTTGAGGGGGCCCCCACCCTCAATGCCATCCTCTGTCACCAGGGGCCACCCCACGCCCCAAGAGCCGGCCTCTGGCTCCAGGGGACCCCCATGCCCCAACAGCTGGCCTCTGGCACCAGAAATCTCCCTGGCTCTTGGGTTGTGAGAGCCTCGAGGCAGGGACTGGCTGCGCTCTGGGGTGCCGGCTCTCATGTGCCCCGAGAGGATCCCAGAGCTGACCCTGCAGGGCTAGCAAGGGGCTCCCCTGGAGCTGGGAGAAGGCAGGGTTGGCTCAGGAGCATCCCATCCCCCGAGCTGGGGCTCAGGGCCAGTCTGATTTCACTGCGAGCGACCCCACTAACAGGTCTCTGGGGAGCAGGGAGTGTCCCCTCCCACCATGGTGCCCCAGCTGATGGAGCAGCCGAATGACACTGTTACAGGGAGGGTGGGAACAGGGCCAGTCCACTGGCACTGCCGGTGGTGGGGGAGTTAGGCCAGCCCACTGGCACTGCCGAAGGGGGAACAGGGCCAGCTCACTGGCACTGCCGGAGGGGGGAGGGGGAACAGGGCCAGCCCACTGGCACTGCCGGAGGGGGGAGGGGGAACAGGGCCAGCCCACTGGCACTGCCAGAGGTGGGAGGGTAGCACATCTGGCCATAGTCGAGGGCCCTTGCTCCATGTGTACCAGGGAGCGGGGCCTCACCCTCCTTGCTGAGCCTGCTGTCCATAGCACGGAATCAGCAGCCTGATGGGGGAGGTCCTGCGCCCCCTTCCTGCCGTGGGGCCCGGCCTTTCTCCCGCTTCTCCCCTAACGCTAATGACACAAACCACCTGGGATTATTTTCACATGATGCACAAACAAGTCAAAACTCACTGATCCAAATCCAACGTGCAAACAGAAAATGGAACGTAGAGGCCGCCCTCCCTCCCTCCCCCAGCCTGGCCCGGCTCGCACCAGCGCCCCACCTGCCCCCCGCTGCACGCCGTGGGCCCAGGAGCCCAGCTGCGCAGCCTGCAAAGCAAACGTTATCCCACAGAAAGGAGCTGCGGTTGAATGCGGGTGCATGGCCACACATTGAGGGCAGTCCCTGCCATGGCCCACCCACAGGAGGGCACGGCCCGCAGGACAGCACTGTGGTGTCTCGGTGCCCGGGGGGGCGTGGAGGTGGCACGGCCAGGTCTTCCGGTGGGGGCGGGGCCGGCAGGAGGAGTGGGGTGCTGCTGCTGCGTCCTTAGTTTGGGGACAGGTCGCTGGTTTTACCAAATGCCGCTAGACCTGCCTCCGGGGGGAGCGAGAATCCGGGCCGAAGCTCGCTTTGGAACGTGGTCATCGATCTGAGAACCTGCAAGAGGGGCAGCGGGTCAGCACCACAGGGAGAGGGAGGGAGAGAGATCCCACCCCTGCCGGGGCCCCCGGCCGACACCGCTCCCACACCGACGCCCCCACCCACCCAGTCCAGGGTCCTAGGCCAGCATCACTGCCACACCAATGCCGATGCCCACCCAGTCCAGGGTCCTAGGCCAGCATCACTGCCACACCAATGCCCCTGCCCACCTGACACCACTCTCACACCGATGCCCCCGCCCACCCACCCCAGGATCCCACCGGGCACTGCTCCCATACTGACACCCCAGGGACCTGGGTTGGCACCACTGCCGCACCAACGCCCCTGCCCACCCAACACCACTCCTACACCGACGCCCCCGCCCACCCAGTCCAGGGTCCCGCCTGGCACTGCTCCCATACTGACACCCCAGGGTCCTGGGCTGGCACCACTGCTGCACCAACGCCCTTGCCCACCCGACACCTCTCCTACACTGATGGCCCCGCCCACCCAGTCCAGGGCTCCACCTGGCACTTCTCCCACACCAACGCCCCCGCCCACCCAGTCCAGGGTCCCGCCTGGCACTGCTCCCATACTGACACCCCAGGGTCCTGGGCCGGCACCACTGCTGCACCAATGCCCCTGCCCACCCGACACCGCTCCCACACTGACGCCCCCACCTATCCAGTCCAGGGTCCCAGGATGGCATCACTCCCATACCGCTGTCCCTGCCCACCCTGGATCCCCGCCCAGCACCACTCCCGTACTGACACATCCGCCCATGCAGTTCAGAGCCCCGGGCCAGCACCACTCCCGTACCACAGCCCCCACCCACCCAGTCCAGGGCTGCCGCCTGGCACTGCTCCCACACCAACACCCCTGCCCACTATTCCAGGGCTCCCACCTAGCACCATTCCCACACTGATGCCCACGCTCACCCAGTCCAGGGCCCTGGGATGGCACTGCTCCCACACCGCCATGCCCACCCACCCATTCCAGGGTCCCCACCTGGCGCCACTCCCACACCAATGCCCTTGTCCACCTGCCCAGCACAGCAGCCACACCAACGCTCACCCAGTCCAGGGCCCTGGGACGGCACTGCTCCCACACCGCCATGCCCACCCACCCAGTCCAGGGTCCCCACCTGGCGCCACTCCCACACCAATGCCCTTGTCCACCTGCCCAGCACAGCAGCCACACCAACGCTCACCCAGTCCAGGGCCCTGGGACGGCACTGCTCCCACACCACCGTGCCCACTCACCCAATCCAGGGCTCCTGGCCGGCACCACTCCCACACTGACGCCCCCACCAAAGCCTCCCACATGTGTACATGAGCTTTGCGCTGAGGGTGGGCACTTGAAGCTGTTACCAAGCTCTTGCTTTCCCAGTGTCCCAGCTCTGATCTGGCACCAATTCCCTTGAGGCATTAAGGGGACAGGATGGGAATCCAGGGCAGGTCCCAAAGGCCCCATGCTGCCCGGAGCTGGGAACCTGCCTGCGCCACGCCAGGAACTAAGCATAGTCCTAAGAGCAGAGTCCCACTGGGCTAGGTCTGGAAGGCCGGGGCAGAATTGGCAATGGAGCTCCCTGGAGCTATGTCTGGGGTGGCCAGGCCTCTCCCATCACACCAAGCAAGGACATTGGGAGCTCAGGACTGGCTCTGGCAACTTTCCTGCCTCAGGAAGCGTTAACAAAACCAGGGAGTTGGTTAGGGACGTCCTCCTGGATGCCCCAAAATGCCAGGATTCCACAAAGAAATTATGCGGGGAAAAAACCACCCAGAAATGTGGATGCGGCGCTAAAACAAAAATCCCACAGCTAAAGGGTGGGGAAAGGGAAAGTAAATGGCAGTGAATGTAAATTACATGTTCAACATTGTAGGTGACTGGTAAGGGAAGCCAAAGGAATCAATGGAATATCAATGGTCAAACAGGGTTAAAGAGAATAAGAAGGCATCTTGTAATTGAAACCCTTATGTCAGGCACAGATACAGAGCTAGAGGGTAAAACCTTGAAGAGCAATGTGTAAAAGGCTGGTTCTGGGCTGTCTTTGGGACGAAGCAGGAAGATGTGTCCATCCCAGATGATGTTGTGGGTGGGACATAACGTTACCATTGTAACAAAGGAGGATGTGGGCAGCACCTGCTCCAGTTAAACACTTTCAAACCAATGGGCCTGGATAAGCGACCTCCCAGAGTGTGAAAGAACCCAGCTGAGGAGCTCTCTGAACCAGTGGGGTTCTTGAGAAAGCTGGGACACCGCAGAGGATTGGGGGGCTGCCAGTGTAGTTGTGGTATTAGAAAATGGCAAAAGGGACGGCCTGAGAAGCACAGCCTGTTTACTCTGCCATCGATCCTGGGCACAACAACGGCTTGGTTAATTTCACTGGGTTTCACCATCACATCGGACTCAGTACCCTGCCCTCTATGGAATGAGCAGATGGATTACAGACTGGCTGGCCGACAGACCTCAGACTGGAGTTATTAATGGAGACCCATCGGCGAGCGAGGCTGTTTCTAGTGAGGTCCCACTGCCATCAGTTCTTGGACCAGCATGAGTTAATATATTTATCGCTGGCTCACACAGGAGATAAATTTTTGCTATTAAAGTTGGCAGATGACACAGATGGATGGGGCAGTAAATAAGGAGGACAGGATCCTGCTACAGAGCGAGCCGAACTGCCTGGTTAAATGGTCACAATACAACAAGATGGGTTTTAATACAGCCAATGCCAGGTAAGACCAAGAACACAGATTCTATCTACAGGGCGGGGGAGACGATCTTGGAAAGCAGCGACACCTCTATAGCTCGGAGCTGGAAGTGTAGATTTCAGCTCAGAGATTTAGGCAGAGGAAAGAGAAGAAGAGCCACATGAGGCCAATGTGGCTGCATAAAAGGAGCTTTTTTGCTGTCTAAAACCCAAAAGGGATCCATACAGGAAATGGAAGGAGGACATGTCACCAAGGAAGGATACATGGGAATAGCACAAGTGTGTAGGGACAACATCAGGAGAGCCAAGGTAAAGAATGAGTCACAGCTGGCAAGGAATGGTCGAGACAACAAGAGGTTCTACGACTATATCAGACAAAACAGAAAGATGAAGGACAGCGTGGGCCCATGGCTCAGTGAGGTGGTGAGCTGATAATGGAAGATGCTAGGAAAGCAGAGCTGCTCAGCGCCTACTTTGCTTCAGTCTTTTCACAAAAAATAACATGTGACTGGACAACTAGCGAAGTTACTATAGACAATAAAGAGGGAGGGCTGCACATCGGGCTAAGTACAGAACACGTCACAGATCTTCTGACCAGTCTGGATGAATTCAGGTTGGTGGGGCTGGATGTTGGTCAACTTGGGGTGCTGAAGGAATTAGCTGAAGAAATCTCAGCACTACTGGCAATAATATTTGCAAACTTCCGGATGACAGGTGAGGTCCTGGAAGACTGAAGAAGGTCTGATGTAGGGCCCATCTTTAACAAGGGGGGAAAGGAGGAGCCGGGGAACTACAGACCACTCATCCTGGCTTCGATACCTGGGAAGCTGCTAGAGCTATGTATAAAACATTCCATCTGCAAATACCGGGAGGATGGAGGGGTGATCACTAGCAGCCAGCATGGCTTCACCAAGAACAAATCACACCAAACCAGCTGGATTTCTTTCTCTGACAGGGTAACTGATTCGGCGAGTGAGGGAATGCAGCAAACATAATATACCTGGATTTCAGCCAGCTTTCTGACAGAGTCCCACATGACAGTCTCATAAGTAAGCTGGAGAAATGCAGACTCAACAGAACTACCATTAAGTGGATACATAATTTGTTAAACAACAGTGAACAAAGAGTATGAAGGGACTGGTGTTGGACTGGGGGGTGGTCTCAAGCGGGTCCCACAGGGATCATTTCTGGGCCGGGTGTTGTTGAACCTTTGTTAATGCCCTGGATGTAGGAATCAAGAGCAGACTGATCACGTTTGCAGATGACACAAAGATGGGGGGAGCTGCAAACTCTGTCGAGTTTAAAGCTAAAATTCAGAGGGATCTTGACAAACTGGAGAACTGGGCTATAGACAACAAAATGAAATTCAGCAAAGACAAATATGAGGGGCTGCACTGAGGGAAGAAAAACCAGACACACAAATACAGGCTGGGGGCTAACTGGCTAGACAGCAGCAGTGCTGAGAAGGATCTGGGAGTTGTGGTGGATCCCAGCCTCAACATGAGTCAACAATGTGATGCTGTTGTGATGCAAAAAGAGCAAATGCAATGTTAGGTTGCACTAACAAAGGCACAGCATGCAAATCACTGGAAGTGCTAGTACTGATCTACTCGGCCAGCTGGAGCAGTGTCCAGTTCGGGTCACCAATGTATCGAAAGGATGTAGAGAAACTGGAAAGGACCCAGAGGCGAGCGACAAAGATGATCAAAGGGATGGAATGCAGTCATACGAGCAAAGGCTGAAGGAAGTGGGTATGCTTAGTTTGGAAAAGAGGAGATTAAGAGGGGATACGATAATGGTCTTCAAATACTGGAAAGGCTGCCACAAAACAGATGGAGAAAAGTTGTTCTCTCTTGCCACAGAAGGGCAGGACAAGAGGCCAGGGGTTCAAACTAACGCACAGTAGATTTAGATTAAACCCCAGGAAAAACTCCTGAACTGTAAGAACAGTGGGACAGTGGAACAGATGCCCAGGGAGGTCGTGGAAGCGCCTTCCCTGGGGGTTTTCAAAAGGAGGCTGGAGCCATCTGTCTGGGATGGTTTAGACACAACAAATCCTGCATCTGGGCTGTGGGTTAGACTAGATGACCCTTGATGTCTCTACCAACCCTCTGGTTCTATGATCTAGATGTACCTGAGCTAGCACTGATCACGTGAATGCTAAGAACAGTGTAGCTGCAGTGCTGTGAGCAGAGGGATGGGCTAGCCATCCCGAGTCCAGACTCGGCATCTCAGTTTGGCAGGCTGCACCTCCAACTCCAAGTGTAGACGTACCCAGAGAGATTTAGGGATCATCACAGACAATCACCTCAACACGAGTTGTCTGTGCACTACTGTGGCAAAGGCTCAGGGACCCCAGGATATATAAAAATGAGGCTAACATGTAGAAGTAGGAAAGGGATTCATAGATTCTGAGATCCCTAGGCCAGAAGGGACCATTGTGATCATCTGGCCTGACTGCCTGCTTAGCAGAGGCCAGAGACCAGCCCCACAGTAACTCACAGAGCAGATCGTTCAAGCATTGCCAGTAATGGAGAATCCACCACAAGCCTTGGGAAATGGTTACCGGGGTTAATTACTCTCCCTGTTAATAATTTACATCTTATTTTCAGTCTGAGTTTGTCTGGCTTCATCCTCCAGCCACTGGCTGGTGTTAGCCCTGTCTCCGCTAGACAGAAGAGCCCCGTACCAAGGATTTGTTCCCCAAGTCTACTGATCAAGTCACCCCTTAAGCTTTTCTTTATTAAGCTAAAAAAAGACAGAGCTCCTGGAGTCTCTCATAATCAGGCAGGTTTTCCAATCCTCCAGTCATTCTCATGGGTCTTCTCTGATCCTTCTCCAATTTATCAACATCCTCCTTGACCTAGAGGCACAAGAACTGGGCACAGGATTCCAGCAGTGGTTGCACCAGTGCCAAAGGTAAAAGAACTCTCTGGACTCCTACTCAAGATTCCTCTATTTATGCATCCCTCTTTATGATCTTCTCAGGGCACTGAGCTAGGGAGCCAGGCCCGTAGTGGGGCCAAGGCAACAGAGCCATGGCCAATTCATACCAGCTAGGATCTGGCCCATTGACTCAGAGGAGCGATGGCTGAGTCACACCAGCTGGGGCTCTCCACATACAGTGGAATTGTTAGTGGTGCAAAAAGCCTCTGCGTGCTTCTCTGGGGGCTTTGCCAGCCCTACAGACAGGAGATCGCTGTGCCAGGCAGCGGTGTTTCCTTCCTGCCCTTGCTGGGTGCAGCCTGCTTATCCCACAGTGGCTGGGCTTGCCCTGGGACTGCTAGTGCATCATGGATCCTGCTAGCGCCTAGGCCCAGCAGAACCTGCTCCCTCTTCTGTTGCAGCCCCCTGCCAGCTCCAGATTACCCCCCCCCCCCACTCCAGGCAGCTCCCAGCTGGCTGCCAGGGGCCTGAGCCAGGGCTAATTCCTTCCCCAAACTTACCTGAGATCAAGGCGGTAGCAATAACACTCGCAGGGGCTGCCTCGGGACACCAGATGGCTGTGCTGGGGCATATCTGCTTAGCCTCTGTATTTGGCGTCAGCCCATGAGAATTTATTGTGGGGTTTGGGGTGTTTCTACGGTTTGGACAATTTGGGCCCCCCACACTGGCGTCACACGACGGTTCCCCCGTCCTCGCTGTTAAACTGGGGTGCAGCGATTCCTTCTCCTGGGGGGCTTGCGCTTTTCACTAGTTCCATTCTCAGGGACGCACCAGCGATTCCTGGGCCTGTCACACACGCTCCAAGCTGGACAGAGACTCCCCATAGCCCAGGCTCTTTATACACTGAGCAGACTCTAGCCCAGTCTCTGTGGCTGGGCGCAGATGGAATTCCAGACTGCGCAGATTCTCTGCTTCTCCCAGGACTTGGCGTTGAAATGTGGCCGTTTCCTTCTGTCTCTGGTGGGCTTTTTCTTCAGCTTCCCGCTCCTGCTCTCACCACAGGACAGCAGCTTTGCCCCTTCCTCAGCTAACGCTGATTTCTTGTTACCTGGACGCCAACCAGCTTCACTTCATCGTCAGCCCTCCCTGGCCATTATTTGTAACCGGATCCTGTCAGCTTCACTGGCCTCGGCTGTTTGATCCCAGCGCAGGAGCAAACCTCCCACCTCTGACTGAGTCGTCCCCTCCAAGGGCCATTCTTCTTTCTTCACAGCATTGTTTCCCCTTTCCTTCAGCATGTGACTGCTTCACCCACTCTCTCTCATGTCCTCTAACCCTTAAAGCTCTCCCGAGCACATTTCAAACTCAGCGATTAGTGGGGCCCTGCGTATCCTAACCAGGCAGTGCTTTCCCCAGGAATTGAAATTGCGTGGGGGGGAGGGGTGCTCAAAAGTACAGGGGGGTCAAGGTCAATGAGGGGTGAGACCATGAGGGTGAAGGGGGGCTGTATGGCAACATAGTAACAACTGAAAAGTGTTTCAGGACCATTTCATTCGATTTAACTCATGTTTTTAAATCATCACACAAATTAAAATGGGCAACACAAGCATTCTGTGAAGCACGACATCTACATGCTTCTTGGTTTCTTGTTATAATTTGCCCAACTCTGTTAATGAACTTCTCAAATGCAATGCGTTCATTTTTGGTGGCTTCTCGTGTGTTCGGTACTTCCAGTCCTTTATGACATGCTCATGACCAGGCAGAAGGCGACTTCTTTCAGAACACAAAATTCTATTCAAGGAGGAAAAAGAACGCTCAGCTGTAGCCGCTGTGATTGGGGAGTAGAAAGAGATGAATTCCTACTTCTTTCATCTCGGGAAACACAGCACAAAAATTGGGTCAAACCACTAATGATGATAAAGAAGAAGTTGAAGTCAAATCTACATTCGTTCATCGTATGATATTCCACTCTGTGTTCAAATTCTCTCTTCTGTCCTGAGCCCATGGCAGCCCCATTGCTGGTGGTGCCCCACTCCGCTCAGCTGTCAGTGTTTTATAAGACAGGCATCTGTACAAGCTATGTAGAGACTGATAGAATCCAGAAATTGTTGTTGTAGAGATGTAAGAACCAAGTCTGTGTACTTCACTTTTTCAGCTGTCCTAACAAACACTTTTTGTCCTCTTCATTTAAGGCGTCAATAAAAATGCCCTAATTAGTCACTTCTGAACTGAAGTCTTTGCTTCTTCCTATACGTTTTCAATGGATAGCTCTCTGATTGGTCCAAGAGTAGCTCCCATGGCTGGACAGAGATCTACTACTGTTCTAGCAGATGCCTGGATGACCCAAGTGGTGTCAACAGTAGACTTACAAGAGAGAATGGCAATTGTGTTCTCCGAACTTAGTAGCAAAAGTACTTCACCAGCTTCACTACTTAAATCCACCCCATCTCGGTAGATATTTTTCAAGGCTCATAATAATGGTCGCATTAATTTTAAGTACCGGGGGTGGCCGTGTTAGTCTGTATCCACAAAAACAACGAGGAGTCCGGTGGCACCGTAAAGACTCACAGATTTATTTGGGCATAAGCTTTCGTGGGTAAAAAACCCACTTCTTCAGATGCACAGAGTGAAAATTACAGATGCAGACATTATTACACATGAAGAGAAGGGACTTACCTCACAAGTGGAGAACCAGTGTTGACAGGGCCAATACAATCAGGGTGGATGTGGTCCACTCCGAATAATTGATGAGGAGGTGTCAATACCAAGAGAGGAAAAGTTGCTTTTGTAGTGAGCCAACAGTAATTTTAAGACAACAGCCAAGGATCGCTCATGAGAAAGCCATCGGGTTTTCCCAGGTTGGACTAATTTGAACTTCAGTCCCAGTGTGTCTTCTATATTTTCCAAGACACTCAGTCCTTTTGGACTCTTGCTGAAAAAAATAGTATAATGAAGACATTCAATGTATAGCTTTGTAATGTCTTTGGAAGATTCTGCAGCTTGTACTAGCACTAGTTGGAGATGGCCTCTGCAGTCTGTATAGCAGGGATTCGAGTTATGATTTTCTCTGAGCAAAGCCTGGACTCCACCATGTCTTCCAGAGATGTTTGCAGCACCACCAAATGCACAAGCAGCTATCTCTTTGGGGTCCAATTGACAAGCATTTGCATCGGTTCACTCATCAGCCATGTACGCACATTGTCTGAATGCTGCGAGAGAGTTCTTCATTTGTCACTGCGGAGTCTTTCACTGTTGCACCACAGGCTTCTAGCCAGTCAGTTGAGTTTCTTGTAGAAAGACAATGAGCATTTGCTGATCTTGGTCAAAACCAGAGTCCAACTTCAGGATTAACAAATTACAGTGCACATAACATTGGCCTCCGGTTTGTAGTGTGTGGTATCTCTTGCTTAAAGAGAAAGTATGGTGTAGCAGCCATGTTTGAATAAGCTGTCTCCAGCATTTTTAACACCCTCGTTAAGCACTTCTAAAATTGGCTTTGACAATGACTGGCTGTGACATTATGAGTGTAATATCATATCTCATTGAAAGATGACAGGGCCAGATATATAAATGAATAGAGCTTTGAAATGCAAGTCTGCATTGTTAGAGGTAGAAGGGTAGATACTTGCTCAGATCTTGTGATGTCAGCAAACAAGTCTTGTCTATTGCTAGAGCTTTGATTCAAAGATCAAAAAAGGAATATTAACAATTAGGAAGACACTTGAGGGAAATAGTATTATTGTCTCTGTGTCTCTTTGAAGGTTGTGGTAACCTGTATCTGAACTGTTTAATGGATAAATTACCCTGTGCTAATTGCCAGGATGTTTGGGGGAAGGAGTTAAACCCATTGTTTTCTCAGGCCAAAAGGCTGCTGGAAATGTATAAAAACCCTGGGACACGATCCTGCTTCATCTCAGATCTGCTTTGGATTTCAAGAGGGGGAAACCTTAAGCCATAAGGATTGAGATCCCCAGTCACTGACTGGAGCCACCCTGAATATGGACATTGGACATAACCTATGGACTATTTCTAAAAGGACTTTTGGCAACTAAAAGCTCATCTCTGCTGTGTCTGAACCTCAAGAATTGAATTCAAGTTTGTCTGTATATTGATCTTTTAACCAACTCTCTCTCTCTTCTTTTTTAATAAATTTTAGCTTAGTTAATAAGAGCGGATTATAAGCGTGTATTTTGGGTAAGATCTAAGTTATAATTGAACCTAGGTGTGTGGCTGATCCTTTGGGGTTGGAAGAACCTTTTATACGATGAGATAAGATTTTCAGTAATCATCAGAATATCTGAGGTGTGTGTCTGGACGGAGGCAGTGAGGTGCTACAGAGGCTGTTCTGGGCTGGCTTGGGAAATCTAAGTACTGGAATATCCACCAGCTTCTGGGGTTTGCCTGCCCCGTTTTGTTTGCAGTTCATCCTAATTGAGTGACCTCAGCTGCTCCCATGGGCAGCACCGTCACACTGGCTTATAAGGCTTTCTGCATGTTGATGCAGTTCAGGTGTTTTGCAGCCTTTTCACATAGTTTTTCAGCATTGGCTTTGCTGATCGGTCTGACAAACCAAGCTCCTCCACTTTTATTATATAAATCCATGGTACGCCCACGTCTTGAATACTGCGTGCAGTTCTGGTTGCCCCATCTCAAAAAAGATCTATTGGAGTTGGAAAAGGTACAGAGAAAGGCAACAATAATGAACAGCTTCCATATGAGGAGAGATTAAAAAGACTAGGACTTTTCAGCTTGGAAAAGAGAGGACTAAGAGGGGATATGATAGAGATCTATAAAATCTTGACTGGTGAGAAACTCCTCCTCATAACACAAGAACTAGGGGTCACCAAATGAAATGAACAGGCAGCAGGTTTAAAACAAACAACAGGAAGTATTCTTTCACACAACGCACAGCCAACCTGTGGAACTCCTTGCCAGAGGATGTTGTGAAGGCCAAGACTATAACATGGCTCAAAAAAGAACTAGATAAGTTCATGGAGGATCTATCCATCGATGGCTATTAGCCAGGATGGGCACGGATGCAACACCATGCTCTGAGAGCCTCTGTTTGCCAGAAACTGGGAGTGGACGCAGGGGATGGATCACTGGATAATTGCCCATTTCTGTTAATTCCCTTTGAAGCACCTGCCATTGGCCACTGACAGAAGATAAGGTCCTGGGCTAGCTGGACCATTGATCTGACCCAATATAACCATTCTTATGTTATGTAAAAAATAATTATAATATAATAAAAATGTTTAGTACAGAAACTCCCCCAAGATAACAACCTCTCGAGATAGCAACAATGTGAGAGAATGACTTTGGCAAATAATGCGTTTAAAAAAAAAACCCTTGGCCTACTAGGAAATGTATATTTATGTAAGTTTCTTAGTCAGAAATCTAGCATTCTGGGGAGCAAAGTCACTAAAATGTAGCCCTTTAACGTGTCCCTCCCTTCTCTTCCACCGCACCCCACTCAGAGTTCGTGGCCTTGGTCAGTGAAGACCCAGAGTTCAGAGGTGCTTTCACATGAGTTCACCTCCCACCCTGGGGGGGTGCGGTGCAAGGGAGAAGGCATCTTGCTCGTTCCTCCCGCTGCTGCTGTTCGTCATGCCATCATTCACTCCACCACTCCATTGCTGATGGTCCTGCGCCATCACTTTCTGCTGCCACCTGCCACTGTGACCTCTGCGAGTCGGTCTCCTGAGGTTCCACCAGCTCCCAGTGGGGGAAGCTCCCAGTGAGTGCAGCCTGGGCAGTGCCCTCCACAGAAACACTGTCCTGCAGTAGGTCTAAGAACTTGGACCTGACTGTCAGTGACGTCAGCTCTAGTGACCACTCAACAGAACAAAAGAGACTCTCAGTGGAGCCTAATAAGAGAGAGTCCAGCGGAGGGCAACAGAAATGATCAGGGGGCTGGAGCACATGACTTATGAGGAGAGGCTGAGGGAACTGGGATTGTTTAGTCTGCAGAAGAGAAGAATGAGGGGCGATTTGATAGCAGCCTTCAACTACCTGAAGTGGGGTTCCAAAGAGGATGGAGCTCGGCTGTTCTCAGTGGTGGCAGATGACAGAACAAGGAGCAATGGTCTCAAGTTGCAGTGGGGGAGGTTTAGGTTGGATATTAGGAAACACTTTTTCACTAGGAGGATGGTGAAACTCTGGAATGGGTTCCCTAGGGAGGTGGTGGAATCTCCTTCCTTAGAGGTTTTTAAGGTCAGGCTTGACAAAGCCCTGGCTGGGATGATTTAGTTGGGGACTGGTCCTGCTTAGATACCTCCTTAGGTCCCTTCCAACCCTGACATTTTAGGATTCTCTGATGAGCCCTCTCTAAACAGGGTGGAAGGGCAGGTCAAATAGTGCCTGTGACTCTTAGGCACAGCCCACACCACCATGCAAAACCCCTGTCCCATCTCTGCCCCCCACCCCTCCACTGGGATCTGCCATCCAAACCCCTTGCTTAGCAAGTACAGTTCATTTGAGGGTGACCAGGGCTTAATTTGTAATGAAAGAGGTGCCAGGGCTCAAGCAAGGTTTTACTTTCCTAACTGATGTGGCAAGCCCAGGGCTCTGAACTGCCGAGCCTGGAGGTGCCTGGGGCTCAGCTCTGGCAAAAATTAAGCAATGAGGGCGACCCCCTCATTCAGTCAGGCCAAGCACAGTTCTGCTGCCCTTTACGCATACAATGAGAACAACATTTCATGACCCCCACATTCAATACTAAAGTGATTTGTAACCCAACCTCAGCCAAAATTGATCCCTTGTGCAGCACAGCTCTGTCTGATGACACCTCGGCAGAGTAGGTGAGTTCATGGAAATACAGTCTGGTCCTGAAGCCTGTCCTCCCTCCCCTGGCTCACCACTAGCTGTCAGGGGAGAGCTCAGTCACACCTTGCTTACAAATCATAATTTTAACTTCTAAGGTTGGCCAACGTTGCCGAAACGAATGTGCCGACATTGTCAGGAAAACAACAGCTGTGTGAGGAAGCTAGTCTTTGTTCATGCTTTTCAAAGCTATTATACTTTTCCAGGTACAAGTATTTCATCATGCACTGTATCTGCTTTTAAAATGTGTATTAATGTTTCAATTTCAATTCAAATTTCCAACCAATGACAAAATAGGAAACACTGCATGTAACTAGTTGACTACTTGTGGGGGGTGTTGGGGAAATTCTTGGCGGGGAGGTAACACCCCTGCTGTGGGGCTGTAGGGAAAGCCCTGCCAGGCGACGCCAAATGTCTGGTGAACAATGGCCAACCCCCTGACTGATTGCCCAGCGCTCGCTTTGCTGAGATTCAGCCACGGGAACAGGGGCTGGAATGGACGGCACACAGGAATAGCAGCATTGCCAGGCTGGCTCAGAATGAGAGCTGGGAGCCAGGACTCCTGGCTTCTCCCTGCTCTGCCAAGACCAGGAGGGCTGACCTCAGGCACTGCCCAGGAGCTCTGCAGGATGGGGGAATGTCTACAGCACCCAGGGCGAGGGGACACAGGTCCTGGTTGGGACCCAGGGGTGCTCCCATAGTACAAATTAACACAGTGCCTCAGTTTCCCCATCTGTGCAGCAGAGTTGACGTCTGCATGGCCTCCGGTAGTGCTCGCAGTGTGTGGATGGCGCCGACCGCGCTCTGTCTGGCTAGGCAGCGAGCTCAGCATAGGGGCAGCAGGGAGCATCTCGTCCACATGCCACTTGCAGGCTGATAGAACAGGGAGGTGGGGAGAGCCTGCCGGAGAGTCTGGACTGGGGCAGCCCACGCTGTGTCCCTGCCTGAGAGATCCCCTGCCAGAGCTTAGAGCACGGCCAACGAACACGGCTGGGCGCCTGTCTGTGACATCGACACATGGCCTCCCTCTGCCTGGTCGACACAGCCACTGGCAGCCAGACCTGGAGCAAGAGGCCCACGTGCCCTGACCTGCCCTGCTCTCCGCCAGCCTGCCCCTACCTCACACAGATGGGGGTGGGGGGGGCGGGCTGGTTTCCTTGCTGGAGTCCCTCCCTCCAGGGGCGCTAGCACACGCTCCGGCCCCGCTCTTACCGGATAGGCTGAAGCCGGACTCGTGAAGGTCCCTCATGCCCCCGTGTCGAGTGGCAGGTCGGGTGGGGGTATCTGCAAGTGGAGTCCCCGTCTCCTTTTTCCCAGCATGCACAACCACAGCCACGTCCCCCAGGTAGGGGCTGCGCTCCACGCCCCTAAGCTTTATACTCTAATGGAGGGAGAAAAGAAACACCCATGAGCACCGCCCGCACAGTTAGAGCAGAGCCCCGCCCTGCCCCTATGCTGCCTGATCCCCGTCCCTGCGCTGCCTGATCCCTGCGCTGCCTGATCCCTGTCCCTATGCTGCCTGATCCCCATGGCTGGCCCCGCCCTGCCCCTATGCTGCCTGATCCCCGTCCCTGCGCTGCCTGATCCCCGTGGCCGGCCCCGCCCTGTCCCTGCACTGCCTGATCCCTGTCCCTGCGCTGCCTGATCCCCATGGCTGGCCCCGCCCTGTCCCTGCGCTGCCTGATCCCCGTGGCCGGCCCTGCCCCATCCCTACGCTACCCAAGCCCCGTGGCCGGCCTGGCACCGCCAGACTGGACCTTAGGTTTCCCACTGTAGCTGGCGCTGGGGGACAGCAGCCAGGCTGGGGAGCCTGGACGATCTGGGGCAGGGACATGGAGCGGGGCTGAGATGGGATCCCCACCTCATATGGGGCTGGGCTGTGACTGAGCTTGCTCCCCGACCCTACCCAGCCCCTGCCCCAGGGGTCACTTTGGGGGAGAACTCAGCTGAAAGCGGGGGAAGGATGGGGGGTTTCTCAGGACACTCCAGCCCCATCACTGCAGCTTCCCCAGCTGGGACACTGAACTTTCAGAGGCATCATCCACTGGTAAAGGTCCTGTTAGCCAGGCTGGGCAGGGATGGTGTCCCAGCCTCTGTTTGCCAGGAGCTAGGAATGGGCGACAGGGGATGGATCACTGGACGATTCCCTGCTCTGTTCATTCCCTCTGGGGCACCCGGCATTGGCCGCTGTTAGAGGACAGGATACTGGGCTAGATGGACCTTTAGTCTGACCCCTGTGTGGCTGTTCTTATGAGACACCAAGGTCTGGGGGGGGGAGAAGGGTACAGCCTGGGGGGTGGGTGCAGTGTTGGGAGAAGACACAGTGTAGGGTAGGGGGACAGCATAGGGCTAGGGGTGCAGTGTGGAGTCGGGGATATAATGTGGGGAATGGGTGCAGTGTGTGTTGGGGAAGGGGGGACTGCACAGGGAGGAGGTGAAGTGTGGGGGTACAACATGGGGAAGGGATGCAGTGCAGGGAAAAGGGCAGGGGGGACTGCATGAGGAAGGGGTGCAGTGCGGGGAAGGGGTGCAGTGCGGGGATATGGCATGAGGAAGGGGTGAGGCATGGGAGTAGGGGTGCAGTGTGGGGGTACTGCATAGGGAAGAGGGAAGTGCTGGGGTGGAGGGTACCGCATGGGGAAGGGGTATAGTGCAGGGGTGGGGGGTACCATATGGGGTAGGGGCACAGTGCAGGGGTACTGCATAAAGAAGAGGGCAGTGTGGGGGCAGGGGCTACAGCATGGGGAAGGGGCGCAGTGTGGGGGTACCGCCTGAGGGGTACCACATAGGGAAAGGGCGCAGTGTGGGGGCAGGGGGTACTGCATGGGGAAGGGGTGCAGTGAGGGGGTGGGGTGTACCACATGGCGAAGGGGTGCAGTGTGGGGCAGGGTCTCTGCTATTGCAGCCCCCCTTCCTCCCCACTCAGGCCTGGCTCCGTCTGGCAGAGCTGCACCCTGGGTATGGCAGCTGGCGTCATGCGCTGGTGGAGGGGCACTGTCGGGCCAAGGCTGGCTGCTGTGTCTCTCCCCGGAGCAGGCCCCCCTGCAGGCAGAGGCCAAGTGATGCCCCGAGCTGTGAGCTGGTGCCATGTGGGGCAGCTGGGGGGAGGACAACCCCCACTTGAAGGGAGCACAGAGCTGGGGTGCCAGATAAACCCCAGGCCAAGAGAGGGCGGAGTGCGTCCCCCTGAGCCTGCAGTGCGCTGCCCCCTGCTGGCACGCCGCCTCACTGCACCAACGCAAAGCCGATTCCACCCCCTGCCGCGTCTCTCCAAGCAATAAGCCCCCACCCCCCCGCCAGTAACCACTGGCGTTAAAGATCAGCCCCACGAAGACAAGCGATGCCCCTAGTGCCATGCAAGGATCATGCACAGACAGCAGCAAGCGCCAGCGGCCACAGCAGCGGGCTGGGAACCAGAACTCTGGGGTCCAACCCTGGCTCTGGGTGGCCTCGGGCAGGTCCCCCTCCCCACTCCGCCCACGGTGGGGCGCCCCCTGCTGCCAAGGGGATGCCGCTGCCCTGCACAAGTACGGTGCAATCACAGGCTGCTGCAGGCGAGTGGGGAATCCTGCGGAAGTGGGAAGAGGGCCGAATTGCTAAGGAGGAGCACAAGAGAACTGCACCGGCGGGTAGGGGTGAAGGCACCAAGTCACACCGAGCAAGGGCCACAAGAGGCAGTAAGAAGAGGGTCTAGAGATACATTAAGAGCAGGAGGAAGGAGAGTTAATAACTGACATCATCGAAAGGCTGAGGTGGTCAATGCCTATTTCACTAAAAGTTTAATGGTCACCAGATCCTCAACACAACCCATACTAACCCCAACGGGGGGGGGGGGGGGGGGAAACTGAAGCAGGGAGAGAACAGGCTAAAGACTAGTTAGACGTATTCAAGTCAGCAAGGCCTCATGAAACTCAACCTGGGGTACTAAGGAAATGGCGGACACGATCTCGGAACCATTAGCAACGGTCTTTGAGAATTCCCGGAGGACGGGTGAGGTCCCAGAGAGGGGCAAACACAGGACTGTCTTTCAAAAGGGGAACAAGGAGGACCCAGGGAATTACAGACCCGTCAGCCTCGCTTCGATACCTGGAAAGACACTGGGACAAATCATTCATCAATCAGTTTGTAAGAGGATAAGAGGGTTATAAGGAACAGCCAGCATGGATTTATCAAGAACAAATCCTGCCTAACGAACCTCATTTCCTTCTCTGACAGTTATTAGCCTAGTGGCTGGGGGAAGCTGTAGGTGGGATATGTCTTGATTTTCGTAAGGCTTTTGACACATTCCCACGTGCCATTCTCACAAGCAAACTAGGGAAATGCTGTCTGGATGGAATTACCATGAGGTGGGTGCACAACTGGTTGAAAGACCGTACTCAAGGAGTAGTTTCAATGGTTCACTGTCCAACTGGGAGGTCATATCGACTAGGATCCTGCCAGGGTCTGTCCTGGGTCTGCCACTGTTCAATATTTTCATGGACTTGGCTAATGGAGTGGAGAGGAGGCTTATAAAATCTGCGGATGACACCAAGCTGGGAGGGGCGGCGACCACTTTGGAGGCAGGATCAGAATTCAAGATGACCTTAACAAATTGGTCTGAATTCAACCAGCTGTAATTCAATACAGATGAGCACAACATACCTGAGCTAGGAGGTAAAAATCCAACGCCCAGCTCCAGTGGAGACTAACTGGCGAGGTGGCAGTACTGCTAAAAGGGTCTGCTGGCTTACAGCGGCTCACAAAGTGAATATGAGTCAGTTGCAAAAAAGGCCAATATTCTAGGGTGCTGTCACAGATCCACAGGGCCAGGCTACGGCCCAGCTTTGGAACAGTCTCTGGGAGCAGCCCTTCAGTGAGCCAGACCCCCTACGGGTCCCACTCTTCCTTCGAGGTAAGCCACAGTGGTCACCGCCTCTTTAGACTTGACCTCTGGGCTCCAGCCCCCCTGCTCCACCCTGGCAGCTCCAGGCACCAAGTTCAGCTGGGAAAGACCTTGGGGCACAGGTGCCGAATCCGGGTCTGGAGAACCCACAGGGAAAAACTAGTGGGTGCAGCCAAGCTCCCCCTCCCGCGGCCCACCTCCTCCTCTGAGCGTGCCGCATCCCCACCCCTCCATCTATCTCCAGCACTTCCCACCCTGCTGCTCAGCCCAGCTGCAGTGACCCCCCATGGATCACGCTCTGGCTGTCCCACTGTCTGACCTTGGTCAGACTCCAGGTGAGAGCCCTGCCCCCGACTCTTTCCAGCGCCCAGATCTTATCCTCCCCTTGCACCTCCCAGCCCCTGTTCCCCAGCTGGGGACATGGGCCGGCCTCCCTGCTGAGCAGTGGGGAAATCCATCTGCCTCGGGGGCCAGGGTGGGGCGGTTTCAATGTCTGCGCAATTGGATTTGCTGTCGTCTTCTCAAATCTGCACTGCTCTGGGGACCAGGCCCAGACAGCTCGGTGACACCCCGAGCTGTGTCTCTTAGCCTGCCAGGAGAGCAACCGCTCCCTTTCCACCCACTGGGGAAACTGAGTCACACATAGGATCCACCAAAATAGTGCAAAATAGTCCCCCTCTGTCCCAGGCATATGAACAGGAGTGTCCAAGGTCACTGTTCTGCTGTGTTCGGCACTGGGGGGGTCTCAGCTGGAGCTCTGGGTCTAATCCTTACTGCCACACGGAGATGTGGACAAACTGGGGGCAGTTCAGAGGAGAGCAGCAGAACCGATGAAAGGTTTAGTAAACCTGACCTGTGAGGAACAGTCACAAAGCCGGGGCCTGGTTAGTGCTGAGAGAAGGGACTGAGGGGGGACCTGGTAACAGTCTGCAGAGCTGCTCAGGGCTGTTCTACCGGGGGGGTTGGGAGGGAGGAATCATCACTTGTTCTCCACGTCCCCGGCAGGTAGGATGAGAAGCAATGGGCTAATCTGCAGCAGGGAGACTGAGGCTGGCGCCTAGGAAGACCTGTCCAACGGCTGGGGAGTGACGGTGGGGACCTGCTCCCCAGGGAGGCTGTGGGATCCCACCACTGGAGGTTTAAGGACACATTGGACAAACCCGTCAGGGCTGGTCCAGGTTCACCCGGCCCTGCCTCAGCGTGGGGGCTGGACATGGTGCCCACGCAAGGTCCCTTCCAGCCCCACGTTGCAGCTCCCTAGGGCTGTGGCTGGCAGGTCCTGGACCCACAGTGGCTAGGAGGGGAAGCCAGCACCTGGACCCACTCACCAAGATGGCGATCTGCAGCCCCTGAACTGGAGGGAGAGGGCTGGGGGGGTGTACAGGCCCAAGAGTAGAGGGAGAGGCACTAGGGAAGCAATCGGAGGGTGAAAGGATCCAGGGAGCTGATCTCACTGGGAGGGCGGGTATAAGGATGCTGCTGAGAGGCAGCCAAAGAGGAATACCCGGGGGTGGAGGGGAAGGGCACGCATGGAGCAGGAGTGACACTGTGCAAGGACAGCAGGGCTGGAGCAGAGCATCAGGGCAAAGGACAAGATCGGTGACCACGAGCTCCCAGGCTCGCTTCCTTCACAGCCGCCTCCACGACCCCCCCAGACCCGCCTGTGCCACAATGGGCCCACAGGGAACCAGCTGCTCACCGATCTCTGAGTCACCACCAGTCAGGGTGCCCCCCATGAGGCCTGCACTCAGCTCATTGCTCCTGACTGGACTCACACAGAATCATAACACTGTAGGGACCTCAAGAGGTCATCTAGTCCCGTCCCCTGCACTCATGGTAGGTCTGAGTATTGTCCAGCCCATCCCTGACAGGTGTTTGTCTAACCTGCTCTGAAAAATCTCCAATAATGGAGATTCCACCACCTCCCTGGGCAATTTATTCCAGTGCTTAACCACCCTGACAGGTAGGAAGTTTTTCCTCATGTTCAACCTAGACCTTCCTTACTGCAATTTAAGCCCATTGCTTCTTGTCCTGTCCTCAGTGGCTAAGAACAATTCTTCTCCCTCCTCCTTGTAACAAACTTTTATGTACTTGAAAACTTATCACGCCCCTCTCAGTCTTCTCTTCCCCAGCCTAAACAAACCCAATTTTCTCAATCTTCTCTCAGTCAGTCATGCATGTTTTCTAGACCTTCAATCATTGTTGTTGCTCTTCTCTGGACTTTGTCCAATTAGTCCACATCCTTCCTGAAATGTAGCATCCAGAGGCCTAATCAGCACGGAGTAGAGCGGAAGAATTACTTTTCGTGTCTTGCTTCAGCACTCCTGCTAATACTTCCCAGAATGATGTTTGCTTTTTTTGCAACAGCGTTCCACTGTTGACCCATATTTAGCTTGTGATGAACTATGACCCCCAGATCCCTTTCCGCAGTATCCTTCCTAGGCAGTCATTGCCCAGTTTGTATGTGTGCAACTGATTGTTCCTTCCTAAGTGGAGGACTTTGCACTTGTCCTTATTGAATTTCATCCTATTTACTTCAGATCCATTCTCCAGTTTGTTCAGATCACTTTGAATTTTAATCCTGTCCTCCAAAGCACTTGCAACCCTCCCAGCTTGGTAACATCCGGAAACTTTATAAGTGTGCTCTCTAGGCCATTATCTAAATCATCAGTGAAGACATTGAACAGAACCGGACCCAGAACCAATCCCTGCGCGACCCCCCCTCGTTAGGTCCTTCCAGCCTGACTGTGAACCACTGATAACTACTCTCTGGGAATGGCTTTCCAACCAGTTATCCCAGTGAAAGCATGAAGGGTGGAGGCCTCCGAGTGGAGAGGCACCAGGCTAGGGAGCAGCGCAATGTGGCCTGACAGTGGGCAGAGAACTGCCACTGGGTGAGCAGCTACACACTAGGCCCTGCTGAGGGAGGGTGTGTGGAGAGGGCCCTGCAGGATCACACATGCCAGAGCGCCTGGCAGCTCTAACCACATCATGCTAAGGAACTGGACAACAGCCTCCCTATGCACCCATCCATAACGTGTAGGGAAAAAATGCTGTGTAATGACAGGGGCCTTCAACCTGAGCGACGTGCTGCAGGTCTCGTGCTGCCAGTGCTCAAACATCCCTAGGACATTTCAACTGTACAGATGACAATCTCCTAACTCTTACTGTGTGGCAGCCAAGACAGGGGAATTCTGTATTAGACCTCGTCCTAACAGAGCGGAACTGATCACAGAACTAAAAATTAGTGGTAACTTTAGGTACAAGCAGGGCTGACTTTAGGCTGATTCTCCCGAATCGGGCCCCACGCCCTAAAGACAACCGTCTAACTTAGGGGCCTTTTTAATTTTTACTCACCCGGCGGCGGTCCGGGTCTTCGGCAGGGGGTCCTTCACTCACTCCGGGTCTTCGCCGGCATTTCGGTGGCAGCTCCTTCAGTGCCGCCGAAGACGCGGAGAGCCGCTGGGTGAGTCATCCCTGCCGGGACCCTGTCGAAACTATTTGAATCAGGCCCCGCACTTCCTAAAGCCAGCCCTGGGTACAAGTGATCATGACTTGATCACATTTATAAAGTGCAAGCAGTTTTAAAGTCCAGACCAGTAATATATACACTTGGTGCTTTAACAGGGCCAATTTCACAAAAGCTGAAAACAATTATGAACCAAATCAGCTGGAAGGAAGAACTGAGCCATAAAATGCAAATGAAGATTGGGAATTGTTCAGGAACAATTCATTAGATGCCCCAAAAGCCACAACTGCATAATCAAAGAAGAAGGCCATTCTGATTCAAAAACTGACCTGGTTTAGAAAAGTGAAGACAGCTATAAAAATATATAAACCACAAATGGAAGAAAGGGAAGTTAATAGTAATAAATATAAATCAGAAGCTAGGAATTGTAGAAAATTCATAAGGGAAGCAAAGAGACACAATAATAGATCTACGGCCAGCAGAGATAAGGACAATATCTAACCCTAATGGGCAACTGCCTTATGTTAATTTGTATAGCTAATGAATCCTGTGGCACCTTATGGACTAACAGACGTTTTGCAGCATGAGCTTTCGGGGGTGAATACCCACTTCGTCAGATGCATGTAGTGGAAATTTCCAGGGGCAGGTATATATATGCAAACAAGCTAGAGATAATGAGGTTAGTTCAATCAGGGAGGATGAGGCCCTGTTCTAGCAGTTGAGGTGTGAAAACCAAGGGAGGAGAAACTGGTTCTGTAGCTGGCAAGCCGTTCACAGTCTTTGTTTAATCCTGAGCTGATGGTGTCAAATTTGCAGATGAACTGAAGCTCCGCAGTTTCTCTTTGAAGTCTTGTCCTGAAGTTGTTTTGCTGCAGGATGGCCACCTTAAGTTCTGCTACAGTGTGGCCAGGGAGGTTGAAGTGCTCTCCTACAGGTTTTTGTATATTGCCATTTCTAATGTCTGATTTGTGTCCGTTTATCCTTTTCCGTAGAGACTGTCCAGTTTGGCCGATGTACATAGCAGAGGGGCATTGCTGGCATATGGTGGCATATATTACATTGGTGGACATGCAGGTGAATGAACCGGTGATGGTGTGGCTGATCTGGTTAGGTCCTGTGATGGTGTCGCTGGTGCAGATATGTGGGCAGAGTTGGCATCGAGGTTTGTTGCATGGATTGGTTCCTGAGCTAGAGTTACTATGGTGCGGTGTGCAGTTGCTGGTGAGAATATGTTTCAGGTTGGCAGGTTGCCTGTGGGCGAGGACTGGCCTGCCACCCAAGGCCTGTGAAAGTGTGGGATCGTTGTCCAGGATGTGTTGTAGATCCCTGATGATGCGTTGGAGGGGTTTTAGCTGGGGACTGTATGTGATGGCCAGTGGAGTCCTGTTGGTTTCTTTCTTACTGCAAGACAAACCCAAGAAAGCTGGCAAGAAAGTGTGAGTAACAGTAGGTGGAAATTAGTATTGGGGAAATTAAGTTTAGGTTTTGTAATGACCCAACCACTCCCAGTCTTTATTCAGGCCTAATCTGATGGTGTCCAGTTTGCAAATTAATTCCAGTTCTGCAGTATCACATTGGAGTCTGTTTTTGAAGTTTTTTTGTTGAAGAATTGCCACTTTGAGGTCTGTTATTGAGTGACCAAGGAGACTGAAGTGTTCTCCTACTGGTTTTTGAATGTTATGATTCCTGATGTCAGATTAGGAATATTAGAAAAAACTTTTTCACAAGGAGGGTGGTGAACTGGAATGGGTTCCCTAGGGAGGTGGTGGAATCTCCTTCTTTAGAGGTTTTTAAGGTCAGGCTTGACAAAGCCCTGGCTGGGATGATTTAGTTGGGGATTGGTCCTGCTTTGAGCAAGGGGTTGGACTAGATGACCTCCTGAGGTCCCTTCCAACCCTGATATTCTATGATTCTAGTCCATTTATTCTTTTGCGTAAAGACTGTCTGGTTTGGCCAATGTACATGGCAGAGGGGTATTACTAGCACATGATGGCATAAATCACATTGGCAGATGTGCAGGTGAACAAGTTCCTGACGGCGTGGCTGATGTGATTAGGTTCTATGGTGGTGCCCCTTGAATAGATATGTGGACAGAGTTGGCACTGGGGTTTGTTGTAATAATAGGTTCCTGGGTTGGTGTTTTTGTTGTGTGGTGTGTGGTTGCTGGTGACTATTTGCTTCAGGTTGGGGGGCTGTCTGTAAGCGAGGACTGGCCTGTCTCCCAAGATCTGTGAGAGTTAGGGATCATCCTTCAGGATAGGATGTAGATCCCTGATGATGGGCTGGAGAGGTTTTAGTTGGGGGCTATAGATGACAGCCAGTGGTGTTCTGTTAATTTCTTTACTGGGCCTGTCTTGTAGTAGGTGACATCTGGGTACCCTTCTGGCTCTGTCAGTCTGTTTCTTCACTTCAGCAGATGGGTGCTGTAGTTTTAAGAATGCTTGATAGAGATCCTGTAGGTGTTTGTCTCTGTCTGAGAGATTGGAGCAAATGCGGTTGTATCTTAGAGCTTGGCTGTAGACAATGGATCATGTGATGTGGTCTGGATGAAAGCTGGAGGCGTGTAGGTAAGTATAGCGGTCAGCAGGTTTCCAGTATAGGGTGGTGTTTATGTGACCATCGCTTATTAGCACTGTAGTATCCAGGAAGTGGATCTCTTGTGTGGACTGGTCCAGGCTGAGGTTGATGGTGGGATGCAAATTGTTGAAATCTTGGTGGAATTCCTCTTTTGCTGTATTTTGCTGATACAGACTAACACGGCTACCACTCTGAAACCTGTTATATATTTACAGGAAATATTACACAAAGGTTGTTGAGTGAGGTGTCTAAGAAAAGGTTATAATTTGCTGGTTATGATTATGCTATCTGTACGTGCGCCTCATTTTTGAAGTTGAAGTTATGACTATTGGCTCTGTGCTTGTATCTCAGTGTTCAGCATTAGTGAAGAATTTGATCAGCCTCTTGAGAAAGGAATTTGCAGATTAAGTGCCCAAACAAGAAACACTTAACTGACAATGGACCTTGGGAGACTCCACTCTACATGAAAAGTCTTCCTTCAAGGGAGCATGTAAGCAATGACTGATCTCCCTGTAAAACAGTGGGTCTCAAACGTTTTTACTGGCGACCCCTTTCACATCACAAGCCTCTGAGTACGACCCTCAAAATAAATTAAACACCTTTTAAATATATTTAACACCATATAAATGCTGGAGGGCAAGCGGGGTTTGGGGTGGAGGTTAACAGCTCACGATCCCCATGTAATGACCTTGCGACCACCTGAGAGATTCCGACTCCCAGTTTGAGAACCCCTGCTGTAAAAGAACTGAGTCATGCATGGACATGTGACTTGCTCATGTGCCTACACACTCCATCTTGTTGCTGTGATTTTGCACAGGAGAACAAAGGGCCTGGAAACCCTCCATTTTGTCTTTGGTCCTGCTTCTTACTTCTGGAGGAACCTTGCTATGTTCTTATGTTCTTCTTATGTGTTACAAACTGAAGCTCTGAACAAAGGACTGATGACCCATCCCAGCTGGGGATGTTCTCCAGAGACTTGATTTGAACCTGCAGTTTACTCCATCACTGCTACAAGCCTGAACCAAGAACTTTGCCATCACTGTATGGAATTGATTCCATATGATCAATTCTAGCTCTCATCTATATTTCTTTCTTTCTATAAATAAACTTTTAGATTTTAGATTCTAAAGGATTGGCAGCAGCGTGATTTGTGGGTAAGATCTGATTTGTATGTTGACCTAGGTCTGGGGCTTGGTCCTTTGGGATCAAGAGAAAAGACGGTTACTCACCTTTGTAACTGTTGTTCTTCGAGATGTGTTGCTCACATCCATTCCAGTTAGGTGTGCGCGCCGCGCGTGCACGTTCGTCGGAAACTTTTTACCCTAGCAACTCCAGTGGGCCGGCAGGTCGCCCCCTGGAGTGGCGCCGCCATGGCGCCCAATATATATCCCTGCCGGCCCGCCCGCTCCTCAGTTCCTTCTTGCCGGCTACTCCGACAGTGGGGAAGGAGGGCGGGTGTGGAATGGATGTGAGCAACACATCTCGAAGAACAACAGTTACAAAGGTGAGTAACCGTCTTTTCTTCTTCGAGTGATTGCTCACATCCATTCCAGTTAGGTGACTCCCAAGCCATACCTAGGCGGTGGGGTCGGAGTGAGAAGTCGCGGCACGGAGCACTGCAGTTCCGAAGGCCGCATCCTCCCTCGACTGCTGGACCAGGGCGTAGTGGGAAGCAAGGTGTGGACCGATGACCAGGTCGCTGCCCGACAGATTTCCTGGATGGGCACACGGGCGAGGAAAGCCAGCGACGACGCCTGCGCCCTGGTAGAATGCGCAGTCACACGGCCCGTAGGGACATGGGCCAAGTCATAACAGGTCCTGATACAGGACGTAACCCAAGAGGATACCCTCTGGGAGGAGATAGGAAGCCCTTTCATACGATCTGCTACTACCACGAAAAGCTGGGGGGATTTTCGGAAGGGTTTGGTCCTCTCTATGTAGAACGCGAGAGCCCTACGGACATCCAGCGAGTGGAGCTGCTGCTCCCTGCCTGAGGAGTGAGGTTTTGGGAAAAAAACCGGGAGGAAAATCTCTTGGTTGACGTGGAAGGCTGAGACCACCTTGGGCAGAAAAGCAGGGTGTGGTCTCAGCTGCACCTTGTCTTTGTGGAAGACCGTATATGGGGGGTCTACCACAAGAGCTCGGAGTTCCGACACCCGTCTAGCTGAGGTGATAGCTACTAGAAAGGCAGTCTTCCAAGAGAGGTAGAGCAGGGAGCAAGTAGCTAACGGCTCAAAGGGGGGCCCCATGAGCCGGGACAACACCAGGTTAAGATCCCAGGCCGGAGCAGGGGGACGGACGTTAGGGAATAAACGTTCCAGCCCTTTAAGGAATCTCGACACCGTCGGGTGAGAAAAAACGGAGCGACCGTCCGCACCCGGGTGAAAGGTGGAGATAGCTGCTAGGTGGACTCGCAACGACGATAAGGCCAGACCTTGCCCTTTGAGGGACCAAACATAGTCTAAGATTTCGGTTACCGAAACTTCCATAGGGCAGAGATTTCTCTCTACGCACCAACAGGAGAAGCGTTTCCATTTTGCCGAATATGTGGCTCTTGTGGACGGTTTCCTGCTGCTCAAGAGCACCTCCCTCACAGGCGTGGAGCAGCGCAGCTCGGAACCAGTCAGCCATGCAGGAGCCACGCCGCTAGGTGCAGCGACTGCAGGTCTGGGTGACAGAGGGTCCCGTGGTCCTGGGTGATCAGGTCCGGATGAAGGGGCAGGGGAACTGGGTCGGCTACGGCCAAGTCCAGCAGCATGGTGTACCAGTGCTGCCTGGGCCATGCCGGGGCCACCATGATCACGAGAGCCCTGTCTCTGCGCACCTTCAGGAGGACCTTGTGGACCAAAGGGAACGGGGGAAACGCATAGTACAGGTGGGTCGACCACTGGATGAGGAAGGCATCCGCTATCGACCCCGGCTCCCTGCCCTGAAAGGAGCAGAACGCTTGGCACTTCCTGTTCCCCTTGGATGTGAAGAGGTCCACCCGGGGATAACCCCACCTCCGGAAAATGGAGAGAGTGACGTCCGGGCGAAGGGACCACTCGTGTGACAGGAAGGATCTGCTCAATCGATCCGCCAGCGTGTTCCGTACTCCAGGGAGGAAAGAAGCCCTGAGGTGAATGGAGTGGGCTACGCAAAAGTCCCAGAGTCGTATCGCCTCGAGGCACAGGGAGGAGGACCTGGTGCCGCCCTGCTTGTTGATATAGTACATGGTCGTTGTGTTGTCCGTGAACACGGCGACACAACGACCCTGAAGCTGATGACAGAACGCTTGACAAGCAAGGCGGACCGCTCTCAACTCCCGCATGTTGATGTGTAGCCCCACCTCCTCCTGAGACCACAGGCCCTGTGTCCGCAGGGTCCCTAGGTGGGCCCCCCAGCCTAGATCTGAGGCATCCGTTGTCAGGGATACCGAGGGCTGAGAGGGGTGGAAGGGAAGACCCGCACATAATACGGACTGGTCTAGCCACCAGCCGAGAGAATCTAAGACCTTCTGGGGGATTGTGACTAACATGTCTAACGGTTGCCTTGCCGGCCTGTAATGACTGATAAGCCACAGCTGGAGAGGCCTCATGCGGAGCCGAGCGTAGTCGGTCACAAAGGTGCAAGCCGCCATGTGGCCTAACAGGGTTAGACATGTCCTCACTGACGTCAATGGGGCTGACCGCAAACGTTGAACGATCGCCACCATGGTCTGGAACCGTTGCAGAGGCAGCGAGGCCCTGCCCACAGTGGCGTCCAGGACGGCCCCGATAAATTCCACCTTCTGAGTGGGCCTCAGGGTGGACTTGTCTGTGTTTATCAAGAGGCCCAGACTTGCAAACATGCCGGTGATCACGCGGACATGGCTGTTGACTTGTTGTTCCGACGTGCCCCGAATCAACCAGTCGTCCAGATAAGGGAACACGTGGACACGGTTGCGCCGAAGATGCGCCACGACAACTGCCATGCATTTTGTAAACACCCTCGGGGCCGTGGACAGGCCGAATGGGAGGACTGCAAACTGATAATGAAGAGCCCTCACAACGAAGCGGAGAAAGCGTCTGTGGCGTGGCCAAATGGCAATGTGGAAATACGCATCCTGCATGTCGAGGGCGGCGTACCAGTCTCCCGGATCCAGGGATGGAATAATGGTCCCCAGGGATACCATGCGGAACTTCAACTTCACGAGGTATTTGTTGAGCTCTCGCAGGTCGAGGATAGGCCTGAGGCCCCCCTTGGCCTTGGGGATCAGAAAGTAGCAGGAATAAAACCCCTTGCCTTTCTCGCTTTCCGGAACCGCCTCTATAGCTCCTTTGCTGAGGAGCGTCTGCACCTCCTGCCGAAGGAATTGCTCGTGAGAGGGGTCCCTGAAGAGGGACGAGGAAGGAGGGCGGGAAGGAGGAAATAAAACAAACTGCAGGCGGTATCCCGTCTGCACCATGCTTAAGACCCAGCGGTCCGATGTTATTTGGGACCACGCCGGGAGGAAAAACGAAAGGCGGTTGGAAAATGGGGGGGAGGGATCCATAGGGGAAACTGTTACTGCGCCCTCGGGCGCACCTTCAAAATGAAGGCTTAGGTCCAGGCGGGGGTTTTGAGGAGCCTTGGTTCTGCCCCCCTTGGTTCCCCGACTGCCTGCGCCTTCCGTTCCTGCCGCGGCGCCTGTAAAGGTCCTGCCGCTGGTGGAACTGGGAAAACGGCCTGCATTGTTGTTGTTGTTGCTGCGACCTAAAGGGTCTACGCTGCGTCACGGGGGTGTGCATCCCGAGGGACCGCATAATGACCCGGTTGTCTTTCAGACTCTTGAGTCTGGGGTCTGTCTTGTCAGAAAACAGGCCCTGGCCTTCGAAAGGAAGGTCCTGTATAGTATGTTGGAGCTCCGGCGGAAGGCCGGAAACCTGCAGCCAGGAGATGCGACGCATCGTAACTCCTGACGCGAGGGTACGGGCAGCCGAGTCCGCAGCGTCCAAGAAGGCTTGTAAGGCCGTGCGTGCGACCTTCTTGCCTTCTTTGTCCTTGGCTTAAAAGCCTTACAGATGCGGCACTTGTCAGATCTGTGCGATTCCCCGAGGCACTTCAGGCATGCTTCGTGGGGATCGCTGGTAGGCATGGGCTTCTTGCAGGCCGCGCACTGCTTGAAGCCCGGCGAAACAGGCATGAGCCTGGCGCCGGGTGCCGGGAAGGGCTAAGCCCCCGGCGAAGAACTACTTAACAACTATTTAACTTAACTATCTACTTAACCAACTAATTAACAACTATAATGGACTAGAGATGAACGATAGATAAACGATAGAGAACTAGGAGAGCTAGGGACGTGGAGGACAGCTATGCCGCGCTCCACAGTTCCAACGACCGACACGGCGGTAAGAAGGAACTGAGGAGCGGGCGGGCCGGCAGGGATATATATTGGGCGCCATGGCGGCGCCACTCCAGGGGGCGACCTGCCGGCCCACTGGAGTTGCTAGGGTAAAAAGTTTCCGACGAACGTGCACGCGCGGCGCGCACACCTAACTGGAATGGATGTGAGCAATCACTCGAAGAAGAACCTTTTTTCTCTTTCTAGGGTGTTGGTTTTCATAACCATTTGTCCCCATGATGAGTAGCACTGGTGGTGATACTCGGAAACTGGAGTGTCTAAGGGAATTGCTTGCGTGACTTGTGGTTAGCCAGTGGGGTGAGACCAAAGTCCTCTCTGTTTGGCTGGTTTGGTTGCCTTAATGGTAAAGGACCCCAGCCTTGGGCTGTAACTGCCCTGCTCTGAGCAATTTGTCCTGAATTGATACTCTCAGTTGGATCCCACCAGAGGCAGCATCGTCACAGCTAATTATCGGTGATGCTTAGGAAATAGGTCTATTAGGAGTCCCCATAATTGCCTATTGTTCGCCTAAGAACTCAGCTGTCAAAGAAGGCCTGGAACTGTATAAGGATGTCTGGGGTCCTGAACCTTTTTATCTCAGATCTGCTTGATGCTTCAAGCAGGGGAAGCGTAAGCCGTAAGCCTGAGATCTCCAGTCCTAATCTGGATCACCCTGAATATGGACATTGGACTATAATTTATGGACCAATTCTGAGAGAACTCTTTGCAACTACAAACTCACCATCTCTACTATGAACCTTATCTCAGAACTGTACTCAAGGCTGTCTGTATAGTGATCTTTCAACGAACTCTCTCTCCCTTTTCTTTTCAAATAAATGTTAGTTTAGTTAATAAGAACTGGCTGTAAGCATGTATTTGGGTAAGATCTGGAATGTGTCCGACCCTTTGGGATTGGTAGCACTTCCTTATATGATGAATAAGATTTTCAGTAATCCTCATCATACTTGACGTGGGTGTCTGGGAGGACGCCTAAGGCTGGGTTGCTTTAAGGGAACTGTGTTGCTTCCTTCCGGGTAACCAGTAAGGTATTGCAGAAGCTGTTTTGGGCTGGCTTGGTAAATCTAAGTATTGGAATTCCACCAGCTTTGGGGATTGTCTGCCCCATTCTTTGCAGTTCACCCAAACAGAGTAACTCCAGTGTGGCTCCCTGGAACCCCAGTCGCAGCTACATCCATCCACTTCTCTCTCTCAGCTTTCCCTGAGAGCAAACTTAGTTCTTTCATCCTCCCTCTAGCCTGGTATCCATGCACAATATAGGAGAAACTGAGGCACACACAGGACTTTCAAAAATATTAAGAAAATTCCTGCTTTGTCACACATGGGTTTATGGGGAATGGATCCTGTCAAACTAACCTGATATATTTTTTATGAGATTTCAAGTCTGGTTGATCAAGGTAACAGTGTTGATATAATATACTCAGATTTCTCTAAGTCATTTGACATGGTACCGCATGACATTGTGATTAAAAAACTAGAATGTTGGAAATAAATCTGGCCCACAGTAAATGGATTCAAAACTGGCTAACTGATAGATCTCAACATGTAATTGTACATGGGGAGTCATCATCAAACGGGATGTTTCTAGGGGGGTCCTGCGGCGTTCGGCTCTCGGCCCTACGTTATTTAACATTTGTATTGATGACCTGGAAGAAAACAAAACCATCACTGATACAGCTTGCAGATGACACAAAAACTGGGAGAGTGGTAAATAATGAAGAGGACAGGTCACTGACTCACACTGATGTAGGGTGACCAGATAGCAAGTGTAAAAAGTTGGGATGGGGGTAATAGGTGGCTATATAGGAAAAAGCCCCCAAAATCAGGACTGTCTCTATAAAATCCACTCATGTGGCTCACTTGGTAAACTGGGGGCAAGCAAACAATGTGTGTTTAATACGGTTACACAAAGGAACAAAGAATGCAGGCCAGACTTCCAGGCTGGGGGGCTTTACCCTGGAAGGCACCAACTCTGAAAAAGATTTTGAGGGGTGGCCTGTACAATCAATTGAGCTCCCCAAGTGATGCTGTGGCCAAAAGGGCTAATACATAAGCAGGGGTCTTGAGGAGGAGTTGAGAGGTTATTTTACTCTGTGTGGAAGTGGTGCAACCACTGCTGGAGTCCTGGGTCCTGGTGCCCCATTTCCCCAAGAGATGTGGTGGATTCTCCAACACTCACGTGTCAGTTGAGACTGGCTGTTTTTCTAACACATCTGTTCTGGCAATTATTTAGGGCAGGTCACAGACTAGCTGATCTGATCGCTGCTGGCCTGGGGATCTCTGAATGTCTGAACTCAGGCCAGGGCCGGTGACTGGGATTTTTCTGGGTGAAATGAATCCCTGGCCACTGTTGGGGAAGCAGGTCCAGGAGCCCAGGGCTTTCCTAGCCAAGCAAGGGGCTCTGGGCTCAGACGCTTTGACGGGAAGGAGGAGCTTCTCCTTTCCCATCCCTCCCCACTCAGAGTCAGAGCCAGCTGAGCCGGCAGGACCCAGCGTGCCAGGGTCACTAGAAGAATGCCAGAGCCTGTCATGCTGGGGTGAGGGGTGGAGGGCTCCTCAGAGCTGTGAGCTCCTGCACCTTGAACACAGAGCCCAAGTCCCAGCCAGACTTCGTGTGGACCCCTGCGGAGCAGCCCTGTCCCTCACCACACCCCCACTCACGGGCCAGCTCTCAGCCCCAAGAGAACCACACCCAGCCTCAAAGGGAGCTGGGGGATCCCAGACACATGATAGGCTGACACAGTGTGATCCCCCCACTTGGACTCAGGATGGGGAGACAGCCCCACCCCAGGTGCACGACGGGTCCAAGTTCCCCTTCTCCAGAGAGGTGTGAGGAGCCAAGACCCCCAGGCACTACAGCCCCCAGTGCTTCCCCTGCCTCCCTCCCTCCCTCCCAGGGCCCGGGGCTGGCCCCAAGCCTCCTTCACTGCTGCCCTGATTACCGCGCTTTGAGCCAACACTCCTTCCCTCAACCTCATTCCATCAGCCAATGCCCCTCCCCTCAACCCCATAAGCCCCCCGGCAACAACCCTACTCTCAAATCCCCAGCCTGCTCCCACCTCCTCTTTCCTCTCCCCAGTCCCAGCTCCCCCCCATACAGAGTGGGCAGAGAGACATGCCCAGGTTGCTGCGTGACTTCCCCAGCCACCCCAGCAGCCCGCCAGCTGAACAAAGCCTGCCTATCTGCCGGCCTTGCCCCAGCTCACACACCGGCTTCCTCTGCGGGCATCACATGGAGCCAGCTCATGGCAGTGGGGGGCAGGCACTCCTCAGTGCCAGCTGCATCACGTTCTCTAGCCCAACCGCAGAGCAGCCGCAAAGCCCAGCAGTGTGGGCAGTGGACTCAGACAATCACTGCGCAGCGGGGCGGCTGGGTGTTGACTCTGAACCCTAATGATGCCGATGCCAACGTAGCTGGCATTTCACTGCTGACCACAGTGGGCTGCAGAGGACGGCAGTGCTCTCCTCTACTGGGAGCACAGCCCCTTTTGCCACTGCCAGTGAGTACAGTGTGGGAAGGGGCCAGCCGCTGGGCTCCTTCCTATTCCCCACCCCACTGGGGCAGAGCCTCTGGCTCAGCTCTCTGCCGGCCGAGGTGCTACACAATGGGAGACGGCCTGGCCTGGTGCTCAGGCTTGCCGGGCAAAGGCTGCTCTTAACCAGCTGTGCCAGTCCAAAGCGAGAGATGCAGTGCTGCCAGTGGGGGATCACACTAGCCGGCTTCCCCAGTGCACACCCGCAGGGCACCATGGGTAGAACCCTTTGCCTTCCGCCCACCTGCAGGCTCTTTGCCTTGTGGGATACCCCGCTACAGGAGGAGGAAGGGAGGGAGTTGGGGGTCTGCTCCTGGATTGTCTCCTCTTGGAGGCTGGGCCCCACAGCTGTTGCTGAGCCTGTGGGCAGAGGAAACCCACCCCAGGCTGCCCTGGGCTGTCTCCTGCCAGCAGGGCCCCTGCGCAGCACCTGCCCAGGCTGCCACACGCGGTCCCCTGCAGTTGAGAAGAGTGGGAGTGGCCAACAGCTTCCCACACAACCAACCGGCCCATCTTGCTGCTGAGATGGCCCAGCGGCAGGATCCTGGGCTCAGACATCGCACCACTTCGGCCTGCACCATGATCCTGGTCCCGCTTCGGCCGTGTGGGGACGTGCAGGGGCAGCCACGCACGCAGGTCACCCTGAAGCCATGCACAGCACCGCAGCGGACGGGACACCCCACCCCACCCTCCTACCTTCTCCCGCTGGACAAGCTTCTTGTAGACGGAGTCGGGGAAGGAGCGGAGCGGGCAGAATTTGCCAGTGCCCTCAGCGCACATGAAGACGCCGTTCTCGTAGACCACGCGCCCGCGGCTGATGGTGACCAGCGGCACCCCGTGGCAGCGCATGTTCTCGTACAGGCTGATGTCTCCCCCCTGCACCTGGGTGCTGGCAGAGATGGTCCTGAGGGTGGCACAGCAAGAGCAGCTGGTTACAGGCTGGCCCAGGGAGGAGGCGGCTCACTGCACTGGGGGAGTCCTGTGCTAAGAGCCAGCAGTACCCCCTGCCAGGGCCCAGGCACAGCGCAGCCAGGAGCCCCCAGAGCAATGAGCAGCACCTCCCGGCATGGGGATATGGATCGTTGCCCCCTGACCAGCGTGTGTTCTGGGCCCGTTGGGCACCAACCGGCACCGGGATACAGCTCGCTGCCTCCCCCCCGCCCCGACCAGCGTCTGTTCTGGGCCTGTCGGGCACCAACCGGCACCGGGATACAGCTTGCTGCCCCCCCTACCCCCGACCAGCATTTGTTCTGGGCCCGTTGTGCACCAACCGGGACTGGGATACAGCTCGCTGCCCCCCCTCCCTCGACCAGCGTCTGTTCTGGGCCCGTTGGGCACCAACCGGCACTCGGATACAGCTCGCTGCCCCCCATCCGCCCCTCCCAACCAGTGTCTGTTCTGGGCGGCACCAACAGGCACCAGGACACAGCTCGCTGCCCCCCCTCACCCAACCAGTGTCAGTTCTGGGCCCGTCGGACACCAACCGGGACCAGCACACGGCTCACTGCCCCCCTGACCAGCGCCTGTTTCGGGCCTGTTGGGCACCTCCTGGCACTGGGACACGGCTTGCTGCCCCCCTGACCAGTGTCTGTCCTGGGCCAGTTGGGCACCAACCGGGACCAGCACAGGGATCGCTGCCCTCGCAACCAGCATCTGTTCCGGGCCTGTGGGCACCAACCAGGACTGGGACACGGCTCGCTGCCCCCCCCCCCGCCCCCCTAGCGTCTGTTCTGGGCCTGTTGGGCACCAAGTGGCACCGGGACACAGATCGCTCGCCCCCCGGTCTGTTCTGGGCCTGTCAGACACCTCCTGGCACTGGGAAAAGACGCTCTGTCCCTCCCCCTTGGCCCCATTCCTACCTGGCGGCTTCAGGGTCCCACACCACAATGTCTGCGTCGGCCCCAGGGATGATGCGGCCCTTCCGTGGGTACAGGTTGAGGATCTTGGCTGCATTTGAGCTGGTCACGGCTACAAAGCGGTTCTCGTCCATCTTCCCCCCGACCTGCAAACACAGCAGGGGTTGAGACGGTGCAGTGGGGATGTTCTGCTATGCCCCCTCCAGGAGGGCTGGGCAGCCCAGGAGTCAGAGGGGGCTTGCCCAAGAGTTCCCGGCTCCCGAGGGTCCCCTCATCTCTCCTCCCCCGAGTGGGAGGAAGCTGCAATTGCCCCAGGTCACTCCTAGCTCATCTTAGCCCCATGCCGCAGGGCTGAGCCGGGGATCCAGCACCAGCCAGGGGAGGCCTCGTGGGGTGGGCAGGACCAGATGCACACTGAACTCCCACTCCCTATGTTACCACAGCCCCAGAGTGCCAGGTCACACCCCACTGGAATGCAGCCCACTCTGGTGGGCAGCACAGTAGCGGTGCTGCTCCACCCCGGCGCACAGGGAGGATGGGCTCTTGTCAGGAGAGGTGACAGGACGTAGCGCCCATGAGCGATCTGGGCCTCAGTGGTCCGTCTCCGCTGGCAGGGCATGGCGGTCCTGAGAGTGTCATCCGCTAGGACGGCTCCCCACGGCACCGAAGGTGGCCAAGTCCTGGATCCCGGCCCAGCGCGTGCTAGGCTCCTCATGGTCGACCCGCGGCCCTGCAGCTGTGCCATGCCTGGTGCGGTGCCACATACCACACCCCGCTCCCAGATGACGCTCATGCGGTCTTGCACTCCGCTCACGCCGTGCGGGATCTTGGTGAAGTCCTCCTTGCCCATGGCTTTCTGCTTGCTGGTGAAAGGCCGGTGGTCTGAAGCCACAACATTCAGGGTATCGCTGCCGGGAGAGAGGGGAGCAGGGGTTACCGGCCCGGCAGCCGTGGTGCTGTTCTCCATGCCTGGCACCCTGAGGGCCCTGGCACATTGATTACAGACCACGGGCCCATGGCTGGGGCCTCCCTAGTGCCCAGCAGTGGGGCAGAGAGTGCCCTGCCTGGGGCTCTAACAGGACCCAGGGGTCAGGCAGTGCCAGAGCCGCAGGATTAGCCCCTCCCCCAGCAGTGCCCGGCAGCCCCTACTTGGCTAGCAGGCTCATGAGGTAGGTGGAGGTGTTGGTGTCCAGCCGCAGGGGCGGCACGGTGACGTAGGCGGCAGCGTGGGACCAGTCCTGGTGATAATAGTGCAGGCCCGTCAGCGTGGCGTGCGCCGTGGTGGTCTCTGCATACACCACCTTCCCTGCAAAGAGAGAGTGGACACGGGTGTCAGGGGGATGGGCTCTGGTGCTGGAGTGTGCCCGAGGGCAGTGTGTGGATCACCTGAGGGCAGGAGTGTTTCTCCCACCACCCTGCCAGCCTCATGGCAAGGCAGCATGCGGATCCCTGCCCCAAGGAAGAGATGGTTTGCGGAGCCGTCTGATGGGCAGGCACCAGCTGCCTGGGCACAGGGACCCTGGGGGGCCGCCTGATGGGCTGGCACCAGCCGCCAGGGCACAGCGTTACCCTGATGGTATGGGGGAAACTGAGGCGGGGGACAGGCAGGTGACTCGCCTGGGTCACACATCAGCAGAGCTAGGTAGGGGCGAGGGCTTGGGGCCCTCACCCCCAGGCCTGTGCTGCGTCTACTGGACCCTGGGGCTCTCAGAGCCACAGAGCCTCTGCCTGGCCCGTGTGCCATCACTGCAGGGCAGCAACGTGGCTGGGGCTTGGCCAACCCTCTTGGGGGTATGTGTGAGCCATGTGGGGAGATGGGGCTGGGTTGGGGGTGGAGGGCTGCAGTGTTGCTGGGGGTCATGTTGGAAGCCGTGTGGAGAGGTGGGGTTGTGTTGAGGGGTGAAGCCAGGCAGCGACCGTGTGGGGAGGTGTGGCTGGGTTGAGGGGCTGGGGGCAGCAGGCCCTGGAGCTGCAAGGCTTGGCAGGGGGTGGGGCCATGTGGGGAGGTGTGGCTGGGGAGGGGCAGTGTCTGCAGGCCCTGGAGGGACAAGGCTGGGTGGGGGCCGCGTGGGGAGGTGCGGCTGGGGCGAGGGGTTGCGGGGGCGAGGCCAGGCGGGGGGCCGCGTGGGGAGGTGCGGCTGGGGCGAGGGGCCGCGGGGCGAGGCCGGGCAGGGAGCCGCAGGGGAGGTGCGGCTGGGGCGAGGGGCCGCAGGGGCGAGGCCGGGCGGGGGGCCGCGTGGGGAGGTGCGGCTGGGGCGAGGGGCCGCGGGGGCGAGGCCGGGTGGGGGGCCGTGTGGGGAGGTGCAGCTGGGGCGAGGGGCTGCAGGGGCGAGGCCGGGCGGCTGCTGGAGCCTCTCGGCCGTTCTGGCTGCTGCTCGCTCTACCCGCGCTGGTCTGGCTGCTCAGGGCAGCCCCTGCCGCCCTCCCCAGGCCCTGGAGCCGAACAGGGTCCCAGCAGCTGCTGGGCTCTAAGGCGCTTGGTGCCAAGGGAGCTGAGTGGCAGGGACTGCAAAGGCATCGGCCTCAGCCTCACAGGGAACACCATGGGGCGGGGGGAGCTGTGGCTGTTGGGGGAGGCACCACTCCCTGGGGGCAGACTTACACTCCCCTCACTCAGCTAAGGGCCCCCCTGGCCCATGGAAAAAGACGGTTACTCACCTTTGTAACTGTTGTTCTTCGAGATGTGTTGCTCATATCCATTCCAGTTAGGTGAATCCCAAGCCTTACCTAGGCGGTGGGGTCAGAGTGAGAAACTGCAGAATGCAAGATTGCTGAGCCGAAGGCTGCATCGTCTCTGGATTGTTGCACCAGGGCATAATGGGAGGTAAAGGTGTGTACCGAAGACCATGTAGCTGCTCGGCATATCTCCTGAATAGGCACTCGAGCTAAGAAGGCAGCCGACGAGGCCTGAGCCCTGGTCGAATGTGCAGTAATACGACCCGGAGAGGCGCGAGCTAGCTCGTAGCACGCCCGGATGCACGCTGTAACCCAGGACGAAATCCTCTGGGTAGAGACGGCCTGGCCTTTCATCCAGTCCGCCACTGCAACAAAGAGTTGGGGCATTTTGCAGAAGGGCCTCGTACAGTCAATATAGAAGGCGAGCGCCCTATGGACGTCAAGTGAATGTAACTTCTGCTCCGTACGAGATATATGCGGTTTGGGGAAGAAGACTGGGAGGAGTATGTCCTGGTTGAGATGGAAGGCCGAGACTACTTTAGGGAGGAACACCGGATGTGGGCGTAGCTGCATCTTGTCCTTGTGGAACACCGTGTATGGTGGGTCCACCATCAGAGCCCGAAGCTCAGAGACTCTCCTAGCTGATGTAATGGCTACCAGGAAGGCAGTCTTCCATGACAAATATAAGAGCGAGCAGGTTGCCAATGGCTCGAACGGGGGGGACGTAAGTTTCATTAGAACTAAATTGAGGTCCCAGGAAGGGGCGGGGCATCGCACAAGAGGAAATAGATGCTCCAGGCCTTTGAGGAACCTCGAAACCATAGGGTGGGAGAAGACGGAGTAAACGCCTTCGCCGGGGTGGAAAGTAGAGACAGCTGCTAAGTGTACTCACAAGGATGAGATCGCGAGGCCCAGTTGTTTGAGATGCCAGAGGTAATCCAAAATAGTGGGGATGGAAACCTCCGTAGGTGCAACATCCCGCGTGAGACACCAGCAAGAGAATCGTTTCCACTTGGCTAAGTAAGTAGACCGGGTAGAGGGTTTCCTGCTACCCAGGAGTATCTCTTGTACTGGGGCAGAGCAGCGTAATTCCGATTGGGTTAACCATGCAGGAGCCACGCCGTCAAGTGGAGGGATTGCAGGTCTGGGTCGAGAAGCCTGCCGTGGTCCTGCATTATCAGGTCCTGATGGAGGGGCAGGGGGATCGGGTTGGCTATCGAGTGGTCCAGTAACGTGGTGTACCAGTGTTGCCGGGGCCATGCAGGGGCGATCAGGATCAGTCGAGCCCTGTCCCTGTGAAGCTTTACGAGAACCCTGTGCACCATCGGGAAGGGTGGAAAGGCGTAAAGCAGGTGGTTCGCCCAAGAGATTAGGAAGGCGTCAGATATTGAGCCCGGGGTAAGACCCTGGAAGGAGCAGAACCTCTGACACTTCCGGTTGTTGCGGGAAGCGAATAGGTCTATGTGGGGAAAGCCCCACTTCTGGAAGATGGAGTGAACAATGTCCGGGCGAAGCGACCACTCGTGGGCGAGAAAGGATCTGCTGAGATGGTCTGCCAGAGTATTCCGGACCCCTGGGAGGAAGGACGCTACAAGGTCTATCGAATGGGCTATACAAAATTCCCACAATTAGATCGCCTCCTGACAAAGGGGGGAGGATCGAGTCCCGCCCTGCTTGTTGATGTAGTGCATTGCTGTTGTGTTGTCTGTAAGCACTAGAACACAACGGTCCTGGAGATGATGTTGGAACGTCTGGCAGGTGAGGCGGACTGCTCTCAGCTCCCGGACGTTTATGTGCAAGGACAGCTCTTGAGCTGACCAGAGGCCTTGCGTGCGGTGATGGCCTAGATGTGCCCCCCAGCCAAGAGACGAGGCGTCCGTTGTTAGGGACACTGAGGGTTGTCTCGGTTGGAACGGCATCCCTGCACACAACAGGGAAGGCATTAGCCACCAGCTGAGGGAGCCTAAGATGGCTTGAGGAACGGTGACGACCATGTCTATGGAGTCCCTGCCTGGGTGGTAAATTGAGGCAAGCCAGGCTTGGAGGGGACCCAGGCGTAGTTTGGCGTGCTTGGTTACAAAAGTGCACGCAGCTATGTGACCGAGAAGGCTGAGGCAGGTACGGGCGGAGGTCGTCGGGAAAGTTTGAAGGCTTTCTATGGCCGAGACTAGCGTCCGAAACCGGGGTAATGGAAGGCAGGCTGTTGCGAGCTTGGAGTCTAGAATGGCCCCAATGAATTCTATTCTTTGAGTGGGCACTAGAGTAGAGTTCTCTAGATTGATCATCAGGCCCAACCGCTCGAATAGGTTCGTGATGGCGGCTATATCCCTGGTGACTTGGGCCTCGGATGTCCTGCGAACCAGCCAGTCGTCTAGGTAAGGAAAGATGCTTATGCACCGATGATGGAGAAAGGCGGCCACTACCGCCATGCACTTTGTAAACACGCGCGGGGCGGTGGAGAGGCCAAACGGAAGGACTGCAAATTGAAAATGCTGGTGGTGCACCATAAACCGTAGGTACCGTCTGTGCGGAGGGTAAATTGAGATGTGAAAGTATGCATCCTTCATGTTGAGAGCAGCGTACCAGTCTCTGGGATCCAAGGATGGAATGATGGTCCCCAGTGACACCATGCAGAACTTCAACTTCTTCAGAAAGACGTTGAGACCACGCAGGTCTAGGATGGGACGGAGACCTCCTTTTGCTTTGGGAATTAGGAAATATCGAGAATAAAATCCCTTGCCCCTGAACTCCTCCGGCACCTCCTCTATAGCTCCGACTGAGAGGAGCGTGCGAACCTCCTGCCAGAGGAATTGCTCGTGAGAGGGTTCCCCGAAGAGGGACGGGGAGGGCGGGAGGGAGGGAGGGGCGAAACAAATTGAAGGCGGTATCCAAATTCCACCGTGCGTAGGACCCAACGGTCTGAGGTTAATTGGGCCCACGCAGGGAGGAAGGAGGAAAGGCGGTTGGAGAACTGAAGAGGATCCTGGGAGAGGACTGGTGCTCTGCTCCCAGGCACACCTTCAAAAGTTCGATTTTGGTCCCGGTGATGGTTTGGCAGGAGCGTTATTCTGACCCCCTTGGGAACCCGATTGTCTCCTGCTGTTCCCATGACCACGCCTCCTGCTAAAGTCTTGTTGTGGCCTGGGCGGGGGATAAGGGCGCTGAGGCTGGGTACAGAAGGACCGTCGTTGGGTTTGCGGAGTATGCATCCCAAGGAAACGCATGATGACGCAATTGTCTTTGAGACTCTGGAGTCTAGGGTCTGTTTTCTCAGAGAAAAGGCCCTGTCCCTCAAACGGAAGGTCCTGAATAGTGTGTTGCAGTTCGGGAGGTAGACCCGAGACCTGCAACCACGATATTCTCCTCATTGTAATGCCCGAGGCGACGGTTCTGGCCGCTGAATCAGCAGCATCGAGCGAGGCCCGCAGGGAAGTCTGTGCCACTTTCTTCCCCTCCTCCAGAAGGGCTAGGAATTCTGGGCAAGAGTCCTGTGGGACTAGTTCAGCGAATTGACCCACCGACTGCCAGGTCTTATAATTGTATCTGCTGAGTAGGGCCTGTTGGTTAGCCACTCGCAGTTGGAGGCCTCCAGCGGAGTAGACTTTACGCCCCAATAGATCCATCCTTCTAGCCTCCCGCGATTTTGGGGCAGGAGCTTGCTGGCCATGGCGCTCTCTCACATTTACAGATTGAACGACCAGAGAGCATGGAGGAGGATGGATATATAAATATTCGTACCCTTTAGAGGGTACCATGTATTTCCTTTCCATGTCTCTGGCCGCAGGAGGGATAGACGCCGGAGATTGCCAAATGGTGTCTGCTTTGGCTTGGACAGAATGGATGAATGGCAGAGCCACGCGAGTTGGTGTATCTGCCGACAATATGTCTATGACCGGGTTTTCCACCTCCGGGACCTACTCCACCTGGAGGTTGATATTTAAGGCAACTCACCTTAGAAGGTCCTGATGGGCTCGGAGGTCAATTGGGGGAGGGCCCGATGAGGTGGTACCAGCCACTGCCTCGTCTGGTGATGAGGAGGAAGACAGGCCCGGCACGACTGGATCATGCAATGACTCCTGTTCTTGAGGAACATCAGGGTCCGGGAACACCTGAGGGTCCGGCGCCAGAGCTGAGTCGTCTATACCCGCTGGAGGAGGGTGGCTAACAGTGGCCTCTGGTGCACGGTGTTCCGACGGGGTGGAACGAGATGGTACTGTAGGCTCACCTTGGGCCTGATGATATGCCCAAGGCATCCAGAAGGACCACTGAGGCGCTTGTTACGTACCCTGAGCCTCCTGAAGGAGACGGCTCTGCGGTTCTGAGTCCCCATACATGGTGCTGTCAGCGTGTGAAGACTCAGATGAGTGCCGTGATGGCCATGGCGGAGCAGAGTGCACGTGAGGAGGGGCCCTGTGCGCAGGGTACCGTACGTCGTGCCGTGCTGGAGAGCGGTACCGGGAGTCGTACCGGTGCTGAGAGGTTGACCGGGACCTGCGACCAGCATGGTGCCGGGAAGTCGACCGGGATCGTGAAGCTTGGTGGTGAGAGTGGCTGCGGCGCGAACGGTGCAGGGAGCTGGACCGCCGTCGGGAGTACCGGTCCAGAGAGCGGGATCTTGAGTGGTGCCGCGAGTACGACCGGTGCCGAGAAGGGGACCGGCACCGGGACTGCGAGTGGCGCCTGGACCGGGACTGGCGGCGAGATCGGGAGTGCTGGCGAGACCTCGACCTCGAGTGGTGCCTGCCTGTGGCGTCGATGGAAGGTGGCCTGACCAGGGCGGCTTCCCTGCTGACGCAACAACCAGCACCGGCAGTGCCGGGCGTTGAGGGAGGGTGAGCTCCATTAGAGCAATGAGTTCCCTCGCCGTCGAAAAGGTCTCTGGCGTGGTGGGAACGAGAAGCTCTACCGAGGCACGTGCCGGGGAGCTGTCACGCGCCGGACTCGACGGCTCTTGCATGGCCGGAATCAACGGTGCCGAGATTGCCAGTGCCGCAGCAGTTGTTGGTGCTGGGCGACTTGGTCTTGGCTGATGCTCTGACTGCGGCGCAGGTATTGGAGCCGCAGGAGCCTTGGCCTTCTTGGCACGCGGGGAGAGGGAGCAGTGCCGGGCTGTCTTATGTGCCGGTGACGGCTGGTGCCGGGGCGTCTTGGCGGTGCCGATGAGGCACTTCTCCCCGGCGCGGACTGTGCGGCACTCGGTGCTGAGGCTGGAGGAGTGAGGGCCACCTCCATTAGGAGCTGCTTAAGGCGAAAGTCTCGCTCCTTTTTTGTCCATGGCTTAAATGATTTGCAAATCCGGCACTTATCTGTGAGATGGGATTCCCCCAGGCACTTTAGGCAGGAGTCGTGGGGGTCTCCCGTTGGCATCGGCCGGTGGCAGGCTGAGCACGGTTTGAAGCCCGGTGAACCAGGCATGGGCCTGGGCACCGCGAGAGGGGAAGGGGCTAATCCCCAACCCTCTAAGTATATACACTAACTACGTTAACAAAGGTATAAACTACAACTATAACTATACAACTATATACACAGTAAGTACTAGAATGGTGAACAGCTAGGGAAGTGGAGATCAGCTAAGCTGCGCTCCACTGTTCCAGTGACCGACACGGGCGGTAAGAAGGAACTGAGGAGCAGACGGGTCGGCAGGGGTATATATCCAGTGCCATAGCAGCGCCAGGCCAGGGGGTGCCCCGCCGACCCACCAGGTGTTGCTAGGCTAAAAATCTTCCGACGAACGTGCACGCGGCGCGCGCACACCTAATTGGAATGGATATGAGCAAGCACTTGAAGAAGAACAAGACGCTGTGGGCACCCGGCTACGGCCCAGCCCTGTGGATACTTCCATTAAGACAATGATGCGTGGCCAGCCTGGCTCCCCCCGAAACGCGGCCCGATGCCAGGCCGAGGCTGCTGAACGGAGTTGCCCGGGCCAAGTGCAGCGCCCAGCCTTACCTTGCATCTTAGCGGCAGCCACGACGTCGCCGGCAGACATGCTGGATACATTGACCAGGTAGACGGGGCAGTGAGTCTGAGAGGGACAGGGTAGGTCTCAGCACCGGCTCAGCCTGCCCGGTCCAGGCGCCCCCAGCAAGTGCGCACCGCCCCCCGCATGCCCGCCTGGCTCACACCGAGGGCTCCAGGCCTTGGGCAGGTAAGAGCCCAGCTCACCTCTGCCCCTGCACCCCCCAGCAGAGCACAGCAATCCCTCGGGGCAGGGGCGCTGCCCGGGGAGCCATGCAGGGGGCACGCAGTGCTGGGAGCCGCCATGGCCCTGGGCCCACAGACCACATCACCAAGGGCTCCAGGGACGGACAGGCCGCGTCCAGGGGGCGGCCGGGGCTCCAGGGACGGACAGGCCGCTTCCAGGGGGCGGTCGGGGGGGGCCAGGGCTCCTGGGATGGACAGGCCACGTCCAGGGGTGGCCAGGGGGCTGGGGCTCCAGGGACGGACAGGCCGCGTCCAGGGGGCAGCCTGTGGGCCGGGGCTCCAGGGACAGACAGGCAGCGTCCAGGGGGCGGCCGGGGGGCTGGGGCTCCAGGGACGGACAGGCTGCGTCCAGGGAGTGGCCGGGGGGCCGGGGCTCCAGGGACAGACAGGCCGCATCCAGGGGGCTTGGGCTCTTATCGTGCCCAGCTCAGGAGTGCTCTGTCTGTGTGAAAGACTCGGGGCAGGGAGCTCTGGCCATGCCCAGCCTGGGGGCACTGTGTGTGTGTGTGTGTGTGTGTGTGTGTGTGTGTGTGTGTGTGTGTGTGTGTGTGTGTGTGTGTGTGTAGACTCAGGCGGGGGAGCTGGGGGCTCTGACCATGCCCAGCCTGGGGGCGCTGTGCGTGGGGTTTGGAAGACTCGGGCTGGGGGCTCTGACTATGCCCAGCTTGGGGGTGCTATGTGTGTGTGTGCATGACGAAGTGGGACTGTTCTTAATGTTTCCCCTGAATACTGTGTGGGTGCCTCAGTTCCTGGCTGACCCTCTGTCACCTGGCAACTAATGGCCTGGGCCCTTCCCTCCTGCAAGGGGATGCTAAAGGTGTGGGAGAACAGAGCTCAGGTGACCTCCTGGCCCAGGAAAGGAACTCAGCAGAGGAGGAGAGGCTGGAGGGGTTTTCAGTTTGGGAGCTCAAACTCATAGACTTTCAGGTCAGAAGGGATCACTATGATCATCTAGTCTGACCCCCTGCACAATGCAGGCCACAGAATTTCACCCATCCACTTCTGTAACAAACTCCTAACCTATGTCTGAGTTATTGAAGTCCTCAAATTGTGGTTTGAAGACCTCAAGCTGCAGAGAATCCTTCAGTAAGTGACTCATGCCCCATGCTGCAGAGGAAGGCGAAAAACCTCCAGGGCCTCTGCCAATCTGCCCTGGAGGAAAATTCCTTCCGGACCCCAAATAAGGCGATCAGTTAAACCCTGAGCATGTGGATAAGACTCACCAGCCAGCACCCAGGAAAGAATTCTCCATAGTAACTCAGATCCCACCTCATCTAACATCCCATCACAGACCACTGGGCATACTTATCTGCTGATAATCAAAGATCAATTGCCAAAATCAGGCTATCCCATCATACCATCCCTTCCATAAACTTATCAAGCTTAGTCTTGAAGCCAGATATGTCTTTTGCCCCCACTACTCCCCTTGGAAGGCTGTTCCAGAACTTCACTTCTCTGATGGTTAGAAACCTTCATCTAATTTCAAGTCTAAACTTCCTGATAGCCAGTTTATATCCATTTGTTCTTGTATCCACATTGGTACTGAGCTTAAATAATTCCTCTCCCTCCTTGGTATTTATTCCTCTGATGTATTTATAGAGAGCAATCATATCCCCCTTCAGCCTTCTTTTGTTAGGCTAAACAAGCCAAGCTCTTGGAGTCTCCTTTCATAAGGCAGGTTTTCCATTCCTCAGATCATCGTAGTAGCCCTTCTCTGAACCTGTTCCAGTTTGAATTCATCCTTCTTAAACATGGGAGACCAGAACTGCATACACTATTCCAGATGAGGTCTCACCAGTGCCTTGTGCAATGGTACTAACACCTGCTTATCTCTGCTGGAAATACCTCGCCTGATGCATTCCAAGACTGCATTAACTTTCTTAACGGCCATATCACATTGGCGGCTCACAGTCATCCTGTGATCAACCAATACTCCGAGGTCCTTCTCCTCCTCTGTTACTTCCAACTGATGCCTCCCCAGCTTATAACAATAATTCTTGTTATTAATCCCTAAATCCATGACCTTTGCACTTTTCACTATTAAATTTCATCCTATTACTATTACTCCAGTTTACAAGGTCATCCAGGTCTTCCTGTATGATATCCCAGTCCTTCTCTGTATTGGCAATACCTCCCAGCTTTGTGTCATCCGCAAACTTTATTAGCACATTCCCACTTTTTGTGCCAAGGTCAGTCATAAAAAGATTAAATAAGATTGGTCCCAAAACCGATCCCTGAGGAACTCCACTAGTACCCTCCTTCCAGCCTGACAGTTCACCTTTCAGTACGACCCGTTGTAGTCTCTCCTTTAACCAGTTCCTTATCCACCTTTCAATTTTCATATTGATCCCCATCTGGCTGGGGACGAGGAGTGAGGGCAGACGTGGGGTTCTGCCTCACTGGGCCCCAGAATGGACTCGGCCAAGGGGTCCGGTTCTTTGTACCTACAAGCTCTGTTTTGGGCCTTGTTCCTGTCATCAAATAAACCTCTGTTTTACTGGCTGGCTGAGAGTCACATCTGACTGCAAAGTGGGGGTGCAGGACCCTGTGGCTTCCCCAGGACCCCGCCTGGGCAGACTCACTGTGGGAAGCGCACGGAGGGGCAGAGGATGCTGAATGCTCCAAGGAGAGACCCAGGAGGTGAAGCCGTGTGAGCTTCTTGCCCTGAAAAAGTCTGCTCCAAGGGAGAGGAGGCTCCCCAAAGTCCTGCCTGGCTTGGTGGGGAGCAGTTCCAGAGCATCGCCCAGGGACTCTGTGACAGTGCGCGCGCATGTGGGGAGACTCGGGCGGGGGGCTGGGGACTCTGACCATGCCCAGCCTGGGGGCGCTGTGTGTGCATGTGTCAGGTCCTGGGGCAGCTGGGGGCACTCACCCGGTTGGCGATGGTGATCACACGGTGCGTGGCTTCAGCCTCCAGCTGGGGACAGAAAAGTTGGTGACACTCTTCTAAGTGCAGACCACCCCGACAGCCCCACCTCTGGGGGATCTGCACGGCCCCTCATCCAGAGAACCCTGCACTGTGGCTCCCAGGGCCTGGAGACCATTCCCCCAAAGCTGGCCCCGGAGCTTGGTGTGATGGGGAATTGCCCCTCTCTCGTGAGGAGCCTACACGGCCCCCTGTCGGTGCAGTTCCCAAACAAACAGCCTGTCCCACGGCCGGAGGGCCTGGCTTCCTGCTCAGCCCCCAGCAAAGGAGGCAGCAACCCGCTGGGCTGGGCTCACCCAAGGGCGAGTGTTCAGCGGACAGGCAGGCTAGATGCCTGCCCAGCCAGGCGATGGCTGGACCGTGGAGCTGCTGGAGGGATCCAGAGGCTCAGTGCCCAGCTGGGCGCTCACCCCCAGGGCGGGGAGGGGCAGGGCAGTTTGTAGGGCAGGGACAGAGCACAAGGGTGGGAAGGCAAAGGAGCAGGATGGCCATTCCCGCCGGCTGCTGGGAGGGGGCTGGGGCAGCCAATGCTCCCCACCATGTGGCTGGGAGGGGGGCTGGGGTGGAGAACCCCCTGGCCAGTGCTCACTGAGCCATGCTGCAGCTCATGGTGTGATGCAGTAGGGACTGTCTGTGTGGGGAGTGGGAGAGCAGGGGAGGACTTTAGGGGATGGACGATGCCAGAGCCTGTAACCTGAGCTAGGTAAGGGAGGGGAAAGGTCAACACCTTTGCCCGGGAAGGGGGACAAGGAAGGGAGTGGCAGGAGGGAAGCAGTTTGAGTTTGGGCTTGGGGCTGTGTGGGCGGAATTCAGGGTATCCTAGCTAGGATCCAAGCACCCTGAAAGCCCAGAAGGACTCGGTGGAGGGGTCCTGACTGTGCCTGCAAGCTCTGCTGTAACCGGTGTTCCTGTTGTCCAATAAACCTTCTGTTTTACTGGCTGGCTAAGAGTCACTGTGGGTCCCAGGAAGAGGGATGCAGGGCTGGACTCCCCCACACTCCATGACAACTGGTGGCAGCGGCGGGACATACTGCACCCCGTGGACGGCGCTTCCTGCAGTAAGTGACTGGGGAACAGTAAAACAAAGGGGTGATTAACCCCTGGGAGTGTGTGCCCAGTGAGAAGGACTTTGCAGTAACAGGGTCCCCCGGGGGATTGCAGCGAGCGGTCCCAGGGGTGAAGGAGTCTGCAGCTCGACCCTGGCAGAGAGGTGGTGACCTCACGAAGGGCTGGTGCACTAGGGGTCCCCCTGGAAACCGTGGGGAGCGGCGAGCACCCCGGCCTGTGAGTGGCCAGCAGGAAGATGTATGCCAAGTGGCGCAAGTGCAACCTGCTGGAGCTGTGCAAGCAAAGGGGGCTGCGCCAGGGGAGGCTCACCAAGGACCAGCTGATTGCCCAGCTGGAGCAGGGAGACCGCATGAATGAACGGAGCCCTGTCTCTGAGGGAAGCAGCCGAGCAGATGCAGCGCAGGCACCAGTGTCTGTCCCCGCTGGGAGTGGTCAGCCAGCGGACGAGGGCTTCCCGAGACCCCCCCTTCCTAGGCGTAGGGGAAGGGCGGGGAGGAGCCCAGTGTATACCGAGGGCACCATGACCCCCCCGGCCAGCAGGGGATCCGCCCAGCGAAGCTCACCCCCCTGCAGGGGATCCTCCCGGCAACGCTCGGCATCCGTGGAGCGGAGGCGGCTGGAATATGAAAGGAAGCTGAGACGGGAGGAGCTCGAGTTAAAGAGGCGAGAGCTGGAGGAGAAGGCGAAACAGCGTGAACATGAGGAGAACCAGCGTAAACATGAGGAGAACCAGCGTAAACATGAGCGGGAGGAGAAGAAGAAACAGCGTAAACATGAGCTGGACCTGGCCCAGCTGAGGAGCAGTGAGGCCCCAGCTACGGTGAGTGAGGGGGGACCCAAGCCTACAAAGAGCTTTGATAAGCACTTGCTGCCCCGGCGTAAGGAGGGGGAGGACATAGATACCTTCCTGACGGCCTTTGAGAATGCCTGCGAGCTGCACAGGGTTGACCCTGCAGACAGGATCGCAGTTCTCACCCCCTTACTGGACTCCGCAGCCGTGGAGGTGTACAGCCGACTGAAAGGGGCGGAGGCAGGGGACTACGAACTGTTCAAACAGGCCCTGCTCCGAGAGTTTGGGCTGACTCCTGAGATGTACCGGAAAAAGTTCCGGAGCCAGCGTAAAACCCGTGAGGTCACATACCTACAACTGGTCAACCGGGCGCAGGGGTATGCCCGCAAGTGGACAGCTGGGGCCCAAACTAAAGAGGACCTGCTTGACCTATTCATACTGGAGCACCTGTACGAGCAGTGCCCGTCCGACCTGAGGCTGTGGTTGATGGACCAGAAGCCGGAGAACCAGAAGCATGCAGGCCAGCTGGCCGACCAATTTGTGGACAGTCAGGCAGGGGATGGCAGGGAGGAGTCTCGAAGGAGCAGGCCTGCCTCAACGCAGAGAGAGAGTCATCATGGGACCTCCCAAAGGGGGCCTATGGAGAACCCCCCCAAAAGGGGAACATCCAGCGGCAGGTCCCTCCGACCCACTCAAGGGGACCCACGAGATATGGGCTGCTATCGCTGTGGCCAACGAGGTCACATACGGGCCCAGTGCCCCAAGCTCAGGGACAGACCAAGCAGACCCAACCCGCAGAGGGTGGGCTGGGTAAAAACCCAATCGGAGGAGGGGCTACATTCCCAGGAAAGGGGGGTTGGCAACATACCACCTGTGGATGCTCCAGGTTCCGGGTTTTTGGTTTACCGGGTGGGCGCGGGGCTTCCCCTCCGGAAAGAGTGCATTGTTTCCCTGGAAGTGGATGGGAGGAAGGTCACTGGGTACTGGGACACGGGCGCAGAGGTGACGCTGGCCCGGCCCGAGGTGGTGGCCTCAGATCGGATGGTGCCCGACACCTACCTGACCCTGATGGGCGTGGGCGGGACCCCATTCAAGGTACCCGTGGCAAGGGTACACCTGAAATGGGGGGCCAAGGAGGGCCCCAAGGATGTGGGGGTACACCAAATTTGCCCACTGACGTGTTAATGGGAGGGGACCTTGAGGACTGGCCTAGTAACACCCAGAGTGCCCTGGTCGTGACTCGTAGTCAGAGTCGGCAAATGGCACTGCTCCCCGACAACGGGGAAGGTACTCGACCTGAGGTGCAGGACCCTAACTCAGGGAGCGGGGAACGCCCAGGGGCACGGTGCAGAGAGGCTGCGGCCTCAGACCCAGCCAGCAAGAGAGAGCCGGTCCCCATTCCTGTCCCAGCTGCTGAGTTCCAGGCCGAGTTGCAGAAAGATCCCTCCTTGCGGAAGCACAGGGACCGGGCTGACCTTAGTGCGGTACAGACCATGAGGAGAGGTTGCAAGGAGAGGTTCCTGTGGGAGAAGGGGTTCCTGTACCGAGAATGGGCTCCCCCAGGGGAAGTAGAGTCATGGGGGATCAGGAGGCAGCTGGTGGTTCCCCAGAAGTTCTGTCACAAGCTGTTGTACCTGGCCCGACATCCCTCTCGCAGGGCACCAGGGAATCCGGCACACCAGGCAGAGGCTGCTACAGAACTTTTACTGGCCTGGGGTCTTTACCCATGTCCGACAGTACTGCCAATCCTGTGACCCCTGCCAGAGGGTGGGGAAGGCCCGGGACAAGGGGAAAGCGGCTTTGAGGCCTTTACCCATCATAGAAAAACCTTTCCAGAAGGTGGCCATGGACATAGTGGGACCCCTCAGCAAGACGACCCGGTCAGGGAAGAAATACATCCTAGTGGTGGTGGATTTTGCCACTCGCTACCCCGAGGCGGTGGCCTTGTCCTCTATCGAAGCAGACACAGTGGCAGATGCGCTGCTGACAATTTTCAGCCGGGTGGGGTTCCCCAAGGAGGTCTTAACGGACCAGGGGTCCAACTTCATGTCGGCCCTGCTCCGGTCCTTATGGCAGAAATGTGGGGTCCAGCACAACTGGGCCTCAGCGTATCACCCCCAGTCCAACGGGCTGGTAGAAAGGTTCAACGGGACGCTGAAGACGATGCTAAAAACATTCATGAACCAGCATCCGCAAGATTGGGACAAGCACTTACCTCACCTGCTGTTTGCGTACAGGGAGGTACCCCAGGAATCTACCGGGTTTTCACCTTTCGAACTGTTGTATGGAAGGCGGGTAAGGGGGCCCCTAGACCTGATGAGGGACGAATGGGAGGGGAAGGCCGCTCCCGAGGGAGAGTCAGTGGTGGAGTATGTCCTGACCTTCCGGGAAAGACTGGCCGAGCTCATGGGCCTGGCCAGGGAGAATCTGGCCCGAGCCCAGAGGAGGCAGAAGGTCTGGTATGACCGCACAGCACGAGCCCGTGCCTTCGCCACCGGGGATCAGGTGATGGTTCTTATCCCCGTGAGGAGAAACAAACTCCAGGCTGCCTGGGAAGGGCCCTTCAAGGTTATCAAGCAACTGAATGAGGCAAACTATGTGGTGGAGCTGTCAAACCGGGCACATCACCGTCGGGTGTACAATGTGAACATGATGAAACCATACTATGACAGGGGGAATGTGGTGTTGGCCGTGTGTGGACATTGGGAGGGGCAGGGAGATGACCCCTTAGTAGATCTATTCCCTGGGACCAAAGCGGGTTCCCCCCTGGAGGCGATTCCCCTCTCTGATCAGCTGACCCCGGGCCAGCACGCTGAGATCAGAGGGGTGCTGCATCTATACCGACAGCTGTTTTCCAACCAGCCTGGACGCACTAATTTGACTGTCCACCGGGTGGAGACCGGGTCACATGCCCCTATAAGATGCTCCCCTTTTCGGGTCACTGGTAAAACTGCCCAGGATCTTGAAAGAGAGGTCAGGGACATGCTGGCTTTGGGGGTGATCCAGCTGTCTTCCAGCCCTTGGGCCTCGCCAGTGGTGCTGGTCCCCAAGAAGGATGGGTCAATCCGGTTCTGTGTGGACTATCGAAAGCTCAATGCCATCACCGTATCTGATGCCTACCCTATGCCCAGGCCTGACGAGCTCCTAGACAAGCTGGGAGGTGCTCGGTACCTCACCACTATGGATCTTACCAAAGGCTACTGGCAAGTGCCGCTGGACGCAGATGCCAGGCTGAAATCGGCCTTTATCACCCCTCTGGGGCTCTATGAGTTTCTGACCCTGCCCTTCGGCCTCAAGGGATCGCCGGCCACCTTCCAGCGCCTGGTGGATCAGCTACTGAGGGGGATGGAGAATTTTGCCGTGGCATATATTGACGACATCTGCGTCTTCAGCCAGACCTGGGAGGACCACATGTCCCAGGTTAAACAAGTCCTAGACCGACTCCGAAAGGCTGGGTTAACAGTAAAGGCTGAGAAGTGCAAGGTGGGGATGGCTGAAGTATCTTACCTGGGCCATCGGGTGGGGAGCGGCTGCCTGAAGCCGGAACCAGCCAAGGTGGAGGTGATCAGAGACTGGCCTGCTCCCCAAACCAAAAAGCAGGTCCAGGCCTTTATTGGGATGGCGGGGTACTATCGAAGGTTCGTGCCCCACTTTAGTGCCATAGCCGGCCCCATCACTGAACTGTGCAAAAAGGGGAAGCCCGACAAGGTGATCTGGACTGAGCAGTGCCAGGAGGCTTTCCGGGCATTGAAGGAGGCTCTGGTTAGTGGCCCAGTTCTGGCAAACCCAGATTTTGACAAACCCTTTATGGTGTTCACTGATGCCTCAGACACGGGACTGGGGGCAGTGTTAATGCAGGAGGATGAAAAGGGGGAGAGACACCCCATCGTGTACCAGAGTAAGAAGCTGCTACCGCGGGAACAAAGCTACGCGGCCATCGAGAAGGAATGCCTGGCCATGGCGTGGGCCCTTAAGAAACTAGAGCCATATCTCTTTGGGCGACACTTCACTGTGTACACCAACCACTCTCCCCTGACCTGGCTGCACCAGATGAAAGGAGCAAACGCCAAGCTCCTGAGGTGGAGCCTGCTCCTGCAGGACTATGACATGGACGTGGTCCATGTGAAGGGAAGTGCCAACCTGACAGCGGATGCGTTGTCCCGGAGAGGGGACCCTGAACTTCCCCAGGTCACTGGGCAGAGTGACCCCGCTCAGTTCAGTCTCGAAGGGGGGAGAGATGTGATGCAGTAGGGACTGTCTGTGTGGGGAGTGGGAGAGCAGGGGAGGACTTTAGGGGATGGACGATGCCAGGGCCTGTAACCTGAGCTAGGTAAGGGAGGGGAAAGGTCAACACCTTTGCCCGGGAAGGGGAACAAAGGAAGGGAGTGGCAGGAGGGAAGCAGTTTGAGTTTGGGCTTGGGGCTGTGTGGGCGGAATTCAGGGTATCCTAGCTAGGATCCAAGCACCCTGAAAGCCCAGAAGGACTCGGTGGAGGGGTCCTGACTGTGCCTGCAAGCTCTGCTGTAACCTGTGTTCCTGTTGTCCAATAAACCTTCTGTTTTACTGGCTGGCTGAGAGTCACTGTGGGTCCCAGGAAGAGGGGTGCAGGGCCAGACACTGAGCCGTGCTGCAGCTCATGGACATAGCTCGTCCAGGCACAGGAGGGGTGGGCCGCCAGGGCCCGCTACCAGAAGTGGTGTGGCTGGAACGGTACCACATGGGGCCACGTTAGCTGGAGCGTCCCAGGCCGTGGGGAGCCTGCGCTCGGGTGGCCTTTGGGCTAGCGCGCCTGGCACACTCCATGGCAGCGCCCAGTGGGAGCTGAGCGCTGAGGGGTGGCTGGGAGAGCGGAGAGCTGCCAGCAAACCCAGAAGGGCTGGTCTAGCCAGGATGGGGCCCCAGGGGGAGCAATGGGAACCCCTAGCTAAGGGTCCTGCCTGCTGCCTCCCACAGAGAGGGCAGGGGAGCCCAGATCAGGCCTCACCTCCTCCGGTCGGCTGATCTCGATTCCCTCTGGTCCCGTGATGCCCAAATCCAGTGCCTCCTTCGCACCCTGGGTGGGAACAGGGAGTTAGTGAGAAGGGCCCAGGCCAGTCTGAGTGGGCACAGACTGCCTTGAACCACAGCCCCCACCCCCACCCCAACAATGCCCTACCTGGCCCCACAGGCAGCCTGGGCTGCTTTCAGACAACGGGGGGCTGGCTGGGAGCTGGCTCCCCTATGCCTGGCAGGACTGTTATGGGCAGCCCCATGCTAGCTGGGCTCTCCACCACATTCATCTGGTCCCTGGGCTGCCCGGCTCTCCAACCGTCCCTGCTGCACGGCTTCCTCGCGGGGGGGACCTGCCCCCGGGTGAAGGGCTCTGCCTGTCCCAGGTACATTTCTCAGCACGAGCTCACCAAGAGCCCCCAGCTCTCCAGCCCCAATCCTCGGTGGCATCTGCCCCGACGCAGCCCACGTATGCTCACCTCTGCCACCAGCTCCCCGTTCTCAGCGTGCACCCGGGCAATGGCGCCAATGTCCTTGCAGGCGAGGAAGACTTGGTAGAGCTCGCTGTCCCGCAGCATGTACAGGTCCTTGTAGGTCATGAACATCTGGAAGGAGTTCACCCCCTTCTCCCGCACCAGGCTCTCCATCTCCGACTTCACCTGCCGGGTGAAGGATAGGCATGGCCAGGCCAGCGCCTGTGCCGTGGGGCTGGGCATGCTCCCACAGGACTGGGCCCCCACATGCAGAGCACAACCCATCCCTCCACATGCCCCCTAGCAAGATGAAGTGTGCCACCAGGCTAGGGGGGCCAGACACTGGCCGCGCCCGGGCCCAGTGCCAGCAGCTGCCACAGGAGGACCTAGGGTGTGCGGGAGAGCCAGTCGTATGCAGACTGGCACACAGACAAACCAACCAACTCAGGCCCAGCGCCAGCAGCAAGCCGCTCCAGCAGCTGCCACAGGAGGACATCGGGCAGTGGTTCTCAACCAGGGCCTGGGGTTCCCTAGGGGGCCTCGAGCAGGTTTCATGGGGGCCTCCAAGCAGGGCCAGCATTAGATTCGCTGGGGCCCAGGGCAGAAAGCTGAAGCCCAGGGCCCTGAGCCCCCCTACCTGGGGCTGAAGCCGAAGCCTGAGCAACGTAGCTTCATGGGGGCCACTGTGGCATGGGGCCCCAGGCAACTGCCCTGTTTGGTACCCCCTAATGCCAGCCCTGGGTTTTATATACAGAAAACCAGCTGTTGTGGCACAGGGGGGGCGTGGAGTTTTTATAGCATGTTAGGGAGGCCTCAGAAAGAAAAGGGTTGAGAACCTCTGACCTAGGGCATGTCAGCGCGGGCCCCGGCCTGGGCGGGGCAGCAGGAGCCCTGGGCTTGTGATCGCAAGTGCAGAACCGCTGGGGCCCTGAGCAGCAGCCCAGGGGACAGGTCTGCCCCCCGAGAACCCTATGCTCCCATACTGGGGGAGCTGCGGCTGGGGCACCCCCAGCTGGGGCTGGCATATCGGCAATGCCCGTGAGCACTGTGCTAGCTACCTAGGGGCAGAGAGGGAGGCGCAGTGACAGAGCAGCTGAGAGCTATGGCTGGAGAAGGTCCTAAACAGGAAGGCCCAGCGCTGGGGCAGCCCTGGCATGCAGCCTGCTCTGGGGCAGAGGGAAACAGACTGCACCTCAAGCCCAGCTCATGCAAAGGCCCATGGGAGATCCAGCAGCCACCCAGCACAGAGGGGCAGACGAAGGACTGGGAATCTGGGGCTGGAGGGAGCTGGCGAAGGCCAGGCTGCAGCCTGGCAGCACCAACATGTGGGCGCATGGTTCTACCTCAGGTCCAGGGCTCACTGGGTCACTCCATGCTGGGCATTCCCAGACTCCACTGACGCCAGGAGCACATGGGGCCTGGGGTCAGCGTCCTGCCGCCTGTGCCGGGGCCAGCAGGGTGTGGAGAGCACAGCGTACACTTGCGACGCTGGGGCCGGCTGAGCAGCCCATGGCTGCTGCGTTAGCGTCTGCTGCTGGGTGAGGTTAGCAGCGGGTACAGACAGCTCAGAGCAGAGCCAGGGCTGGAGGAGGGGCAGGGGGTGCATACAAAACAACCCACACAGCAGGCTGGTCAGGGCGGCAGGCAGCACTGGCTCCGGCAGCTGTTCTCCTCGCTCAGGGCCTCACTTGCTCATACACCTTGGCACACCCTCCCACGGGGTCTGGGACTCCCCAGCCGGCCCTGCACACCCTCCCCCAGTGGCATCGGGGGCACTGCAGCCCCCTTGCTGTTAGGCAGGGTCCTGGCAGAGGAGCTGCTCACCTTGGGACTGCCAGGGGGTCGCTCTGGCCCTGGGACACATGCCACAGCTCAGGCCTGGGCTGTCCCAGCTCGTGGCCACCCCATGAACCAGCCTCTGTCCAAATGCATTGGTCCATCCGGAAGTTATCCCCAGCCCAGCTCTGCAGAGCCAGCAGCCACTGCCACAGTGCCCGTCCCCAGCGGGGGATCTCGGTGGGGCAGTCGCGAGGCAGCCGGGGTCCCGTGCCAACTGGAGGAAAGAACTCAGCCGTTTGGAGTAAGCCCCTGGGCATGTTTTCAGGGTTCCCGTCACTGTGAACGGCTGGCCAGGAGCTGCCAGTGCAATGCAGACAGTAACAGGGATGGGACAGAAGGGGAGGTGCAGGCATGCAGCACAAGCCCCTGCAGCCTGGCCACTGGCCCCTCCCCAGCCCAAGCACCAGGGTCCCTGCTTACCTTGGGGGCCCACCAGGTGATGCCCATGTGCAGGGCGTAGTCACAGCAGACCTTGGGGTCGGCCAGGCTCCGGCACTTCTCGTAGGCGTCCAGGAGGGAGGTCTCCCTGTCAGGCAGCACGTGGCCAATGACCATGGTCGTCCCTCCGACCAGAGCAGCCTGTGGGGGACAGGAGAGGGACTTCTGAGTCACGCTGGTCAGAGCGGCAGGGCGTTTAACATTGGGCTGAGCAATGGGCATTGTCCTGCCCTCGGCAAACCCGGCTGGGCCCCAGGTCGCAGCCTGTGGCTCTGTGGGGCTTGTTTGATCACCTGCTCGCCCTGATCCGGGCACTGCTCTGGGGAGAGGCAGTGCGAAGGTGCTCAGACACCCAGGTGATGGGCATGGGGTCAATGGCCAGACAGGAGGGAAGGAAAAACGAGTTTTTTCAAGGACCTACAGTAAGTGGCTCTGGTTGTTCTGTCTTGTCCTATGAATTTAGGCACATCTATAGCCCCCAGCACTGCAGTACCTGAGCATCGCTCAGTCTGCAATGTCTTTCTCCTCACAGCCCCTGTGCGGCAGGGTAGGGCAGGGCCTGGACAGCTGGGGATTGAATCCTGCTCTCCTGAGTTATAGGCTAGTGCCTTACCCAGGAGTGGGTCTGTCTCTGCAACGCAGCAGGGGGTTCTGGCTAGTCAGCCCAGCGAGGGGCCAGCCTGCTGCTCCCATTTCAGCCAGGACAGGGCCAAGCAAGCTGGAGCAGGCCACAGGCACTGGCTGAAGCCCAGGCAGAGTGTGGAACGCTGCCCCCCCCTCCCCCCACACACACACAAGCATGGCCAGGCCAGGAGGTGTCATCTGGCTGGCTCCCTGCACAGTTAGAGGTAGGGGCTGCAAAGATGGTCCCAGAGCAGCTGGACTCCCTGTCATAACCATACAGCTAAGGGTACCATAAAATCCCTCCCTTACCTGTAAGGGGTTAAGAAACTCAAATAACCTGTTTGGCACCTAACCAAAAGGACCAATAAGGGAAGAAGATCCTTTCAAATCTGTGGGGGGAGGTTTCTGTGCTCTCTTTCTTTGTGTTCTCTCTCGGACAGAGTGGGACCAGGGCAGGAAAAAACATCTCCTAAAACCCTACCTGAAATAAGCATCCAAGCTTACAAAAATAGTAAGTAATAGCAAGGAAACGTGTTAGGTTATCTTTTGTTTTAGCTTGTGAATTTTCCCTATACTAAGAGGGAGGTTTATTCCTGTTTTTTTGTAACTTTGAAATTTTGCCTAGAGGGGAATCCTCTGTGTTTTAAATCTTATTACCCTGTAAAATTACCTTCCATCCTGATTTTACAGAGGTGCTTCTTTTACTTGTTTCTTTATAATAAAGTTGAAGGAAAAGACCCAGGTAGGGGCCATCGAATTGTGGAGGTGGCTACGTAGGTGGTGTCGGAGAGAAGGCTTTGGATTCTTCGACCATGGGATGGTGTTCCAAGGAGGAGGAGAAGTGCTAGGCAGAGACGGGCTCCACCTAACGAAGAGCAGGAAGAGCATCTCTGCAAGCAGGCTGGCTAGCCTAGTGAGGAGAGCTTTAAACTAGGTTCACCGGGGGAAGGAGACCAAAGCCCTGAGGTAAGTGGGGAAATGGGATATTGGGAGGAAGCACAAGCAGGAAAGTGCAAGAGTGGAGGCCTCATGATTCATAATGAGAAAGCAGGGCAATCGGCTAGTTATCTTAGGTGCCTGTACATGAATGCAAGAAGCCTGGGAAACAAACAGGAAGAATTGGCAGTCCTGGCATAGTCAAGGAACTATGATGTGATTGGAATAACTGAGACTTGGTTGGGTAACTCACATGACTGGAGTACTGTCCTGGATGGGTATGAACGGTTCAGGAAGGACAGGCACGGGCGAAAAGGTGGAGGAGTTGCACCGTATGTAAAACAGCAGTATGATTATTCAGAGCTCAAGTATGAAACTGCAGAAAAGCCTGCGGAGAGTCTTTGGGTTAAAGTTTAGAGGTCAGAGCAACAAGGGTGATGTCATGGTGGGCATGTGCTATAGACTCCAGACCAGGGGGATGAGGTGGATGAGGCTTTCTTCAGACAACTAACAGAAGTTTCCAGATTGCAGATCCTGGTTCTCATGCAGGACTTCAGTCACCCTGATATCTGCTGGGAGAGCAATGCAGCGGTGCACAGACAATCCGGGAAGTTTTTGGAGAGTGCTGGGGACAACTTCCTGGTGCAAGTGCTGGAGAAACGAACTAGGGGCTGTGTTCCTCTTGACCTGCTGCTCACAAACAGAGAAGAGTTAGTAGAGGAAGAAGAAGTGGGTGGCAACCTGGGCAGCAGTGACCATGAGATGGTCGAGTTCAGGATCCTGACAACAGGAAGAAAGGAGAGCAACAGAAAACGGACTTCAGAAAAGCAGACTGACTCCCTCAGGGAACTGAAGGGCAGGATCCCCTGGGAGGCTGATATGAGGGGGCAAGGAGTCCAGGAGGGCTGGCAGTATTTTTAAAAAGCCTTACTGAGGGCAGAGGAACAAGCCAACCCGATGTGCAGAAATAATAGCAAATATGGCAGGCGACCAGCTTGGCTTAACAATGAAATCTTTGGTGAGCATAAGCACAAAAAGGAAGCTTACAAGAAGTGGAAACTTGGACAGATGACTAGGGAGGAGTATAAAAATATTGCTTGAGCACACAGGGGTGTAATCAGGAAGGCCAAGGCACAATTGGAGTTCCAGCTAGCAAGGGATGTGAAGGATAACAAGAAGGGTTTCTACAGGTATGTTAGCAACAAGATGACGGCCAGGGGAAGTGTGGGACCCTTACTGAATGGGGGAGACAACAGTGACAGGTGATGTGGAAAAAGCTAATATACTCAATGCTTTTTTTGCCTTGGTTTTCACAGACAAGGTCAGCTCCCAGACTGCTGCACTGGGCAGCCCAGTGTGGGGAGGAGACGAGCAGCCCTCAGTGCTGAAAGACCAGGTTCGGGACTATTTAGAAAAGCTGGACGTGCACAAGTCCATGGGGCCAGATGCACTTCATCCGAGGGTGCTGAGGGAGTTGGTTGATGTGATTGCAGAGCCATTGGCCATGATCTTTGAAACTCGTGGTGATTGGGGGAGGTCCCGGATGATTGGAAAAAGGCAAATATAATGCCTGGCTTTAAAAAAGGGAAAAAGGAGAATCCGGGGAACTACAGGCCAGTCAGCCTTACCTCAGTCCCTGGAAAAATCATGGAGCAGGTCCTCAAGGAATCCATTGTGAAGCACTTGGAGGAGAGGAAGGTGATCAGGAAGAGTCAACATGGATTCACCAAGGGCAAGTCATGTTTGACCAACCTGATTGCCTTCTATGATGAGATAACTGGCTCTGTGAATATGGGGGAAGCAGTGGACATGATGTATCTTGATTTTTGCAAAGGGTTTGATACGGTCTCCCACAGAATTCTTGCCAGCAAGTTAAAAAAGTATGGATTGAATGAATGGACTGTAAGGTGGATAGAAAGCTGGCTAGATCGTCAGGCTCAATGGGTAGTGATCAACAGCTCGATGTCTAGTTGGCAGCTGGTATCAAGCGGAGTGTCCCAGGGGTCGGTCCCGGGGCCAGTTTTGTTCAATGGCTTTTGTTCATTAATGATCTGAACAATGGGCTGGATTGCACCCTCAGCAAGTTCGCGGATGATACTAAGCTGCGGGGGAGAGTTAGATGCTGGAGGGTAGGGAGAGGGTCCAGAATGACCTAGACAAATTGCAGGACTGGGCCAAAAGAAACCTGATGAGGTTCAACAAGGACAAAGTGCAGAGTCCTGCACTTAGGATAGAAGAATCCCATGCACCGCTACAGGCTAGGGACCATCTGGCTAAGCAGCAGTTCTGCAGAAAAGGACCTGGGGATTACACTGGACGAGAAGCTGGATATTAGTCAACAGTGTGCCCTTGTTGCCAAGGTTAACGGCATTTTGGGCTGTATTAGTAGGAGCATTGCCAGCAGATCGAGGGAAGTGATTATTCCCCTGTATTTGGCACTGGTGAGGCCACATCTTGAGTAATGCATCCAGTCTTGGTCCCCTCACTACAAAAAGGATGTGGACAAATTGGAGAGAGTCCAGCGGAGGGCAACAAAAAGGATTAGGGGGCTGAGGCACATGACTTATGAGGAGAGGCTGAAAGAACTGGGCTTGTTTAGTCTGCAGAAGAGAAGAGTGAGGGAGGATTTGATAGTAGCCTTCTGTGACGTTATCGATATAAACTGGGACCATATAGAACATGAACTGGGACCATATAGAACATGGGTTGCAACCAAGGTTCTGCAGTGGCACCAAATCTTATGTAAATGGGTTCATATAAGGTGTCCAAGACCAAGTTATGAGTTACGGATTATGATTATGCTGTCTGTATATCTGTACCATTTTGTAGTTGAAGTTATGAATATTGGCTGTATACTGTCTATATTTCAAACTTGTGCTGTGTTACTGGGAGAGATCCCAGACAAGTGGGTGTTAGCTCTGCTTAGCCTGCTTGATGGCCCATTAAGGACCATCAGCTACACAACTGACCCATTTAGAGGAGGCAGATATCGCCTTGTGACTCAGCAGGGTGTGCAGAAACTGGCCCATGTGACTGCAAACTCCATTTTGCTGTAATTTTCCACAGTAAGAACAAAGAAGTGTTCTTACACCTGGAAGTGCCTATATAAGGCTGATGCCTCATCTCCATCTTGTCTTCAGTCCTGCTTCTGACCTCTGGAGGGACTTTGCTACAAGCTGAAGCTCTGCACAAAGGACTGAATGACCCATCCCAGCGGGGGATATTCTCCAGAGACTTGATTTGAACCTGCAGTTTACTCCATCACTGCTACAAGCCTGAACTAAGAACTTTGCCATTACTGTATGTAATTGATTCCATTTAACCAATTCTAGCTCTCATCTCTACCTTTTTCCCTTTATGAATAAACCTTTAGATTTTAGATTCTAAAGGATTGGCAACAGCGTGATTTGTGGGTAAGATCTAATGTGTATATTGACCTGGGTCTGGAGCTTGGCCCTTTGGGATCGAGAGAACCTTTTCTTTTACTGGGGTGCTGGTTTTCATAACCATTCATCCCCAGGACGAGTGGGACTGGTGGTGACACTGGGAGACTGGAGTGTCTAAGGAAATTGCTTGTGTGACTTGTGGTTAGCCAGTGGGGTGAAACCGAAGTCATTTTTGTCTGGCTGGTTTGGTTTGCCTTAGAGGTGGGAAAACCCCAGCCTAGGGCTGTAATTGCCCTGTTTGAGCAATTGGTCCTGAATTGGCACTCTCAGTTGGGTCCCACCAGAACCGCATCGTCACACCTTCAACTACCCGAAGGGAGGTTCTCCACAGAGGATGGAGCTCAGCTGTTCTCAGTGGTGGCAGATGACAGAACAAGGAGCAATGGTCTCAAGTTGCACTGGAGGAGGTTTAGGTTGGATATTAGGAAACACTATTTCACTAGGAGGGTGGTGAAGCACTGGAATGGGTTCCCTAGGGAGGTGATGGAATCTTCTTCCTTAGAGGTTTTTAAGGCTCATCTTGACAAAGCCCTGGCTGGGATGATTTAGTTGGGGTTGGTCCTGCTTTGAGCAGGGGGTCGGACTAGATGACCTTCTGAGGTCTCTTCCAATCCTCATATTCTATAACAAACCTGCTCCCAGCTGCTAAGAGGCCCAGTGGGCCATGGAGTAAGCCTTCCACAGGAACTGGGAGCCGCCACACCTGTCGGCCACGTGCGCCCAGCTAGCAGAAGCCCACACGCATGGCACAGGCAGTTTGTGCTCCAGCAGCACCAGGGAAGTCACGGGGAGGGGAGGGAGTGAACCTCCAGACAGTTTCCCATTGCCACTCCCAGGAAGCGCCAGGCCTAAGTCCTGAGCAAAACACCCTGAACGTGTGTGCACATGCACACATACAGAGACACCCTCACTCATCTCAGCAGCCCCAATGCACAGGCACCGAGTCCCCCACCTCCCTGGTATCCAACACCAGCCTCACCCTGCTAGTCTACAAACCCCCCACCAGCAGCACCCTCCCCTAAGCCTGCAGGCAGTGCACTACACGTCACCACCTGAAGGAAGCCCCCTGGTTCACAGGCCAGAACCCTGCCTAGCCAGCTCAGCCTGGCCCAGAACCGCTGGTGCAGCCAGGCCTGGCACTCAGGCTCTGGTGGCTGGCAGGCTGGGGAGGGAGCCCAGAGGAGGCCCTGCCACCAGCTCCCTCTCCTGCCCAGGGCGCTCTGCTGCTTGTCACGGGGGCGGGGGGAAAGGGGACCAGTCCATGTAGGGCTTTCAGGTCAGAACCAAGTCTGTCACCTCCCCGGGGATGGCAGCTGGGGCAGTTCCGGGGCACCAGTACCAGGCGCTGCTCATGATGCTCCACAGCCGGCTGGAGCTTCAGCTTGCCAATGGATTCGCCTGCCCTCGCCCTGTCCAGAGGGAGGCAGGCTGGCTTGGAGCCCCAGCTCAGGGTGATGGACACACCCCACTGGGCGGGTGCACATGGAAAGAGCCCTCCTGCCCTGCAGGCGGGGGGGGGGAGACCTCACCGTGCCCCCCATTGGGAGGGAGCAATGAAGGGCCCCTGCCTGCCCCTGCCCCACACAGCACCATTGTGGGGCTCTGCTCCAAACCCCACCACAGTCTGGCCAGCGTGCCCAGCAGCCCGACTGCGAATGGCGTCACTGCAGGTCAGTCAAGGCTGGAGGTGGTGGAGGGACTTTGGAACCAGCCAAATCAGGGGAACAGGCACCACATGGGAAGAGGGAAGCCAGTGCTGCCAAATGCAGTCATGCCCACCGGAGGGGACCCTGGGAACAGCTCAGCCACCTTCCTGGGTCCCACCTGCCACATGGGGAGGGCCAGGGAACCTCAGGCCCTGCATGGTTGCTGGAGCAGCGAACAGGTGCCAGGCAGGGCATGGACCAGGAACAACATTGGTACAGGCCCAAAGCACTGCCCGGCTCCCACTCCAAGGACTGAGGAATACACACACACAATCTGCTCAGAGAGAAGGGGCTGCACCCTTCCTCCCCGTGCCATGTGTGCTCCCTACAGCCCCACCCTGCTGCCACCCTGTGCCTGAGCCACGGCCCCAAGCAGTGCGGGGGCAGCGGGGGGCAGAGCAGCAGGGGCCTGGCTCCCTGCCCATCTCCTCCCAGATGGCTCCCTGCAACTTATTCTCTTGGGCAGGCGGACGATTCACCAGGGCAGGCCCCCGCCTGGGTCTGTCTGCCAGCTAGTGCCAGACCCCGTGGGTCACCGCATGCCTCCCTCCTTGTGCATCACTCCCTGCCCCCCAGCACCATTCCCACACCCTCAGCTTCTGTCCCAAGGCCTCTGCATGCCCGGGATCCCCTTGCAGCCACAGCGGAGCAGCCCCCTACTCCCCAGTGACATCAGAGACCCCTCATGTCTGCTCCTCCCAGCCCCAGCCTCGCAGTGTTGTATGCGGAGATCCTCCTCCACTGACTAGCAGCACTGTCCCCACCCCCAGCCAGGCTGCACGGACACCAGCTGAGCATGCACAGACAGCCCCAGGGGCCAGGAACAGGGACTACAGCCCCCCCAGCCTTGCCCAAGCCCAGCAGGGCTGTGTCTCTGCTCAGCTGTAGCAGGCAGGTGAGCCGAGCGCCATGTCGATCCGGCAGGGTGGGCAGTGAGTTCCTGATGAGTGTGCCTGGAAGACCCACCCTGCCCTGGGGCTTAGCAGGGGGACAGGCCCTATCGCTTTCTGAGGCCCCCACCCCACGGGATATGCCCAGGGAGGCAGGGCTAGAACCAACGTAAGGACCCGCATCCGAGCTGAGGGGCACTGGCAGAGCTGGGAGGGAACCCAGGAAGGGCATAGCAGGTGTCCGTTAGCCCTATGCCCATTAGCTGTGGCACCCATTAGCCTGATGCCCTGGTGCCCGTTAGTGCCTGGCACCCATTAGCCCAATGCCTTGTTCCCTATTAACCGAGCACCTTGGCACCTGTTAGCCCACACCCCTGGTGCCCAGTACCCATTTGGTCAAGTGTCTGCTAGCCCGATACCCTGGCACCTGATACCCATTAGCCTATCACCTGGTGCTTAGGGGAACAGCACATGGGGGGACTGTCTGGGGCCTGTCCCGTGGGCACAGCAGGAGGCTTTGCATGCATGTGTGATGGGCCGGGGGAGAATCCTGCCCAGCCCACTCCTCACCCATAGTTCAGCTCCCAAACGCCTAGCTGTGTCCTCGCCCAGCCCTGCACTAATCCCCAAAGCTCCCCGGCTGATCTTGAGCTGCTTGGCTGGCGCTGGTAGGTCTCAGGGAGGCAGGAGAAAGAGATCAACCCAGGGCACCACTCAGCCAAGGGACAGCGGGGGTCTGAGCTGCAATCCCTTGTTCCCAAGGTCCTCCCAGGGTGCTGGGGCGCCCTGCGGGTGGAAAGGGCCACCTCTCATATGAGATGTTCGCTAAGGCTGCCTGCTCCTGGGTAGTTCGCTCACCCCTGGCAGGCTGTGCTGCACTGTGCCCTGGGCACATTCCACCCATGCAGCTCTCCCGCCTCCCTGTGTCCCTCCACAGGTCCAACAAGATCTGCCGTCTTCCACCTCCCGTAAGGTGGGAAGCGCCCAACGGCGAGGTGTGTTGGGAACCACTGCCAAGGTCCAGTCCCCCAGCGCCTGCATTTCAGCAGCATGTGAACACTACAGCATTGTAGTGCAGGGAACCTCGCAGAGCCCAGGCCAGTGCCACTTTGTCCAGGCCCCCTGCTTGGGCCATTGAATGGGGCCTGCTACCCCATTGCCCTACTGCCCCAGTTCCAACTCTCCATCCTGCCCTCCCGCTATTAACGGAGTCCCACGCTCCTGCAGCTGGCCCTAGATGATGCACTGACAGCTGAATTCACAGGGACCAGCCTACTGCGGGAGGACAAGCCCAGCTCTGCTGACTTCAATGGAGCTACCCCAATTCCAGCAGCTGAAGCTCTGGCACCTAGCTGCCTTCAGTGCTCCCAACACACCTGCTCGTTCTGAGCAAGCTGCCTGTCCCAGCCTCGTCTCCTCCCATTAGCCCATGCAGTGATGTCATACAAATGACATCGTCAGTTCCTTAGCAATAGTCTGACATCATTAGGATTCCAGGCAGGAGAAACGGGGCGCAGGGGCCCTGACAATCACCGCTCCCAGCCCAGGGCTGGGTGGGGCCAGCTGGGACACCGGGGCCAGGGAAATGGGTTAGCCTTGGCCCACTCTGGGAACTCCCTCAGGCTGCACTGCAGCTGGCAGCCCTGCTCCATTTCAGCACCGCCGGGAGCAGAGAGCTCCCCTGGCCAGCACTCCCAGAGCCAGGCTCTGCCTGGAGAGGTAGGGGGAGACTGGGCCAGGCTCGCAGGCAGCTGCAGAAGAGCACACTGAGCGTGCAGCAAGGTGGCACGAGGTCCCAGGACGCAGCTATGAACCCAGGGGACCGGGCTGGATTGCCACAGCCACGCTGCAATCGGAGCTAGCACCTGCCTGTGCAGGGAATGACCCCTGGCAGCAGCCTGTGGCAGGGCAGGAGAGGTGCTCTACGCCCAAGGCACACAGCCCCACAGAGGGGAAGGGGCAGATGGCAGGAGCAGGCAAAGCCGTTCACAGGTCTCCCTGGCTAGTCCGTTACTGATCTGGATTTAAACTCCCCCTCTCCCCCCGAGTGTGCATGTGAGTAAGGGACAGGGGGAGGGAACCTTGGCCACACCGTCAGGGAAGGGGCATTCTCATGGGTAGGGACCCACCTCCCTGACTTGGCAGCAGCTGGCAGGAAAGCCATTCTCTGGGGGACAGGGGAAGTGCTGGATTTCAACCCCCCTCAGCGTCTCCTCCAGTTCCTGCAGGCCGAGGTGCTGGCAGCCCCAACCCCAGCTCACAGCTCTCCTGCTGCTGCTGTGCCTGCTAAGTCCTTAATCTGGACTAATTTAGGGTCTGCTCCTTCTCATCCCTTTGCAGCTGCGCGGCAGGGACACTGGTGGCACATGTATCCCACCCCCGCATGGAGCCAGCCCAGCCCGGAGGAAAGAGCCCTGCCTGCGTAACAACAGCTCAGAGTGCTTAGCTGAGCTCTGCCCGGCCCCAGGCTAAGGGAAGCTCAGCTCCCCACCCATGGGGGGCTGGGGACAGGGACACAGGGTTCCGGTATCTGAGCCACGTCAAAACCCATCACCCACCCCTCAAACATGCTGGGGGGGGTGGCTGGCCTGAGGGCCACACCTGGGTATGGAAATTGTATGGCGGGCCATGAATGCTCACGAAATTGGGGTTGGGGGTGGGAGGGGGCTCTGGGCTAGGGCAGGGAGAAGGATGAGGGCTCCAGCCAGGAGTGGGGGCTCTGGGGTATGGGAGGGTGCTCCAGGCTGGGACTGAGGGGGTTGGAGGGCAGGAGGGGGATCAGGGCTGGGGCACAGGGAGTGATGGTGGCTCAGGGGTGCAGGCTCCTGGCGGCGCTTACCTCAAGTGCCTCTCGTAAGCAGCGGCATGTCCCCCCTCCAGCTCCTCTGCGAAAGCACAGCCAGGTGGCTCTGCTGCGAGCTGCTGCCCCTGCAGCTCCCATTAGCCACAGTTCCTGGCCAATGGGAGATGCAGGGTGGCGCTTGGGGGGGGGCAGTGTGAGGAGTGGAGCCCCCTGGCTGCCCCATGCATAGGAGTAGGAGGAGGGGGACATGCCGCTGCTTCTGGGAGCCATATGGAGCAGCCCCAGACCCCACTCCCCAGCGGGAGCTCGAGGGCCAGATTAAGACAGCTGGTGGGCTGGATGCAGCCCATAGTTTGCCCACCCCTGCTCTGGGGGTGAGGCCTGCTGCCCTCCTCCCCTGCCCAGCTAGCCCCCTGGCTGCCTCAGCTCTGCAACCATCGAGGGCAGGGCAGATGGGTACTGGCAGGGCTGGAAGAACAAGGGGCTATGGATCAGGCTTGAGAGACAGCAGCACCGCATGGGGCAGAGGGGGGGCTGCCTGGGCCTTGCATTAGGGCTCCTGCACTCAGGCCCCAGCACATGCACCTTTAGGACAGGACATGAATGCTACAGGCCACTAAGCCAGGTGCATGTCATCACAGCTGTGGACGTCTCAGCAGGACTCTGTACCACCAGCCCTGCATGAATCGTCTGCACCTGAAAGGCACATTACTGTGAGCTTGGACCCCACCCCACCCCACCCCAGGCCGCAGGGCTGGGGCCTGGGGAAAGGGGCTGAACTGTGAGATCCTGGCCAGAAGCTGCACTAGGAGCTGGCAGCTCCCCTGTCCTAGCCCTGGTGCTGCCCACCCGGCAGAGGGCAGGCTCCCTGCTCTGGGGCAGACACATCCCAGGCCAGCCGCTACGCAGGATCTGCAGCACACAGCCTGCGATGTGACACACACTCATTGTGTTGAGCACAAAGCAGCCTGGCCCCAGATGCACGGTTACTATGGCGAGGGGCTGGGGCAGACAGACTGCAGCAGGCGGAGGCCCCGGTTGATCCGAGGGGACCCCTCTCTGGGTCCCTCCCCCAGCAGCAGCCCGGCCAGCACAAAGGGCAGCAGGCAAGGCAGGTACAGGGGAGAGATGCAAACCCCAAGAAGGGGTCCAAGGTGCCTGACTCCTGCATCCTGCCCCGCCCAGCAGCAGTACGAAGCCAGCCACTGTTCCCGCTCTGCTCCCACAGCAGGAGGGGCTGCAGCCCTGCCCTTGGCCCAAGCTCCCCACAGAGCCAGGGCAGGGAGGTGCCTGCAGAGGGGCTCTTTGTTGCTCAGCCTCCAAGGACTCGAGGCATTCAGCCGCCCAGCAAGCCAACAGAAGCGCCACACGGGGGAGATGGGCAGCAGGACAGGCTGAGGAGGAACACAGCAAACCAGCTGCAGGCACAACACACACTACCCAGCCAGCAGACAAAGAGGCAGCTTTGCTCTGCACACATGGCGGGTGCAGCAGCCCCAGTGCAGGGCCTCTGGCCCCACCTCTGCCCACTTGCTTTGCCCCAAGTCGCACTAGATGGGTCCCAGCCTAGACAGCACCCTACTGAGCCTTTCCCCCTGGAGCCGAGTTCAGCTTTAACGCAGCAGGGCCTGGGCGAGAGAGCCGGTTACCCCACTGGGCAGCAGTCCACGCTTCTACCGGCACTGCACCCCTGGATCAAGGGGCGGCAGCAGAAATGGGATGTGGGGGACACCAGACTAGGAACAGGGCCAGCTGAGGGCAGGGCAGGGGAGTGACTCGGGCTCCAGCCCCTCCCTTCCCATTACGTACCAGCTGCCAGGTCCCTCCAGCCCAGCCAGGCTGCACCGAAAGGCCGGCCCCAGCCCCCATCCCATGGAACCAGAGCTCGGGTCACAAACGGAGCAGTACCCCCATGGGCAGCCCCTCAGGCCCAGCTGCCCACAGGGTCGGTTCTGCTGAGCTCCGAGCTGCCAGTTCAGTGAAGCTTGAGCCTAGGGGCTGGGAGGGGGGGAGCAGCCAGTGCAAACCAGAGCAGAAGAAGGGGAGCCGAGGGCTGGGAGGGAGGCCTTGTGCTCCAGGCTGCGTTTGCAGTCCCTGGGCAGCAGAAGCACCAGAGTTCCCTGTGCCCAGCCACCTGCAGCGGCAGCCCGTGCTTTGCTGCCAGAGGAGCTTAGTTACTGGGCACAGGTGCAGCAGGCCCATCACAGGGAGCAATTGGCACCAGGCTCTGCTGTCACGGAGTCCCCAGGCAATGCTCTGGAACTGCTCCCTGCCAAGCCAGGCAGGACTTTGGGAGCCTCCTCTCCCTTGGAGCAGACTTGTTCAGGGCAAGAAGCTCACACAGCTTCACCTCCTGGGTCTCTCCTTGGAGCATCCAGCATCCTCTGCCCCTCCGTGCGCTTCCCCCAGCGAGTCCACCCCAGCGGGGTCCTGGGGAAGCCACCAGGTCCTGCACCCCCACTTTGCAGTCAGACGTGACTCTCAGCCAGCCAGTAACACAGAGGTTTATTCGATGACAGGAACAGGGTCTAACACAGAGCTTGTAGATACAGCGAACCGGACCCCTCGGCCGGGTCCATTCTGGGGGGCAGTGAGCCAGACCCCCACATCTGCACTTCACTCCTTGTCCCCAGCCAGCTCCAGACTAACAACCCCCTCCAGCCCCTCCTCCTCTGCTCAGCTCCTTTCCCAGGCCAGGAGGTCACCTGATCCCTTTGTCTCCAACACCTTCAGCTGGCACCTTTGCAGGGGAGGGGCCCAGACCATCAGTTGCTAGGAGACAGGGGGCCAGGCATTTAGGTGCACTGGCCCTTTGCTCTGCCAGATACTTAAGAACTGCCATGGGGACACTGAGGCACCAAGAGAGTATTCAGAGAAAACATTAAGAACATTCCCACTTCGTCACATCTGCGCCCCCCAGCAGATGTCTGTGCCACAGCAGGGAGCAGAGGCTGCCTGGAGAGGTCTAGGACACTAGGACGCTCTAGGGACAGGGTCGCAGCGCCGAGCTGCACCCTGAGCAGGGTAGGAGGTGGCAGACACCGCCCGGCTAACCAGGCTGCGCCAGCCCCTGCCCCACCCCTTCTGGGGACACCCAGCACAAGCTAAGTGAGCAAGGGGCTTGTAGCTCCAGCCCCAGGCCCTGCAGAGCACCACCTCCTCCTCCCAGCACCAGCCCCCCACCCTTTCTCTTCCTGCACCCACTGCTGCTCGCTGAGGGAGGCCCATCTGGCAGCCCCAGCAGGAAGAGCTTGCAGATAGCCCTGCTGAGCACAACCCTGCTTGCCAGGAGGCACCCGCAGCCCAGGCAGGCAGGCAGGCAGATGGCTCCATGGCCGCCTGCAGGCGGAGAGCAGTGGCGAGGGCATGCAGCTCGCAAAGCAGAGTTCCTGCCCCATTCAGCAGCCCTGCATGGGGGGGACGAGCTGGGGCCAGCCCCACTCCTGCTCTTGGCACATGCAGTCGCCGGGCCAGGACACTTATGGACCTGACGAGTCCCGCTCAGAAGTACCAGGGTGAGGCTTTAGAGTCAGTGCCTCATTGAGATGAAGAGGGCAGTTCACACACGGCGGCTGCAGGCCCCAGGCAGGTGTTATGCATCGTTAACCATCCCAACAGGCCCAGGCTCCTTTGCAGCTCATGGCTCTGGAATTAAAGCCTGAATTCTGCTGTGGGGTGGATGCAGATAAGACCTAATCTAACGGACAGGGAGAGACAGGGGCGTACCTTAGCTAGGCCGGACTGGGCTGTGACTCAACTGGGATATGAGTCTTCACTTCCCCTTCTCGGTGCTTGTGTAGTGTGGCTGTTACGCACCTGCCACATCCACTCCAGAGGTGGCTGCATTGGGGGGGGGGAGCATATCCTTTAGCTACCTCAGAGGAAGGAGGCAAGGCTGGTGAGACTGTGGCACTCTTACTACCTGTGGAGGATCCCAAGGTGCCTGGACGGAGACATCCTACAAACCAGAGAGCAGTTTCCCCTGCCTAGTATGATGGAAATGCCTGAAATCGAGGGGTGAATTCCAGCTCTCCCCACTCCAGGGCTGTGGTCCTGGCTGCAAAGGAGGCTGCCACCCAGCATTCCTGCACCAAGGGGCTGGAGCAGTACAGCAGGCTGGGCAGTTTTACCTTCCTGCTCCCTACAATGTGCGCAGGGCTGGGGAGGTGGATCCCAGCAACCCAGCTTTTTGCCAGTCCTCACCACTTCTCCAATTCCAACTGAGGCCAGAGCCAAGCCAAGGTTATCAAATCAGCCACCCTGCAAACGGGAGAGCAGCCGGCACCCTGCAACTGGGGGGCGGGGAGCGAGAGAGACCGGCCACGCAGCTGGAGGGCTCCAGGGAGCCACTCGTACCTCGCCCGCTCGCAGTGCTGAGCTTTGTTATGAAACCCCAGGGTGAGCCTAAGAACTGGAGCCCTCCCAGCTGGGCCTGCTGGGTAGCAGCTGGGACCCCAGCGCAGAGATCGCCTGTCTCTGTGGGCACATTGCCCCTCCAGGCGCCGCTGCCAGGCTGCAGAGATGTCAGACGAGTCTCTCCTATTGCTGCTGCCAGCCAAGACAGAACTGTCAGCTTGCCATGCCAGCCGGGAGAACAGCATGGGGCAGGCAGCACAGCAGAGGTAGGAGCAGGGCAGCGTGATGGCTTCCCTGGAGCCAAGAGAAAAGGAGAGACCTGCACTCTGGGTTCTGATGCTGCGCCCATCTCCCTGGGCTGGAGAGTCGCTCATGCAAGCGGGGAAGAGGTGCGGCTCCTGCACCACCTCTGGAGAACGTGCGGGTCGGATGGCTGAGCGTGGTCCCTAGCAGTTTGCCCATGATGCCCCTGCAAGCAGGCAGGCCAATGTCCAACAGTAGCAGGACCCTCCCAATGAGTCCTGGCCACTGGCTTGGAGCCAGCTCCCTGGAGACCAGCAGGCAGGGAGCCTGGAAGCAGCACACGAGCATGAACAGCCTCCGTTCCAGGAAAAGACGGTTACTCACCTTTGTAACTTGTTCTTCGAGATATGTTGCTCATATCCATTCCAAGTAGGTGTGTGCGCGCCGCGTGCACGTCCGTCGGAAGATTTTTACCCTAGCAACACTCGGTGGGTCGGCTGGGCGCCCCCTGGCATGGCGCCGCTATGGCACTGAATATATACCCCTGCCGACCCGTCCGTTCCTCAGTTCCTTCTTGCCGGCTACTCCGACAGTGGGGAAGGAGGGTGGGTTTTGGAATGGATATGAGCAACACATCTCGAAGAACAACAGTTACAAAGGTGAGTAACTGTCTTTTCTTCTTTGAGTGCTTGCTCATATCTATTCCAAGTAGGTGAATCCCAAGTCTTACCAAGGCAGTGAGGTCGGAGCGAGATACTGCAGCGTGTAGAACCGCAGAGCCGAAGGCTGCGTCCTCTCTGGATTGTTGCACCAGGGCATAATGGGAAGTGAAGGTATGCACTGAAGACCACGTAGCTGCTCAACATATCTCCTGGATGGGAACTCGAGCTAGGAAGGTGGCTGAAGAGGCCTGAGCCCTGGTGGAATGGGCAGTAATATGCCCCGGAGAGGCATGAGCTAGGTCATAGCAAGTACAGATGCACGCTGTTACCCATGACGAAATTCTCTTGAGAAGAGACGGGTAGGCCTTTCATCCGATCAGCCACTGCCACAAAAAGTTGGGGTGTTTTGCAGAAGGGTCTCATCCGGTCAATGTAGAAGGCGAGCGCCCTACGGATGTCGAGGGAATGCAACCGCTGTTCTCTACGAGATGTATGCGGTTTGGGAAAGAAGACCAGGACGAATATGTCCTGGTTGAGATGGAAGGCCGAGACTACTTTAGGGAGGAACGCTGGATGGGGACGTAACTGCACCTTGTCTTTGTGGAACACCGTGTATGGTGGGTGCACCATCAGAGCCCGAAGCTCAGAGACTCTCCTAGCCGATGTGATGGCCACAAGGAAGGCGGTTTTCCATGACAAATAAAGGAGCAAGCAGGTCGCCAATGGCTCGAATGGAAGAGTCGTAAGTCTTGTCAGGACCAAGTTGAGGTCCCAGGAAGGGGCGGGGCATCGTACTAAGGGGTATAGATGCTCCAGGCCTTTGAGGAACCTCGAGACCATAGGGTGGGAGAAGGCAGAGTAAGTACCTTCTCTGGGGTGGAAAGTAGAAAAAGCCACCAAGTGCACTCGCAGAGATGAGATAGCGAGGGCTTGCTGTTTAAGGCACCAGAGGTAGTCCAATATAGTGGGAATGGGAACCTCCGTGGGTGTTACATTTAGTGTTTGACACCAGCAAGAAAATCGCTTCCACTTGGCCAAGTACGTAGACCGGGTGGAAGGTTTCCTGCTACCCAGGAGTACTTCTTGCACCGGGGCAGAGCAGCATAACTCCGACTGGGTTAACCATGCAGGAACCACGCTGTGAGATGGAGGGATTGCAGGTCTGGGTGGTGAAGCCTGCTGTGGTCCTGCGTTATAAGATCCTGATGCGGGGGCAGAGGGATTGGGTTGGCTATCGAGTGGTCCAGCAAAGTGGTGTACCAGCGCTGTCGGGGCCACGCAGGGACGATCAGGATCAGGCGAACCCTGTCCCTGTGGAGCTTTAAGAGAACCCTGTGCACCAGTGGGAAGGGTGGAAAGGCGTACAGCAGCTGGTACTTCCATGAGATTAGGAAGGCATCTGATATCAAGCCCGGGGCGAGACCTTGGAAGGAGCAGAACTTCTGGGACTTCCTGCTGTCGTGGGAAGCGAAGAGGTCTATGTGGGGAAACCTCCACTTCTGGAAGATGGAATGCAGAACGTCCGGGCGAAGCGACAACTCGTGAGACCGAAAAGATCTGCTGAGATGGTCTGCCAGGGTGTTCCGGACTCCCGGGAGGAACGATGATACAAGGTCTATCGAGTGGGCTATGCAAAATTCCCACAATTGGATGGCCTCCTGACAAAGAGGGGAGGATCGAGTCCTGCCCTGCTTGTTTATGTAGTGCATGGCCGTTGTGTTGTCGGTAAGCACCGAAACACAACGACCTTGCAGATGTTGTAGGAACGTCTGGCACGCAGGCGGACTGCTCTCAGCTCCCGGACCTTTATGTGCAATGCTAGCTCTTGAGATGACCAGAGGCCTTGCGTGTGACGATGGTCTAGATGAGCTCCCCAGCTGAGAGACGACGCGTCTGTAGTTAGGGACACCGAGGGCTGCCTCGGATGGAACGGCAGTCCTGCACAAACCAGGGAGGGTGTTAGCCACCAGCTGAGGGAGTCTAAGATGCTCTGAGGAATGGTGACCACCATGTCTATGGTATCTCTGGCTGGACGGTACACTGAGGCGAGCCAGGTTTGAAGGGGACGCATGCATAGTTTTGCGTGCTTGGTTACAAAGGTACATGCAGCCATGTGACCAAGGAGGCTCAGACTGGTGCAAGCCAAGGTCATCAGAAAGGTTTGGAGGCTTTTTATAACAGAGACTAGTGCCTGAAACCAGGGCAGTGGCAGGCAGGCTTTTGCAAGTTTGGAGTCCAGAATGGCCCCAATGAATTCTATTCTTTGAGTGGGCACAAGAGTAGACTTCTCTACATTGATCATCAGGCCCAGTCTCTCGAATAGGTCTGTGATGATGGCTACGTGCCGGGTGACCTGGGCCTCGGAGGTCCCTCGAATAAGCCAGTCATCTAGGTAAGGAAACATGTATTCGCTGATGACGGAGGAAGGCGGCCACTACCGCCATGCACTTTGTAAAGACACGAGGGGCCGTAGAGAGGCCAAACGGAAAGACCGCAAATTGGAAATGTTAGCGGTGCACCGTAAACCGTAGGTACCGTCTGTGCGGGGGATAAATAGCGATATGGAAATATGCGTCCTTCATGTCGAGAGCACAGTACCAGTTTCCGGGATCCAAGGAAGGGATAATGGTCCCCAGGGATACCATGCGGAACTTCAACTTCTTTAAAAACATGTTGAGTCCTCGCAGGTCCAGGATGGGTCGAAGACCTCCTTTTGTTTTGGGGATTAGGAAATATCGGGAGTAAAATCCCCTGCCCCTTAATTCCTCCGGTACCTTCTCTATAGCTCCGATCGAGAGGAGCGTGCGAACTTCTTGCCAGAGGAATTGCTCGTGAGAGGGGTCCCTGAAGAGGGACGGGGAGGAGGGGTGGAGAGGGAGGGGGCGAAATAAATTGGAGATGGAATCCAAATTCCATCGTGCGTAGGACCCAACGATCCGAGGTTAATTGGGACCATGCAGGGAGGAAGGAGGAAAGGCGGTTGGAAAACTGAAGGGGATCCTGAGGAAGGACTGGTGCTCTGCTCTAGGGCGCACCTTCAAAAGTTCGCTTTCGGGCCCGTCGCTGGTTTGGCGGGACTGGTATTGTGTCTGCCTTGGGACCCAGATTGTTGCCTGTGGTTCCCGCAACCGCGCCTTCTGCCAAAGTCTTGTCGCGGTCTGGGTGGGGGGTAAGGGCGCTGAGGTTGGCTACGGAAGGACCTCTGTTGGGTTTGTGGGGTGTGCATCCCAAGGGAACGCATGATCACCCGATTGTCCTTAAGACTCTGTAGCCTGGGGTCCGTTTTCTGGGAGAAAAGGCCCTGGCCTTCAAATGGCAGGTCCTGGATGGTGCGTTGCAGTTCAAGAGGAAGACCTGACACTTGCAGCCACGAGATCCTCCTCATCGTAATTCCCGAGGCCACGGTTCTGGCTGCCGAAATCACAGCATCGAGGGAGGCCTGCGGGGACGTCTGCGCCACTTTCTTTCCTTCCTCGAGAAGGGCTTGGAATTTCTGGCAGGAGTCTGGTGGGACCAGCTCAGTGAACTTACCCACCGACTGCCAGGTGTTATAGTTATATCTGCTGAGCAGGGCCTGTTGGTTCGCCACCCTGAGTTGGAGGCCCCCTGCAGAGTAGACTTTACATCCCAACAGGTCCATCCGTCTAGCCTCCAGCGATTTTGGGGCGGGGGCTTGCTGACCATGGCGCTCTTGCTCATTGATGGATTGAACCACCAGGGAGCATGGAGGAGGGTGGGTATATAGGTATTCGTACCCTTTGGAGGGTACCATATACTTTCTTTCCATCCCTCTAGCCGTAGGAGGGATAGACGCCGGGGATTGCCAGATTGTGTCCGCTTTGGCTTGGATAGAGCATATAAACGGCAAAGCTACACGGGTTGGGGCATCCGCCGACAGTATGTCTATCACCGGGTCCTCAACCTCAGGGACCTCCTCTGCCTGGAGATTGATATTTACGGTGACTCGCCTCAGAAGGTCCTGGTGAGCTTGGAGGTCGATAGGGGGTGTGCCCGATGAGGATGGGTGAAGAGGACGATGACAGACCCGGTACCAGTGGTTCCTGTAGGGACTCTTGGTCCGGAGGTACGTCAGGGTCCGGGAGGACCTGAGGGTCCGGTGCCTGAGGAGAGTGATCTGTACCCGCTAGAGGGGGGCAGCTAACAGTGGCCTCCGGTGCGCGATGTTCTGACAGGGCAGAACGTGATTAGCTAAGGGTTAATGTCTCTTTCACCTGGAAAGAAGTAACCTGAAACACCTGACCAGAGGACCAAATCAGGAAATAAGACTTTTTCAAATCTGGGTGGAGGGAAGTTTGTGTGTGAGTCCTTTGTTCTTCTGCCTGTACGCTCTCTCGGCTATGAGAGGATTTCTATCTCCTGCCTTTCTAATCTTCTGTTTCCCAGTTGTAAGTACAAAGGTCAGATAGTGATTTATATGGTTTTTTTGTATTTACATGTGTGTAGTTGCTGGAATGTGTTAAATTGTATTCTTTTTGAATAAGGCTGTTTATTCATATTTCTTTTAAGCAATTGACCCTGTATTTGTCACCTTAATACAGAGAGACCATTTTTATGTATTTTTTCTCTCTTTTTATATAAAGTTTTCTTTTTAAGACCTGTTGGAGTTTTTCTTTAGTGGGGAACTCCAGGGAATTGAGTCTGTGCTCACCAGGGAATTGGTGGGAGGAAGAAGTCAGGGGGAAATCTGGGTGTGTTAGATTTACTAGCCTGACTTTGCATACCCTCTAGGTGAAGAGGGAAGTACTTCTGTTTCCAGGACTGGAAATAGAGAGGGTGGAATCCCTCTGTTTAGATTCACGGAGCTTGCTTCTGTGTATCTCTCCAGGAACACCTGGAGGGGGGAAGGGAAAAGGTTTATTTCCCTTTGTTGTGAGACTCAAGGGATTTGGGTCTTGGGGTCTCCAGGGAAGGTTTTTTGGGGGACCAGAGTGCCCCAAAACACTCTAATTTTTTGGGTGGTGGCAGCTTTAGCAGGTCCAAGCTGGTAACTAAGCTTGGAGGTTTTCATGCTAACCCCCATATTTTGGACGCCAAGGTCCACATCTGGGACTAGGTTATGACAGTACCCGCTGGAGGGGGGCAGCTAACAGTGGCCTCCGGTGCGCGATGTTCTGACGGGGCGGAACGTGATGGTACCATGGGCTCGCCTTGGGCCTGGTGATATGCCCAAGGTGTCCAAAAGGACCACTGATGAGGATCTTGGTCTGGACCTTGAGCCTCATGGAGAACCCGGCTGTGTGTCTCTGAATCGGGATAGGCGGCACTATCAGCGTGCGATGACTCAGACGCGTGCCTCGATGGCCATGGCAGAGCGCAGGCTGTTTAAGGGTAAGCCCTGTCTCTAGGGTACCGTATTTTGTGCCACACCGGAGAGCGGTACTGGGATCCATACAGATACCGAGAGCGTGATCGGGACCTGCGACCGGCGCGGTGCCGGGAGGTCGACCAGGATCTTGACGCCCTATGATGAGAGCGGCTGCGGTGTGAACGGTGCCGGGAGCTGGACCAGTGCCTGGAGTATCGGTCTGGTGAGCGGGACCTTGAGTGGTGCCGCGAGTGCGACCGGTACCGAGACTGCGAGCGGTGCCTGGATCTGGAGCGATGGCGAGATCGAAAACGTTGGCGGGACCTCGATCTTGAATGCTGTCTGCCCGAGGTGCCATGGAAGGAGGTCTTACCATGGACGGATTGCCTGTCGATTGAATAACCCGCACCGGCGGTACCGGGGGTTGAGGCAGAGCGGGCTCCGTTAAGGCAATAAGTTCTCTCGCCGAAGCAAATGTCTCTGGCGTAGTGGGAACGAGAAGCTCTACCGAGGCATGTGCCGGGGAGCTGTCATGCACCGGACTCGACGGCTCTTGCACTGCCGGAATCAACGGTGCAGAGATTGTCGGTGCCGCGGCAGTTGGTGGTGCCGGGCGGCTCGACTTAGATTGTTGCTCAGACTGTGGTGCAGATAGTGGGACCACAGGAGCTTTAAGCTTCTTGGCACACGGGGAGAGGGAGCGGTGCCAGGCCGGTTTCTGTGCCGGTGACGGCTGGTGCCGAGTTGTCTTCGCGGTGCCGATGAGGCACTTCTCCCCGGCGCGGACTGTCCGGCAGGCGGTGCTGAAGGTGGAGGAGTGAGGGCTGCCTCCATTAGGAGCTGCTTAAGGCGAAAGTCCCGCTCCTTTTTCGTCCGCGGCTTGAACGATTTGCAGATCTGGCACTTGTCTGCAAGGTGGGATTCCCCCAAGCACTTGAGGCAAGAGTCGTGGGGGTCTCCCGTGGGCATTGGCCGGCGGCAGGCAGAGCACGGTTTGAAACCCAGTGAGCCAGGCATGGGCCTGGGCACCGGGAGAGGGAAAGGGCTAATCCCCGACCCTCAGAACTATATACACTAACTATGTTTACAAAAATCTATTAACTAGAACTACAGAGAATAAATTATATACACAATAAGTATTAGAACGAGCGAAAAGCTAGGGAGGTGGAGATCAGCTAAACTGCGCTCCACTGTTCCAACGACAGACACGGATGGTAAGAAGGAACTGAGGAGCAGACGGGTCGGCAGGGGTATATATTCAGTGCCATAGCGGCGCCATGCCAGGGGGCGCCCAGCCGACCCACCGAGTGTTGCTAGGGTAAAAATCTTCCGACGGACGTGCACGTGGCATGCACACACCTAATTGGAATGGATATGAGCAACACATCTCGAAGAAGAACATCCATACCTGCCCTTCCCACCACAGGCTCCTCAGGGCATTGCCTTCCAGTAGGGGGAGGGGGCTGGGGGCTTGCTGGGAGGAGGTGTCCAGTCACAGGTCCACGAAGCCGGGAGTGGCCGTTCCCCACGCAGGGAGTGGCCTCGGCTGTGGCTGTCCTCCTGCCCTCTGAGGCAGAGTCCATGCCCAGCCAGCTAAAGGAGGATTTCTAGGCTCCACTAGAGGAGAGGCTAATCTGCTGAGAAGGCTTCCTGTGTCAGGGCATTTCAGTTAAACCAGGCCAAGAAGTCGAAGGGCCAGCACTGCTGCCCTAATGAGTCAAGCAGCCAGGCCCTGCCTAGAGATGGTCCATGGCGCAATGACGTCTCTCCATTCAGCTCCCGCCCGCAGAAGGCGCCCTCGGAGCACGGCCCGAGTTACAGACTGTGCACGAGGCGGAGACAGGCAGCAAGGTTCAATTCAAGGAATTCAGCCCATTAACCACCAGATGAGAACCGTGAGCCCCAGGGATGGCAGATCCCAATGGGAATACCGTGCCTGGACCGACAGCACAGTATTCCCACTGGGATTCCCTTCTTATAGCCACTGTGGGAAGACAGGACACTGGTCTAGATGGATCTTTGGTGTGACTCAGGATGGCTGCTCTCAGGTTCTTATCCAGCTGCCCGGGAACTGCTAAGTCCCGTCTTCAGCGCCTACTCATTGCTCCTGGGACTCGGCGAGAACATTTGTGCTCCCTTGAGACAGCATGGCGTGAGTGATCAGTCAGTTGTGCTGGGCCAAGTATGCTGGGCAAATCTGCACTGCTTGGCACATGCCCACGTTAGAGAGAAACGTGCATCCCCTTCCCTAGTGCAGGGCGTGACACGTTCCTTGGGCCTGAGCCGTGCTCTGAGCTGAGGAGGGGGGGATCCATGGTGCCAAACAGTGCAGGCCCCCAATTCCCATGCTCTAGTCAAATGAAGCTTCAAGCCAGATGCCACAATACAGTGCCACAGGCAGGCACCTGCTTGGCCACGCTCCCTCCCAGCGCAAGAGCGGGCACCTGGAGTGGGCATGCCATGTCCCCGCAGTATGGCGCGTCTACTCGGGGCCAGTGCAAGAGACGCGATTCTCCCGCAGCGTCGCGCTTTGGTACACGGTGCTTGACGAGGTCAGTGCGACTGCTGAGCTCCTGGGCCCAGAAGCCATTGCTGGATGCACAGACGCCAACTTTCCAACGTGCCAGGCAGTGGTCGACACACAGCTCTGCCCCAGGCCCGACCCCCGCCCTCAGCACCTCCTGCACACCGTGTACCAGCTGATCGCGGTGGGTGGGAGCTGAGAGGAGGCGCTGATTGGCCGGGCCTGCAGGCAGGCAAGAGGCACTGGGGGTGGGAGGGAGGAGTTAATAGGGGAGCTGCTGGTGAGTGCTCAGAACCCACCATCTTTCCCCCAGCCCCAGAGCACCCACGCAGTCAGCGCCAATGCCTGGCCAACTCCTTGCAGTCGGCCTTGTCAGACCCGCTCTGCTCCCTCCTGCCAGGGCAAACAACTCAGGAAGGAAGCCTGGCCACCAAGCTGCATGAGCAGAGCTAGCTCCCGTCTCCTGGCTGGGAGTAGGAACAGGCCACTGGAGCAAATGCCTACAGGGCTGAGGAGCAGCTGCCATCCCTGAGCACACACGAGGAGGCAGGCCCGGGAAAGCAGGGCAGGGGAGCCGGCTGCACAGACCCAGCAGCCTGGACGTTCCCCAGCATGGACAAAGGGGACCCCACAGCAAACCAAACTGCAGGCTTCCATGCAGCAAGCACAAGATCCACCCACTGGTACAGATGGGTCTGGAGGGAGCAGGCCCAGAGGAGCCTGTCGCTGTCCCCAGACACACTCCCCCAAGAGGGATGTAGGGTTTTGGTTAGAGCCAGGTACAGCTGCACTACGGCTGCTCTTTGCAGAGCCTGGGAATCACACACACAGAACCGGGTCGGGCTGGTGATTACCCGGGATGGGGACAGAGCGAGCAGCTGCACATGGGCACCCCTCAAGGAAAGGATGCTGCCCAGCAAGGTAGGAATTGCTATCCCATAGGGCTCTGCCCGCCCAGGAGAATGCTCTCACCCTACTAACTGCTTCGCTGAGACCCTCCCTCCTCCCAGTTAGCCTAAGAAGCCTCCATCCGACCAGCAGTGACTCCAAGATGTTGGGGCAGAGAATCAGCTGAACCCGAGCTCTCAGCAAGACGCTGTGGCCAAAAGTGCTAGTGCGACCTGAGAAAGCAGGAGCAGAGCGGTTCTTTTACCTCTGTTTGGCACTGGTGCGACCGCTGCTGGAATCCTGTGTCCAGCTCCGGTGCCCACAATTCAAGGACGCTGCTAAATTGGCGAGGAGTCCGAGAAGAGCCACGAGAATGATTAAAGGGTTAGAAAACCTGCCTAATAGTGATAAGCTACTTTGACTGAACTTGGGGTCTAACAATGTGTAACCGGCCCTTTCCTCGCCCCCCCTTGCTGAAGCTCTTTGCTGTCCCAATAAAGCACAATGAGCCTCTTCTTGATGCAGCACCCATGGCTTTTATTCACACAAAGTTCCCACCACCGGTGATACTATTTACAGAGCTTTACAGGTCTTACTATCGCCTCTTTTACCCGGAGTCTACCCCAACCTGGAGACCGCCCTTTCTTTGGCCATTCCCTCCGTTCTCTGGCTGTTAGCCAGCCTTTATGGCCTGTCAACCTGCAGGCCCACAGGTGCAGCCAGTTCCAGAGGCCAGGCACCAGACTTCTCCCCAGCCCCAATCTATTTCCCCTGATTGGGGCTGGCTGAGCAGGGGCTAATTAAGTGCCCTTGCAGCAGCACCCTGCTACACAAGGGTTCGGGGTGGGGGGACTTGGTTACAGAACCTACAGGGGGAAGGAACGTTTAGTAATGGGCTCGTCAGGCTGGCAGAGGAAGGGGTAACCCGAATCAAGGCCTGTCAGCTGAAGCCAGACAGATCCAGACTGGCAGTAAGGCGTAAGTTATTAACAGGGAGATGAAGTAAGCAGTGGAACAATTTCCCAAGGGCCATGGTAGATTCCCCATCATTGACTGTGTTTCAGTCAAGCCCAGATGTTTTTCCAGAAGATCTGCTCTGGATCCGTCAGGAAGCCCTCTGGGCTGTGCTATCCAAGGGGGTCGGAAAGGATGAGCACAATGGTCTACGAATCACCTGAGCCAGAGCTAAGCTGCTGCCTTGAATGAAAGGCCTTTCACCTTCATCCCCCAGCAGCAACCCACGGGGACCCAGGTCAGGTTCCTCGCCCCATCTGCCCAGGGAGGAAGGCACATGCCAGGCCCACTCTCCAGAGGCATCACTAACCCACCGGGCCGCAGGTACCTTGGTGCCGTGGTAGAAGTCGTCCACACAGGTGGCGTTCATGAAGGTTTGGTGGAAGTGAGTGCTGGTGTCGATGCCGCCTGGAATCACCAGCTTCCCGGTGGCGTCGATGACCTTGGCCCCTCCCGGGATCATGAGCTCCCGGCCCACTTGCTGGATGATGCCATTCTCAATGTAGACATCAGCCTCCAGGGTGCAGTCGTCATTCACCACCTTCCCCCCCTTGATGAGGATCCGCATCGTGGCCGAGTTGGCAAGCATGGCTCTGAAAGGGGAGACAGCGGGTTAGGGTCAGCCACCCACAGGACCCTGCAGCCCCCCGCCATGCCACTGCCTGCTTGGCACCACTAGAGCTGGGGGGAGTCAGGAGTCTGCCCTGCAGCACCTACAGGAACCCCCACCCCAGCCTGGCCAGAGCCACTACTATCATCCCCAGCAGCTAGCGTGATGGCCGGCACTCAGGTGAGACCTGGTGTGACGAAGTGGGAATGTTCATGTTTATGTTTTCTCTGAATACTGCATGAGTGCCTCAGTTTCCCCCATGCAGTTCTTAAGTATCTAGGTGGTGGGAGAAGGGGGTGTGATTGTTGCAGAGCCCTAGAGGGCAGATGTGATGCTGGGTGGACAGAAAATGGCCAACACTCTGTCTCCTGGCAGCTAATGACCTGATCCCCTCCTCTACAAAAGGTGCCAGCTGAAGGTGTTGGAGAACAAAGATCAGGTGACCTCCTGGCCCGGGAAAGGGACAAAGCCCAGAGGAGGAGGGGCTGGAGGATGAGTCAGTTTGCAGCTGGCTGGGGACGAGGAGTGAATTGCAGACGTGGGAATTTTGCTCACTTCCCCCCAAAATGGACCCAGCTGAGGGGTCCCGTTCACTGTACCTACAAGCTCTGTTTTGGATCGTGTTCCTGTCATCTAATAAACCTGTTTTACTGGCTGGCTGAGCATCAACATCTGACTGTGAAGTGGGGGTGCAGGACCCTCTGGCTTCCCCAGGACCCCGCCTGGGTGGACTCGCTGTGGGAAGCGCACGGAGGGGCACATGCTGAATGCTCCAAGGTCAGACCCAGGAGGTGAAGCTGTGTGAGCTTCCTGCCCTGCAGACAGTCTGCTCCGAGGGAGGAGAGGCTCCCCACAGCCCTGCCTGGCTTTGTATGGAGCAGTTCCAGAGCATCATCCAGGAACAACTGGTCACTGCAGCGAAGGACAACTAACCGCCTAGCCCAGAGGGGGTCTACTTCCCCCCCACAGCCGCGGCAGCTGGAGGAACAGAGGGCAGGTGGAAGGAGCCTGGGAGAGAGACGTGGCGTCAAGTGGCCATGTGTCAGAAGGGGGGCGGCTGGACAGATTCGGGAAGGGTGAGCTTCAGGGGCTGGTGGATTTTTGCATTGACTGAGGGGGCAGAGCTTTGGAGGGAGCCCTTGTTAGCACTGTCCCAGAATGATGCCAGGAACAAGGGCAATGCAGGGTCCCTGCAAAGATCTACTCTGTCCTGGGGCTGGAGGGGAAAGAACGTAGCGCAGTTGCAGCCCTGAAGGAGCTGTTAGCTGCCACCTCCCTCCCTCCAGCAGTGCACTCAGGGCCAGCCTGGGCTGTCCGGGGGGGAGTGTGTGTGTGTCTCAGACACCTGGCCCCATATGAGTGCCCATGCCCTGCCCCATGGAGCTTTGCTGGCTTTGACCATGGGGCAGCCTCTCCTCTGCTGCCATGGACAGCACGAGGGGCTTGTGGCCCAGGCAGCACTTCAGGCGAGCAGGTGCTCACTGCCCAGCACGAGCTGGGGATGCCACTGGCTGCCAGGAGCCAGGGAGAGACCACAGCGGGGACTGCGCGAGGCAGGCATGGCTGCATCTCCCCACGGCTTAGCAGGGTGTGGGTGCAGAAGGCCTGGCTGGACTCTCACACCAGGCCAAATGCACACTGCTCACAGTAACGGTGGAGCCCCTGGCAAGTAGGGGGAACACTGGCATCAGGCCTGTGCCAGCCAGTGACTCCCACTGGCCCGCCCCTGGCTCACGGGGACATTCTATAATGGATGGTGGGTGTGCAGAGGGCAGAAGGGTTGGGTAGGGCAGGGTGCCCATCCATTTAATAGCAGATGCTCTGGGAGCCCCTGTCAGTCTTCCATGGGTGCACTCAGCCAGAGCAAGCGGGTGCTGGGGCTCCCAGTGGGAAAGGCACTGTGCAGGCTAAGCCAGCCTTCGGGCCTGCTGGGGGGAGGGGAACATGGGGCCCAGGCTGGCAGGGATTACCCAGGAGGTGCCGAACACCCGCCAGCCCCTGGTGTATGTAAACAGCGGATTATCCCAAGGCAAACCTAGAAGATCAGCAGGCTGTGACCATCACAGGAGCCACATCAGAACAAAGCCCTCAGAGGAAGACAAGAAGAGGGTAGAAGCAGGCTAGAAGCTGCCCCTGGACCCCCCTTCCAGGTAGTCGTTTGCTCCCCAGCTGCCAGCATGCTTGGGTTTCCAAGCTGCATGCAGTGCCAGATCCTGTGCTCTAAGCACATGAGCGGCCTCATTCTCTTGGTGTTCAGACACCTGGCGCTCAGGCCCAACTGGAGGGGAAGAGAGCAGCCACACAACCCTGGAGACAGGTGCAGGAAGTCCAAGAGGGGTATGGTTGGAAAGCCTGCTGGATGCCATCCCACACTCTGAGTGTCCCAAGCCTCTGTTTGCTAGAAGCTGGGAGCAGACGATGGGGCTGGATCACTCAGCTGTCTTGCTCTGTTCATTCCCTCCAGGGCACCTGGCATTGGCCGCTGTCAGAAGACAGGACACTGGGCTAGATGGACCATTGGTCTGCCCCAGCATGGCCATTCTTATATTAAATCATTCCTACAGCAGATCTCTTAGAAAAACTTCTAGTCTTACCAGTGCTGGAGAACCTGCCACAGCCCTTGGGAAATGGTTAATTCTTCTCACCGTTAAACACTTAGGCCTTATTTCCAGTCTGAATTTGTCTCGCTTCAAACTTCAGCCCCAACTGGGGTTAGACCTTCCTCTGCTGGACTGAGGAGCCCAGTATTAAATATTTGTTCCCTATAGTGATACTTTTAGACATGGATCAAGTCACCCCTTAACCTTCTCTTTGTCAGGCTAAATAGACTCAACACCTTGAGTCTGCCATTATGAAGCAGGTTTTCTAATCACGTGGCTCTTCTCTGACCTGTCTCCAATTTATTCATGCCCTCCTTGAATTGTGGGCACCGGAACTGGACACGGGAGTCCAGCAGTGGTCACGCCAGTACCACGCAGAGGTAAAATAACCTTTCAACTCCTACTCAAGATTCCCGTTTATGCAGCACAAGATGGGATGTCTTTTAGCCACAGCATCACGCTGGGAGCTCCTGTTCAGCTGATTATCTATCACAACCCCCAAAACTTTTTGAAGAGTCCCTGCTGCCCAGGGTCGAGGCCCCCAGCCTGTAAGTACGGTCTGCACTCTTTGCTCCTAGATGTACACATTTACATGTAGCCATGCGAAAAGGCATTTTGTTTATTTGTGCCCAATTTACCAAGTGATCCACAACTCTCTGTATCAGATCTGTCCTCTTCGCTATTTATCGCATCCCAATGTTTGTGTCATCAGCAAATCAGTGATGAGTTTATATTTTCTTCCACATCATTGATAAGGTGTTAAATAGACTAGGACCTAGAACTGATCTTTGCGGGTGGAAACACCCACTTGATGACAATTCCCCATTTATAATTACATTTTGAGACCTAACAGTTAGCCAGTTTTTAATTCAACTTTTCATTTTACTCAGGACAGCCCTGTGGCCCCTGGACTATCAGTGCCAGCACCCAACCCAGCAGCTCCCTGGCCTCTAGGCTCTGCCCCAAGGCAGGAAAGTAGTGCTAACACCCATGGAGAACCTCATCCCCCCTAGTCCCACCTTGCACTGAGCCCCTGCTGCCTGCTAGGAGTCCACAGCCCAGGCACTGAGCAGAGACAAGCCAGAGGGTGGGACCCACGTGGCAGGAGCCCACCCTGTTCACTAGGGTGGCAGCAAAGGCCATAGGGGCCCTTGGAGACAGAGCAGCCACTTGTATCCAGTTCACTAAACATCACGCACTGTCCCCATGCTGCTTCCTCCTGCCAGGGCTGTGGAACAGAACTGGCAGCAGCTGCCTGTCTAGCCTGCACCTGGGGAAATTGTAAAAGCAAATGTAGACTGAAGGGGAGGGCTGTTCAGCAGCTGGGGGTCACCCGAGGGCTCCTGGAAGCCTCCCGGCTATGCAGAGAGCTGGGATGCTGTACTCTGATGCTGCCTTTCCCAGTCAGCAGCAGAACCGGGCTAGGGGCAGGGAAATGACCGGCAACGGGGGCACTTGCTTCACGATGTCCAAACTGGCTTTGTTTCAAGCAGAGAAAGAACACCAGGCCATGACCCCCTGAAAGCTCACAGTCCACCACGGCTGCTCCCTCCCTGGGGCACAAGGCAGAACAGCTGCTGCACCACAGCCAGAGCGTGACCCAAGGGAATGCCCCCCAGCCCAGCAAACAGAGCCATGTGTGTGGGGGGGGAAGGTGGCACAGCAGGCTGGGAAGATGGAGGGAGACATGTTTTCCCAAAGGCTAGCACCTTCTGCTGGGGTGGAGGAGTTACACTCCCAATCCCCAGTCCGGCAAGGCCGGTGGGGCTGTATACGGGGCACCCCAGGTTAGCCTGGCTGAGCCCCAAATGCCCACCCCCACCATCGCTCAGCACTAAGCCAGCCCACATCAAGCAGCCGCTGGGGACTCCAGCAGGGAGCATTGGGGCTATTAGCAAAAGGCTTCTAAGAGAGGTCAGACAAGAACGCAGCAGCACAGAGCCCTGGCCCAGGAGTGAGGGGGTGCGGTTGGGCTGCAGCTCTGCCCTGAGTGGTGTCCTGCACCCCTTTTCCTGCCAGCAACTGCTCTTTGCTCCATGGGATGGTTCATGATGGAGCACGTGCACCTGGTGACCACAGAGAATGGGCAGTGCAAGGGTGGCCAGGGCATTGCTCAGTGACCCTCTGAGCCACATTAGTCCTCAGGTGCCTCTCCTACAATGCCCACCTGCCCCTGAGATGCTGGCAAGCTTGCCAGGAGCAGGCCTGTGTAGCCAGCCTCCCCCACCCCTGCTGCTTTCAATCCTCTCCTGGCCCACTGCAGGCTCCACAGCCACCACCCCTTCCCCACAGCTCCCCTACACCTCCATGCTGGCGCTAGGGCAGGTGCCCTGCTGAGCCAAGACACTTCTCAGAGTTACCCTCTCAGCTGTGCCCTGTTCCCCACCAAACAATTTCACTTCCCACCACCACTCCCGAGCAGCTGCTCTGCACCCTGAGCATATGAATGGCCACACTGGGTCAGACCAAAGGTCCATCTAGCCCAATATCCTATTCTCTGACAGTGGCCAATGCCACGTGCCCCAGAGGGAATGAACAGAACAGGAAATCGTCCAGTGATCCATCCCCTGTGCCCATTCCCAGCTTCTGGCAAACAGAGGCTAAGGCACAGAGGCGCCTCCGCAGGGACCTCAAATCCATTCTTAAACCCCTACTCTCACCTTTATGCCCAGGCTTCACCCCATCCTAAGCACCTGCATCGCTGCCCACCTGCCTGCGGACAGATGGCTTTGCCATCAGCTCAACAGGCCGAACGCTGGCTGCTCGTTCTCCCCGAGACACCCTCTTGCAAGCCACATGCTCAAAGTGCAGCTCAGCTTCCACCCTCAGCTCCTTCAGAGCCCAGCATCGTTTCTCCCGCACGCTCATGGCTGTTACTGGCACAAACGCAGCCTCCTCTTCACAGCAGGCTGCAGCTACCCCTCCTCGCTGTCTGGTGCCAGCACAACTCTCACCCCCACAAGAATCCCTTCCCAGTCAGTCATCAGTGCTGCTCCCTTGTCTCCCCCACCCATCGCCAGCTGCTCCTGCCTCACCAATCCCTTCGCATCCTTCTCTCACTGGTGTTTCCACATCTCTTCCCGTGCCTGTGAGCTCGCCTCCTCACCCTCCTCCAAGCCCCTTTCTATTGGCCTGCACGCCAATCCCCGGTGCTTCCGGGAAGTGGAGCATCCTTCAGACCAGGGGCAGTGCGCTGACGCCAGGCCAATCGCCCCAGCCCCTCCCTTCAGCTGGGCACAGCCTGCTGCAGCTCCGTGCCAGGGACAGTGCCACTTGTTCATAGCCCACGGTGCTGCGTTAGTGCCAGGGCTCGGGACAGCAAATTGCTTTGTGCCGAAGGGCTGCACTTTGTCCCTTGTCGCACCGAAGGGACATAATTACAGAGGTGCCCAAGATGTGCTGGGAGACAGACCCCTTAGGGGCTTAGTCTAAAACATCAACCCTCCAGACACTTACACGAGGGCTGGGCTGCCCCACGCAAGGGGAGCGGTCAGGGAGTCAGGCACTAGGGGTATGGTGACACTACACACTAAGCCTGGCTTGGTGGGACCCACACCTGTGGGTCTGGGTTTCCAAGCCTGTACTTGAGTGTCCACACTGGATTGTGGACCTGGCTCTCAGCTATGCTAACACATCCATTCTGCACCACACTGACCTTCTGACACAGGCCTGTGGCTTGCCCTGCGTCCACACTGCAAAGTGACTGGCCTTGGCCCAGTCAGAGCAGGACTGGGCCCCTGACCCACTCCTAGAACACATCCCTAGGACTCGGGCCCTGAGTGCTTGCTGACCTGATTTGTGTGGGGACAGACATAGGCTTGGGACCCAAACAAGGGTATGTCCACACAGCCCATGGGAGCGAGTCACCATGTTACAAATAGCAGTGTGGCCATGGCAGCTTAGGCTCTGAACCAGCTCCCAGCCTAGGCTCCAGAGCCCATCCTGTTGCGTCTATCTAGCTGGTTTTAGCGTGGTCAGCCCAGGCGCTGAGACTCACAGCCGCTCGCTGTGAGGACATTCCCCGAGTGCAACTAAGGAGCCCTCAGGGAGGCTCCAATTCTGGAAAGTCCCAATCCAGCTTTACAGGTCACAGCACTTGGCATCCAAAGAGTCCCTCGGCCAAGCTGTGGCAGGTCTGGCTCCCAGCTCCTTCGCTACCCTCGAACCCTTCCACCTGGCCTTCTGGAGACGCCAGCCCCAATTTGGGAAGAGAGTCCATCCCCCCTGCTGGAGCTCACAGTCCGTCCCCAGGGACTGATAGACCAAGGCCAGAAGAGACCATTGGGATCATCTCCTCTGACCCCACATACACGAACGGCCACATGCAGACCCACGAGGGCCGCAATCGCTCCCAGGGCTTCCCGTCATCCACAGCTCTTTAGCCCTGCCGCCGAGCGTTTAGAGGCTTCCTGTCTTCGCCATGACAAGCGCAGCCACCCACAGACACAGCTGGAAGGAGAGAGGCACCGCGGGACCTGGCAGCTCTCCAGGATCCCCACCAGCCCAGGGATCACAGCTACGAACTCAAACCATTCTCATGAGTATGTCAGTGGAGTCCCTCCTGCCTCGTTCTCACCAACATCCACTCACCTGCCTCCTTTCCTGCTCCCTGAGCGCAGCCAGTGCCTCGGGATTTTCTCGACATCGAAGCCAGTGTGGGCATCCTCTGGTCAGCAGCAATGCGGAGGAGCCCCTGACAGCAAACGTACCAGACGTGCTGCCACAAACCCGCTGGCTCCTCTATGTCCACGCCCAGAGGTTTCCTCGCTACCAAGCAATGCAAGGAGTGTCTGTGGGCTGGCTGCTCACCCCCCGAGTATCAGTGACACTACTGGGGCTGGCCCAGCCGTACTCTGTTTGCAAAGGAATACATGACCTAGGAAAGGGATTCAGAGCAGATAGATCTCCAAGGAGACCTGGAGGGACCCTGGCCTGGGTTTCTGTTACACCCTACACTTCACCACTGCTGTTACAGCACGCCATGTGGAGAGTCCCCTGGTGCCAGCTCAGCAAACGGGACAGGTGGGCAAGCTACTTTCCCTTTCCACTCTGCAGGCACCATCTTGCAAGAGAGGCCTGCACAGCTGCTGCCAACCTTCCCGTACAGGTGACAGGAGAGGACGTCAGGCGAGAATCTCCCAGCCATTAGCCTGAGTTACCTGCACCATCCCTAGGGTGGGCGCTGTACCCTCTCTGCGGGAAGTGGCAGAGACCTTTACCCAGCCACTCAGCTCTGAGCCTTGCCCTAGATTTGTAGGTGCCACAAGCAAGCCCTTGAGCGGAGCCTGGGGAAGCAGGTTGCTGCAACGGAACAGGCAGCAGCACCGCCAAGTCTCTGGCCTCTCAAGATGGGGCTTCTAGCACCAGGCCGAGCTGCTCCAATGAACGAGCCTGGAGCACGGTCGAAGGCCTGTGTGTGTTTCCCTGCCGGGGTGGAAGTGGTGACAATGAGACAGACCCCTCGGCTCTGGGTCCGTGGGCGCAATCTTCCACCCCGCATTAGTGGTGACCAGACCCATTCAGACAGGGCCATTAGAGAGTGACCCTTAGCCAGCTCTGTCTCCACCAGGGTAGGGCTAAAGGAAGGGCCAGTGACTGACAGAGGGGCCCCCACAGAGTCAGGCCCACATGCCCCACCCTCCCGGAAGTGCTGCCAGGTGGATACAGAGGACACTGGACCCATCGCAGGGTGCACTCTGCCTGGGGAGAAGCTTCCCTTGTTTGGGTGTTAAACCCAAGCCCAGATCACACAGCTTGGGCGTCTCTGGGGGCTCTCCCCCAGCCCCAGAGCCATTCTCTGCCAAGAAGTCCTGGACTGTGGAGGATGTTGGCTTCTGCTCCTAACAGCAAGTCACATAGGCACTAATCCTTAGCAGAGCACAACCTGGGGCAGCCCCCTGGGCAGCTCCCTTGCGACCCACAGCATGCTTCCTCCTGCTCCCTCCTCTAGTGTTCGCACAGCGCCCCCCTGGGGACAGCTCAGCTCTGACTGAGGGAGACCAGTCACATTCAGCTAGGGCTGTGCCCTCGATCCGCAGCTGCCAAGGCAGGGTCTAGGTCTAGGTCCCAGAAGCAACCATGCCTGGTGTGGGGGGTGTTGGAGGTTCTGAAAAGCACCAAGCGTCTGCATGTGTGTAGTAGAGGAAGGGCCCGGTGCTGTGCAAGGCAGGGCTGAGAACTGACGCAGCCCTAACAACAGCTCTGTCCCTCCCTCACCCCGGCCATGCTTCCCCCCAGTAGCGGGCTGCCCACGGGTCCCATCCATCTGCCGAGGGCAGCCTACCTGCTCTGCCACCCCTGGATCTCCTTCTCCGAGAGCCAGCAGACCAAGCACGTCAGGCTCGGCACCACATGACCCACTCTCTTTGTACGTCGCTGGGTAGCCTGGCGGCTAGCTACCAGCTACCCTCCTGTTCCGGGGCCTCACTCCCCGCACAAGGCACAGCCCTGACTGGCAGACATGCTGCCTCCCGACACTGCTGGAAGGGAAGACGGGATGCAGAGAATTAGTTGGGTGCCCAGTAGTGGGAGCCTAGCCACAGGCCCAGCACTGCAGTCCTGGCCAGCCAGCCCACTGGAGCCAGGGAGCTGCCTCAATCCCTGCCCTCACGCAGAGGGAGTGACTGTGGGGGGATGCTACAAGACCAGGTCTCTGCGGTGGGAGGGGACTGACTTACCAACCAGCTGACGCTGGGCAGAGGGGGCAGAACGGCGAGACATGGCCCCAGGATGCTCTAGGCCAGTGAGAGTCAGTGATCTATTGTACGAAGGCCAAGGCACAGGAGGTTCGGGGCCCTGGTTCAGCACCTCACGCTGGTCAAGATCAACCGCCCTGACCACGGGCCGAGGAGCAGCATCAGATCCTGCTGGAGGTGGCACTGGCAACAGGGGCACAGAGGGGGAAGCCCTCGCTCCCATAACGGACATGGAAGGGTCCCCAGCGAGAGACAGGCTGAGCAGTCCTGAGCCTTCAGTTCATCTCACGAATTGTCTCCACCATTGCCACCCTCGGATCCCTCCAGGGCTGCCACTCCGCAACCACGCTGAGCACAGGCAAGCAACGGGGCACCAGCCTGGCTGCTTCTCCTGCGGTACCAACCTCACTCATCACAGGACTCATTCTCCCCACGTCCCCTTCTCTGCCAGGCCCTGAGAAATCCATGCTTCTGTACAGCACACCCTGTCAAGGCAGCACCCCCTGCCCTCACTCCGGCTAGCATCACCACCCACCATGGCCAGGGTGTTTTCAGACAGACAGTGACACAGAAAGGTGACAGAGCCTCCAACGCCAAGCTGTGGCATGGGGCACCTGTGCAGCATGGCTCCGGTCAAACGGGGCCCGGTACAGCCTGCGACCTTGGTTACTGTCCAGTATTCCCCCAGCCACTTCCAAGATAACTGGCCCTACCTGTTGCTAAGCACCAGCACACAGCTCTTTGCAGCGGGCAATCCCGGGCGCAGGCTCTGGGACGGAGGGTAACACGGAGAGAACAGCCACTGAAGTGCTTCCCCAGAACCACAGGACAGGTGCAGGACGGGCAGCATCACAGAGCACACACCACCTCCGCCAGTGTGCCTCAGGCCTGGCCTGGCCTACTGCAGCCACCTCTGGGAGGCCTGCTCCCATCTGCAGACTGCCCACAGGAGCACCAGTGGGACCAATGGGGAAGCTGGATAGTCGCCTTCCCCAGGCCCCAGAGCTGGCTCGCTCCATTTGTGCAAGACGAACTATCTTGGGAACAGACAGGAGACCCTGGAGCATGAACCTCCCCAATCAGGCAAGGGTGTGAATGGACCTGAGGACCAGGCCCCAGCCCTGAGCCCTGGGAGAGGCCTAGGACAACCCAGGTGGAGCCAGACCCTGGGAGCAGCAAGCAGGACAGGGGTGTCAGCCAGGTCCTGTCTCCAATCCCCAACCCCTCCAGGGATGGCACCAGGCTGCTCGCCAATCTGAACTCCAGTTCATCCCCTCCACAGGCCGTGCCCCCCGGCCCATCACCCCACAGCTCTGGGCCTCCCTTCCCTGCTCTCTCTGGATGGATTCGGGGGGCTCTTTAGGGCCGAGACTGCCTCTCCCTGGGTGTGTGCAGCCCCCAGCCCCCACTCTGCACTACTGCAACATAAACAGGTTTAGTAGGCTCAGATTATCAGCAAAGGTCAACAAACAGCCACTTCACCAGACAAATAGACACAAAAATGCTTCCAGTGATAAGGGACATGGCCAGCGAGGCCGAGAAAGAAGAGTGCTGCCTGAGAATGCAGAGGTTCATTTAAGGCCATTTACTGTGGCTATTCGGACACAGGGTTTTGACCATTCGTTTAACGGTTACGGAGCTTTAACTTTTTTAGTCTTAAAGTGCACGGTCATTAAATCATCGTCTCCCCTGCTGTTTGCTCCCCCTCCCCCATAATTTCCCACAACTGAAAATCTGAATGGCTAAAAATATAAAAAAGCTTAAAAACCCCAGAAACTCTGCCAAGCCCACATACAGAGGTGCAGCCCAGCACCCTGGGTAAGTCAGAGTCATGGGCCCCACGCTGAAGGGCCCAGGATTGGGACTGCCAGTGAGTGCCCTCCCGACAGTACAGCAGGATGAGACCTCCCTGAACCCAAGCCAGTCAGGGACCAGATCAGCACCCTCCCTGCAGTTAACCCTTCCCAGCCCAGCTCTGCCTAGGGACTGGTAAAGAGCTGAGGGAACTATGCACCTGGACTGGTGGCAAGCCAATGACCTAGGAGGAAAAGGCCCCTTATCCCACCAGCACCATCTGCTCCAAGGACAAGTCACAAGCCTCAGGAGAGGTCCCTCTGCGCACACGCCCCCATCCCCGTGCTTGCCTCATTCAGCGTACACCACAATGCAGTCCTGTTAGCACTGCACACAGGGCTGCCTGCAGCAGCAAGAGCAACGCGGCTGTTGCTTTGACTAAGGCCTGAGCAGAGACAATCAGACAAGGCAGCAGCTCAGGGAGAGACTACAGAAGAAAAATATCCTGAATGGGCACCTCTCTTCCCCGCCTCCCATCAGCAAGGAGATGGACGCCAGCATGAAGGAAGACGGGGAGAGCACTGGCTCAAATCACGTGCGACTGGCTACAGAATTCTCTCTCTATAAGCTACATTTTTCCTCATCCTTGTGGAAAATTAAGGGTCTGCTTTGCATGACACCAGCAGCTTTCCAGCCCTAGAGCATGCTGGACTCTAGTTTGCTGGCAGGACAACCCAGGGATCAAGGTCCAGTGCCCAGAGATGAGGGGCCTGGTAGGACAACTCCCCACCCACCCACACTTCTCCCAGCTTATTTACAGCTGGACTTCACTCTGGGACGCTATACGGCATCTTCCCTAGCACTGCCTAGATCCAACTAGAGCTCCAGCTGAGCTTGTGGCCTCAGCGTCTGACAGACAGTGAATCGGGCAAGCAGCAAACATCGGGCCACAATCTTACTTCCAGCCACCTGCTTCACGGTGAACCCCTGAGGGAATGACGTACATCCCATGAGACATATAAGGGGACCTAAAGTACCAGGAAAACGAACCTTTAACCAGACCCGAGGCTACACAAGCCAACAGCTCAGTCCTGCATCTCTGAGCACATCTGAACACAACCTTACACAGCATCTTCCATGCACACTGCCGCATCACACTGGCTCTCCAAACGAAACATCTGTTCGTGCAGAGTGCCAGATGCAAGAAGCAGGCACTGTCGGCTGACTACCAGAGCTACTCACAGTCACAAAGACAACGAGATTTCTTCCCAATCACCGGGCAGGCGGCCTCCCTTTCTCCTGGCAGCTGAAGAATCACATTACCAAAGAGCTGAGCTGAGCTCCGTTCTCCTCCCAAAAAGAGCTTTACTGTCATAGCTACTGTCTGCACAAAGCAGGTTCCCTTGCGCTGCCTCCCTGGCTGGGAAGCTAACAAATTCAATCTATTGTTCAGGAGCAGACGCCATTTGCCACGACTAACATAGTCAATTACAAAACAGACCACATCTGCCCACAAGTCTCTCTAACCCATTCACAGTCATCTTCCACACGTCTGCAGCCATCAGCTAGCCAACCGCCATTGTCTCCCAAGGAGGGACTCAGGCTTCTAATTCTGAAGGACTGATTAATTCAGATGTATGGGGAGCAGTCCCTGAAGAGCTGAGCAGGGAGGGGGTGCATGGTTCTGGCACCAGACACTGCAGTGCAAACCTGGGAGAGGATTTGGGACTACCCCATACAGAACAGCAGACACTCCCGCTCCTCTCTGCATAGCCCGCTTCCTAATCGGCAGGGAGCAGCAAGAGCTGACCCCCGGTTCAGCCCCCGCGGCAGGTGGGGACACAGGGAAAGCACCAAGTGAGCCAGAAGCAGAAGGCAGCGTGGACAGCTGGGAGACAGAGGGGTGAGCTGATGGGAGCAGAGCCCAGGCAATGGATGCCCTTGCAGCACGCACACACACACGCTCCTAGGCTTATGTTCTAGTTCAGCCTACAAACCAGCTGCCAAGCAGGGGAACGGCCCAACGGACTGACATGTTCAGGGGAGGGAGGGGAGCACAATGATAAGAGACATTTGTACCAGCCAGGAACACACACAGGGCCAGGCAATGCACCAGATAAAGGAAGAGGCACACGCCAAAAGCCAGGCCCTCAATATACCCTTAGGAAAGGCTGCTTCCCGACTGCCTTTGCCCTGCAGCACTGCACTGCTCAGCTCTGTCTGCCCTCCACACTCCGTCGGCTACAGACGGAGAACTAGAGTCTCACCGCATCAACATGGAAGATCTATATTTATTCAGTAGCTGATGGTTACATACATTGATCTGTACTTGTTCTGGTGCGAGAGGCACAGAAGCCACAGGGTCAAGAGCCACGCTCAGCAAGGTGCCTTTCCGAAGCAGGCAGCTTAGAGGCAGGGCCAGTCTCATGGGAAGCAGGGGGGACACAGGAGCCTGCCAAAACCAGGGCCCTCATTCCGAGGGGCAAGGCCAGAAGCTGATTCCAAAACGATGTTCAGACATGCAGAACCAGAGCTGGAGAAGCCCAGTCCCTCTCCTGGGACCAGCACAGCATTGCTCCACGCTGTTATTCGCTCACACTTCAGCCAGTCCACCTCTAAGTGGCTCACGCAATGGAGTCCTGGCTGTTTCCAGCTGCAAAAATTCTATTGCATTTGATTTGCTGTCATGCAGGAGCGACCATCGGAGCAGCCCAGTGCCTGCGGAGCAGTCTGTCTGCCTCCCTTACACACCCAAAGGCTGAGACGTGTCTGTGTACAGACGGGAGCCCTCCTACCCAGCCTCGCTGCAAAGGTTCCTAACACAAGGGAGCTGCTGCTTACAAGCAACACGCCCACAGGGAATTTAGTACCATCCCTGCCGCCCTTCAGGCCAGGAACCACAAGGGGCTCAGCTAAAGTTTGGGAGATGGAAACCTCCCCCAAATCACAGCTCTGAAGCAGCAGCTGCCTGGAAGGGGCCTGAGCCAGGGAGAATGGATAACTTCTCCTCTTCAGGGAGCATGGTCCCCTGGGGAACCCCACGCTGCACCTGCCTTCAAAGGGCTCCCATGCATGAGCCCAAGAACCAGCCACCCCACACACTCTAGGAAAGAGGGAATCCACAGCGGGAGTTAACCCCCTCAAGACCTCAAACACACCCATGCCGGGGCAGCAGCTTCAATAGCAGAGCCCATCTAGAAAAGAGGGCTGAAGGTCCCGCACTGAAGGGCCCCAGGGAGTGGCCCCATCCTCCCTGCACTGCCTGTTGCAGTTTGACATGCAGGTAAATCAGGAATTAAAGGCAGCCTGCTCTGTGCTGTCTGGGAGCAGGGCTACACCTGCTGCAGGCAGTGATGGATTTTAAGTGCAATGAATTATTGACACACTGGTGGCTGATGTATTATTTCACCTGTACAAGTTCTCTGATTTATCCCCGCACCAGGGCCTGTGCTGCGGTTGTTTTCCAGGTGATTAACTACACTCGCCAGGAAAGCTCACAGCAGAGGCAGTGTCTGCTGCCCACCGAGGTATGGCTGCTTCCTGCAGTTTTACAGCAGAGTTAGCAGATGGACAAAGAGGTTGAGTGGCAGGTCCAGGGCCGCACAGGGGTTTGGGCTGCCAGCGAAGGCCTGCACACAAGTCTGTTGCTCTATGCACTGGGCCACATGGTCTCTGAATACTGAGTGAGCAGGGGCTGTCGCTGACTCGGGCAAATTCTTTTATGGGTGACTGAGAATTGCAGCACAACCCCCATTATTCCAGCTCAGTAAGCCCATTGCCCAATCTGAATAGGGGGAAGAGTCAAGGTCATGCCAACTATTCGCAGCCATAGAACAGACCAAGCCCCCAGTCCTGGAGGGATCAGCAGCAACAGCAGAGGGCTTCCCAATGTTTTGCCCACCGAGCCCTGTTGGGAGGTAGCTGCAGACTCTGCCATGGCAGCTGCTAAGCTGAAAGCAGGGTTTGTGTGACTGTACTACTCCTGCCATGTCCAGCAGCCAGCCGGCATGCGCACAGAGGGGTCTGCAGGCATTCGCTGCATGGCCCCAAAGCCCTGGACTGGGAGACTGAAACCGCCCCAACCCAAATACAGCTGACTGTATACACCCCCCTCGGAGCAGCGGCACGTTTCAGGACATGACAAAGGGGAGCATGCGACAGCTGGTTGAGCAGAAGTTGCAGAGCAACCCTTTCCTCTCGGGAGGTAGAGGTCGACAGACGCTGGGGCTCAGCAGCAACCTCCCACAAGATCCACCAAGAGGGGTTCACATCTACGATTGTCAAGCCCCAGGATGCCTGCACGGACCTTAGGGAGCCATCCTCCCTCCAAGCAAGCCGCCTCCATGCCGTCATGGCTAGCACACTGACATCACGGAGTAGCTCCGACAGGCTGCAGAGGCCAGGATGTGCTTCGGTCCCCTCTCAGGGGTTGGCAAGGCTGGGAACGCTCAGGGTTAAAGCACATGTCAACCTGCACGGTGCTATGCTCCCTAGAGAGGAGTGCAGTCACGCTGGACAGTGGTTAACCCTACAATCGACCCTAGCTGGCATGAGGGCCACAGAACCACGAACCAGCACATCTGAGTGCTAAGTCATAGTTAATACACATTTTGACGCCATGTTGCTTTCCAGCATATATCAGGCCTACGCAGAGCTGGGGTTTGACTGTTTTATCTGGGACCGTTCCCAGTGGTGTCATGGTCCTCCCCAGAGAGGAAGGGATGATGGGTGTTCACATCATGTGACCAGCACAGTGCAAGCAGTGATCTTCCTTCCAGAGCAGCAGCACAGACAGACCTTTGTGTGTACAGCACTCTCCGGGGAGCCCAAAGACAAGCACCAGACACTTGCTTATTGGTTACCATGTCTATTGTTCAGTTGCCTTCTCTGGCTGTACGTACATGCACAGAGCCCTTCAGGGAATTCTCTCCCCGTTGTCTAGCACTGGGGCAGTTCACTAGGGCTAGCACTAGCGTATACTGGCCACAGGCAGGTCTAACCCCCATGCTGTCTAACCCTCCTCAGGACAGGTCTGGCCAACAAGGTGGTAAAATGCTTGCAGCCAGTCTCCCCCAGCACTCCCACCATCCCTAGCCATGAGGCCAGGCCCACAGGGAAATCCCTTGACTCAGTGTGGACACAGCCTGTGCTTGCAGTACAGCGGGAGCTGGATACCATCTGCAAACTGGATCAGCATGCTGCTTGCCTCACCATACGGGGATTTGTGAGACTGAACAATTCCAGTCAGTGCAAGTCCCTCCTCCCCACTTGATGAGCTATTGTTCCTCTCCATTCTTTGCTGCAGCTTTGCGAGCCCATGTGCTCTGCATATATACTGTGCTGCTCCTGGCCAGGTCTAGGGATCCCACTTCAAGGACAACCTCACAAAGGAATCAGATAATGCCCTATGCTTTGCCAAATCCACCGCTAGCTCTTTTGGAGACATATCCCAGGGGATACGGTTAGGAAACCGTCCCGATATACTGGAGTTACAGACATGGGTAGACGCCTGCTTACAACCCTTGTTACGGAGTCACTATTCCTAGGCATTGCAAAAACATGGCTGACAGAAGAAAAAGCCAATGTCTTTCGGGCTGGATTCGATTAGCAGCTGAGCTACCAAGGCAAGACTCAACTAACCCTCATGCATATGACTTATGAGCAATACTCATGATGGGACCCTGTATGCCGCCTCCACACTGTCTTGCCTGTAGATCCAACCCCCCCACCAACACTGGGTAAGAAAATGTGCCGGCAGCACTTCTGTAAAGCAGCGTGCAACAACAGGGATGTGCCAGCTGAGCCTGGCAAAACGGACGTTCACCGGTCCCAGCAAGGATCCAAGTCAGCTCCCCTGCCCCTCTCCAGAAAAGTCTAGCCTGGGAGAGGGACGAGCAAGACCGTGTGTGGCTGGCGTATTGCATTCCTCATGCCCACCAGGGCTGACACTGCCTCAGCAAATGGCTGCACATGCTCAAAGCATGGGAGAGGAAATGGGACTGCTTTCCTGGCGCCCTCCCAGGCCAGCCTGAGGATGTTTTTGCTGGGGGAAGAACACCTTTCCAAGGCCCATCTAGGGGAGCAGAGAGACTTCTAGGCTGTAGCTATTCTCTGTCAGCACATTATTCTCTCTGCTTTTCACAGCCGCTCACTTCACCATCCCAACACCCAGGAGAGCCAGAGCAGCAAGTTCAGCTCTGTGGACTTGCTCCAGGCGCTCCCTACTCTACGTGCCTGACAGCATGAGCAGCAGACCGGCGGGCTGGCTGACAGCAGTACATTTTTCCAATGGCCACTAGGCCGATAAAGGAACAAAACTTACTGATGTGGGGGAGACAGAGCTCTATCCGAGCCCTGTTTTCACTCAGAACTCTCAGTATTTCCTGATCTGTCAAAGGGACTCTGGGGAAGACAAGTAGAAAAGGCATAAAGTCCCCTGACTTGTCCCCTAACAGGAGTGTCACAGCTCCACAGGACTGGTGTTAGGTCCCCACTTTGAAACAGTCCCGAGGAGGAAACCCTTTGATGTGCCAGAGCTCCAAGGGTCTCTTTCTTCCTTCAGGATCAGCCACGCAGCCTCACCTCCTCTCTGGGACTTCAGCCCTCCTGCTTCCCAAAGTGAGCAACTAAGCCAGACGCCTGTGAGAGAGACTTGTCCACTCTGCAGGGGCCAATGCACCCTAGCCAGTATAAAACAGCCAGGTTTATTAATCAACTGGAACACGGCACAGGCTGTCCTCAGGTTAGCACAGAGATGAAGGTTAAACCATCAACCATTCTGGTCAGCCCAGAGCCCAAACAACCTGTAGTGAACTCTATTTTCAGGCTCTGTCTCTGACTTCCCTCCTTCATCAGTTCCCAAGCAGGAGAGCGACAAGTTTCTTCTACAAGTCCCCCTTTAGTCCCTCCCACACACCTTCCAGTCCTTTGTTCTGAGCTGGGGCCTTAGCTGAGCCTCCCAGCTGAGAGATGGGGAAACCCTCCTCCCTCAGGGCCACTGGTTGCTAGGTGTCAGTATCCCGGCAAGTGGGCTTTCCACTGCCTTCTCAGATCTTCCATTGGCATGGGTCAGCCTTGGCCAGTCCTTTTTCAAAACCCATTCACCGTGCCTAGATCGCTTGGAGACGCATGCACACCTAGGTTTCTTAGGCCTGGTCTACAGTAACAAATGAGGCTGACCCAGCTCTCTCTCTCTCTCTCAGGAGTATGAAGAATCCACACCCAGGCGTGGATGGCCCTAGGTCAACAGAAGAATTCTTCCACTGACTTAGCTACTCCCTGTGGCGAAGATGGGTTACCTAACCTACATTGATGGGTGCCATAGGAAGTGTCTATACTGAAAGGCTGCCACTGCAGCATGTCAAGCGTACAAAAGCCTTTAGTCTTCCTTAAGAGCCAATGCAGTCCTTCCCTCCTCCGACCCAACTGGGTAGCCATGCAAATTATAGGGGAAACTGAAGCACACAGGACTCAAAACATACTACAGAAAATTCCCACTGTGTCACAAGGGGTACAGAGGGGAATCATAACTCCCTGCCATGGGCACCTCTGCATGAACGGCCGTACAGAGAGAGTGTGGTGAGCACAACATCTGATCACACACGGGGAGCACATGGTTCTCCCAGTTCAGCGAGCACCTGTTTGTGGGGGACACATCCTAGGAAGAGAACAGTTAGATGAGAGCTCTTAAGTTGTGGCCCGTCCATCCCCCCGGGCAGAACTGCTCCCTAGAGTAAGTTCTATGGGGCTTTGCCCTGTTTACATCACAGAAGAGGACCCATGTAACTATTCCAGCTTCATGCTGATACATCACATTGCACAGACCTGCGTCACCTAGACTGACATGACTCCGCTGCCTTTTCCAGCTAAGAGACCAGGATCAAAGCTAGCAAGTCCTTCAGCGTGGGGGACACAGATCAGATAAGGTCTCCATTCCAAGGAGTTCCCAACCCAACCTGTGCAGGTAACATGAATGGGGAGGGAGCTGCCAGACAAGGTAACTGGGGGACTCTTAGGCAAAGCAGGGGGTATTTGTGCACGTGGGTTACAACCTATGACTAGAGTGGTTGTGCTCACCAGGATGAGGGCAGTGGGGGCTGTTTGATTGACAAGCCTAGCCCAGTCGGTGGGGGAGAGGCAGTGCAGGGCACCAGCCCAAAATGCAGCACTTCAAGGGGGAATTAAGGAGGTGGCCGTTCCAGGCGTAGAGGCCAAGGATAAGGTGGAGCAGAGCAGCAGATAGGACTGAGGGGAGCACTAGGCCTGTGTTATAAAGCCATGTGCAAGCCTTCTCCGTGAGCGGGGGACTCCCATGCAGCACTCCCAGACTGGCACAGTGGTGATGCCTGAGGCCAGCGGGATTCCAACAGCTCCTGCTCCCAGAGTGCAGTACAAGCAGAGCAACTGGAGACAGGCCGAGCACAGCCACCACCCTGGGACCCGCAAGCCAAGGGACAGAATGGAGGTTCAAAGCCAGCGTTATTCTCTAAGGGCAGAAAATCATCATACAACTACATTCCAGCCATCACCTGACACGAGCAAACCCTGCCACGGAGTTTTTTTTTATATGACCTGGCGCATTAGCCCAGGGCAGCTGAAATGGCTGGAGAGGCCTATGGTTTCCTTCAGGCAGAAAGAGCAGCTAGCAGGAGGGGTGGGGTTTGCAAACGTCTTTATGCAGTCACATACTGCACTCAGGGGACACGCTACTCCACGGACGCTGCCTTCCCACTAAGCTCCGCTCCATCCTCCCCAAACCACTTCACCAATCCTGTTCCAGCCGGCACTAGCAGATCTCTCCATCTCTGCACAGACACAAGCGCCTATTGGGCTCACTAGGGGGTACCGATGACTTGCTGCCATCCATCGGTCATCCTGGCCAGCTGAAGTTTATTTGTTTACATGGCTATAGATTTTCCACACACTGTTTCAAGACACACATTGGGCCAGGAGAGGGGGTGATAGCAGGTCATCTCCTGGGATGAGTCCAAACCTAGTCAAACGTCCACCAAACAGAGCCACGGAAGTCAGGCCTAGACAGGACTCCTAGCAGACTTGCTTGACCTCGAGGAGTCTACTGCAAAAGCTGAATCTACAGAAGTCCTCTCCAGCAACACACAGCAGGCCTGGCAGTCCCAGTCAGACCATTCACACACATGGAATTATAGCTCTAAAATGGGCTGATAATGAACTGAATTTGAGTGCGGCTTTGCAGTCCAACATTGGTCGGAGGGGGAGGAGGTAATTTGTAATTTTTTGGTTTAAAAAACATGCTGGATTGTTCTATAGCAAGGGGGACAAAAAAAGAAACTGAAATTGGGGGAGGGCCGTGTGACAGGTTGGATCACAGAACCTCCCTTGGGAGCTGCCGCCAGATGTGCCAAGGCTACCTCTGCTCCTGCTTTCCCTGCCAGCTCGGGAACCCAGCACCCTGTCCTGCTGAGCCAGACATTCTTGTCTGCTCCAACACAGACCCAGGGTCTGAATTACTTGCCCCAAAGCTGCAGGTTTACCTGAAAGCAGCTAACAGAACTGTGCTTGTCTTTAACACCCAGATGCCCAACTCCCAATGGAGTCTAAACCCAAATAAATCCGTTTTACCCTGTATAAAGCTTATACAGGGTAAATTCATAAATTGTTCACCCTCTATAACACTGATAGAGAGAGATGCAAGGTTGTTTGCTCCCCCAGGTATATTAATAAGTAAAGAGTGATTAAATACTGAAAGTAGGATTTAAGTGGTTCCAAATAGTAACAGACAGAACAAAACAAGTTATGAAGCAAAATAAAATAAAATGCGCAAATCTCTGTCTAATCAAACTGAATACAGATAAGTTCCTCACCAGTTCCAGAACGCTCCCTTGTACAGGCTAATCTCCTTTTAGCCTGGGTCTAGCAATCACTCACACCCCCTGTAGTTACTGTCCTTTGTTCCAGTTACTTTCAAGTATCCTGGGAGGTGGAGAGGCTCCCTCTTTGGCCAGCTGAAGACAAAATGGAGGGGTTTCCCAGGGGTTTAAATAGATTCTCTCTTTTGGGTAGACACCTCTCCCTCCCCCTGTGTAAAATCCAGTCACAAAATGGAGATTCGGAATCGCATGGCCAAGTCACATGCTCATGCATGACTCAGGACTTGCAGGTAGCCGCCATTACCCACATGCTACTTTGAATGTCCTCAGGTAGACTTCTTATGTGGATTGGAGTCTTCCAAGCTCTTGTCTGTTAAGTGCTTCCAACATTTTTATGGCCAACTTAGAACAACGCTTCCTTAGCTCTCCTTCCCTAACGCCCCTACTCTACTTGCGCTACAATGACATCTTCAACATAGATTGCTTCCTGACTGAGCACTGAACTTGCACATTCCTTTCCCAAGAAGTGACCAAATGTTCTAACTAAGGCTACTTAGAAATCAAGCAAGTATACAGCCAGTGTTCCTAACTCTGAACACACAAATGGTACCTGCATACAACTAGAATGAACATAACCAGTAGATCATAACCTTTACATAGACGTGTTACACGGCATATGTAGCAAAACCCTACTCCAGTTATACCATACCTACATTTATAAGTACCCCCCGCATAAAGCCTTGTGGGGTACATTGTCACAGGTTGCACTCCCCAGAAAACATTTACTATTTTTGATAAAAATTGGTGCATTGCAGCACAGAGATGCAAGAGGGTTATTTTTAACGATGGCACTGGATTCTGCAACAAGTGAAGGATCCTGTACAGATTCCAAGAGATGACACATCAGTGGAGAAAAACTATCATCAAGCATTGTGTTTTGTATCAAGTGCTGACAATCTGCTAGATATGGGAGTCATTACAGAGATTACAGGCATCTGCAGAATGAACTAATAAGAGTTAAAGGTACTTCCAGGCATGTCATGGGCTTCCCAGATTTTAAGTGCCATGGCTAGATTTATAAATAAGACTACAGCACCTTTCAACCCAAAGCATCTCAGAGAACTTTATATATACAGGAATTACCTTTCCCCACCCCTGAAATCTAGACATGCATTACACAACATGCCAAATGCAAGATCACCATCTAGAAACCAAGAATGAGGATGGGACACTGCTTTGCAAAGCAATGCCCCGAAAGAGACTTGGGGTCACGGTGGGCAGCCAACTGAACATGAGCTCTCAGTGACACAACATGGCTCAGAACTAGTGTGGATCCCTGGATATACAAACAGGGGAATATCAAGTAGGACACCTCTGTAGAGTATTAGAGAAACCAGTACTGGAATTACATTTCCAGTTCTGGTCTCCACACTTCACAACAGATGTGGACTAAATGTAAAGAGATTAAAAAATACCTACAAGAATATTTTTGAGATCTGGAAGAGATTCTTTCCACTGAGAGACTAAAGAAGCTATTTAGGTTTACCTAAGACAGAGGTTCTCGAACTTTGGTACTGGTGACCCCTTTCACACAGCAAGTCTATGAGTGCGAACCCCTGCTATAAATTAAGAACACATTTTTATATTTAATACCTTTATAAATGCTGGAGGTAAAGCAGGGTTTGGATGGAGGCTGACACCTCATGAACCCCCCATCTAATAAACTTGCAACACCCTGAGGGGTCACGACCCCCAATTTGAGACTCCCTGATCTAAGAGAAGGTTAAGAGATGACTTGATCAAAATCCATAAGTAGCTACTTTGGAAGAAGATTTCTGATAGTAGCCTTTAATTTAGCAGTGAAAGGCAGAACAAGATCCAATGTCCTATGGCTTGTTATATGCAGGAGGTCAGACTAGCTGATCATGATGCCTTAGCGTGTGAAATGCAGCCATGTCTGGAGTGTGAAATGGTACCCAGCTGGACTTGCACACAACACATTACACGGCACGAGGAGAGGATTATGAATCTCTATGCCTATGCAGTACAGATGTAGAGATCCCGCCAGAGTAAAGTGCTCGGACCTCAGTCTGTCGTGGCAGACGTTTGGACAATTGAACGGACTCTGTGGCATTTGAACGTGTCCTGGAACTCTGGCTATCTGAAACCTAAATCCTAGGCCACTAAGACACCTCCTCCACCTGGTCAACACTGAATTCCATGAATTAGGAAAACATCAAGATTAGTGGCTGCAATCAGAAGAGAAAGAGACCAATTTTGCTCTGATAGGCCAGAGGACAAAATGGGAGACTTGGCCCAAAGTGGCAGACAGATGGCGACCCAAGATGGCAGGCAGACAGAAGGCATGGATAGCTCAGACTTTTCAGAGGTTCTGTTGTGCAGTTAAACGTGTGACCAGCAGACAGAGATCAGGGACAGAGACTCTAGGGTCCCGCATGCAAAACATGCTCACAGAATGAGCATTTCAGGAACAGGTTCTCCACACGACCCAGACAGGAGCCTGACAAACAATTCCCCAAAGCCTCACGCTCCAGGCCTCCCACTTTGCTCAGGATACATCTCAGTCCAGAGCATGCATGTGCACAGCATTCCCAGAAAGGGCCGTCTGCATGCCGCAGTCATGCAACGTTTGACATTTGGTATGTGTCGCCTCCAGTTTGGGTTAAGTCCCCAAAACCCTCCTTTTTATGGGCTTAAAACCTGGCATGTGGTTTTTCAGGAAATGGGACTGGTTTGGGACACTCAGAGCAACATCTAAAAGCCCCTTGGCAAGTGTTGTTCTGAATCCCCAACCCACCAGCTGGTGCAGCCCCTGCCTTTCTCTGATCTATTAGCACACATCGCCGAGTCTATCCCAGCCCCTAGACTCTTGAGGAACTAGGTACAAAACAGCTCCCTTGTTTCTAACCCAAGCAACCTGCCATGCTCTTGCAAATCAATTTAAGCCACTTTGCTGGTTTGGGAGCCGTAGTCCCAGTCTCAGAGCGACGCGCTTACTGAATGCTGAAGGCAACCTCCACTACATCCTCTTAGTCATGACATCAGAGTCCAATCCTCCTTTCAGTTTCCTCTCTATTCAAATCCAACCTCTTCTCCTGCAACCCTGTTAGGAGGGACTTGAGGTGGTCTAATTTTGGCTACATCGCTGCAAAGTTTCCTAATAGATCTGTTAGCCCCCAGATTGGTGCCCCAAGGGAAGGCATTGTCTGATGCCTGTTAGACTGGCAGTGCGTTGAGCCCACTGCCCATCCTGCTGACCAGTATTTTGCCTCACCTCAAACATCAGCTCCTTGGCGCAGGGTCTGTCTTTTTGCTCTGTTTGTATAGCGCCTGGCACAATGGGTCCTGATCTGCACCTAGGGACCCTAAGGGCTACCGCAACACAAAGAATAATGCCCTTTGCAGCAGGGACTCTCTCTTGCTATACACACCCAGTGCCTAACACAAGGGAGCTGGAGCAGGTTAGCCTCTAGGTGCTACCTCAACATACACAATGTAGGATATCAGCCTGGACTGGCAAGGCCTTCACAGTCTCTTTTCTGCGGATTATCCTCAGCTCTCCAGACAGTGCCCCAAGAATGCTCATGCTCCTTTCCCCAATTCCATTCAAGCCACCTCCAAGCCTTCCTCCCATGTGACCGGCAACACAAATTCATTTGCAGATTTCAGTGGAGAAGACTGGGACACTTTCCCTGCCTAGCTAGAAAACGTTGCTAATGGGCTGTTCCAATGAGTGTGGCAAAATCACCTGAGTGTAGCTCCCCCACAGCTCCCATAGCCAGAAGGACATGCACAGGAATAAATATTTGGCCACTTTTGGAGGGGCATTTTGTGCTCTCTGCAGCTGGAGGGGCTGCCTCTCCTCTGGCGGCTGAGGGTGCTAGCTCTCCCTCTGCAGCCCTGGGCCGGAGGAGCTCACTCTCCCTGCCCCAGGCCCAGAGGAGTTCTGTGCCTTCCCTGATTGGGGGGGAGGGGCATGCCCCTGCTTGCCCCCCTTGTGTGCACACCCCTGCACAGGGAGACTCCAGTGTCCGTGAGCCTGGTGCTCCCACCTTAGCTCTTGTGACATCACCATGCCCCATTCTACGTCATGCCACATTGGTCCCATCCCCAGAGACGTTCATTCAGGAGAGCACCAGCCCAGAACCACTGCAGTTCCATGCAGCACAGAGCAAGCCCAGGAATCATCACTCCAAAGATGAAATGGGAGTGGGAGGAAGGGATAATCTAAATTAGATGCATCTTTGTCACTGAAGGGAGCTGCTGAGTTGTGTCTCTCTGGGAGCTCTGACATCACAGAAGGACAATAAGAAAACCCAGGGTTATGCAGCCTGACTTATTAACAGGAAGTCTAGGACAATTTATAACAGGAGGGTGGCCTGCCAACCACTTCCCAAAACTGCCCCTGCAATAATTCTCTTTGCAAGATGTGCAAGCAGGTGATGGTCAGTTTCTGAAATACAAGAGCTTTCTTCTAATGCAACAGCAGCTAGGCACACGTCCCATCCCAAGGGGATGCTTCCACCCCACCAAGCATCTTCTCCCCCAGCTAGCTGAATGATTGCACCAGTGTCAGTCAGTAACCCTCTTCCTGCGCACAGCAACAGGCAGGGTCTTCCTCTCACCTTAAGAAAACAGTCCAAGCAGAATAGTAAAGACATGAAGGGAAATGAGAGAATCTAGACAATTTCTGAACTAGGCTATTGTCCCCGTGGTACCCACACGCCCCACCAGCAGACCCAGCTGCAATGAAAGCGTGTGAGAAGATGTGAGGGATGTCATGACTGATGCTCGAGTGATTTTCAATGGTGGTCTCACCCATTTTGGCTGCCCAGAGCTATACTGCGAGCTCGTCCTTGGTCCTGGGTTTCCTCCCCAAAGAAATCAGCAGATATTCTCCTCTCCTCAGACAGCTTCAAAGAGCCAAAAATTAGAGATTGCGTCAGGCTTTTTTCAATCAGCCAGGCCAATCTGGTGAGAGCTGCCAGCCCAGGCACAACGCCTGCCTGCCCACCCCCCATATCACCATAACAATAAAACCATTACAGTTCCTTCCAGCACCCATCCAAAATATTATTCTGCTCATCACCGGCAAATGGGATTTGGCCCTGTGCTGTTAACTCCTCTGACCCTTTGCTCACAGCCAATGCAGGGTTGCCCCAGAGGGATGGTTTCTAGCACTCTGTCCAGTCTTTCCTAAGAGACAGGGCCTCCTAGATCAACACTGCAGCAGGGACTGAGCAGACAGGCCCCTAGCGGGGCTCAAGCCAGCACCCAACAATAGCAGCATGGATGCTGCAGCTCAGGTTCTCCAGCCCAGTTGATCCGCTGGGTCTGAGGGTGGGGGTGCTAGCCTGAAGCTCCACCTGAGGCACAACGTCCCACACTGTTATTTTTAGTGCACTAGCTTGACCCCATCTACTGTGAGGCTGTCTCCTCAGGCTGGGAGGCATGCTCCCCAGTGCAGTCTAGACACAGCTAGTCACAGCCTTTAGGGGTCAGTCCCCAGCTCAATGCACATGGAAGGAAGTTCTTCTTCACGCAGCGCACAGTCAACTTGTGGAACTCCTTGCCTGAGGAGGTTGTGAAGGCTGGGACTACAACAGCGTTTAAAGGGGAACTGGATAAATTCATGGAGATTAAGTCCATCAATGGCTATTAGCCAGGATGGGTAAGGAATGGTGTCCCTAGCCTCTGTTTGTCAGGCAGGAGAGAGATCACTTGATCATTGCCTGTTAGGTTCACTCCCTCTTGGGCACCTGGCACTGGCCACTGTCAGCAGACAGGACACTGGGCTGGATGGACCTTTGGTCTGACCCGGTACGGCCGTTCTTATCTCACTGCTGAGGAGTCTTCCTGGCACTGGGGCACTTCTCACACCCTCTACTTCTTCTGTGTCTGCCTTCGCACCTTCTGCCCCCCTCACATTTGTGCTGTTCATCTTGGAATTCCCTTCAGTGTGTCAGGATCCCGTGGGTAATGACATGGTCACAACACTGCAGGTGCAGACACCCCATAAAAGCAAGACTTGCCAGTACTGCTTTTACCATTTTCCTGCTGGTTCCTCCACTGTACCTGCTAACAGTCAGCTGGCGTCAATGGACCCATAAGAGACTATAGGTACAGCCAGCAGGCAACAAATGGCTAAAGCCACAGTTCACTGGTTTGGAAAGAAAATTACTGGGAAACACCAGGTTCGACTAGGGAACAAATTAACCCAGACAGAGCCAATCTCAGTCAGTTGTCACTAGTGGTTAGCACTGATGGACATTCCTCACCAGAGGATGAGCAGCACCAAAAGCCCTGTTAGTAGACAGAGATACTGGCATTACAGCTTCTTGCCTAGGCGCCAGAGACAACTAGAGCCAGAACCACTGCCCTGGACACAGCTAGGCAGTGAGTGGGCTGGCCCAGCACTGGGAGTGGCGGCCAGGAGCCTCGCAGGAAGATTTCCCAGCCTAGCAAGCACACTGGTCTGGAGTGGACGTTTCCTCTTCTCTTAAGAAACCGCCTATAAGAGATACTGGCTTGTGCTAGCTAGGCAGAGCTACCACCTCTGCTTAGAAAGTCTGCCACTGGAGGGGACAATGTCCTACCCTGGACCCATTTTGTAAACCAGACCCTGGTCTCAGTCTAGGCAAAGGCCAAGCTTTACTCCTGGTAGTAACAATGATCCAGGTAATGCTCAGGCTTCCCAAATCCCAGCTCTCCAGCCTCCCACATGAGCAGAATCCTGTGGCCATCTTGTCATGCATGCAAAACAAGGCAGCTGTGTCTCTCATACCCTCAATGACTCCATGAGCTCCCCACTCATTTCACAATCCAGCTCCAGGTTACTGTTTCCATAGCCCAATGGGTACTTCATCCAAATACACTCCCAAGCTCCCTGCCCTCTGGTGACAGAGCAGGTCCCTTTCAGGTACTGCTAACATGCCCATCATTCTTCAGTGTCTGGGTGCGGCCTAAATCAACACCAGACATGTAACAATGATATGGATGGTGTGGGAGGACGGAGGTGAACTGGGGAGGGAAGGGTACAGGCCCTTGGGTGGACAATTCCCCTGCAGGGTGAAGGGCGGGGGATGCATTAGGAGGTGCTTTGTCAGTCTGTGTGTTTGTTAAGGGAGGGGTGTGTCTCAGCAGAGGGTTAGACTTGACAGGCCTTGTGAAAGCAGTGAGTGGAGATCAGATTTGTACCAAGATGGGGTGATCGAGATCAGATTATTCCAGACCTAAGGGGCATGGAAACAGACATGGGAGAAAGCAGCCCTGGGAGAGCTGTGCATGGAGGGGTCAGGAAGACACACCCGCACGGGGCCCTGCGGGAGAGGACCACATCATCACACACAGTGTGACGGGAAGGTAAAAGACTGTAAATCCCTCCAACCTATCACAGACCTCCTCTCTCTTCTTTCCCCTCCCTCTGCTCATCTCCTGTAGCACTGGCCTCCTCTGTTCTCTCTTCATGACTGTGCTGGAATCTTCTCTGCAGCTCCTGATTCTCCATCTCACTCCAGGTCTCCACTAAGAATGTGTACGTCCTTTCCTGCCTCTCCCTCCTGGTGCCTCTCTCCCCTCCCCTGCCCACCCATGGGTTGCTGCCTGGCTTCCTCATTGTATTCTGGAGTTCTCCGTGCATTTGGGGACAGGTTGTTTTGCAGAGTCCCTTTCAGATAGGGCTGCACTGTGTTGTAATTAGAGTGAAAAATCGCCTGGACCATTCTGTTGGCCAAACAACATTTTCTGCCATTCCTGAGGTCCTCCATTCGCATCACATGCTCCCTGTCATGCTAATGAGCAGCTGCCATCCTCTCCCTGGGTGGCAGCACGTGCATGATGGAGCCAAGTACCAAGACTCCTCCTGGAGCACCCACACTTCTGCTGCTTCAACCACTCCCCAATCGCACCTATTTGGCCAGAGAGTCCTGTGCTGCCTCTCCTCAGACCAGCCATGCTGAATGGCAAGGGGCCCCACGTCCTCAGACCAGGACAAACCACTCAGTGAATGCCACTTCTAAGAAATCCCAGGCCCCCAGCAGTCTGGGGGCTGTTGTTTCGTGGCGGGGGGGGGGAGCTGCAGTGTGTTAGGCATGATACAAACAGTAGGCAGAAGAGTCCGTGTCCCAAAGAGCTTACACTCTTAAAGAGACAGGACAGTCAGACAGAGGGAGGGAACAGCAAGCAAATGAGGTAGTACCAGCTCAAGTCCTGACACTGTAATATACACTCCCAGCATCCCAAGCTATGCTACAGCCATCACGCCAGCAGCTCTCACCCACTGCAACAGCCAGAGTCTCCCCTCATTTTACATTCCTCTTTCAGCCAGTCTATGCCATTTGCTGCGTAAGACAGGGCGAAGGGATGGGTTGGCACCTTGTGCTCACCAAGCCCTTAAGATGAAATGCAGCATTTCCCAGGCAGCCATCCTAAAGAGACCATCAATATCCGAATAGCTCAGTATATAGAAGAGTGAGCACCCTGGAGACTGCCTGCTGCAGATGTCTCCATCTTCAGGGGATCTAAGCACAGACCGCCACACCTCCATCCTCATCAGAACTAACCCTTTATGGATTAGCCTTTTCAGTTCTCCCCGGCTGGGAAGGAAGAACTCTGCCACTGCAAATAGCCACAGAACTCCATTCACTGTTTTCTGCCAGGATCAGAGGTCCTCCTTTGTTAGGGAGATGTTGACAATATCAGGATTGAAATTTCACTGTTTCACACTCTTTAGTCTCCAGTTTGTCACAACAGACCTGCAGAGAGCACATTCATTTTTCATCCTTGCTTATTTAAAAAAAAAAACAAAAACTTAATTTCTGCAGAGGAAACATTTAGAACTGCCTTTCTCTGAACCATTCCATCAAGGGCCTGACCCAGGGAGGTGTTAAATACTGCCAGTTTACAGCCACTACAATGAGAGTTTGGAGTTCTCACATCTCCCAATAACAGACCAGAAGTCATCCCTGGGTCTGGTATTTATTCCTTTGACTCTCCAGACTTGGGGCTAAGTGCCAAGCACATTTTAAAATTTGTTATTATGACTGTACATACCCTAACAGCACAAAATCCTTTCCAACCAATGCTACCCATGAAACAGCGGACACATGACAACAATGCACATTGAGGCACTACACACCCCAGTAACAAAAACCCACTCCCGCCCCTAGCATAGCCATTATTGATCCAGCAGATCCATTACAGATCAGTCATAAACTACTGCGCACCAGGACTATTGACCTGAGGGAAGAGCCGTTACATTCCATCATGTCAGTCTGGCCTCCGCCCCAGATACACTAAATCCAACCCGCTAAAAAGCCCCCAGGAAAGTTTTATGGGGAGAATTTAATTAGCACGAATAATGGCTAATTTTCACACCTCAATACCACGCTACTTCCTTTGCTTCTTTCAAACTGGAAATAATTAGATACCATGCACATCTACCCGCAGTGACCCTGGAGAGAAGGCGGCCTAATATTAGGTCCCATGCCAGGCATCACTCAGATTTATAGCAATGTAGGGCTGTAAGGGACCGCGGACCCTCTCGTCATCTAGTCCAACCCCTTGGGCTGAGGCAGGACCAAATAAACCTAGATCATCCCTGACAAGTGTTTGTCCAACCTGTTCTTAAAAACCTCTGACGATGCAACCCCACAACTTCCCTTGGAAGACTATGCTACAGCATAACCACCCTTACAGTTACAAAGGTTAAATATTAGGAAAAACAATCTCCCTTGCTCCAGGTTAAATCCATTAGTTCTTATCCTACCTTCAGTGGACACAGAACAACTGATCACCATCCTCCTTATAACAGCCCTTAATATATATTTCAAGATTTATCAGGTCCCCCGCACTCTTCTTCTCTCAAGACTAAGCATGCCCAGGTTTTTTTGTTTGTTTGTTTGACTTTTCCTTGTAGGTCAGATTTTTTTAAAATTTTCTAATAATTGTTGTTACTCTCCTCTGGACTGTCTCCAATTTGTCCACATCCTTCTTAAAGTATGACTCCCAGAACTGGACACAATACTCCAGCTGAGGCCTCACCAGTGCCAACAAGAGTAGGACAATTACCTCCCTGGTCTTTCTTACAAATGACAATCCCATTAATAAATTCCAGAATATTAGCCTTTTTCACAACTTCATCACATTGACGACCCATTCACTTTGTGATTCACTATGACCCCAGATCCTTTTCAGCAGTTCCCAGCCTAGCCAGTCATTCCCCATTTAGTAGTTGTGCATTTGATTATGTGCAGTACTTGGCATTGTCTTCACTGAAGGTCATCTGGTTGATTTCAGACCAATTCTCCAGTTTGTCAAGGTAATTTTGAATTCTGATCCTGTCCTCCAGGACAACATCCTCAAATACTAGTCTTTACTTTTTAGCTCCAGAAAGGAGCTAAATAGGTGTGCAGGCAACACTGATCCCTTGTGATCTCTCCACTGTAACCTTTCTTCCATACATGCCCCTTTCCCATCTATGGTTTGGGGTCCCTAGCTTCCCACGGTAGTGTACCCTTCATCTTGCCATTTAAGCATCTGCCTGCATGAGCAAACAAGCAGCCACACCTCCTCCAAGGTGCTGGTGTGTGGGAGAGGAGAGGGTCTTGAAACTCTTTGGTTCTCTCGCTCGCTAGCCACCCCCTTTCCTTGTACTGCTTCATTATGGCTTGCATTAGTGACTTGGGCTCCAATCAGGGTTTAGGACCTGTGGGCTGGTTTACACTACAGGGGAAAATCGATCTTAGATACACAACTTCAGCTAGGTGAATAACGTAGCTGAAGTCGAAGTATCTAAGATTGAATTACTCACCGTCCTCACGGCGCGGGATCGATGCCCGCGGCTCCCCCTGTCGATTCTGCAACTCCGTTCGGGTTGGTGGAGTTACGGAATCGATATAAGCGCGTTCGGGGAGCGATATCTCGCGTCTGGATGAGACGCTATATACTGATCCCCGAGCAATCGATTTTAACCCGCCGAAACGGCGGGTAGTGAAGACGTACCCACAGCGTGAGAGGCACTGTTGACACCTCAGTTCCCTTAGTAGACACCTGAAATCACTCCACTGAAGTCAGGAGTTGTTCCAGATTTACCACCCATGCATGAGAGACCGAACACCCCAGGCAGGGAGGTGTCCTTCACATCTACCCGTAAGAGTCCCTCCCTGGGGCTAAACTACAAGGTATTCTCTAGGACTTGGTCTAATCTCAAACAGCTGCAGGGACTGAGATTCTGACACCACCCCCCCCAAGACTACCCCACCATCTCACAGCTGCCGCTTAAGCAGTTCAGCAGAAAGTAGATAGAGAAGAGGGGATACACACTACCCAGCTATCTTCACCCCCTTTCTCCTTATGCAGCCTGTCTGCGTCTCAGAGAGCTATGCTTCTGAGTACAATACAACACAGTGAACACAGAGGAATGAGCACCAGAAACTCCCAGGGTGTGTGCAATGACTTGTGTGAAACGAGCCTGTCACAACCTCCGCACCCCCTGCATTCCCTGCCTCCCCCCCAGTAAAATGGAGATAGCACCTCCCTCGCAGGGGGACTGGTGCCCGCACAGCCCTTGGAAGTACTAGGGAAGGACTGGCCATGTCAGCCCTGCCATGAAGCACAGGTGGATCTGTGGGAGCTGCCGTTTTGGAGCCTGGCAGCCCCTGGCTTTAAGAGCAGGGAGAGGCAAGAGCAATGTCCAGGCTGGGAAGCTGGACAGCATCTGCAGATAGGGTGACCAGACAGCAGATGTGAAAAATCGGGACGGGGGGGGAGGGGTAACTGGAGCCTATATAAGAAAAAGACCCCAAAATAGGGACTGTCCCTACAAAATCGTGACATCTGGTCACCCTATCTGCAGAGGAGGGGCCGCCAACCCAGCCGTGATGGGAACGTGTCTCACGGCAGCCTCCGGGCCCGGCCCCGCTCCCTGCCCAGGCGGGGAAGGGACCCAGCGCACCGAGCGGGCGGGCGGGCTGCAGGGGCCGCGCCTACCGCCCTCACCGTGGGGCCCGGCAGACAAAGCCCGGCCCCGCCCGCCCGCCCGCCCGCCCGACACAAAGGGGAGCCCCGCGGATGCACCGTTCGCGGGGCGGGGCCCGCGGGACCGGCCTGGCCCCAAGACAACGAAAGCTGGTCCCCAGCCGGCCCGTCCCCCGCCCCAGCCCCCGGGACCCGCCCCGTCACCCCCCAGCGCCGAGACAAAGGGAGGAGCCGCCCCCGCCCCGGGACACCCCGGCCCCCACTCCGCCCGCACCTGCAGCAGCGCGGCGCGTCGGGAGCCGCCCGCCCCCCCGCGCCCCGCTCTGTCCCCCCCGCGGCACCTGCCCCCCCCCGCGCCCCGCTCTGCTCCCCCCCGCGGCACCTGCCACCCCCGCGCCCCGCTCTGTCCCCCCGCGGCACCTGCCACCCCCCAGCGGCCCCGCTCTGTCCCCCCCGCGGCACCTGCCCCCCCAGCGCCCCGCTCTGTCCCTCCCCCGGCCCTTGCCCCCCCTCACCCTGCGCTCCGCTCTGTCCCCCCCGCGGCACCTGCCTCCCCCCCAGCGGCCCCGCTCTGTCCCCCCCGCGGCACCTGCCCCCCCGCTCTGTTCCCCCAGCGCCCCCGCTCTGTCCCTCCCCGGCACCTGCCCCCCCCCCAGCGCCCCGCTCTGTCCCCCCCGCGGCACCTGCCCCCCCCCGCGCCCCGCTCTGTCCCCCCCGCGGCACCTGCCCCCCCCCCGCGCCCCCGCTCTGACCCCCCCGGCACCTGCCCCCCCAGCATCCCCCGCTCTGACCCCCCCGGCACCTGCCCCCCCAGCATCCCCCGCTCTGTCCCCCCCGCGGCACCTGCCCCCCCCAGCATCCCCCGCTCTGACCCCCCCGGCACCTGCCCCCCCGCTCTGTCCCCCCCCAGCGCCCCCGCTCTGTCCCCCCCCGCGGCACCTGCCCCCCCCGCGCCCCGCTCTGTCCCTCCCCCGGCCCTTGCCCCCCCCCTCACCCTGCGCTCCGCGGCAGCTCCGCTGCTCCCCTCGCGCCTGTCCGCACCCCGCCGCTCCCACCAACCTGCGCTGCTCTGCGGGCCGGCGAGGGGGCGGGGCCGAGCCACAGCCCTTTAGCCAATCACAGCCCGATCCCGGCCCCAGCTGGGCGGGGCCTCCTCCCCTCCTAGCAGTCTCGGGAGCGCTCCGCCTCCTCGCTCGCTCGGCTGGGGGACCACGGCTCCCGACAGGCCCAGCGCCATAGACACCAGGGGGCGTGGCTCGCACGGGGGCGTGGCCGAGTGCTCCGGACACGCCCACCCCTTCCACCTGCTCCTTCTGGGGTTGCCATGGTGACCAGGGAGCCTTCACAAAGGCCTCTTCCAAGGCTGTGAAAGGGAGGGGCCCCCAGAGGTGCCAGCAGGACCCCATTCATGGACCCCCAGAACCTCCCCTTCACCCCACTGTGCCCCAAAGCACCGCCCCTTCACCCCACTCTGCCCCAAAGCACCTCCCCTTCACCCCAAACTTCCCCTTCACCCCACTGTGCCCCAAAGCACCGCCCCGTCACCCCACTCTGCCCCAAAGCACCGCCCCTTCACCCCAAACCTCCCCTTCACCCCACTGTGCCCCAAAGCACCGCCCCTTCACCACAAACCTCCCCTTCACCCCACTGTGCCCCAAAGCACCGCCCCTTCACCCCAAACTTCCCCTTCATCCCACTGTGCCCCAAAGCACCGCCCCGTCACCCCACTCTGCCCCAAAGCACCGCCCCTTCACCCCAAACCTCCCCTTCACCCCACTGTGCCCCAAAGCACCGCCCCTTCACCCCAAACTTCCCCTTCATCCCACTGTGCCCCAAAGCACCGCCCCGTCACCCCACTCTGCCCCAAAGCACCGCCCCTTCACCCCAAACCTCCCCTTCACCCCACTGTGCCCCAAAGCACCGCCCCTTCACCCCAATCTGCCCCAAAGCACCGCCCCTTCAGCCCAAACCTCCCCTTCACCCCACTGTGCCCCAAAGCACCGCCCCTTCACCCCAAATCTCCCCCTTCACCCCACTGTGCCCCAAAGCGCCGCCCCTTCACCCCAAATCTCCCCCTTCACCCCACTGTGCCCCAAAGCACCTCCCCTTCACCCCAAATCTCCCCCTTCACTCCACTGTGCCCCAAAGCACCTCCCCTTCACCCCAAATCTCCCCCTTCACTCCACTGTGCCCCAAAGCGCCTCCTCTTCACCCCAAACCTCCCCTTCACCCCACTGTGCCCCAAAGCACCTCCCCTTCACCCCAAATCTCCCCCTTCACTCCACTGTGCCCCAAAGCGCCTCCCCTTCACCCCAAACCTCCCCTTCACCCCACTGTGCCCCAAAGCGCCGCCCCTTCACCCCAAACCTCCCCCTTCACCCCACTGTGCCCCAAAGCGCCTCCCCTTCACCCCAAACCTCCCCCTTCACCCCACTGTGCCCCAAAGCGCTGCCCCTTCACCCCAAACCTCCCCCTTCACTCCACTGTGCTCCAAAGCACCTCCCCTTCACCCCAAACCTCCCCCTCCACCCCACTGTGCCCCAAAGCACCGCCCCTTTACCCCAAACCTCCCCTTCACCCCACTGTGCCCCAAAGCACCGCCCCTTCACCCCAAACCTCCCCCTTCACCCCACTCTGCCCCAAGCACCTCCCCTTCACCCCAAAACCTCCCCCTTCACCCCACTGTGCCCCAAAGCACCGCCCCTTCACCCAAACCTCCCCCTTCACCCCACTCTGCCCCAAAGCACCTCCCCTTCACCCCAAACCTCCCCCTTCACCCCACTGTGCCCCAAAGCACCGCCCCTTCACCCCACTCTGCCCCAAAGCACCGCCCCTTCACCCCAAACCTCCCCCTTCACCCCACTCTGCCCCAAAGCACCTCCCCTTCACCCCAAACCTCCCCTTCACCCCACTGTGCCCCAAAGCACCGCCCCTTCACCCCAAACCTCCCCCTTCACCCCACTGTGCCCCAAAGCACCTCCCCTTCACCCCAAACCTCCCCCTTCACCCCACTGTGCCAGAAAGCACTGCCCCTTCACCCCAAACCTCCCCTTCACCCCACTGTGCCCCAAAGCACCTCCCCTTCACCCCAAACCTCCCCTTCACCCCACTGTGCCCCAAAGCGCCGCCCCTTCACCCCACTCTGCCCCAAAGCACCACCCCTTCACCCCAAACCTCCCCCTTCACCCCACTGTGCCCCAAAGCACCTCCCCTTCACCCCAAACCTCCCCTTCACCCTGCTCTGCCACAACGCTTTTCTTCTTTACCCCACACCTCCTCCTTCACCCCACTGTGCCTTCAGGAACCTCCCCCTTATGCCCCAAATCTCCCACTCCATCCTGTTGTGTCTCAAGAAACAGCTCCATCCCCCCAAATCCCCCCTTTGCCTCACCCATTGCTGCACTGTTCCCACCTTAGAACGCAATCCTAGTGGGTGTTTATTCCAAAGGGGAAATTTTCTCAAGCCCCTCCCACCCCCAGAACTCAGCAACTTGCCCTCCCCACCCCCCACAAAGGCCTGCCCGGGATGAACGTGTGGTGCAGGGGTGTTGCTCAGGGACTGCTTGTTTGCGTAGAGGAGGCAGTGTGGCCTAGTGGGTGGAGCACTGAGCTGTGTTTCTATGTGCTTCTGCTACAGGCATGCTGGGTGGCCCTAGGCAAACGACTCATGCCTCAGTGTCCCCATCTGTAAAATGGGGATAACGATGCTGCGCTCCCTTATAAAGGGCTTTACAGCACTGCAACTTTCTCGCTCAGGGGTGTGAAAAAACACCGCCCTGAGCGCAGCAAGTTACAGCGCTGCAAAGTGCCAGTGTAAACAGTGCCCCAGTGCTGAGAGCCCGCCTCCCAGCACTGCAAGCTAATCCCCACGGGCAGGTGGAGTACCTGCAGCGCTGGGAGAGCTCTCCGCCAGCGCTGGGAGCTAATCCCCACGGGGAGGTGGAGTACCTGCAGCGCTGGGAGAGCTCTCCGCCAGCGCTGCGAGCTAATCCCCACGGGGAGGTGGAGTACCTGCAGCGCTGGGAGAGCTCTCCGCCAGCGCTGGGAGCTAATCCCCACGGGGAGGTGGAGTACCTGCAGCGCTGGGAGAGCTCTCCGCCAGCCCTGGGATCTAATCCCCACGGGGAGGTGGAGTACCTGCAGCGCTGGGAGAGCTCTCCGCCAGCGCTGGGAGCTAATCCCCACGGGCAGGTGGAGTACCTGCAGCGCTGGGAGAGCTCTCCGCCAGCGCTGGGAGCTAATCCCCACGGGGAGGTGGAGTACCTGCAGCGCTGGGAGAGCTCTCCGCCAGCGCTGGGAGCTAATCCCCACGGGGAGGTGGAGTACCTGCAGCGCTGGGAGAGCTCTCCGCCAGCGCTGGGAGCTAATCCCCACGGGGAGGTGGAGTACCTGCAGCGCTGGGAGAGCTCTCCGCCAGCGCTGGGAGCTAATCCCCACGGGGAGGTGGAGTACCTGCAGCGCTGGGAGAGCTCTCCGCCAGCGCTGGAGCTAATCCCCACGGGGAGGTGGAGTACCTGCAGCGCTGGGAGAGCTCTCCGCCAGCGCTGGGAGCTAATCCCCACGGGCAGGTGGAGTACCTGCAGCGCTGGGAGAGCTCTCCGCCAGCGCCGGGAGCTAATCCCCACGGGGAGGTGGAGTACCTGCAGCGCTGGGAGAGCTCTCCGCCAGCCCTGGGATCTAATCCCCACGGGGAGGTGGAGTACCTGCAGCGCTGGGAGAGCTCTCCGCCAGCGCTGGGAGCTAATCCCCACGGGGAGGTGGAGTACCTGCAGCGCTGGGAGAGCTCTCCGCCAGCGCTGGGAGCTAATCCCCACGGGGAGGTGGAGTACCTGCAGCGCTGGGAGAGCTCTCCCGCCAGCGCTGGGAGCTAAACCCCACGGGGAGGTGGAGTACCTGCAGCGCTGGGAGAGCTCTCCGCCAGCGCTGGAAGCTAATCCCCACGGGGAGGTGGAGTACCTGCAGCGCTGGGAGAGCTCTCCGCCAGCGCTGGGAGCTAATCCCCACGGGGAGGTGGGAGTACCTGCAGCGCTGGGAGAGCTCTCCGCCAGCGCTGGGAACTAATCCCCACGGGGAGGTGGAGTACCTGCAGCGCTGGGAGAGCTCTCCGCCAGCGCTGGGAGCTAATCCCCACGGGGAGGTGGAGTACCTGCAGCGCTGGGAGAGCTCTCCGCCAGCGCTGGGAGCTAATCCCCACGGGGAGGTGGAGTACCTGCAGCGCTGGGAGAGCTCTCCGCCAGCGCTGGGAGCTAATCCCCACGGGCAGGTGGAGTACCTGCAGCGCTGGGAGAGCTCTCCGCCAGCGCTGCGAGCTAATCCCCACGGGGAGGTGGAGTACCTGCAGCGCTGGGAGAGCTCAGCGCTGGGAGAGAGCGCTGGCACCGCAACCACACTCGCACTTCAAAGCGCTGCCGCGGCAGCGCTGTACAGCTGCAAGTGTAGCCATACCCTCAATCGCCGCTGTGCTAGCACAGCACACATCAAACAGCACTGATTTGTAGAGCCCTGTCCCAGGCCACAGGGTCTCGCCCGTATCCCTGGACTGGCACCTGGCACCTGGGGGTTTTCCGGCAGCATGCTCCAGGCAGCCCCTCCTGCAGAGCTCTGGTAGCAGCCCAGTGCAGCTGTCCCTACAGCCTGTGGTTGTTGCTCCTGTAGGTTCGCATGGGTGACGGGTGGGCATGCGGCTCCTGGCAGCATTCAGGGCACCCTCAGGCTGCAGCCCCCTGGGTTTTGTTTCCTCCGTCCCACCCCTAGGGGCTGGATGTGACATGCGAAGACACTGACACATCAGACCCAGCCCAGGATTGCAAAGGTTCATCCCATGGCACGGCAGGGGCAGTTCCCAACACCGCATAGGGTGACTAGACAGCAAATGTGAAAAATCAGGCCGGGGTGGGGGGGGTAATAGGAGCCTATATAAGAAAAAGACCCAAAAATCGGGACTGTCCCTAAAAAGTCAGGACATTTGGTCACCCTAACACCGCAGCAGCTACTGGACAGCGCCAGGCAGGGGTCCAGCCATCAGCAGAGCAGGGGCAATGGTGGAACTGCACCAGGGCTTAGCCCAGAGACTAGGGGGTGCTCTTGGGCCCACATCCCCTCCCCCACATACACGCCCCTCCTCTGCTCACAATGGGCCACATGCCCCCCAGCTCTTGGAAATGGCAACATCTGCCATGCAAGGGGAGGGGAGGTGCTGCCATGCAGCTCGGCTTTCACCATCCAGCAGCTGCTGCCGCCACCTCTCTGCGACTCCCAGGAACTGCTCCTAGTGCCCATGTGCCACCGGCCTGGGAGTATGGGCCTCAGCTTAGCGCGGGATGCCAGGGCCAGACTATGTTACGGGGGGAAATGAGAGCTTAGGTTTTCCTAAATCTTCCCCCCTTTTATTTATTACAGGTAAAAGAGACATTAACCCTTAGCCATCAGTTTATGACAGACCCAATGATCGAAGCATGGACAAAGCTGAATCCCTTCTCTCCTCAGGTGAGCTGCTCCAGCTGCCAAGCACGTGGTGCTGCTGGAGGATCAAAGGGCTGGGTCTGTACTGGAAGGGGAACGTTTCCCCTTGAAATCTGAGGTATCTCCTGTGTACCAGATGTCGACCTTGTAGGTCAAGAGCTGCGAAGGGCTCTAATGATGGGTGATTATGGAGGCTAAAGTGACCATCCTGCATGTGAAAGAGCAGATGAACTTACTGAGACATTTCTAGGACTGGGTGCCAGCCCCTTTCCTTGCGAATCCCAGAGGCGTTCTCAGCTCTTTCAGTGCTCTGGGCGTTAGCAGGGAAATCACTATCGCTCTCACCGTCTCTCCTGAGAGGGGTCCCTGAAAAGGGACGGGGGGACGGCAGCAGAGGGTGACTCCAATCGAATGGACTATCCCATGTTCATGATTTCTCGTGGTCTGAGGCATGGGCGGCCGGTGACCTGGCCATTGGGGGAAGCTAGGCCCTGGCCCCTCCCCTTATGGCCAAGGCCCTGCTCCTCCCTATCTGCCCCCTCCTTCCCCCACAGGAACCCAGAGCACCCCACCGGAGCAGCAACAACAACAAACACAACAAGCGGGTGGCGGAGGAAAAAACAAAACAAAAACAAAAACGAAAGAGCCACTGGAGCATAGGAAAAATTGGGGGCTGAGCACCCACTGGCAGCTCCATGCCCTGCCCCCCCGCCCCAGCTCACCTTCACTCTCCCTCCACCTCCCCTGAGCTGGCTGCCACGTCCTGCTTCTCCCCTTGCGCTGCCAGACAGCTGATTAGCGCAAGCCTGGGAGGGAGGGGTGAGGAGGAGGAATGAGACGTGCTTGGGGAAAAGGTGGGGCCAGGGCGAGGATTTGGGGAGGAAGCCAATGGGGAAGGGAGGGGCAGAGTCAGGGCGGGGCCGGGGTGGGAGTGTGAACCCCCTCCGCCTGTGCGCCGGAGGGCAAAATATCGGGACAATTCGCATCCCAGCCAAACGTCGGTCGGGACGTGGGACAAACAAGTAAATATCGGGACAGTTCTGATAAAATCGGGACGTCTGGTCACCCTACCTGGGCCAGCCAAGGCCGAGCGCTGGGAACCACAGGAGGAGGCCTGGCCTGGGGGTGGGCCGTGGATGGGGCCGTGCTAGGCTGTTTGGAAAGGCTCAGCCTACCCCTGCCTACGATACCTGCTGCCCGTGGTCTGAGGCAATTTGATTCCAGGCCTCCCAAAAATAAAAAGGGGATTACCAAAAAAGGAGGAGGGCAAAGGAGTCCAGAGCTTCCACTGGCTCCGACTGGCTCTGGGCGACGGCTTCAAGCTGGCTGCATGACGCTGCTGCGGGGGCCGCAGCGCAGAAGAAAGAGGCAACAGCAGAACCTCTGTTTCTTCTTCAGCGGCTCTGCTGATCTTAGTGGGCTGCAGTACCAGCGGGAGGAGCTTCGTTCAGAGCCGCATTGGGATCTGACCGGCTTTCTTTCCAGGACTGGCAATGGATCGTTGCTCTGCGTCTTTCAGAGAGGGCAGGGTTGAGTTGGTTCACAGCCTTCAAAGGTAGCCCCTCGGGCCTTGTCTGGCCCTCTTCCCGTGTCTCTGGTGCTGGCAGCCATGGAGCGCTGCACACGCCAGTGTCTGATGCATCCACCGTCTCCTGCAGGGATGAATGAGCCACCAATTGGCCTCAGCTACAACAGCCGTCAGTGGTTCCGTGTGACTCAGCGAGTTTCTCCATAAACCAGGAAGGAGCTGCCCCGTGATGGTGCGCCTGGTCATTTGCACTATGCGCCTGGAGACCTGAGGATCCGTAGCTCATCCTGCCACATACATCTCGTTATTTCAGCTCTTTGTCTCTAGGAATCACTGTGGGGGTCCTGGCTGTCTGGACTCACAGCCACTCTGAGAGATCCGGGCACCGGGGAAGGGGTGTAAAAACCCAGCCGACAGGCTCTGAGAGCACCTATCTGCTGTGGGAAGGGCCAGTGCCGCAGACACTGGGCTCCATCATACGTTGCTTGCCAGTTCCGACAGCTGCTTGGTACTGGGCACACCACAGCAGAATCATGTCTAGAACTTAGGCCATTTCCCGGCGCCACCTGCACAGGGACCACCCATGTGTCCACACGCACCAGACATCCCTGAAAGGTTCCAGTGTGCCCAGCTCGAGTGGCAGGAGGGGGCACCCCAGCCTCGGCTGGTGAGGAGGAGGACGTCACTGCTGGGACAAAGGGCTCCTCTGGCTGCAGACGTTCTTCCTCATTCCCCTGGTCTTTCTGACTGGTTTCAGGCAGCTGCCCCCATGCACCTCCTCGTGGTGCGGCATGAACGTAGGAACGGCCACACTGGGTCAGCCCAATGGTCCAGCTAGCCCAGCGTCCTGGTGCCAGCGGCCCTGTGGTGACTTTAGAGTGGGGGGACCAAGCTCAGGGCAGACTGTGACGAACCAGGGCACAAACCCCACATTGGTTGTGAGCTCTGGACTTTGAATTCACCAACCAGTTATCAAGGGTGAACTCCTATAACTGCCTTAGAATGGAGTCCCAGACAGTCCCCTTGGGTTCTCCAATCTGTCCTGCCACCCAGGTGAGCCTGTCTTTGTGCTAGATGGTCCCTTACACCAAGAATTGCAGCAATAGGCAGATTCCTGCCAAGGACCAGTCACTTACCCCAGGTCAGTTGCACCTCAGATCTCACAGCAAAGAGCCAATCATATAATAAACTCCACACCACATTATCGGTAGGAAAAAGGAGGATGAGCATTACCTACAAGGTTAACGTGGGCAAACGTACGTACACCAATGAGTTACACACTTCCGTTTCAAACGGTGAGAGCAACTCTAACCAGCACACTCTGTATGGCCTTTAGGGCTAAGCCAGGCAAAGCAGCCTGGCCCCCAAAGCTGCAGCAATGGGGGACAGTGTCTCTATTCTCTTCCCCTCCTTCTGCCCTGAGCTGCAAACTCAGCGAGTGGGAGGAACGCACCAGCTAGGCTCAGCTGTGTGGGGAGAGTGACAACAAAATATTTTGTCCTATTTCTGGCCAGTGTCACTGGGCTTGCCATGGTGAGCAGGACAGAACAACCTCTACTGGCATCCAGCAGGTCACACCGGTCACCATCTCTCTCCTGGCTGCGAAGTCACACGCTCAGAATGCACCACCTTAGCCATCACCGCACCACACAGGATGCAGCTGCTGTAAACACAATCCCAGTGCTACATACACAATGGTGGGGTCTAAATTAGCTGTTACCACTGTGATGTTGTTAGGTAATAAAGCAAGTCCTCACTCACCTCTCCAGCACCCGAGTTCGTGCGGAGTTGGTATGGGCACACAATTCTGTCAGAGACCAGACACCAATGCGTTGATCAACGGGCTCACACTATCGCAAAAGCTTTAGAATAAGTGTGGCCCCTTTATTAGGGGTGAGCATCAATATTTATACACAGAAGTAAACAAAGTGATTAATAAAAGATAATGGTCATGCATAATCAATCAAGATTTTACAGGAAAAGCAAGTTTAACAAGTAAATGCATAGAGATAAAGGCTAATGGCTACTTGATAAAGGGGGTGTCATGAGTAGTTTGCAGGTCAGTGCTTTGTTCGATAAAGGGTTCAGAAAGGATTATGCAGAGACGGCCAGTCTGGGTGTGTTTTGGCTCCAAAGTTCACCAAAAGTTAGACCCAACATTCCTCCATTTGTAGCTTTGAGATAACTATTAATCAAAAGCTACACCCTATTTCAAGATCTCAAGGGCCGCTTGGCAATTTCAGCCTGGGCCAATTCGAAGAGAGTAAGGCTTTTAGCTGAAGTGGGAAAAAGAATAAACTGACTTACATGAGTTTATGAGGGAGGGGACACACTGACTACAGCAACACAGTATTATAAGGACTACTATGGCCCCAACCAACACCCACCAAGAGGTTTTTAAACCCACCCAAGTCCGGGCAGCCAATTCCATAAGGCTCCCCACCAATCATAAGGTGGGCTGGCCAGAGGAGTAGTTTTAGCCATTTTCCCTTAGGTGTTTGGTACGTTGAAAAGTGTCAGAGTAGGTGTCATTTACAAAAACACAGCATTCTTCATTTATGAGGGCGCAAGTTCCTCCCTGGGCTGCTAACATCATATCTAAAGCCATTCTGTTTTGCAAAGCTAACTGGCGCAGCTGGGACATTTCCCCGGCCTGATTTTCAAATAGGGTTGCAGTTTCATTGGTCAAAGATTCTAATAGTCCCTGTAGACGGATGATAGCACCCTTCAAGCTAGTGTGACCAGCCCACCGCTGCCAGGACAAACCATCACGGAGATTAATATCTCTGTCAGTTTCACGGATGTTACGAACGTGGGGAAAATGAGGGGGAGTGAGGGAGATGCGAGAAGGCGGTGCTAGCCATGCCAAATAACATGACCCTGCCCAATCAGGGGAGAGAAAATAATAAGCCTGGGCCCGCACACCACGTATGTTCCATATAATGCGTTTTGGGTATTCATTTCTCAAAGTAGGAGGTAACCCACCACCCGTTGTACCACTGTTCCCCTGGTAACGCAGAGGGGTCGTTGTGTGAACTGCAGAGGCACAATTTGGTAGTGTTGTCCTCAAAGGGCAGTGTAGTACTGCTTGAGCAGTTGTAGAAGGCAATTGTGTATCCTTTAACAATTAGTTGGACACCCTCGAGATCTGAGCAGGGCTTTTTAAAAACTGACTCTGAAAACCTGCCCCTCCATGAAAAAGTTGAAAAGGTTGATCGGGGTGAGGGATCCACATATGGGATAAGTGGGATGCGCAAGGCTTGAAGCCAAGATTTTTTACTAAAGGCGGTGCCATTAAAATATATGTTGCATTACTTGTTCCCACAAAAGTTGACCCTTTTTCTTTAACAAAACACAGTGATCCTGTTTGATTGGTTACCCTGAGATATTTGTTAATTGGCACTTCTGTTTTGTCCCATGTAAGATTGGGTTGGACTGGATCTTTTATTCTAGTCGGTGGCATCCAAGTCATATTAGCATGGGTTAGGGGAATGGTGGTGAAGGGGAGTCCCTTGTGCTGCATTTACTGGAATGAGTACATACCCAGCAATCACTTCTATTCCTAAATACGAGTTTTAACCTCGTGGGAATATCTAATAAAAGCATTATCTTCATAAGCAGAAAATAAACTAAAAAAGCTAAAAAACATACAGTTGTCAGAATAAAGGGTCCTCTCATTTTTTTCGAGTCAATTTAAGTCTAATGTCTGAGAGAGGTAAGCTGGTCCACTGGTCGAAGGCAGTGTCCTCAGTGGTGACAAGAGCTGCTGGTCCGTCACTGTGGTCCACTACGGCTGGCTTGACGTGGGAGTGGTGGATCCAAGATTGCGTCCTTCCAGGAAACACTGCAGTCTGGGTTGTCAAAAGAAACTGGTGGGGTTCAGTAAACCTTGGCTGGAGGGTGTCGTCACGATACGAACTTTTTGGCCCAGACGAAGTCCCCTGGTTGGAAACGGGTGGATTTGTTCCTCCAGCGGCACGGTCTGGGAAACTGCGAGGCTTTCCAAAGGGTACGGAGGCGAGCCTGTAGGGAGAGAAACTGACACGCGGTCATATGATCCCCTCCCAATAGTGAAACATCAGCACGTGGTAGCGCCCCGCCTTTGAAAGGGGGTTGTCCATAGAGCAGTTCAAAGGGGGATAATTCCAATGCGCGGGTTGGATGAGTACGAAGGTGAAACAGGACCAAGGGAAGTACCTGAGGCCACTTTAATCCTGTTTCCTGACAGTATTTAGCCAATGTAAACTTAAGTTCCCTATTCATACGCTCAACTTTTCCGCTAGACTGGGGGTGGTAGGGTGTATGAAAGGAGTGTGAAATGCCCAGTCCTTGTTCTAAATGGCCAAGGACATGACCAGTAAAGTGAGGTCCGCGATCTGAGTTGAGCACAAGAGGGATGCCAAAACGGGGTACAATATCTCTAAGGAGAATTTTCGCCACTGGGGCAGCAGTACAATTAGCAGTAGGAAAAGCTTCGACCCAGGAAGTCAGAGGGCAAACCAAAACAAGGAGGTGCTTTTTCCCAAAAGCCTTTGGCATATCTGCAAAGTCAATTTGAAGATGTTGAAATGGAGCAGCAGGCGGAGGTCTTCCACCCTTAATTTTGTTAAGAGGCGGAGCAGGTCCATTACGCTGACATGTGCTGCATGCTTTCACTATTGATAGGCAATAGGGTTGAATGCCTGGAGCATACCAAAAGCGAGCGATAGTTCCACGAGGGCGTGCGTGCCGTAGTGACCCCCTTTATCATGGTGCCAGCGAACTGCCACGGGGTACGTGGAGCGAGGGAGGCAGGCTCGGCCATCTGGCATAAGCCAGGTCCCTTTGACCAGAGTGGCCCCGAGGCTTTCCCACGATTGTAGTTCAGCAGCGGGGTACTGGTACGGGGTGCGGTGGAGTAAAGGAGGAGGCTGCAATAGCCAATGTGGGCATGGCTAAAGGTAAGGTGTGGCAGCCTTCTTGGCCGGAGGCGTCAGCCAGGGCATTCCCCGGGTAACGTGGGCTACTATCTTTAGTATGGGCCCGGCAGTGAACTACAGCCAGGACAGAGGGTTTTTTGGAGGGCGTCCAAAAGCTTGTGGATGAGGGGGAGGTGCTGAATGGGTTTACGGGCAGCTGTCTGGAAAACTCGAAACTCCAGAGGTGGATATGACAATGCACAACTCCAAAAGCGTATTTGCTATCAGTAAAAATGGTAACGGTACTTACCAGCGGCCAAACTGGCAAGCTCGGGCCAGGGCATAGAGTTCAGTGGCTTGGCTCCCCAGTTGCCTGGCAGTGAGGCGGCCTCTTGAATGTCCCATTCAGAGGTGACAGCATAACCAGTGAACGCTTGCCATCAACATAGAAGGAGCTTTCGTCCAAGAAGAGGATGCAATCGGGATTGTCCAGTGGCACGTCTCCAAAGGTTGTCCCTTATCTGTTAAGAGCTTGGAAACTAACTTCCACACAGTCGTTGCTGATCCTGGAGGACTGGCAGGTCAGAAAGCAAGGTAGCTGGATTAAGGGTCCACACCTTTCAAAAATTAGGTTAGTGTCTTCTAAGAGTTCGGCCTATAGCTGTTGCTGACGATGGGCCGAAAGACTTGGGTTGTGCCCCTACGCAGAAGGGCTGACAAGGCATGAGAGGTCCAAACCGTGGTAAAATGACCCAGGGTTAGGCTCTTTGCCTTTGTGATCAGCAGGGCAGCTGCTGCCAGAGTCCGGGTGCAGGATGGGGTTCCCTGAGCGACAGGGTCGATTTGCTGAGAGTAAAAAGCAAGCGGGAAATGGTGGGGCCCGCTCAGCTGGGTAAGGACACCACTAGCAATTCCGCCCCTCTCGTGGACAAAAAGGTGAAAGGGTTTGCTGTAATTGGGGGGGGAGAGACATGGAGGAGGCCACACTGTCCTTGAGTAACTGAAAGGCTGAATAGTGTCCGGGGACCACTGCAAAGGGTCAGGAGCAAGGTTAGCAGTGAGTCGGTGGAGCGGTTGCTTAACTCCCCGCAGGATGGCAACAGGGGCGACAGAAGCCAATAATCCTAAGAAACCTCGAAGTTGTTTCTTGGTGTTCATAGAGGGCAGTTTTTGAATGTCTTTATGCGGGCTGGGTCCATCTGTCTTCCCTCTGGGGTTAACAGGAAGCCCAGATATCGGACCTTCTGTGAGACCCACTGAATCTTTTTAGGGTCTACCTTGTGGCCTCTGGGTGTAGGTATAATAAAAGGCCTTACCCATCGATGCGGAGGGCAGCTTCTTCGCGATTACCTAATAGGATGTCATCTACGTATAGGACCATGTGGATCCCTGCGGACTGGTGAAACCTTCCAAGTCGTGGCGGAGGCACTGGCTGAAAATCGTGGGCTGTCTCTGTAGCCTTGAGGAAGTCGTTGCCAGACATAACGTTGTCCCTCCCAGGTGAAACCAAAGAGATACTGAGAGTCTGGGTGCACAGGAATGCTGAAAAAAGCTGATTTTAAGTCAATAACAGTGAACCCCCTCAGCATCCCAGGGGATTTAGCTGATGATAGTAGCTGGGTCAGGAACTACTGCATGAAGAGGGACCACATACTGATTAACACTCGTAGATCCTGTACAAAGCGCCAACTGAACAGGGTCTCCGTTCTTTTTAGGAGGCTTTTTGACAGGCAGTATAGGGGTGTTACAGGGAGTGCGCTGAGGGCGGACTAGCTTTTGTGCAATGAATCCCTCGATAATGGGGCGGATTGCCCTCCCGGGCTTCCAGCGACAGGGGGTATTGAGGGACTGACGGGGGGGTTAAGGAAGGCTTCACCTGAATCCTTACGGGTTCTGCCGAAAGGAGCAGGCCAACATCAGTGTCAGAAATTCCCCAGAGGGTTGAAGGCAAGTCAGTGAGGTCAGGGGAGAGAGAGGGGGGTGTTTCCCAATTACCCTGAGTAGGGGCCGAATCTCCTAACACTGTCATCAATAATCCTACCCCTTCAGGAGTGCAGGTTAAAGTAGCCTCAAGCTTACAGAGTAAATCCCGGCCCATCAAAGGGATCGGACAAGCTGGGGAAAAAGAAAACGGTGAGGAAAACATTTATCAGCATAAACAACATTCAAAGGCAAAGTGAGTTCCAGAGACTGTGGGTTGCCCTCCACCCCAGTCGCAGTTTTAACCTCAGAGGATAGCCAGGGAGAGGGGCATGATTTAAAAGAGAGAAAGTAGCCCCAGTATCAATGAGGAAAGAGAACAGGCAGTCCCTGGACTGAAAAGGGTTTAAACGAGGCTCTTTGCTGGGAGGGGAGAAAGTGAGAAAGGAGCCGGCTAAAGACATTAAGGAAATAAGACCATCACATTGTTTGCCTTCGCCCCCTGGGTACCGTCATTGAGGAGGCTGAGTTTGCTGCGGCTGCTGCTGTTTCCCGTAGTTGATCCAGGCCTGGAGGAATGGGCTGAGATGGTGGTGCAGGGTGTATTCCTCACCTTGTGTAAGCATCTGCGGATGCAACCAGACCCTATGGGCGTCCCAGGGGCATTCACGTTAAAGTGACCGGGCTGTCCGCACTGAAAAACAATTTCCTGATGGCTGGGGTCGCCCGGACCCTCTTCCCGAGCACCCTGGAATCCCCTGCCACGGCCACGGCCTTTGCCTCGAACACCGCCGTGAAAAGCTAAAGCCTCAGCTTATATTCTTTCCTTTTTCGCTTTCTTTTTACTACTTTCCCTTTCTTTCCTCCTGGCAAAATCAGCTACGTCCAACACTGAAGTGACTGACTCACCTCCCCAACCAGGGCGAAACTTTAAGAAGTAATCCCTTAAAGGGGGCACCGACTGTTCACAAAAAATTAAATAAGAGTAGGGTGGTCTGCTTCTCTCTCAGGATCCATCTGAGTGAACATTCGGGCCCCCTCCAATAGCCTCGACCGAACTTCTGGGCGGCTCATCAGATTCCTGCCGAATCTGCATGAACTTAGCCTGATTAAGGCGAGCGGCGAGCCATTTCCTTGAGTCTCTCTAACAATCGCTCTCTATCTGCTCGCAGCTGAGTCAGCCTTGGCTGAGTCCAGTCTAGGGGATTCCAGCCAGCGCCAGGATCCCGCCTATCCCTCCAAGTAGATTAACTGCATTGCTATCTCCCCATTTCATTTCTGCCATCCACAATCAAAACTCTACTTAACAACTGATTCCACATCCGTATAAGTAGGATTATAACTTAAAAACAATCTTTCTAGAAGTTCTATGATCGTTCGGGGATTTTCCCCAAAAGAACCCTGACAACTGTCCCCACTCTTTCAAGTCCCATTCTAGCCATCCTTTATATTCCACAATACTAGCATGTTGTAACCGTCCATCATTGCCCATATAAGGTTGATCGTGCACCTGTAAAGGCATCCTCTAACTATACTTTCCTCGGGGGGGGGGGCATGCACCCTGCCGTACCTGCTTGGACATAAGCCCTAGTAAACTACTCCTCCGAGGTTTGCCCCTCCATTTCCTCCTCATCCTTCTGCAGAAATTCCAATCTGGTATCCTGCAGATTCCCCTCTGCTACAAGGAGAGAGTCCCCCTGCGGAGGAAATAGGGGCAGGTGCAGAGGGGACCAGCTGACAGAGTCAAAACACGCCGTGGTCTACACCCTTCATCGAAATAACCTGGAGGGGGTTCACTCTCGGGAGAGTACCTGACTGCCATATTTTTAAAGATTTCCACAGCTCTGCTGCTGTGTCCCAACAAAACCAGTAACATAACTGTCCCGGATGGTCTTTTTCGATCTGGCTCTTTACTCCTCTTAAGGCAGCCTGTTCGAAAGAGCCATACGAAGGCCACCTCATCTCCGGGTCGGCCAATACCCGGGTATACCCAGTCCAATTCCTTACACATAGTGTGTACAATTTCTTCCTAGACATTCCTGTCTGTACTGGGAGTTTCCCTTCAGTTCCATAACTATTTACAATCCCCAACGGACTCTCAAGAGGCACGCTAGTCCCTTGACCCATGGTGTCTGACAGGAGCCCTCCAACTGGCGTTTACCCTGCTGTCCAATACACGACCCCTCAATATTGAATTGGCTGGGAGAAATCTCCTGTGGCGCCTTGCCAATTCATATATGAGTGGTCTGACCACTGGACAGAGGTACCCGCACCAGAAGGTATCCCGGACGAGCCCCCAAATTGTTAGGTAATAAAGCAAGTCCTTACTCACCTCTCCAGCACCCGAGTTCGTGCGGAGTGGGTATGGGGCACACAATTTCTGTCAGAGACCAGACACCAATGCGTTGATTAACGGGGCTCACACTAATCCCAAAAGCTTTAGAATAAGTGGTGGCCCCTTTATTAGGGTGAGCATCAATATTTATACACAGAAGTAAACAAAGTGATTAATAAAAGATAATGGTCATGCATAATCAATCAAGATTTTACAGGAAAAGCAAGTTTAACAAGTAAATGCATAGAGATAAAGGCTAATGGCTACTTGATAAAGGGGGTGTCATGAGTAGTTTGCAGGTCAGTGCTTTGTTCGATAAAGGGTTCAGAAAGGATTATGCAGAGACGGCCAGTCTGGGTGTGTTTTGGCTCCAAAGTTCACCAAAAGTTTAGACCCAACAATGTTATGAGTATAATATAATATTTCATTGAAAGGTGACAGGCCAGAAAGAGTTAATTAACTCACCTCACCGACTGACCTGACCCATGGGTGAACCTTAAGAACTGGTTAGCAAGATCTGTAAATGAATAGAGCTTTGAAATGCAAGTCTGCATTGTTAGAGGTAAAAGGGGAGATGTTTGCTCAGGTCTTGGGATGTTAGCAAACAAGTCTTGTCTATTGCAATAGTTTTAATTCAAAGATCAAAAAAGGAATATTAGCATTTAAGATGATACTTGAGTGAAATAGTATTATTGTCTCTGTGTCTCTTTGAAGGTTGTGGTAACCTGTATCTGAACTGTTCAATGGATAAACTACCCTGTGCTAATTGCCAGGATGTTTGGGAGAAGGAGTTAAGCCTATTGTTTTCACAGGCCAAAAGGCTGCTGGAAATGTATAAGAAGCCTGGGACACGATCCTGCTTCATCTCAGATCTGCTTTGGGTTTCAAGAGGGGGGAAACTTTAAGCCACAAGGACTGAGATCCCCAGTCATTGACTGGAGCCACCCTGAATATGGAAATTGGACTATAACCTATGGACTATTTTTAAAAGGACTTTTGGCAACTACAAGCTCACCTCTACTATGTATCTGAACCTCAAGAATTGAATTCAAGTCTATATGTAGTATTGATCTTTTAACCAACTCTCTCTCTCTTTTCTTTTCTAATAAATTTTAGCTTAGTTACAAGGATTGGCTATAGCGTGTATTTGGGTAAGATCTAGGTTATAATTGGACCTGGGTATGTGGCTGATCCTTTGGGATTGGAAGAACCTTTTCTTTTATATGATGAAGTAAGATTTTCAGGAATCATCATCATTTCTGACAGGTGTGTCTGGACAGAGGCCTGAGGCTGGGCACTTTAAGGGAACTGCATGGTTTGGACTTCTAAGTAACCAGTGAGGTACTATAGAAACTGTTTTGTGCTGGCTTGGTAAATCTAAGTATTGGAATAACCACCAGCGTTTGGGGTTTGTCTGCCCCGTTTTGTTTGCAGTTCACCCTGATTGAGTGACCTCAGCTGGCTCCCACGGGCAGCACCATCACAACCACTCAGGAAAGATCATGGAGTCACTGTGGCGAGTTCTCTGAAAATATCCACTCAATGTGCAGCAGCAGCCAAAAAAGCAAACAGAATGTTGGGAATCATTAGGAAAGGGATAGATAACGAGACAGAAAATATCATATTGCCTCTATATAAATCCATAGTATGCCCACATCTTGAATACTGTGTGCAGACGTGGTCTCCCCATCTCAAAAAAGATCTACTGGAATTGGAAAAGGTTCAGAAAAGGGCAACAAAAATTATTAGAGGTCTAGAACAGCTTCCATATGAGGAGAGATTAATAAGACTGGAACTTTTCAGGTTAGAAAAGAGATGGCTAAGGGGGGATATGATTGAGGTCTATGACTGGTGTGGAGAAAGTAAATAAGGAAGTGTTATTTACTCCTCATAATACAAGAACTAGGGGTCACCAAATGAAATCAATACGCAGCAGGTTAAAAAACAAACAAAAGGAAATATTTCTTCACACAACACACAGTCGACCTGTGGAACTCCTTGCTGGAGGATGCTGTGAAGGTCAAGACCATAACAGGGTTCAAAAAGAACTAGATAAATTCATGAAGATAGGTTCTGTGACAGGTTGGATCACAGAACCCCCTTGGGGCTGCCAACTGTTGTGCCAAGACTACTACTGCCCCTGCTTTCTTGCCCTGGCAGCTTGGGACTTCAGTGCCCTGCCCGATTTGCGCCAGACCCGATGGCCTGCTGCAAAACCAGAACCAGGCCTGAACCACGTCACCTAACAGCTGTAGGCTTAAACTGAAAGCAGCTTAAGAAGTGTTCCTGTCTTTAACACTCAGGGTACGTCTACAGTACGAAATTATTTTGAAATTATTCTATTCAAATTTTCTAAAGCAATTTTATACATTTGGTCTTGTGTGTCCCCACTAAAGCGCATGAATTCAGCGGAGTGCGTCCACAGTACCAAGGCTGGCATTGAACGTTGGAGCGGTGCCCTGTGGGTAGCTAGCCCACAGTTCCCGCAGTCCCCACCACCCATTGGAATTCTGGGTTAAGCTCCCAGTGCATGATGGGGCAAAAACATTCTCGCGGGTGTTTCTGGGTGTCTGTCGTCAGTCGTTCCTCTCTCCATGAAAGCTATGGCTGCGCCTTTTTGGTGTGCAGATGCCATACAGCTTTCAGCAGACAGTGCAGTGCGCTGCACTGCTTCTCTCCTGGTACTATGAATCCACCTCGCATTTCCTCTCATCTTTCAATGTAAGCTCTGTAAGTATCTACTCTCTCTCTTCCTCATCGACCACTTCCGCTGCCAACTCTGCTCGGCCATCGTGAACCAAGCAGCACCACTTCTCCATGTTGTCTGTCCTGGGCTCCCGCCTCCATGAAAGCTACAGAAGACAACCATTTCCCACCTTTTTTCAGCTATCGTGGACCGAACAGCACCTCTTCCGCTGTCACTCTGCTCTCCTATGTTTTGCGCCCTTTTTCCAGGATTACCCATGCAGGCATCATAGCGCAGGAAGCATGGAGCCCACTCAGATCGCCACTGCACTTTTGACCATTGTAAATATCTCATGCATTATCCAGCAGTATGCGCAGTACCTTCAAAAGCGGATGAGGAAGCGACGACAGTGCGATTACTATACTGATGAGGACATGGACACAGACGCTCCTAGAAACACGGCATGTGGCGATTGGGAGATCATGGTGGCATTGGGCCAGGTTCATGCTGTGGAACACCGATTCTGGGCCTGGAAAACAAGCACGAACTGGTGGGACCACGTAGTGTTGCAGGTCTGGGATGATTCCCAGTGGCTGTGAAACTTTCGTATGCGTGGGGCCACTTTCATGGAACTCTGTGACTTGCTGTCCCCTCCCCTGAAGTGCAAAGACACCAGAATGAGAGCAGCCCTCACCATTGAGAAGCAAGTGGCCATAGCACTGTGGAAGCCTGCAATGCCCAACAGCTACTGGTCAGTCAGGAATCAGTTTGGAGTGGGGCTGGAGTGCTGCAAGTAGCCAGCGCAATCATTGACCAGCTGCTATCAAGGGTAGTGACTCTGGGAAATGTGCAGACCATCATGGAGGCCGTTAATGCGCTGGGGTTCCCTTACTGCGGTGGGGCGATAGACAGAACGCATATCCCTATCTTGGACCCGGCACACTGGGGTGGCCAGTACATAAACCACAAGGGGTACTTTTCCCTGGTGCTGCAAGCACTGGTGGATCACATGGGACGTTTCACTGACATCCACGTGGGATGGCCAGGAAAGGTGCATGACGCTCGCATCTCAGGAACTCTGGTCTGTTTGATCAGCTGCAGGAAGGGATTTACTTCCCAGGCCAGAAAATTTCTGTTGGGGATGTTGAAATGCCTGTAGTTATCCTCGGTGACCCAGCCTACCCCTTAATGCCATGACTCATGAAGCCATACACAGGCACACTGGACAGTAGTAAGGAGCAGTTTATCTATAGGCTAAGCAAGTGCAGAATGGTGGTAGAATGTGCTTTTGGACGTGTAAAAGTGCGCTGGTGCAGTTTACTGACTTGGTTAGATCTCAGCACAACCAATATTCCAATTGCAATTGCTGCTTGTTTGTGCTCCACAATATCTTTGAGAGTAAGGGGAAGACGTTTATGGCGGGGTGGGAGGTTGAGGCAACTCACCTGGCAGTCAATTTCACACAGCCAGACAACAGGGCGATTAGAAGAGCGCAGCAGGGCACACTGTGCATCAGAGAAGCTTTCAAAGCTAGCTTCATGACTGGCCAGGGTACGGTGCGACAGTTGTGTTGGTTTCTCTTGAAGTTACCCATCCCCTATATAAATGAAAGGAAATAAAGTCACAATTGTTTAAAAAACAGTTATTATTTATTGCACAACACATTAAGAAAAATCAGAAGGTAGACCGGGGGAGGGCAGGGGTATTGGGTTAGAGAGGTGGAGGAGGAGGAGGAGGAGGAAAGGACAAGTCCAGAAACCAAATCAAAATTTTGAATATGCCAGCTTTCTGCTGCTTGTGCAATCCTCTGGGGTTGGTGTGTGGGTCTCCGTAGCCTTCTCCCCCTTCCCCCCCCCCAGCATGTTCTTGGGCGTCTGGGTGAGGAGGCCATGGAACTTGGGGAGGAGGGAGAGCAGTTATACAGGGGCTGCAGCAGCAGTCTGTGGTCTTGCTGCCTTTCCCACATAAGATCCACCATACAGCAGAGCATGTCAGTTTGCTCCCCTATGAGCTTGACCATAGCATCCTGCCTGCTCTCATCGCGCGCGTCCCTCCTCTCTTCGTGTTCCTGTAATGCTTTACGGGACTCTTGCAATTGTTTGCCTCCACACATTCAGCTGGGCCCTATCAGTGTGAGAGGACTGCATGAGCTCGGCAAACATGTCGTCCTGAGTTTGTTTTTTCCACCTTCTAATCTAGACCAGCCTTTGGGACGGAGTAGATAGGGCCGCGTTGAAACATTTGCACATGTGGGAGGAGAAAAAGGGAGGGTAGTATTTTAAAAGATTCATTTCAGAGAACAAAAGGGACACTCTCAGTGAAACAGGCAATTCATAGTACACAGCACATGTTCTTTCTGTACAAGGTCACATTTTGCCTCTCATACTGAAGTGCCTGCCACCTTGGTGTGAGTAAGCCATTACACACGGCTGGGCAACAGAATTCAGCTTGCAGGCAGCCATGGTAAGCCCTAAGAGCACGCGGGGTTCTGCTTCTTCTGCATTCATTTCAAGGCTTTCAAACTGCTGGGCCCCCTTTCCTATAGCAAGCAATGCCTGGTGGGTTTGCCATAGAAAAGGTGGTCCTGTGGGCTCTCTGGGATGATCGCTTCACACAACACCCCACACCCACCGCGTGGCTCCAATGAGGCTCTGAGCAGGGATGAGCCCTTTAAACTAAACGTGAACAGCCCAGCGTGGCTGGGTTTCACTCCCTGCCCCTCACCATGTGGCTTCGATCAGGCTCTCACTCACCAGACGTGCCTTCTCCAGGGTCATGGTCCGGGAGCCTGCCTTGGGAGTGAGGGGAGGCTATTGGCTCCAGCATTAAGAGTAGTGCCCTGCTAGGCTGGGAAACGAATTCCCCACTTGCTGCCTATGCATGGTCCTCCTCCTCCTCCTTGTCCTCCAATGTCTCTTCTTCCTCGCTCCGTGCAACTCCCTCCTTGCAGGTGTCCACAGACAGTGGTAGGGTAGTGGTGGCGTCACCCCCCATAATTGCATGTAGCTCATGATAGAAGTGGCATGTATGGGGCTGTGACCCACAGTGCCCATTCGCCTCCCTGGCTTTTTGGTACGCTTGCCTGAGCTCCTTGATTTTTGTACAACACTGATCTGTGTCCCTGGAGTAGCCTCTTTCCGTCATGGCCCTGGAGACTTTAGCGTGCCTATTTGCATTTCTTTTTTTGGAACATAGTTCTGCCATAACAGATTTGTCTCCCCAGCATGCAATGAGATCCAGTACCTCCATGCTGGAGCTCGTCTGCGAATCCAGGACTGTGTGGTCTCTTGTGATGGTGGACTCCGCATGGTCACCTGTGATGGTGGACTGTGCTGATGGTCACCTGTGCTGATGGTGACCAAACAGGAAATGAAATTCAAAAGTTCCTGGGACTTTTACTGCCTACGTGGCTAGTGCATCGGAGTTGAGAGTGATCATGAGGGAACATTCTGGGATAGCTCCCGGAGGCAAATAACATCGAATTGCATTGACAGTACCTGTAACCCGGAACTCCGATCTCAATTTTAGCACGACTCCACTTGCCGAGGTGGAGAACAGAAATCGGCTTAAAGAGCCCTTTAAATTGAAAAAAAAACTGTTTAGTCGTGGACGGAATCAGTTTTATTTTGAATTAACTCAGCTAATTACAAAATAGCCATTTACTGTAGACCGGGCCCAACTCCCCATGGGGTCCAAACTCCAAATAAATCAGTTTTACCCTGTATATAAAGCTTATACAGGGTAAACTCACAAATTGTTTGCGCTCTATAACATCGATAGAGAGATATGCATTTCCCTCAGGTATTAATACATACTCTGGGTTAATAAATAAGTAAAAAGTGATTGTATTAAATACAGAAAGTAGGATTTAAGTCAAGGGTTCTCAAACTGGGGAGCAGGACCCTTCAGGGGGTCGCAAAGTTATTACATGGGGAGTCGTGAGCTGTCAGCCTCCACCCCAGACCCCGCTTCACCTCCAGCATTTATAATGGTGTTAAATATATAAAAAGGTATTTTTAATATATAAGGGGGGGGTCGCACTTAAGAGGCTTGCTATGTAAAAGGGGTCACCAGTACAAAAGTCTGAGAACCCCTGATTTAAGTGGTTCCAAGTAATAGCTGTAGCCTGATTTAGGGTTACTGATAATTTTTATTTTATTTTATTGAATTAATTAATAATATTAATAATAATGAATCATTTATATTAATTAGTAAGAGTTTAGGTTCGCCAATCTGTTTGATCAGAAGATAAAAGTTCTTGTCCCAAATCAGGCTTCACAGAATTTACAAAGGACCCCCGGGGGTATGACAGGAAGTTCACACTGAGACACATATAGCCTTAAAGATTTTTTGTTAAAATCAATAATAGTAAGTAAATGGTAAAATAACCAGATTTACAATTGCATTACTGCTATTCAAAAGATACATATGATAATATAGTGTTATATGCCACAAAGCTTTGGTTAATATACTCACACCCTTCCTTGATAACCTGGTGGTAAGAGACACAGGATCAGCCTTGCACTTCTGCTTTCTCAGTTTCTGAGTGAGGGATGCAGTGCTTAGACAAAACTAATGCTCGAGCTATTAAAGCGAATTCAGGGTTTACTTGACTAACAAACTTAAAACAAAACGTAATAAACAAGGAATAAAACTTAGGGAAACTGAGCTTAGCCTAGTTCCTTGGAAACTTAAAGTTTAAGAAGAACAAATATAGCCTACTAATCATAGCAGTCATCGTCGATCGATAGAATAGATAGAGTGGAGGAAGTAAGTGAGAATAGAGTAAAGTGAGAATGGAGTACTCTATCGAGGTGGGTCACCTCTTTTATAGGGCAAAGTGTCGGAAATCCTTACTCCCATGCCCAAATTTCATTCCTCACCCACAAAATGTTAGGGTACTCTTACCCCATAAGCTAGAATGTATGTGCGTATTGATGACATGTGCCTACACACATATGTTGCCTTGGGGTGTACCTGTTAAGTCTGTGGGTACAACACTGAACCACCCCCCCATGCCATTCTCCATTGTCTATGGGTCTAGATAAAAGGTCACAGACATAGGCGTGGGTACTCATCTATTTAGGCATAAGATAAACAAGATAAAGGTCAACTTTACTTTCTGGGTAAAAGGGCCCAATATAGATATGCTAACTTTGCTTTAGCGTAACATACAGGATATGGCCTGTAAGTCTCTTGCATTACAGCCAAACTTACTTGAATATAAATTTATAAACCTATTACAATAAACCAAATACTTCAACCATAAGAAATAGATAGAAAGATATACATACAAGCAAGCATGTTAGTCCTATAGGCAACATAGCAAACGGAACAAAGTGAATTACCAAGCAAAATAAAATAAAACATGCACGTCTATGTCTAATACAGTAATAAAACTGAATACAGATAAAACTTCACACTTAGAGGAGTTCCAGTGAGCTTCCTTTTACAGGCTAATCTCCTTCTAGTCTGGGTCCAGCAATCACTCACACCCCCTGTAGTTACTGTCCTTTGTTCCAGTTTCTTTCAGGTATCCTTGGGGGTGGAGAGGCTCTCTCTTGTGCCAGCTGAAGACAAAATGGAGGGTTCTCCCAGCGGTTTAAATAGACTTTCTCTTGTGGATGGAGACCCCCTCCTCTCTCCTATGCAAAGTCCAGCTACAAGATGGAGTTTTGGAGTCACATGGGCAAATCACTTGTCCATGCATGACTCAGAAATTACAGGTAGCAGCCATGGTTCACATGTTGCCTGGAACGTCCTCAAGTAGACTTCTTATGTGGATTGGAGCCTTCCAAGATCCATTGTCCATTAAGTGCTTCTTGATTGGGGCACTTAACTTGCACATTCCTTTCTCAAGAAGCTGCCCAAACGCTTAACTAAGGCTACTTAGAAATCAAGCAAGTACACAGCCAATATTCATAACTTTGAACACAAAAATGAGGCATGAATACAAATAGAAGAAATAGATTCAGTTGATCATAACCTTTACAGAGATATGTTACATGGCATATGTAATGTCATATATACATTTATAAGCATATTTCCATAAAGCCTTATGGGGTGCAACATCACAGGTCCATCAATGGCTATTAGCCAGGCTGGGCAGGGATGGTGTCCCTAGCCTCTGTTTGCCAAAAGCTGGGAATGAGCGACAGGGGATGGATCACTTGATGATTCCCTGTTCTGTTCATTCCCTCTGGGGCACCTGGCATTGGCCACTGTTGGAAGACTGGACACTGGGCTAGATGGATCTTTGGTCTGACCCAGTGTGGCTGTTCGTAATAAGAACATAAGAAAAGACGGTTACTCACCTTTGTAACTGTTGTTCTTCGAGATGTGTTGCTCATATCCATTCCAGTTATGTGTGCACGCTGCGTACACGTTCGGAGATTTTTACCCTAGCAACACTCGGTGGGCCAGCAGGGTGCTCCATGGAGTGGCGCCGCTATGGCGCCGGATATATACCCCTGCTGACCCAATGGCCCTTCAGTTCCTTCTTGCCGGCTACTCCGACAGTGGGGAAGGAGGGTGGGTTGGAAGGATATGAGCAACACATCTCTAAGAACAACAGTTACAAATTGAGTAACCGTCTTTTCTTCTCTGAGTGCTTGCTCATATCCATTCCAGTTAGGTGATTCCCAAGCCTTACCTAGGCGGTGGGGTCGGAGCGAGATGTTGCGGAATGTAAGACCGCTGAGCTGAAGGCGGCATCGTCTCTGGACTGCTGGACCAGTGCATAGTGTAATGCAAAGGTGTGGATGGAAGACCAGGTGGCCGCGCGGCAGATTTCCTGTATGGGAACATGGGCCAAGAATGTGGCAGACGAGGCTTGAGCCCGAGTAGAGTGGGCGGTGAGATGGCCAGTCGGGATGTGAAGCCAAGTCATAGCATGCCCAAATACATGATGTCACCCAAGATGCAATCCGTTGGGAAGAGATTGCCATGCCCTTCATACGTTCTGCCACCACTACAAATAGCTGAGGTGAGCGCCGGAAGGGTTTGGTCCTCTTGATGTAAAAGGCGAGAGCCCTGCAGACATCCAGAGTATGCAGCTGCTGTTCCCGTCGCAATGAGTGCGGCTTTGGAAAAAAGACCGGCAGGAAGATGTCCTGATTAACGTGAAAGGCAGAGACGACCTTAGGGAGGAACGCCGGGTGTGGTCACAGCTGTACCTTGTCCTTATGGAACACCGTATACGGAGGATCCACAGTCAAAGCTCTAAGTTCCAAGACTCGCCTAGCCGAGGTGACAGCGACTAGGAACGCTGTCTTCCAGGACAGGTACAGCAGCGAGCATGTGGCTAAAGGCTCAAAGGGGGGCCCCACGAGCCTGGTTAAGACGAGGTTCAGGTCCCAGGTAGGGATTGGGAGTTTGACCTGGGGAGAGAGTCGCTCCAAGCCCTTGAGGAATCTGGAAACTATAGGATGGGAAAAAACGGAACTGCCAGCTTCCCCAGGATGGAAGGTGGAAATAGCTGCAAGGTGCTCCCTTAGAGAAGAGATCGCTAGACCTTGCTCTTGAGAGACCAGAATAGTCCAAGATGGTGGGGACTAATACAGACTGCGGAGAAAGGTCCTGCTGGGCGCACCAGTGACAGAAGCGCTGCCATTTAGCGAGGTATGTTGATCGCGTGGAGGGCTTTCTGCTTCCCAGCAGCACCTGTTGCACTGCGGCGGAACAACGCAACTCCGATTGGCTCAACCAGCCAGCAGCCATGCTGTCAGATGAAGGGACTGCAAGTCCAGGTGGTGCAGCCTGCCGGAGTCCTGCCTGATCAGATCCGGGCAGAGTGGGGAGGAATGGGTCTGACAGAGACAGGTTGAGCAGCATGGTGTAGCAATGCTGCCTCGGCCAAGCGGGAGCGATCAAGATAAGGCGGGCTTTGTCCCTGCGGAGTTTGAGAAGAACTCGGTGGATGAGAGGAAACGGTGGGAAGGCATAACAGAGGTGGCCCGTCCACGGAATGAGGAACGCATCCAACAGGGAGCCCGGGGAGCGACCTTGTAGGGAGCAGAACACCTGGCATTTCCTGTTCTCCTGGGAGGCAAACAGGTCTATGTGGGGAAAGCCCCACCTCTGGAAAACCGAATGGAGAATGTCTGGACGGATGGACCACTCGTGCGCCAGGAAGGACCTGCTCAGATAATCTGCGAGCGTGTTCCAGACTCCTGGGAGGAAGGAGGCTACTAGGTCTATGGAGTGGGCTATGCAGAAGTCCCACAGTTGGATCACTTCCTGACACAAGGGGGAGGACCATGTCCCTCCCTGTTTGTTTATATAATACATGGCCGTTGTGTTGTCCGTGAATACTGCAACACAACGGCCCTGCAGATGGTGCTGGAATGCTTGGCACACCAGCCGGACTGCTCTCAGCTCCCAGACATTGATGTGTAGTGCCAACTCCTGGGACGACCAAAGGCCTTGGGTGCGCAGGTGCCCTAGGTGAGCACCCCAGCCCAGGGAGGATGCGTCCGTTGTTAGGGACATGGAGGGCTGGGGAGGATGGAACGGCCGACCTGCACACACCCGGGAGGACGTTCGCCACCAGTCGAGGGAGCCGAGAACGCTCAGCGGAGCTGTCAGAATGATGTCTATGGCGTCTCTGCCCGGCCGATAGACAGAGGCGAGCCAGATTTGGAGAGGACACATTTGCAGCCTGGCGTGCTTTGTCATGAATGTGCATGCAGCCATGTGACGGAGGAGACCAAGGCAAGTGCGGGCAGAGGTTGTTGGAAAACTCTGAAGACTTTGGACAAGGGAGACTATGGCCTGAAACTGGTGGGAGGGGGGCGTAAACTGGCCGTTGCAAGGTTGGAGTCCAGCATTGCCCCGATAAACTCTATCCTCTGTGTAGGCACGAGAGTGGACTTGTCTAAACTGATGATCAGGCCTAGACGGACAAACAGGTCCTTGATAATGGTCACATGTCTGATGACTTGTGCCTTGGAGGACCCTCGGATAAGCCAGTCGTTGAGGTAAGGGAAGACGTGTATTCGACGACAGCGTAGGGAAGCAGCGACGACCACCATACACTTCTGAAGACACGAGGGGTCGAGGAGAGGCCAAAGAGGAGGACAGTAAACTGATAGTGTCGATGATTTACCACAAAGCGCAGATACCTCCTGTGAGGGGGATAAATTGCAATGTGGAAATATGCATCCTGCATGTCAAGAGCGGCGTACCAATCTCCGGGATCCAGGGAAGGAATGATGGTCCTCAGGGATACCATACGGAACTTGAACTTTTTGATGAATTTGTTCAGTCCTCGCAGGTCTAGGATAGGCCGGAGGCCCCCTTTCGCCATGGGGATTAGGAAGTATCGGGAATAAAACCCCTTGCCCCTTAACTCCTCCGGTACCTCCTCCATAGCTCCGATTGAGAGGAGCCTGCGGACCTCCTGGATGAGGAGTTGCTCGTGAGAGGGGTCTCTGAAGAGGGATGAGGAGGGGGGATGGAAGGGAGGGGGTGAAACAAACTGAAGATGGTATCCAAGCTCCACCGTATGTAGGACCCAACGATCTGATGTCAACTGGGACCACGTAGGAAGGAACAGGGAAAGGGCGGTTGTAGAACTGAAAGGGATCTGGAGAGGCAATTGGTGCACTGCTCTTGGGCGCACCTTCAAAAGTTTGATTTGGGTCCCGGTGTTGGTTTGGTGGAACCGGAATTGTTACCCCCTTGAGGTCCAGACTGACGTCTGCGATTGGTACGACCTCGTCTTCTGGCAAAGGCTTGCCTTGGCCGAGGCGGGGGTAAGGGCGCTGAGGTTGGGAGCGGAAGGACCGTCTTTGAGTCCGAGGCGTATGCATTCCCAACGAACGCATAATTACTCGGTTGTCCTTTAGACTCTGCAGTCTGGGGTCCGTCTTTTGCGAGAACAAGCCTTGTCCATCAAATGGCAAGTCTTGTATGGTATGCTGCAGCTCAGGTGGCAGGCCGGACACTTGCAACCACGATATACGGCGCATGGCTATGCCAGAGGCGACCATTCTAGCTGCCGAATCGGCGGCGTCTAGCGAGGCTTGTAAGGAGGTCCTCGCGACCCTCTTCCCCTCCTCCAGGAGTGCTGCAAATTCTTGGCGGGAATCCTGCGGAACCAACTCGATAAACTTCCCAACCGCCTCCCAGGTATTGTAATTGTATCTGCTCAGGAGGGATTGTTGGCTTGCTGTGCGGAGTTGGAGGCCTCCCGCGGAACAGATTTTCCGTCCCAACAAATCCATGCGCCGGGCCTCCCTAGATTTAGGCGCAGGGGCTTGTTGGCCGTGGCGCTCCTGTTCGTTGACGGACTGTACCACCAATGAACAGGGAGCAGGGTGCACGTAGAGGTACTCATACCCCTTGATAGGCACCATGTACTTCCGTTCAACCCCCCTGGCTGTGGGTGGGATGGAAGCCAGGGATTGCCAGATAGTGTCTGCTCTAGCCTGGATTGAACAGATGAAGGGGAGAGCCAGTCTGGTGGGTGTCTCTGTGGACAAGATGCTAATCACTGGGTCCTCCACCTCTGGAACCTCCTCTACCGGCAGGTTGATATTCTGGGCGACACGCCGCAGAAGGTCCTGGTGTGACCGGAGGTCAATCGGAGGTGGCCCCGATGATGACGTCCCTGCTACTGCCTCATCCGGGGAAGAGGAGGATGACAGCCCCGGGACGAGTGGGTCCTGCACTGACGCCTGGTCTGGGGGGACCTCTGTCTCCAGAAGATCCTGTGGGTCCAGTGCGTGTGCACTGGTTTCCTCTGTGCCAGCGGGGGGAGGTCGGCTGACGGTGGCCTCGGGCACGCGGTGCTCTGAGTGACTGCGGCGTGATGGGCCAGTCGGTTCGCGTTGGGCTTGATGATATGCCCAAGGTGTCCAAAAGGACCACTGATGAGGTCTGTGGTCCGGGCCATGGGCATGCGTATCCGAATCCCCGTAGGAGGCACTGTCCGCATGGGAGGAGACAGATGGATGACGTGAAGGCCACAGAGGAGCTGAAGTCGATTGGACTAGGTCTCTGCGTCCATTGGACTCCTGTCTGCTCGGTACCAGTGAACGGTACCGAGAGTCGTAGCAGTGCCGGGAGCGGGACCGGGACATGCGACCAGCGCGGTGCCAGGAGGTCGACTGTTGCCTCACGTCTCCATGCCGAGATCGGCTGCGAGAGGTACGGCGGTGCCGGGATCTGGACCGGTGCCGAGAGTACCGCGATGGAGACCGGGATCTCGAGTGGTGCCGCGAGTATGACCGGTACTGGGATGGAGAGTGGTACTGGGACTGCGAGCGGTGCCGGGATCGGGAGCGATGGCGGGACCGAGAGTGTCCGAGGGACCTGGATCAGGACCAGTGGCGTTCGATAGTGCCTGGCGAAGATGGCCTCATCATGGCGGGCTTGCCCAATGACTGAACAACCTGCACCGGCGGTGCCGGGGGTTGGAGCAGCTCAGGCTCCGTCAAAGCAATTAGTTCCTGAGCCGTGGAGAAAGTCTCCGGCGTCAAGGGCACGACGAGCTCGACCACAGCGTGCGCCGGGGAGCTGGTAGGAACCGGACTCGACGGCTCCTGAGAGACCGGAATCAACGGTGCGGAGGTAAGCAGTGCCGTGGCAGTTGACAGTGCCGGGCGGTCCGCCTTGGATGTACGCTCCGACTGCGGCGTAGATACAGGTGCCGCAGGAGCCTTGTGCCTCTTGCTCCTCGGGGAGAGGGATCGGTGCCGGCCAGAAGGTTGAGCTGGTGAAGGCTGGTGCCGAGGAGCCTTTGCATGTGTTCCGGTGCGGAGGGGGCACTCGCCCCAATGCCGGAGTCGGTGCCGAGGATGGAGGAGTTAGAGCTGCCTCCATCAAAAGCTGCTTGAGGCGAATGTCCTGCTCTTTCTTTGTCTGGGGCTTGAAAGCCTTGCAGATTCGGCACTTGTCCGCAAGGTGGGATTCGCCCAGGCACTTTAAACAGGAGTCGTGTGGGGCTCCTGTGGGCATCGGCCAATGACAGGCCGCGCAGGGTTTGAAGCCTGGTGAACCGGGCATGGACCCCGGTACCGGGGGAGGAGAAGGGGCTAGCCCCCGATCCCCTCTAACTATATACACAACTACTATAAGAACTACTAATCTAAATGCTAACTAGAACTATAGAAAACGAACTATGTACACAATAACTATATAAACGAGCGAAGAGCTAGGGTGGTGGAGATCAGCTAAGCCGCACTCCACTGTTCCAACGACCGACACAGGTGGTAAGAAGGAACTGAGCAGTGGATGGGTCAGCAGGGGTATATATCCGGCACCATAGTGGCGCCACTCCAGGGGGTGCCCAGCTGACCCGCTGAGTGTTGCTAGGGTAAAAATCTCCGACGAACGTGCACGCGGCGCGTGCACACCTAACTGGAATGGATATGAGCAACACATCTCGAAGAAGAACATAAGAACGGCCACACTGGGTCAGACCAAAGGTCCATCTAGCCCAGTATCTGTCTACCAACAGTGCCCAATACCAGGTGCCCCAGAGGGAGTGAACCTAACAGGCAGTGATCAAGTGATCTCTCTCCTGCCATCCATCTCCACCCTCTGACAAACAGAGGCTAGGGACACCATTCCTTACCCAGCCTGGCTAATAGCCATTGATGGACTTAACCTCCATGAATTTATCCAGTTCTCTTTTAAACCCTATTATAATCCCAGCCTTCACAACCTCCTCAGGCAAGGAGTTCCACAAGTTGACTATGCGCTGTTCTTAGGTTCTTATGTAGATGTTTGCAAATCAATTGCTTAATTATTTGCTCCATTATCTTTCCAGGTACAGAAGATAAGCTGACTGGTCTGTAATCCCCCGGGTTGTCCTCATTTCCCTTTTTATAGACTGGCGCTAGATTTGCCCTTTTCCAGTGTAATGATGCTGCTCTGGCGGGACACAACTGAGAGCATCAATTCAGGATAAACTGCTTAGAGCAGGGCAGTCACAGCCCAAAGCTGGGGGTCCTATTAAGGCACCAAACCAGCCAGACAAAGAGGACTTTGGTCTCACCCCACTGGTAACCACAAGTCACACAAGCAATTCCCTTAGACACTCCAGTTTCCCAGTATCACCACCAGTGCCACTTGTCCTGGGGATGAATGGTTATGAGAACCAACACCCCAGTAAAAGAAAAAAAGGTTCTCTCGATCCCAAAGAATCAAGCCCCAGACTCAGACCAATATACAAGTCAGATCTTACCCACAAATCACGCTGTTGCCAATCCTTTAGAATCTAAAATCTACAGGTTTATTCATAAAAGGAAAAAGACAGAGATGAGAGCTAGAATTGGTTAAATGGAATCAATTCCATACAGTAACGGTAAAGTTCTTGGTTCAGGCTTGTAGCAGTGATGGAGTAAACTGCAGGTTCAAATCAAGTCTCTGGAACATCCCCCGCTGGGATGGGTCATTCAGTCCTTTGTTCAGAGCTTCCGTTTGTAGCAAGGTTCCTCCCAAAGTAAGAAGCAGGATTGAAGACCAGATGGAGGGGCTTCCAGGGCCTTTTATATTCTCTGCCCTGTGGAAGGACACCCCTCCGTTCTTACTGTGGAAAATCACACCAGCAAGATGGAGTTTGGAGTCACATGGGCAAGTCACATGTCCATGCATGACTCAGTTTGCAGGTGGCAGCCATTGGTCACATGCTCCCTTGAACGGCCCAGGAAGACTTCTTATGTGGATTGGAATCTCTCAAGGTCCATTGTCAGTTAAGTGTTTCTTGATTGGGCACTTAATTTGCAAATTCCTTTCTCAGGAAGCTGACCAAATACTTCACTAATGCTATCTAGAATCAAACACATTGAGATACAAGTACAGAGCCAATATTCATAACTTCAGCTACAAAACTGATACACACATACAGACAGCATAGTTACAACCAGCAAATCAGAACCTCTTCATAGACACCTCACACGACAAGCTTGGTACAATAGTTGCTGCAAAGATATAACAGTGGTTGGAACAATGATCTATATGGTCACAGTTTATGTTAATAACGTCACATCTCTCCCGTCTTCCATGACTTTTCAAAGATAATCACTAATGTTTCAGATAGCTCCTCAGTCAACTCCTTGAGTATTCTAGGATGCATTTCATCAGGTCCTGGTCACTTGAAGACATCTAACTTGTCTAAAGAACAAGGAGTATTTGTGGCACTTTAGAGACTAACAAATTTATTTGAGCGTAAGCTTTTGTGGGCTAAAACCCGATGAAGTGGATTTTAGCCCACAAAAGCTTATGCTCAAATAAATTTGTCAGTCTCTAAGGTACCACAAGTATCAGAGGGGTAGCCATGTGTGACAATGTTCCTCCTTTACCTTGGTGGGTCCTGCGCTTATTGGCAGATTTGCTCACCTCAGTGATCTTCCCCTCTGGTGGAACCCACAGTCTGGGTCAACTCCTCCTGTGTCTGATCAGGAGTTGGGAGGTTTGGGGGGAAACCCGGGCCCGCCCTCTACTCCGGGTTCCAGCCCAGGGCCATGTGGATTGTAGCTGTCTATAGTGCCTCCTGTAACAGCTGCATGACAGCTACAACTCCCTGGGCTACTTCCCCATGGCCTCCTCCAAACACCTTCTTTATCCTCACCACAGGACCTTCCTCCTGGTGTCTGATAATGCTTGATTGTCTGATAATTCCTCAGTCCTCCAGCAGCACACCCTCTCAGTCTCAGCTCCTTGTGCCTCTTGCTCCCAGCTCCTCACACACACTTCCTCTCCTCTGGCTCCTTCCCGCCTGACTGGAGTGAGCTCCTTTTTAACCCAGGTGCCCTGATTAGCCTGCCTTGATTGGCTGCAGGTGTTCTAATCAATGTAGCTATCTCCACTGCCTTCTAGAAAGATCTTAATTGGCCCCAGGTGCCTTGATTAACCTGGAGCAACTGCCATTTGGTTACCAGGGTACTAGGGATTTGTATAGCCTGGGGCTAACATACCTGTTCCTCAGTACTTTACTGTAGCCATCTGGCCTTGCCCCATCACACGTTAGTCTGGATCTGTAAAAAGCAACAAAGAGTCCTGTGGCACCTTTAGGACTAACAGATGTATTGGAGCATGAGCTTTGTGGGTGAATACCCACTTCGTCAGATGCATGTACCACAATGTGCCACAAGTACTCCTTGTCCTTTTTGCTGATACAGACTAACATGGCTACCACTCTGCAACTTGTCTAAACAATTTTTGACTTGTTATTTCCCTATTTTAGACTCTGATCCAACCTAATTTTCACCAGCATTCACTACATTAAATGTTCAATTACCCCCAACCTTCTTGGTGAAAACCGAAACAAAAATGTTATTAAGCACCTCTGCCATTTCCACATTTTCTCTGATTGTTTCCCCCACAATTGAGTAACAGGCCTGCCCTGTCCCTGGTCTTTCTCTTGCTTCTAATCTATTTGCAGAATGTTTTCTAGTTACCCTTTATGTCTCTAGCTAGTTTGATCTCGTTATGTGCCGTGGCCTTTCTAATTTTGTCCCTACATCCTTGTGTTATTTGTTTATATTCATCTTTTGTAATTTGACTTAGTTTCCACTTTTTGTAGGACTCTTTTTTGATTTTTAGATCATTGAAGATCTCCTGGTTAAGCCAGGGTGGTCTCTTGCCATACATCCTATCTTCCCTACCCAGTGGGATAGTTTGCTCTTGTGCCCTTAATAGTGTCTCTTTGAAAAACTGCCAACTGTCGTCTATTGTTTTTCCGCTTAGACTTATTTCCCATGAGATCTTACCTACCAACTCCCTGAGTTTGCTGAAGTCGCCTTCTTGATATCCATAGTCTTATTATGCTGTTCTCCTTCCTACCATTCCTTAGAATCATGAACTCTATCATTTCATGGTCACTCCCACCCAAGCTGCCTTCCACTTTCCAATTCTCAACCAGTTCCTCCCTATTTGTTGAAATCAAATCTAGAACAGCCTCTCCCCCGGTAGCTTTCTCCACCTTCTGAAATAAAATATGGTCTCCGATACATTCCAAGAATTTGTTGGATAATCTGTGCCCTGCTGTGTTATCTTCCCAACAGATGTCTGGGGAGCTGATGTCCCCTGATAAGGAGTTCCACAGCCTGACTGTGCACTATGTGAAGAACTTCCTTGAGTTTGTTTTAAACCTGCTGCCTATTAATGTCATTGGGTGACCCCTGGTTCTTGTGTTATGAGAAGGGGTAAATAGTCACATTCTCCGCACCAGTCATGCTTGTACCAACCTTGCTCATACCTCCCACTTAGGTGGTGCTTTTCTAGCTGAACAGTTCCTGTCTTTTTAATCTGGTCTCACTTGGCAGCTGGTCCAGCCCCCTAATCATTTTCATTGCTCTTCTCTGCACCTTTTCCGTGGTGCTGCAGTTGCTCTGCCTCAGTTTCCCTGATAGGATGCCCAGCACACGCTGGTGGCGTGTGGCTCAGCTGTCTGGCCAAGTCACCAAAAAGTTCAACTCCTCCCCCTCCCCCTCCCTCCAGGGCAGCAGGGTCTGGAGTCAGAGTCCCAAAACAAAGCTGCCATAAAGGAGTCTTTCTCCCAGCTGGACTCCACTCTCAGCACCCACCTGTCCCCTCCGGCAGGGCGCCCCTTGCCATGTCCAGGCCTACCAACCACTGGCAGCTTGCCTGGGGCCAGGCCAGCCTTTCCTCCAGGTCCTCCTCAGGTCCTGGCTCCAGCCAGGCATTGGCCGCCATGGGCGTGGCCCTGCTCTCCTTCCCTGCCAGCCACAGCCGAGCGCATGTCTCCCCCTCAGCCCCTTGCTACAGGCCTGACCCCCCATGACCAGCCTAGCAGGTGGGGCTGCCTGTGCTCACTGCATGCCAATACCCACCCCAGCGAGCCGACCGGGCCCATCGCTGGGGCAGGGGCTGGGCGTGGACACAAGATCATGTGCTACCAAAAACAACTGATGCCAGGCACCGCGGTGTCCTCGTCCCGGCGGCCTGCAGGCGAAGGCGGCAATCCTGGTGCAGCGAGGTCGGTACTGGGTGGAGTGTGGGTTGCCATGTCCGAGGCATCAGAGCAGCGTGGGGCCCAGAGCCGATGCATGTGTTGGGAGCCGTGTTCTGCCCTGTGTCTGGGCACAGGGGGTTGTGCTGGTCTGCTGAAGGGGGACGGGTCAGAGCCCTTCAGCGCTGCATCTCGCTGCAGTAAAACTGACACCGTCCTGGATCGGTCTGTGCACAGGCGAGATGGCGGGGCGGGTGGGGGCATGGTCCCCCTTGCAGGGAGCTGGGCCAGTCCTGTGGGACAAGAGTCAATGCTTTGCTCTCCCCCTCCCCCAAATCCACCCAGGGCCTCCCCTCCCCCTCCAGCAATCTCAGCCCCCCATTCCTCCCACCCCAGGGGTTGGAACTGACCCATCCACATGGGCCCCCCCACTCTAAGGGGTGTTCCCGTGACTACCGGCCGGATCCCACGGAAGCCAGGCTGTGCCGTGACAGATCTGCACCCTACTGCAGCACGTGGGGTGGAGATGCTGCTGGCAGGAGCTGTGATCCAGGACGCCTGGCTAGGCCGACTGAGCCTCCCCCCCGGCTCTGAGGAGACTCTGGTCACATCTCTAGGAGACGGCGCTTAGACAGGCCTCACCGTCCGCATCCTCTGAGCAAAGGGGCACCAGGCAGCGCAGCCAGCAGGGCCGTGCCAGTCTCCAAGGCAAACCCAACCCCTCGCAGGCCCAGCACCAGGCACATCGCCCCTCACCCGCACAGGTGGGCCAAGGCCAGCATGGCCGTGGTCTGGCCTGGGGAGGCGCTAGCACTGAGCAACGTTTCGCTGTTTAGGTGTAGCCACTGCAGACTCTACACTAAGGTGGGAGTTGACGTGAGCCCCGGTGCTAAGCTCCTGCGTGGGGCACAGAGACCTACCAATGAGCTTGGCAGCTCGCGGAGGAAGGGCCAACACCAAGCAGGGGCTGGCACTGGAAGTGCGACAAAGATGCACGTTGTTGGTGGGGAGGGTAACTAGTCCCTGGAAGAGCTGGCCCAAGCCTGGGCTGGATGCCCCGTCAGGGACCCTGCTCTCCCGTGCGGCTCAGTGTGGGGCAGGTCTCTGGCCGGTGGGGGTGCTATGACATGGGGAACTCCCAGGACACGGAGATGCAGCCGGGCGTGGGCTCATTGCCATGGGTGGCTAGAAGGCACAGAGGGGCAACGGGGCCTGCTGTGCCCTTTTTGCTCGGGTTGGGGGCACAGGGCAGCTGGGTGCAGACACGGCCCCACTGGGTCTGGAGGGACAATCACTCCCTGGCTTCTCTGGGCCCCCCAGAGGCCACGGCCCAAGTGCAGCGGAGTGGTCAGCACCCTGTGCCTATGGCACTGGCACCTGCAGATGCAGCAGCCTTGGCCCAGGGCCTGCCAGCTGGCTGGAAGGCTCTGAGCAGGGATCAGTGCCAGGCCCTGCCAGGGTGCCCCATGCTTGGCACTGAGACCTGTCTGCCCTCAGCTGTGGAGTGATGGTAGAAGCCGGACACCAGACTGAGAACGGCGGGCCCCCAGGGGCCTTCTCCAGCCAGTGCCAGGACACCTCCCCATTTACTGGCATGGGACTGCCATGCCTGTCTGCGACCCTGTGCCTAGCCCACATTCCAGAGAGTGCCTGCCAGGAGACCAGGCCGGCGCAGCGGGAGCTGCCAATTCTCACCGGCCAAGGCCTCCTCCTGCTCTCACAGCTCCTGGCCTATTGCGCCACACACTGACCTGGGTCTCACGCTGCAGAGGGCAGATTCGGGATCCTGCACCGTGGCAGCCCCTTTTCAGCATGGCTACATCTACAGGTTTGTGCGCCTCACCGAATGCCGGGTGTGTGCCAGTAAGTGGAGCTCAGGTGCGCCGGCAGAGATAGCGAAGGGCCAGGATCTGGGAGGGCAGAGATGGAACAGGAGCTGGAATTGGGGTCTGTAACAGAACAAGAATCAAGCGTACGGAGTGCCAGCCCTGCTGTGCGGGGGTGGAGTGGAGGGACCGGGGCAGGTACTGGATGCAGCGCTCGGCAGGGCACTGCTAGCCCGGCATGGGATGGAAAAGATGCTGCTTTGTGACAAGCACAGATGATAGGCCAGCTAGCTGGCTACACGAGGCAGGCCTCCCTGGGCCAGGCTTTGCCGCAGTGGATGAACTCAGGTTGCCAAGTTCTCCTAGTCTAATAACCTGGAGTGCTACTTCTCACACAAGGGTTTGCAGCAAGAATTCACCCTAGGATTCAGCGCAGGGGGTAGGGGGAGGTGCTCAGGGGTATTTGCCAGGAGAGGCCCTGGCCATCTGACCCTGACTGACGCTTTGAGGCCAAGGCCCGTTTCCCTCAGTAGGCACGTGCCCAGGAGCTGATGGTGCGAGGTGCACCCCCAGCACATTGGGAGTGCATTACATGCCGATCTGCAATGGCTCTGCTGGACTCGGTGCTGCCACGAGCAGGGCCTGGACCTAATGCAGGCAGAGGAGCAGCGTCAACGTCCCAACACTCATGTCACACTGGGGTTCGCTGGCTGTAATGTCCCCACAGACGCCTCCATGCCCAGGGGCCGGTCCCAACTAGTGAGATCTGACAGCAGCACAGATGGGACCGACGGGCACCCACAGTGCCAAGGACCCCACACACCGAGACAAGAGGAGGCGACACAAAGCACATGACCGTGGGACTTTTTTCTTTTTTTTTTTTTCCTTTTTTTGCACAAAAACAGTACATTTATTCAAGTGTTCTCCAGCACAAGTACATTAGAAAGGAGCTTTTCTTTTGTATATTCTTCTGGGCACCAAAGGAAAAAGAAATGGATGAAGGCGAAACGGACAGACTTCCTACATCTGCTGCACGCATTGACCTTTTTAATTAGTTCATAACAGCTATGTCACGAGCAATACTTACACAGAGATACAACAGAACACCGGGGCGGGGAGAGGCCGAGGGGCCCCTTCCTGCCAGGTTGCAGAACCATACTGTGAAATGTACATTATTTATTGTCAATAAATATAGAAGCGACCCTAAAAAAACCAAAACATAGCGGCTGAAGGATGCTGGAACCAGAAACCAAATAACCCTAATCATAAAAAAAGGAAAGAAAGAAAATGAAAAGCTGGGGAGAGGTGGGTGTTAGCTGCATGGAATGTACACTAGAGAGGTCCTAGTGCTGGGGACTCAAGCCAAATCATAGGGAACAGGCAACGTTATTACCAACGTCTCTACAGAAGAGTTTATTCTTCAGGATGAATAAATGATTTCCCACAAATAGTTAAGCATCAGCTACTTCAATGCCTAGGCTAAAACACATGAAATCTCTCATTTCAGTTTCAAGTACAAAGTTAAAATGCCTTTTGTTTTTTTAATAATAATATAGAAGAGTAAAATAATAATAGTGCTCTTTGAAACTCCACAAGAAAACAAAACAAACAGTCATTGTCCAGACAGCAGACTTCATTTAACAATATAGATTTTTAATAAAATGTTTTAGCACCTTGTTTGTCACCTACTCCCTCGGCGGATTGTTAAGGAATTTAGGCTTTTTTGTTTTCGATATAGGGCTGTGCAACAAAATTTGCTTTTTGCTTTTTGAAAAAAAAAAAGTGTGTGTTGGGTATTTAAAAAAAAAATCTCAATTCTCCCTGTCTGTGTCCCGAGGCTACAGGCTGGGATGCGGGTGGCTTATGTCATATGCTCCCAGAGACAGAGACTGGGATATCTGAAAAACAAACTGCCTGAAAACGCTGCCAAAGGGCCATTCCCAGAGTTTCCAGTTTGTGGAGCAACAGGAACCTGCTTTTCCCACTGGGCTCTGCCATGGGGGGGGTCCCTGCACCCCCCTGCAGGCCTGGTCCCCCCACATTCACACCAGCCTCATGCAGGACCTGTTCCCTTGCAGCCAGTGGTGGCTCCTGGTGGAAAGCTGGTGGGAGGGTGGTGCTGGGCCCCAGGCCTCCCCAGGTATCGCATTGCCAGGCTCACAGCTGAACAAGAGGTCAGGGAAGCAATGGCTCCGCAGGTCTCTGCTGAGACCCAGGCAGGAGGGTGCGAGCCTGGGACCCCCGTCCTGCCACCTTTACCAAAAATGTAAAGATGAAAGAACCGGTGCTGCTAACGTGGCTCTGCTTGGCCTGCAGCGCCTGCCACTCCAAATGCGCCCACCCTCCCTCCGCGACCTTCCGCAGCCTCCCCCCCAGTTCATGCACAGTTATTGGGGGTTCACAGATTCCCCACTTAGCACCAGTCACATAGTAGAGAGATAGGAGGGCAGAGGCGCCCATGGCTGACCCCCCCCCCGGGCCATGTCCCCTCATGAGTCGTGCACGCTGGGCCGTGACAGGCCCCTGCTGCCTCTTGGGGGGGCAGCCCCTGCCCCCCCTTAAAGGAAAACTGCAATGTGAATAAGAGACTCAAACTCCCTCCCCAGCAAGTTGCAAAGAGCAAACCATGAGAGAGACCCCAGTCCCCCGGGAAGCTGCCATGGGAGCGCCTGAGAGGCAGGGCAGGGAGCGGAGGGGCTGGTCGGCAGGGCCAGCTGCTGGAAGGGACGTGCTACCCTCCATTGGAGATAGACCTGCTGTGAAATTAGCAAGCACCCACAGGCAGGCCCCAGTAGCCTCCCTTCCACCCACGGTGCCCTGCCCTGCCCTGCCCAGCAGAGAGAAGTGTCAGGCCCTGAGACCCCGGCACCATTCACAGTTATGGGGAGCGAGACAGTGACAGGGATGGCGGCGAGCCGCTCGACCCCCTGCGCTTTAGCACCAAGCCCTGCAGTTTTCCTTTAAGAACCAGCCCCGAGTGCCAAGGGGCCTGCGCCACATGGCCCCCTCCCTCCTCAGGGGACCCTGGGAGCGCTAAGCCCAGGCTCCTCCCAGCCAGAGGCCTTGGCCACACAGCTGGTGCTGCAGGCTGGCGCAGCCCCAGTGGGCGTGGTGGGGAACGGCTGCCATGGCATTGACACCTGCTGAGACCCCAGGCCTTAGAACCCTCAGGCTGGTCCAAGCCCGTCCTCGTCCTGCGCACGGAGCGGCAGGGCCCTTCCCACGGGCCAGTGCTGCCACAGCGGGCAGGGCTAAGCCCTCAACCTGCCGGCTCTGCCAGCGTGGCTCTGCCCTGACCGCCGCCTGCAGCTCTCAGGCCGCCGGGGATGGGAACCGAGGAGGAAGAGACCTTTAGGGCCACCATCCTGCTGGAGCTGGACCCGCCATGGGGAGGGCTGAGGGGGCTGGGGAGGCAGGGAGCCTGCTTCCAGAGGCAGGTCTAGGGCTGCTGGAGCGGAGGCGGGGATGGCTGACGGCCCAGTTCCCCTCAGCAGATCCCTGCATCTATGGCTTTGAAGGGGGCTGCCCCCCATGCTGCGGGGCGTGTGCACTCATTGGCTCGTCTCTGGTACTTGGCGTGAAAGCAGGGGCAGCTCCCATAGCCATGCCCAGCACAGCAAGAGCCATTCTCTCCCACCCAGCGATCTAGTGCCACCAGAGGCCCTATGTCTGAAATGGAGTGGGCCCCTGGCCCCAGTGACATGGGGGTGAGGCTGTCCCTGCTGCAAACAGGGGACACAGTACCTGGGACGGTCTGCCCCAGGCAGGGGCTGTGATGCCTGGCACAGGCAGTGTGCTCAGGTGCTGGGCAAGGCAGGGCTCCTGCCCCACTCCCACCAGGCTGGGCACAGAGCTACTCTCAGGGGGGTGCCCCAGGCCCGTATGCAGATATGACCCAGCCACTTCTCATCAAGCCAATAGTAGCTGGCTGGCGCAGTAGGGTCAGTAGCCCCGTGCCGGTGGGTGTAGAACGGCCCTTAAAGGGAATGCGAGAATTCAGGGTTGGGATCTGTGACCCTGGCCTGGCCCAGGGGTGAGTGGTGACCCATAGGGCTAGGCAGGGCCAGCCCCGTCCCAGAGCCCTCCCAAGTTCTTGCACTAACAGAGCCTGCCAGTGTGCGCATGCGAGCACACTAGGAGCCGTTCTGGTTCCCTGGCCGTGCACACAGCCTGCACGCATATGGCCTGGCTGCGTGTGCCGCTGTCCAGGTGTGTGCGCCACCATTCCCGTGGGCATGGGAGGCCAGCCGAGTGTGCGCTGGGGGGGGGGCACTGTCCTCATGTGGACATATGGGGGCAGGGAATGATTAGGGGGCTGGGGCACATGACTTATGAGGAGAGGCTGAGGGAACCGGGATTATTTAGTCTGCAGAAGAGAAGAATGAGGGGGGATTTGATAGCTGCTTTCGGGGGGGTTGCAAAGAGGATGGATCTAGACTGTTCTCAGTGGTACCTGATGACAGAACAAGGAGCAATGGTCTCAAGTTGCAGTGGGGGAGGTCTAGGTTGGATATTAGGAAACACTATTTCACTAGGAGGATGGTGAAGCACTGGAATGGGTTCCCTAGGGAGGTGGTGGAATCTCCTTCCTTAGAGGTTTTTAAGGGCAGGCTTGACAAAGCCCTGGCTGGGATGATTTAGTTGGGGTTGGTCCTGCTTTGAGCAGGGGGTTGGACTAGATACCTCCTGAGGTCCCTTCCAATCCTGATTGATAATCTAGGACTGCCATGGTCTGTATGTACAAGGACAGGGGCTGCCACTGGCCATGCACGCATGTTCCTTTGTCTTTGTGCGCATATGGGGTGCAGCGTTCCCCAGTCTGCATGTGCACACGCATGCTCCTCTGAGGGTGCGTGTGCCACTGTGAGTGTGTGCTCAGATGTGTGTGTTCATTCCCACTGTCTGTGTGTGCGCATGGGGTGTGCTCCATTGTCTGTATCTGTGAGCATGGGGTGTGTGTTCCATTGTCTGTGTGTGCATGGAGTGTGTGTGTTCCATTGTCTGTGTGCGCGCATGGGGGTGTGTGTTCCATTGTCTGTGTGTGCGCATGGGTGTGTGTGTTCCATTGTCTGTGTGTGTGCATGGGGGTGTGTGCGTTCCATTGTCTACGTGTGTGCATGGGGTGTGTGTGTTCCATTGTGTGTGTGCGCACGCATGGAGGTGTGTGTGTTCCACTGTGTGTGCGCATGGGGTCTGTGTGTTCCACTGTGTGTGCGCATGGGGTGTGTGTGTTTCACTGTGTGTGCGTGGAGTGTGTGTGTTCCATTGTCTGTGTGCGCGCATGGGGGTGTGTGTTCCATTGTCTGTGTGTGCGCATGGGTGTGTGTGTTCCATTGTCTGTGTGTGTGCATGGGGGTGTGTGCGTTCCATTGTCTACGTGTGTGCATGGGGTGTGTGTGTTCCATTGTGTGTGTGCGCACGCATGGAGGTGTGTGTGTTCCACTGTGTGTGCGCATGGGGTCTGTGTGTTCCACTGTGTGTGCGCATGGGGTGTGTGTGTTTCACTGTGTGTGCGTGCATAGGGGTGTGTTCCATTGTCTGTGTGTGCGCATGGGAATGTGTGTGTTCCATTCTCTGTGTGTGCACATGGGGTGTGTCTTTCATTGTCTGTGTGCGCATGGAGTGTGTGTGTTCTATTGTCTGTGTGTGCGCATGGGGATGTGTGTTCTATTGTCTGTGTGTGCGGGGGTGTGTGTGTTCCATTGTCTGTGTGTATACATGTTTCACTGGGGGGGGCTGTTACAGGGTGGGAAGGCAAGGTTCCATCATTCGCGTGGGTACGGTTTTGACTGTCTGTCGGGGGCGGCCAGTGTCCCTCTGTCCGTGTGTGTCTGGGGGTGCATGTGCAATCACTGCCCAGCCCCTCCTGGCACACAGAGGGAGGATTCTGCAGGGCTGGATGCTGGCCTGGCTCTGGGAGTCTCACCGCTGCCTCCCCAGGAGAGGAAGGGCAGTGCCAAGTGCCGTGGAATCACTCTCTGGGCAGGGAGCTGGAGCCGGCTTGGGTCACTGGTGGGTCTGGCCCTGAGGGGCCGTGTGCTGCCCACCGCACGGTCCCGTCACACAGCTCCACAGTGGGGTGGCGAGCTGGGCCAGGGCGCAGTGGGGCCTCATGCTCTGGCACGGGCAGGAGGGAGGGAATCTCCTTAGCCTGTTTCTAAAATTCCTTTACAAATATTTTCAAAATGAGCCTCAGGCTTGTCTCCATGGCAAGTCCCTGCCCAGCAGCTCCTGTCGCTGTTAGCTCATTAGTTGTCCCCCAGAAACATTTGGTTTCCAGGCCCAGTGGATCCTCCCCTTAGGCAGGGGGGCAGGGTCCTTTAGCACTGGGTGGGCTCTACCGGCCCAGTTCCTGGATCCCAATAGGGAAATCCTGTGCTGGGGCAGTGCCCACACAGGACGGTGCTGCCACTGCCTGGCCAGCTGGGGCGCTGTAGTCACACGCTGGGCAGTAATTAGCTAAGGAGACAAGTCCTGGGTGTTTCAAAACGGGCAGGGTGGGGCGAGCGTTACCGAGGGGGCGGGGCAATGGGCAGGGTGGGGTGGCTGTTACTGAGGGGGTGGGGCAATGGGCGGGGTGGGGTGGGTGTTACCGAGGGGGTGGGACAATGGGCGGGGTGGGTGTACCGAGGGGGCGGGACAATGGTCAGGGTGGGGTGGGTGTTACCGAGGGGGCGGGGCAATGGGCAGGGCGGGGTGGGTGTTACCGAGGGGGTGAGGCAATGGGCGGGGTGGGTGTTACCGAGGGGGTGAGGCAATGTGGGGGGTGGGGTGGGTGTTACTGAGGGGGTGAGGCAATGGGCCGGGTGGGTGTTACCGAGGGGGCGGGGCAATGGGCGGGGTGATGGGTGTTACCGAGGGGGTGAGGCAATGGGCGGGGTGGGGTGGGTGTTACTGAGGGGGTGAGGCAATGGGCAGGGTGGGTGTTACTGAGGCGGTGGGGCAATGGGCAGGGCGGGGTGGGTGTTACCGAGGGGGTGAGGCAATGGGTGGGGTGGGGTGGGTGTTACCGAGGGGGTGAGGCAATGGGCGGGGTGGGGTGGGTGTTACCGAGGGGGTGGGACAATGGGCGGGGTGGGTGTACCGAGGGGGCGGGACAATGGTCAGGGTGGGGTGGGTGTTACTGAGGGGGAGAGGCAATGGGCAGGGTGGGGTGGGTGTTACTGAGGGGGTGAGGCAATGGGCAGGGTGGGTGTTACCGAGGGGGCGGGGCAATGGGCGGGGCGGGGTGGGTGTTACCGAGGGGGCGGGGCAATGGGCAGGGTGGGTGTTACTGAGAGGGTGAGGCAATGGGCGGGGCGGGGTGGGTGTTACCGAGGGGGTGAGGCAATGGGCGGGGTGGGGTGGGTGTTACCGAGGGGGTGAGGCAATGGGCGGGGTGGGGTGGGTGTTACTGAGGGGGTGAGGCAATGGGCGGGGTGGGGTGGGTGTTACTGAGGGGGTGAGGCAATGGGCGGGGTGGGGTGGGTGTTACTGAGGGGGTGAGGCAATGGGCGGGGTGGGGTGGGTGTTACCGAGGGGGTGAGGCAATGGGCAGGGTGGGTGTTACTGAGGCGGCGGGGCAATGGGCGGGGTGGGTGTTACTGAGGCGGCGGGGCAATGGGCGGGGTGGGTGTTACTGAGGCGGCGGGGCAATGGGCGGGGTGGGGTGGGTGTTACTGAGAGGGTGAGGCAATGGGCGGGGTGGGGTGGGTGTTACCGAGGGGGTGAGGCAATGGGCGGGGTGGGGTGGGTGTTACTGAGGGGGCGGGGCAATGGGCGGGGTGGGGTGGGTGTTACTGAGGGGGCGGGGCAATGGGCGGGGTGGGGTGGGTGTTACTGAGGGGGTGAGGCAATGGGCGGGGTGGGGTGGGTGTTACCGAGGGGGTGAGGCAATGGGCAGGGTGGGTGTTACTGAGGCGGTGGGGCAATGGGCGGGGCGGGGTGGGTGTTACTGAGGGGGTGAGGCAATGGGCGGGGTGGGGTGGGTGTTACCGAGGGGGTGAGGCAATGGGCGGGGTGGGGTGGGTGTTACCGAGGGGGTGAGGCAATGGGCAGGGTGGGTGTTACCGAGGCGGTGGGGCAATGGGCGGGGTGGGGTGGGTGTTACTGAGGGGGTGAGGCAATGGGCGGGGTGGGGTGGGTGTTACCGAGGGGGTGAGGCAATGGGCAGGGTGGGTGTTACCGAGGCGGCGGGGCAATGGGCGGGGTGGGGTGGGTGTTACTGAGGGGGTGAGGCAATGGGCGGGGTGGGGTGGGTGTTACCGAGGGGGTGAGGCAATGGGCAGGGTGGGTGTTACCGAGGCGGTGGGGCAATGGGCGGGGTGGGGTGGGTGTTACTGAGGGGGTGAGGCAATGGGCGGGGTGGGGTGGGTGTTACTGAGGGGGTGAGGCAATGGGCGGGGTGGGGTGGGTGTTACTGAGGGGGCGAGGCAATGGGCAGGGTGGGTGTTACTGAGGGGCGGGGCAATGGGCGGGGTGGGGTGGGTGTTACTGAGGGGGCGGGGCAATGGGCGGGGTGGGGTGGGTGTTACTGAGGGGGTGAGGCAATGGGCGGGGTGGGGTGGGTGTTACTGAGGGGGCGAGGCAATGGGCAGGGTGGGTGTTACTGAGGCGGCGGGGCAATGGGCGGGGTGGGTGTTACTGAGGCGGCGGGGCAATGGGCGGGGTGGGGTGGGTGTTACTGAGGGGGTGAGGCAATGGGCGGGGTGGGGTGGGTGTTACCGAGGGGGTGAGGCAATGGGCGGGGTGGGGTGGGTGTTACCGAGGGGGTGAGGCAATGGGCAGGGTGGGTGTTACCGAGGCGGTGGGGCAATGGGCGGGGTGGGGTGGGTGTTACTGAGGGGGTGAGGCAATGGGCGGGGTGGGGTGGGTGTTACTGAGGGGGTGAGGCAATGGGCGGGGTGGGGTGGGTGTTACCGAGGGGGTGAGGCAATGGGCGGGGTGGGGTGGGTGTTACTGAGGGGGTGAGGCAATGGGCAGGGTGGGTGTTACCGAGGCGGCGGGGCAATGGGCGGGGTGGGTGTTACCGAGGGGGCGGGGCAATGGGCGGGGTGGGGTGGGTGTTACTGAGAGGGTGAGGCAATGGGCGGGGTGGGGTGGGTGTTACCGAGGGGGTGAGGCAATGGGCGGGGTGGGGTGGGTGTTACCGAGGGGGTGAGGCAATGGGCAGGGTGGGTGTTACCGAGGCGGTGGGGCAATGGGCGGGGTGGGGTGGGTGTTACTGAGGGGGTGAGGCAATGGGCGGGGTGGGGTGGGTGTTACCGAGGGGGTGAGGCAATGGGCAGGGTGGGTGTTACCGAGGCGGTGGGGCAATGGGCGGGGTGGGGTGGGTGTTACTGAGGGGGTGAGGCAATGGGCGGGGTGGGGTGGGTGTTACTGAGGGGGTGAGGCAATGGGCGGGGTGGGGTGGGTGTTACTGAGGGGGTGAGGCAATGGGCAGGATGGGTGTTACTGAGGCGGTGGGGCAATGGGCAGGGCGGGGTGGGGTGGGTGTTACCGAGGGGGTGGACAGCGGCAGACAGCCCTGGGCACGGCTGAGAGGGGCTGGCCAATGGCAGCCCAGGGAAGTTATCGAGATGGTGGCTGATCAGTGCCCTTGTAACAAGACTCAGGCTGGGGCGTATGCCCGCAGGACGACACCCATGGGTGTTGGGAAAGCCCCCTCCAAGCTGCTCTCCCCCTGGCAGACTCAGCAGAGAGGCCAAGACAGACACCAGGCTCCTCCCGGGCCTGCTGTTCCAGGGCACACTGGCAAACGCCCCTGGAGGACCAGATCCTCCACTGGTGCCAACTGGCTGTGGTTGGGCACGTGGCCTGGATTGGTTAGCTTTGGCCATGTGCCCACCTGAATGTACCCCCCCTCGAGGCTGTCCTAAGGTTCTCTCTGGAATCTCACCCTGCCCAGCTGGTGCCGCTCTGCAGCGGATGCTTGTGCCTGAAGTGCCCGCGGCGCCTGCTGGCTTTCCCCCAGCGTGCTGCATAGGCAGGTGCCCAGGGGAAGCTGCCTCTGCTCTGCCTGCCCAGGCTGTCAGGCTCGTGCTGGGCCACCAGCCCCTGGAATCCCCTCATCTGAAGATGCTGCTCTGCTGGGGAGAGTCTCCCTCAGGGGGGCCTGCCAATGTAATTCCTCGTCTAGCCCTCGCCCCAGGCCGGCCCTCTGCCTCCTGCCCCACAGAGCATGTGCCCTCCGCCCAGGCCACGAGGGGCAGTGTGCTGGTGGCTGGTGGGAAGGGACAGCACCGCTGCAGTTCAATCAAGTACTAAAAGAAACAGAATTCACAGCGTCCACAGAAAGAGAGAACCAGCCTCCCTGCTGGGCCAGGAGCACCCCACAGGGCAGCCGGACCTCTGCCCTACGCCCCTGGGCCTGGATGAGCAATGGGGGGCATCTGCCCGGCCCTCCTCCCCACCTCGGCATGAACCTACAGTCAAGTTCTTCATTCTACAACAAAGAGACAAGAAGAATCAAAGATGGCATCAGCTTCTCAGTATAAAACTGCAGCCTGTGAATTCGGAGGTGACCCAAAGCATCGCTTTGCCCGGTGCTGCACCCCAGCCCAGGGGCTGGGGGAGGGGAGCCCCTCAGAAAAGAGCACCCAAAGGCGACGTACACAGAAAAGCACCAGTACGTTTGTGTGTTGTTATTCTCTGGCGAGGGCTTTCTCTCCCCCTGGCCCCAACGGGCGGGCGGGCGGGCGGGGGCAGCCCCAGCTGGCAGCACCAGCTCCCTGCTTCTTCCCAGTGCGTGGGAGGGGGGCCTTCCTTTTAGAAAATAAAAAGGTTATTGCATGACGTGGGACGGAGACTGCCTCTCGTCCCTCCCCCGCACTGCCCGCGGGGGCGGGGGACCAGTACCTCCCCTGCCCCCGGCACTGAGTCTGCACTGGTTCCCCTCCTGCGCAGCTCTCTGGAAAGCCCTGGCACGTAAGGCAACGTGGAAGCTGATGTTTTGACTCACCCCACTGTTTAAAAGCACCATTATGAAGTCAGGTTGTACAGTAGTAACAGTACCTTTTATATATATATCTATCTATCTCTCATATCTATCATATATATATAAACTGTAAACAAGAGGTAACAGCGGCATCTAGGAACTGCTTTCTTCAAGGTTTCCTGTGTGGTAGGCACCCGAAATACTGTAGAAAAGTGTGTGGTGTGGTGCATGTTCTTGGCTTCCCTGCTAGTAGGTTTTGCTTTGCATCACCAGTGATGGTGCTGGTAGAAGTAAGTAAGGCTCAGGCTGAGCACTCCCTGCTTTGTGCTCCTACGCTCACCAGACCAGAGACAAAACTCGAGCTCAGAGCGACAGGCCGACAGAACCTTGCTTTCGCGTTCCCCTCTCTAGGCTTGGGTTTCTGCTAGCGTTTCCTGCTGGCTTTGCCCTCCTGCTACGACAATGCTTGCTCACAAGCTCGGGAAAGCCTCTTGCCTCGCTCGCAGCTTCGAGAAGCAGAAACCAAACTAACAGAAAAACCCATCCAGAAAAGAGCGGAAAATTAAAAGGTTACCAAAAAAAAAAACGGTTTTTGTTTTTTTTTAAATAGGCTAAAAGCTGAACATTGAAAATTCAGGAGAGGACACCGAACCCTTTCGCTTGGGGAGACGCGGTGGATTCCCATCGAGTTTAATCCTTTCTCTCTTCTGGGTGCTGATTTTTCTCTTGTTCCACATTTTCACTTCTCTTCTCATGGGTGGTTTTATTTCTGATTTGTTCCACTTCACTAGTTCCTGTGTGTCTTAAATGCAGGCAAAGTATTCCTTCAGGGGAGCAAAGAGATGGCGGATCACCGGCACACTCCAAGATCTGCCTAGCAGTCTCTGCCGGGCCAGGCGGCTCATGTTGGAGACATCTGTGTAATGAACCGGGAAGCCAAAGACCCTGCATGGAAAGGAGGGGACAGGAAGAGCACAGGTTAGCTGATTTCCTGCCACAGGAATCCTCCTTTTGGAGCCACTTAGCAGCTGGCAGGATCCGGGCTTGACGGTAACCTTCTCGGGTCCACGTCGGTGCAATGTGAAGGTGCTCAGACACCGGGTGACGGGCTCGGTGAGAAAACCTGGACAGACAGCCGGGCTCGCAAAGGGCAAAGCAGAACTGCAGAGGGGGCTCAGGTGTGCGTCCAGGGCTGCGCTGCCCGCTGGAGAAGTGGCAGGTGAAGGACATGAAGCTTGACTCATGGAGGGGTGAGCGAGGTGGAGTCAGTCGGGCTAAGAGAACTTGGTTTGCTTCATGCCAACAAACGAGCTCCTGCTCTGAGATTCAGCTCCCCCTCGGCCCTTAACGACAGAGCTCCCCTGATGCATTCAGAGCCATCCAATCCTCCGGCACAACCAGCAGACGAGCAGTACGCATCCCCAGGCCTCCCTTCCCAGGCTACCGGTGCTGACGGGGCCCATCCGCCCTGGGAGCTCAGCCCAGAGACGGTGCAAACCCAGGGAGTCGCCCCACCCCCTCAGGCCAGCAGTACCTCTCCATCTCCGTGCACCATAGGATGTCCTCCTTCTCGTTCATGAAGACGGGGAAATGCTGGTCCTTGCCCTGCTTGATGGAGTTGGAGCGAGTGGTGATAGTTCGCACTTTGCTGAACTGGAAAGGACAAAGCAAAACGCTCTGAGCAAACCACTCCCCTGCCCAGCTAACATGGCCTAGATGGGGGCCCAGCTGGGCAGCCCCCAAGAGCTGCTCCGAGGGAGCCTGGCTGCTCAGAGCAGTCTCAGGTCTCTCGCTAGCCCAGACCTTTATGGATTATTCTCATTTATCCCCATCCTCTGCCGGCTCCGGGGAGGGTAGAGTTCCCACATCCGGCCTGGTCCCTTGGCAGCAGCTAGGCTAGTCTGTCGCTCCCCTCTCCTGGTCACTAGGTCCTGCCTGCAGCCAGTCTGGAATCGCCAGCATCCCCTCCAGCCCCTTGCTACACTCTGGCGCCCTGCTGCAGTGGCTGCGCGGCCATGACAGCGCAGACCAGGGATCCTGTCTCAAGTGAGCCCACATGAAGGGGGGTCAGCCCTTCTTCAGCAATGGCACAGCCCCTCCAAGCTCCCTGGGGAGCGAGCTGAGCATCCTTCTCAGACGTCCAACAGGGCCAAAGCAGGCGCCTTCTCCCTACTGCCAAGAGCTGCACAAATGTCACAGACCCAGTCTCCTCATGAAGGGATTCCCAACCGCTCCCAAATTGTGCCCCATGTCTGGCCCCCTCTGCCTGTCTCACTGGCTGCCTGGGATCTGCTGTGGTCTGCCCCATTGGCCATGGCCCCACCTCGGCCTAAATCCCAAAGCGATACAGTGCAGTGCGTGCCCCCTCCCACTTCAGTGCAGGGGCTGATGCCGTCCTGTGTCGGGACACAGCCCAACACCCAGGGCTACGCTCCAGTGCCTCCTGGCCCTGGCTGCCCCACGGGGGCTCAGACGCTGACCTTTGCTATCCTGCCGTGCTCCAGGCACTCCTGAAGTTCCAGCTTATCGTTCACTGTAGATGCCAACGGCCTAGGAGACAAAAAAGTGGGGAGCTTGAGAATGGGCATTAGCTCTGCATTCAGTTCTGCTGCCACTTGCCAGGTGTGCCTACCGGGGAGCTGGGTTCCCACCCGTGCCCCTTACCCAGGGTGCCTGTACGCCCCTCCAGGGGCTGGCCGCGCACACGGCGCCTGTACCCCCTCTAGGGGCTGGCTGTACCTCCTCTGGGGATTGGCCGCGCACATGCGCCTGTATCCCCTCCGGGGACTGGCCGCGCACATGGCGCCTGTATCCCCTCCGGGGACTGGCCGCGCACACGGCGCCTGTATCCCCTCCGGGGACTGGCCGCGCACATGGCGCCTGTATCCCCTCCGGGGACTGGCCACGCACACGGCGCCTGTACTCCCTGAGGGGGACTGGCCGCACACACGGCGCCTGTATTCCTTCTGGGGGCTGGCCGTGCACACGGCGCCTGTACTCCCTGAGGGGGACTGGCCGCAAACATGGCACCTGTATCCCCTCCGGGGGCTGGCTACACACACGGCGTCTGTACTTCCTGAGGGGAACTGGCCGCACACACGGCGCCTGTATCCCTTCCGGGGGCTGGCCGCGCACACAGCGCCTGTATCCCCTCTGGGGGCTGGCCGCGCACACGGCGCCTGTATCCCCTCTGGGGGCTGGCTGTACCTCCTCTGGGGACTGGCCGCGCACACGCGCCTGCATCCCCTCTGGGGGCTGGCCACACACACGGCGCCTGTACTCCCTGAGGGGGACTGGCCGCACACACGGCGCCTGTATCCCCCCCCGGGGGCTGGCCGCGCACACAGCGCCTGTATCCCCCCCAGGGGCTGGCCGCGCACACGGCGCCTGTATCCCCCCCGGGGGCTGGCCGCGCACACGGCGCCTGTATCCCCCCCGGGGGCTGGCCGCGCACACGGCGCCTGTATCCCCCCCGGGGGCTGGCCGCGCACACGGCGCCTGTATCCCCTCCAGGGGCTGGCCACGCACACAGCGCCTGTATCCCCTCCAGGGGCTGGCCACGCACACGGCGCCTGTACTCCCTCAGGGGGGCTGGCCGCACACACGGCGCCTGTATCCCCTCTGGGGGCTGGCCGCGCACACGGCGCCTGTATCCCCTCCGGGGGCTGGCCGCGCACACGGCGCCTGTATCCCCTCCAAGGGCTGGTCGCACACAAGGCGCCTGTATCCCCTCCGGGGGCTGGTCACACACACGGCGCCTGTGCTCCCTGAGGGGGACTGGCCGCAAACATGGCGCCTGTACTCCCTGAGGGGGACTGGCCGCACACACGGTGCCTGTATCCCCTCCGGGGGCTGGCCACACACACACGGTGCCTGTTATCCCCTCCGGGGGCTGGCCATGCACACGGCACCTGTATCCCCTCCGGGGGCTGGCTGGCTGCGCACACAGCGCCTGTATCCCCTGCGGGGGCTGTCCATGCACACGGCGCCTGTACCTCCTCCGGGGGCTAGCCACGCACACGGAGCCTGTATCCCCCCTGGGGACTGGCTGCGCACATGCCGCCTGTATTCCCTCCGGGGGCTGGCTGTACTCCCTCCGGGGACTGGCTGCACACAGGGTGCCTGTATCCCCTCCAGGGGCTGGCCGCGCACACAGCGCTTGTATCCCCTCTGGGGGCTGGCTGTACCCCCTCCAGGGACTGGCCGCGCACACGGCGCCTGTATCCCCTCCGGGGGCTGGCCGCGCGCAGAGCGCCTGTGTCCCCTCCGGGGACTGGCCGCGCACAGAACGCCTGTACCCCCTCCGGGGACTGGCCGCACGCAGGGCGCCTGTACCCCCTCCGGGGGCTGGCCGCACGCAGGGCGCCTGTATCCCCTCCGGGGGCTGGCCGCACGCAGGGCGCCTGTATCCCCTCCGGGGGCTGGCCGCGCGCAGGACGCCTGTACCCCCTCCGGGGGCTGGCCGCGCGCAGGGCGCCTGTATCCCCTCCGGGGACTGGCCGCACGCACGGTGCCTGTATCCCCTCCGGGGGCTGGCCGCGCGCAGGACGCCTGTACCCCCTCCAAGGGCTGGCTGTGCACACGGCGCCTGTATCCCCCCCGGGGACTGGCTGCGCACACGGCGCCTGTATCCCCCCCGGGGGCTGGCCGCGCGCAGAGCGCCTGTGTCCCCTCCGGGGACTGGCCGCGCGCAGAACGCCTGTACCCCCTCTGGGGACTGGCCGCACGCAGGGCACCTGTATCCCCTCCGGGGGCTGGCCGCGCGCAGGGCGCCTGTACCCCCTCCGGGGACTGGCCGCGCGCAGGGCGCCTGTACCCCCTCTGGGGGCTGGCCGCGCGCAGGGCGCCTGTACCCCCTCTGGGGACTGGCCGCGCGCAGGACGCCTGTACCCACTCTGGGGACTGGCCGCACGCAGGGCGCCTGTATCCCCTCCGGGGGCTGGCCGCACGCAGGACGCCTGTATCCCCTCCGGGGACTGGCCACGCGCAGGGCGCCTGTATCCCCTCCGGGGGCTGGCCGCGCGCAGGACGCCTGTACCCCCTCCGGGGACTGGCCGCGCGCAGGACGCCTGTACCCCCTCCGGGGACTGGCCGCGCGCAAGGCGCCTGTATCCCCTCCGGGGACTGGCCGCGCGCAGAGCGCCTGTACCCCCTCTGGGGACTGGCCGCACGCAGGGCGCCTGTATCCCCTCCGGGGACTGGCCGCGCGCAGGGCGCCTGTATCCCCTCCGGGGACTGGCCGCGCGCAGGACGCCTGTACCCCCTCCAAGGGCTGGCTGTGCACACGGCGCCTGTATCCCCTCCGTGGACTGGCTGTGCAGCAGGGTAGGCAAGGGCCCGCTGACAGTGCTAACAGTCCAGAGCTGTGCAGGGCTCCCAGGCACACAGTCCCACTGACCACCCACTCACCCCATAATTGCCCCCGGGCAGCCTTGTGGGTGGATCCATTACCCATTGCGTGGGGGGGGCTCATGGGCAGATCCATTACTCTTGGGGAGAGGGGGAGCAGCTTATAGGCAGAGCCGTTACCCATGGCGGGAGGGGAGCAGCTCATGGGCAGATCCATTACCCTTGGGGGGGGGCAGCTCGAGGGCAGATCCATTACCCATTGTGTGTGGGGGGACAGCTCGTGGGCAGATCCATTACCCTTGGGGAGGGGGGGGGGGCAGCTCGTGGGCAGATCCATTACCCATTGCGTGGGGGGGGCAGCTCGTGGGCAGATCCATTACCCTTGGGGAGAGGGGGAGCAGCTTATGGGCAGAGCCGTTACCCATGGCAGCAGGGAGTGCAGCTTGTGGGCTGATCCGTAACCCGGGTGGAGGAGGGGGAGCAGCTCGCGGGCTGATCCATTACCCATGAGGGAGGGGGAGCAGCTTGTGGAGCGATCCATTAGCAATGGGGACGTAGGTAGAGTAAGTCATGGATCGATGCATTAGCCATGGCAGCAGAAGGTACAGCAGCTCGTGGACCGATGCCTAAGCAATGGGGGAAGAAGCAGAGAGGCTCATGGGGAAGTGAAAGCAGCTCCTGGACTGATCCATCAGCAATGGGCGGGAGAAAGCAGGTGCAGCCCCTGGGTCAATCAGGGCCAGGGTGGGGTGCACTGATCCATTAGCAGTGGAGGCGGGGAGGAGAAAGCAGCTTGTGGACTAATCCATTAGCAATGGGGGGAGGCGGCGGAGCAGCTCATGGACAGATCTATTAGCCGTGGATGGGGGAGGAGGCAGAGCAGCTTGGGACTGGCAATGAACTCAGGAAGCAGGGCGGGTCCTGCACAGATCCATTAGCAATGGGGAAGGGGGGGGGGGGAGAAAGCAACTCCTGGCCCAATCTGGAGAATTGCCACTTCCTCCTCCAGAGCCAGGAGAGCCAGTTACAACCTCCCGCTGGGTGAGTCACTCGCACCCCTCTGATCACACTGCTGCTGCAGGGACATGCTCCCTGCCTCTCCCCGGCTGACTCTGGCTATGCTAGAATGGACCACAAACGCCATCACCCCACACTTGACAAACACAACGCATCTGCCCCCCTCTGCGCTGCCTGAAGTCTCACCCTCATCTTACACAGGAGGAAACTGAGGCACGCAAGGGGAAAGGACTCGACAAGGGTCAAGGAGGAAGCTGATGTCAGAGCCTGGAAGAGAACCCAGGAGTCCTGGCTCCCTGGCCTGGGCTCTCAGTCTGCCTATGAAATGAGTCAGGTGCCGAGGGCCATGGGAACACATGACAAACGTTCCTCGAACTGAAAGGGCTGGGCAGGTGGGAGCCACGCCAGGATTCCTGGTGGGGAGAGGAGCTGGGACTCTGTCTCCTTGTGGGAATGTGCTCAGGGTAGAAATCAGGAGCTCTGAGCTCCCATGTACCCCCAAAGGCTGCTCTGCAGAGTACAGGTCAAACAGCTGGGGGTGAAATCTACAACCCGATTACGTGCACCCCTCACGGCCTGGGGCTGCCCTGCTTCCAGCATGCAAGGGTGACCTGGCCCTTCATGCCTTCAGTAGCATTGAACAATAGGCAACAGGCTGATTGCTAAGGGGCTGAAGGGCTCCAAAGGCTGGTTCGAAGAGGCACAATTAACATGAGTTATGCTGGCAATCCCCCGGCCCCTGCTCCGCTATCATGCAAGAAGCAAACGGCCCAAAACTCGGGGTTCTCTCACCATGCTCTCACCAACCTGTTCATACCGGGAAGGTTACCCCAGAAGTACCGGGCCCTGTGCGCTGCAGACACCTCTTTGGCATCAATCATCACTGGGTTGGACTGTAAACAAGGAAAAAAAGCAGTAAAGTAACACAACATGCCCACAGCACAAGTGTGCTGCAACACAGCTATGTGACATGCTGTAATACTGCATCACAATCCCTAACACAGCACCATGACAGTGCTGCAACACTGCATCACCCCAACATAGTTCCACAACAGTGCTATAACACTGCGTCCCAGCCACCCAACACAACTCCATGACTGTCCTGTAAGACTGCATCCCAGCCCCCAAACACTGCCCCACAACAGTGCTGTCACACTGTATCCCACCCTGCCAACACAGCTCCATGACATCACAGCAACACTGCAGCCCAGCCCCCAGGAGAGCTCCATGACTGTGCTGGAACACTAAATACCAACCCCCTAACACAGCTGTATGATAGTTCTATCACTTTGCATTGCAGCCCAAAAACACAACTGCAACACAGCATCCCACTTCCTAACACACTTCTGAGATAGTGCTGAAAACTGCATCCCAGCCCCCAATCAGCTGCAGGACACTGCACCCCAGACACAAACACAGATCCATGACAGTGCTGCAATACGGCATCCCAACCCCAACAGAGCCCCATGACAGTCCTGTCATACTGCATCACAGCCGGCAATACAGCTCCATGACACACTATATTCCAGCCCCCCAACACAGCTCCACGATATTGCTGTAATACTGCACAGAATCACAGCACTGGAAGGGACCTCCAGAGGTCTTCTAGCCCAGTCCCCTGCACTCCTGGCAGGACTAAGTATTATCTAGACCATCCCTGACAGGTGTTGTCCAACCTGCTCTTAAAAATCCCCAATGATGGAGATTCCACAACCTCCCTAGGCAATTTATTCCAGTGCTTAACCACTCTGGCAGTTAGGAACTTTTTTCTAATGTCCAACCTAGACCTCCCTTGCTGCAATTTAAGCCCATTGCTTAACAACAACAATTCTTCTCCCTCCTCCTTGTAACAAACTTTTATGTACTTGAACATTGTTATCATGTTCCCTCTCAGTCTTCTTTTCTCCAGATTAAACAAGCCCAATTTTTTCAATCTTCCCTCACAGATCATGTTTTCTAGACCTTTAATCATTTTTGTTGCTCTTCTCTGGAGTCTCTCTAATTTGTCCACATCTTTCCTGAAATGTGGCACGCAGAACTGGACACAATACTCCAGTTGAGGCCTAATCAGCATGGAGTAGAGCAGAAGAATTATTTCTCATGTCTTGCTTACAGCACTCCTGCTAATACAGCCCAGAGTGATGTTCGCTTTTTCTGCAACAGCGTTACACTGTTGACCCATATTTAGCTTGTGATCCACTATGACCCCCAGATCCCTTTCCGCAGTATCCTTCCTAGGCAGTCATTTCCCAGTTTGTATGTGTGCAACTGATTGTTCCTTCCCGAGTGGAGTACTTTGCATTTGTCCTTGTTGAATTTCATCCCACTTACATCAGACCATTTCTCCAGTTAGTCCAGATTATTTTGAATTATAATCCTATCCTCCAATCGCTCGCAACCCCCCCTTTCCCCCAGCTGGGTATCATCCACAAACTTTGTAAGTATACTCTCTATGCCATTATCTAAACCAGGGGTCAGCAACCTTTTAGAAGTGCTGGGCTGAGTCTTCATTTATTCACTCTGATTTAAGGTTTCGTGTGCCAGTAATACATTTTAATGTTTTTAGAAGGTCTCTTTCTAGAAGTCTATAATATATAGCTAAACTATTGTTGTATGTAAAGTTAATAATGTTTCAAAATGTTTAAGAAGCTTCATTTTAAATTAAATTAAAATGCAGAGCCCCCTAGACTGGTAGCCAGGACCCAGGCAGTGGGAGTGCCACTGAAAAGCAGCTCGTGTGCCGCCTTCAGCATCTGTGCCATAGGTTGCCTACCCCTGATCTAAATCATTGATGAAGATATTGAACAGAACTGGATCCAGAACTGACCCCTGTGGGATCCAACTGTTATGTCCTTCCAGTCTGACTGTGAACCACCGATAACTACTCTCTGGGACCAGTTTTCCATCCACCTTATAGTAGCTCCATCTAGGTTGCATTTCCCTAGTTTGTTTATGAGAAGGTCATGTGAAACAATATCAAAAGCTTTACTGAAGTCAAGACAGACCATGCCTACCACTTCCCCCCACCCGCAAGGCTTGTTACCCTGTCAAAGAAAGCTATCAGGTTGGTTTGATAGGATTTGTTTTTGACAAATCCATACTGACTGTTACTGATCACAAAATAGAATACCAGGGTTGGAAGGGACTGCAGGAGGTCATCTAATCCAACCCCCTGCTCAAAGCAGGACCACTCCCCACAGATCCCTAAGAGGCCCTCTCAAGGACTGAATTCACAACCCTGGGTTTAGCAGGTCAATGCTCAAACCACTGAGCCATCCCTCCCCTCTTTTCTAGATGTTTGCAAATTGTTTGCTTCATTATTTGCTCCATTATCTTTCCAGGTACAGAAGTTAAGCTGACTGGTCTGTAATTCCCTAGGTTGTCCTTATTTCCCTTTTCATAGATGGACACTAGATTTGCCCTTTTCCAGTCTTATGGAATCTCTCCCGTCTTCCATGACTTCTCAGAGATAATTGCTAATGGCTCAGATACCTCCTCAGTCAGCTCCTTGAGTATTCTAGGATGCATTTCATCAGGGCTTGGTGCCCCGAAGACATCTAATTTGTAATTTTTGACTTGTTCTTTCCCTATTTTAGCCTCTTCTGATCCTACCTCATTTTCACTGGCATTCACTACGATAGACGTCCAATCGCCACCAACCTTCTTGGTGAAAACCGAAACAAACAAGTCATTAAGCACCTCTGCCATTTCCACATTTCCTGTTATTGTTTCCCCTACAACTGAATAACAGGCCTACCCTGTCCTTGGTCTTCCTCTTGCTTTAATATATTTGCAGAATGTTTTCTTGTTACCCTTTATCTCTCTGGCTAGTTTGATCTCGTTTTGTGCCTTGGCCTTTCTAATTTTGTCCCTACGTCTTTGTGTTAATTGTTTATATTAATCTTTTGTAATTTGACCTGGTTTCCACTTTTTGTAGGACTCTTTCTTGATTTGTAGATCATTGAAGATCTCCCAGTTAAGCCAGGGTGGTCTCGCACCATACTTCCTATCTTTCCTATGCAGGGGGATAGTCTGCTCTTGTGCTCTTAATAATGCCTCTTTCAAAAACAGTCAATTGTCTTCTATTGTTTTTCCCCTTAGCCCTGGTCTACACTACAAGTTTAGGTCAAGTTTAACAGCAATAGATCGATTTAACCCTGCACCTGTCCACACAACGAAGCCATTTTAGTCGACTTAAAGGGGTCTTAAAATCGATTTCCATACTCCTCCCCGATGAGGGGATTAGCACTGAAATAGACATCGCTGGGTCAAATTTGAGGGTAGTGTGGACACTATTTGACGGTATTGGCCTCCGGGAGCTATCCCAGAGTGCTGCACTGTGACTGCTCTGGACAGCGCTCTCAACTCAGATGCACTGGCCAGGTAGACAGGAAAAGCCCCGTGAACTTTTGAATTTCATTTCCTGTTTGGCCAGTGCGGCGAGCTGATCATCACAGGTGACCATGGAGTCTCAGAATTGCAAAAGAGCTCCAGCATGGACTGAACGGGAGGTACTGGATCTGATCGCTGTATGGGGAGATGAATCAGAACTCCACTCCAAAAGACAAAATGCCAAAATATTTGAAAAAAATCTCCAAGGGCATGAAGGGCAGAGGCTATAACAGGGACCCGCAGCAGTGCTGCGTGAAACTTAAGGAGCTCAGGAAAGCCTACCAAAAAACCAAAGGGGCAAATGGCCGTTCCGGGTCAGACCCCCAGACATGCCACTTCACATGAGCTGCATGCAATTCTAGGGGGTGCCCCTACAACTACCCCACCCCTGTACATGGACTCCTGCAAGGGAGTCTCACGCAACAGGGACGAGGATTTTGGGGATGAGGAAGATAATGATGATGAGGAGGTTGAAGATAGCACACAGCAGGCAAGCAGAGAAACCGTTCTCCCCGACAGCCAGGAACTGTTTATCACCCTGGAGACAATACCCTCCCAACCCGGGCTCCCGGACCTTAAAGGCGGAGAAGGCACCTGTGGTGAGTGTACCTTTGTAAATATAATACATGGTTTAAAAGCAAGCGTGTTTAGTGATTAATTTGCCCTGAATACTTGGGATGTATTCATGGCCAGTACAGCTACTGGAATGCAGTCAAGCAACATCCGTTCTTTATCTCTCTGTGTTATCCTCAGGAGAGTGATATCAGTCATGGTTACCTGGTTGAAACAGGGGAATTTTATTAAGGGGACATTCAGAGGTGGCTGTTCCTGCTGGGCTGTGTGCCTGGGGCTGAACAGAAACCATCCCTGCTGTTAGCCACCGGGGGGGGGGGGGGAAGGAGAGGGAGAGGGGAGGAATGAAGCAATCATCCCAGAGAATTGGGTATGAGAGAGGGTTTAGTTGGGTTTGTACTGCACATTAAACTGAAAACCACAGTCCCTCCTTTTACATGGCCAACCCGTTTTAAATGGTCAGCCCAACTCTCCCTTTTTTCCCTCCCACAGCTGCAAATGTTTCAACACTCCCCCTGTCGTCTCTGTCCCAGAGGCTAGCACAGATAAGAAGGTGAAAAAAATGCGCTTGTGATGAAATGTTCTCTGAGCTCATGCAGTCCTCCTGCACTGAAAGAGCCCAGCAGAATGCGTGGAGGCAGACAATGTCAGAGTGCAGGAAAGCATAAAATGAATGTGAGAACAGGAGAGATGCGCGAGATGATAGATGGCTGGAGCAAGAGGAGCGGTGGTGGCAGCGTGATGAGAGCAGGCAGGATGCAATGCGGAGGCTACTGGAGGATCAAACTGATATGCTCCGGAGTATGGCTGAGGTGCAGGATAGGCAGCAGGAGCACAGACCGCCGCTGCAGCCCCTGTGTAACCAACCGCCCTCCTCCCCAAGTTCCATAGCCTCCTCACCCAGACACCCAAGAACACGGGGGGTTCCTGCCACCCAACCACTCCACCCCAGAGGACTGCCCAAGCAACAGAAGGCTGGCATTCAATAAGTTTTGAAGTGCAGTGTGGCCTTCTCCTTCCCTTCTCCCCTCCTTCATCACCCTAACTGGTGCTTCCTGCCTCCACCACCCCTCCCGGGCTACCTTGGCAGTTATCCCCCTATTTCTGTGACTAATTAATAAAGAATGCACGAATTTGAAACAACGACTTTATTGCCACTGCAAGTGGTGATCGAAGGGGGGAGGAGAGGGTGGTTGGCTTACAGGGAAGTAGAGTGAACAAAGGGGATGGGTTTTCAGCAAGGAGAAGCAAACAGAACTTTCACACCGTAGCCTGGCCAGTCATGAAACTGGTTTTCAGAGCTTCTCTGATGCGCAGCACACCCTGCTGTGCTCTTCTAACTGCCCTGGAGTCGGGCTGCATGTAATCAGCGACCAGGCGATTTTCCTCAACCTCCCACCCCGCCATAAACGTCTCCCCCTTACTCTCACAGATATTGTGGAAAGCACAGCAAGCAGTAATAAAGATGGGAATATTGGTTTAGCTGAGGTCTAACTGAGTCAGTAAACTGCACCAGCGCTCTTTTAAACGTCCAAATGCACATTCTACCACCATTCTGCACTTGCTCAGCCTATAGTTGAACAGCTCTTGACTACTGTCCAGGGTGCCTGTGTATGGCTTCATGAGCCATGGTATTGAGGGGTAGGCTGGGTCCCCAAGGATAACTATAGGCATTTCAACATCCCCAACGGTTATCTTCTGGTCTGGAAAGTAAGTCCCTTGCTGCAGCCGTTCAGACAGACCAGAGTTCCTGAAGATGCGAGCATCATGTACCTTTCCTGGCCATCCCACGTTGATGCTGGTGAAACGTCCCTTGTGATCCACCAGTGCTTGCAGCACCACTGAAAAGTACCCCTTTCAGTTTATGTACTGGCTGCCAAGGTGGTCCGGTCCCAAGACAGGGATATGCGTTCTGTCTATCGCCCCACCACAGTTAGGGAATCCAATTGCAGCAAAGCCATCCACTATGACCCGCACATTTCCAGTGTCACTACCCTTGACAGCAGCAGCTCAGTGACTGCGTTGGCTACTTGGATCACAGCAGCCCCCACACTAGATTTGCCCACTCCAAATTGATTCCCGACTGACCAGTAGCTGTCTGGCGTTACAAGCTTCCACAGGGCTATCGCCACTCGCTTGTGAACTGTGAGGACTGTGCTCATCTTAGTATTCTTGTGCTTCAGGGCAGGGGAAAGCAAGTCACAAAGTTCCATGAAAGCGCCCTTACACATGTGAAAGTTTCGCAGCCACTGGGAATCATCCCAGACCTGCAACACTATGCGGTCCCACCAGTCTGTGCTTGTTTCCTGGGCCCCAAATCGGTGTTCCACGGCATGAACTTGCCCCATTACCACCATGATGTCCAAATTGCCAGGGACCGTACTTAGAGAGAAGTCTGTGTCCGGGTCCTCATCACTCTCGTCACCATGTTGCCATCACCTCCTCGTCTACTTTTGCAGGTTCTGGGTGCTACATATACTGCAGGATAACGTGCAAGGTGTTTACGGTGCTCATAACTGCTGCGGTGACCTGAGCGGGCTCCATGCTTGCCATGGTATGGCGTCCGCAGAAGAGCAGAGTGGCAGCAGAAGCGTGACAATGGTCTGCAGCCCTACTGCACCGTCTGCTGCCAGCAGCACCCAGGACACAACAGTGGTGGCTGAGCTGAGCGGGCTGCATGCTTGCCGTCGTATAGCGTCTGCGCAGAAAAAAAGGTGCGAAACAATTGTCTGCCATTGCTGTCACGGAGGGAGGGGTGACTGATGACATGTACTCCAAACCATCCGAGACAATGTTTTTGCCCCATCAGGCAGTGGGAGCTCAACCCAGAATTCCAATAGGTGGTGGAAACTGCAGTAACTGTAGGATAGCTACCCACAGTGCAACACTCTGAAAGTCAACGCTAGCCTTGGTACTGTGGACACACACCACCGACTTAATGCGCTTAGCAGAGACACACACAATCGATTGTATAAAATCGACTTCTATAAATCCAACCTAATTTCATAGTGCAGACATACCCTTAGACTTGTTTCCCATGAGATCTTACCTACCAACTCCCTGAGTTTGCTGAAGTCGCCTTCTTGATATCCATAGTCTTATTATGCTGTTCTCCTTCCTACCATTCCTTAGAATCATGAACTCTATCATTTCATGATCACTCCCACCCAAGCTGCCTTCCACTTTCCAATTCTCAACCAGTTCCTCCCTATTTGTCAAAATCAAACCTAGAACAGCCTCTCCCCTGGTAGCTTTCTTCACCTTCTGAAATAAAACATGGTCTCCGATACAGTCCAAGAACTTGTTGGATAATCTGTGCCCTGCTGTGTTATCTTCCCAACAGATGTCTGGGGAGTTGAAGTCCCGCATCACCACCAAGTCCTGCATGCCAGCCCCCAACACAGCTCCATGACGGCACTGCAACAGTGCATCCCAGCCCCTTATAGAGATCCATGACAGTGCTGCAACACTGCATCACGGTCCACAACACAGCTACATGACAGTACTGTAACACTGCAGACCAGCCACCAATAAAGCTCCATGACACCACAGCAACACTGCATCATAGCCGCCTATACAGCTCCACAAGTGTTGCAACACTTCAGCCCAGCCACCTGCAGAAATCCATGACAACACTGCAACACTCCATAACAGCACGCCAAACACTCCACAGCGGTGCTGTAACACTGCAGCCCAGTCCTCTCCAACCTCCACGACAGTATTGTAACACAGCATCACAAACCCCAACACAGCTGCATGACACTGTTGTAACACTGCATCCCAGTCCTCCAACAATGCTTTAACATTGCATCCAAGCACTGAACACAGCTTCATGTCAGTGCTGGAACACTGCATGGCAGCTCCCAACACGGCTTCATGACTTTGGTGTAACCCTGAATCCCAGTTCCCAACAAACCTCCACAACAGTGCTCCAACGCCGCATCACAGCCCCCAACACAGCTCCATGACAGTGCTCCAACGCCGCATCACAGCCCCCAACACAGCTCCATGACAGTGCTGTAACACTGCATCACAACCCCCAACACAACTGCATGACAGTGCTCCGACACTGCATCCCAACCCCCAACACAGCTCCATGACAGTGCTCCGACACTGCATCACAGCCCCCAACACAGCTCCATGACAGTGCTCTGACACTGCATCACAGCCCCCAACACAGCTCCATGACAGTGCTCCAGAACTTCATCACAACCCTCAGCACTGCTCCATAACAGTGCTCCGACACTGCATCACAGCCCCCAACACAGCTCCATGACAGTGCTCCGACACTGCATCACAGCCCCCAACACAGCTCCATGACAGTGCTGTAACATTGCATCATAGCCTCCAACACAGCTGCATGACAGTGCTCCGACACTGCATCACAGCCCCCAACACAGCTGCATGACAGTGCTCCGACACTGCATCACAGCCCCCAACACAGCTGCATGACAGTGCTCCGACACTGCATCACAGCCCCCAACACAGCTGAATGACAGTGCTCCGACATACATTTTCGAAGAACCTTTACTGAGGTGGATACTGGCCAAAACACTGCAAGGGAAGAAAGAGCAGGACTGAACACATGCTCTGGTTCAGGAAGAAGTTTAAAAACTCCATTAATACTAAACAAAGCAGACGGTCTGAACGGAAGGCGTGGTATGATAAACATACTTGGAAATGCCGCCAATTTGCTGGTACTGTTAAGTTTCATAATACACAGTCTGTTGGTCATGACAAAGAATTTGGTGCTGATGATAAATCCTTTAAAAATGTGTAACATGCATGATTTTTGGGGAAAAAAATTAAAGATGGTAGGAGTGGTAACAAGGAAGTCCTCTAAGAATACTGTTTCTCAGCTAGTGCCTGAAGACAGGCTTAGGGCTTGGCACAGCAGAAAAAGCATGACAAACTTTGACTGCTGTGTGGAAGGGGAAACTGAGGCACATCACCTCATGACATTGGTGGCTGAATGCCAAGACACCTACACTCTAAAATATATGGATATTTGCATTATGTTAACAATCCGACACACAAGAATGTTTTCAGGCAACCTGGAAAAGGAAGCACAGAACCTTGGAAAAATGCCTGCGGAGAACACTGCAATGTTTGGGAACACTTGGGAGTTGTACAACCAAAACCTAAAGAGGATATTAGGCACACTGCTTTCGCTTTGTCAGTGACCAACCCTCCGGCAGGAATCTAAGGGGGGAGATGCGACACTGCACCTCATCTTCTTCAGAGAGATCTTACCAGGATATGATTATGGCACAACTACGATGTGTTTTATGCAAGATGGGTCATGTGAGATATCACTGGAAAGGTTCTGATTTACTGAATGTGCTTATCCTATTTGTATGCGTGTATCAGTTCTGTATCTGAAGTTAGGAATATTGTCTCTGCATCTGTTACAAATGTGTTCACCCCTGGGGAACGCTCACTAGGCAGAATGCACTCAGTCCAGATGGCTGGCTGGGAAGGGCCCATTCAGGTTAAAGGGCCATTAGGAGAAAACAACAGGTCTTAGGAAAAGCTTATCTCCCACCAGGCGCTGTAAACAGCCTCTGGCTCATGGCTGCTAGGACCCCACAGGGTCATGTGACCAGGTCATCTGGTACTAGACCCCCATGTTGGAAAAGACAGTTACTCACCTTTGTAACTGTTGTTCTTCGAGATGTGTTGCTCATATCCATTCCAGTTAGGTGTGCGCGTGCCGCGTGCACGTTCGTCGGAGATTTTTACCCTAGCAACACTCGGTGGGCCAGCAGGTCGCCCCCTGGAGTGGCGCCGGCATGGCACCCGATATATACCCCTGCTGGCCCGCCCGCTCCTCAGTTCCTTCTTGCCGGCTACTCCGACAGTGGGGAAGGAGGGCGGGTGTGGAATGGAGTGCTTGCTCATATCCATTCCAGTTAGGTGATTCCCAAGCCTTACCTAGGCGGTGGGGTCGGAGCGAGACGTTGCGGACTGCAAAACCGCTGCGCCAAAAGCGGCATCGTCTCTAGCTTGCTGTACCAGCGCATAGTGTGATGCAAAGGTGTGCACAGAAGACCATGTGGCCGCACGGCAGATTTCCTGTATGGGGACATGAGCCAAAAACGCGGCCGAGGAAGCCTGAGCCCTGGTAGAATGGGCGGTCAGGGGTTCCGTTGGCACACTGGCCAAGTCGTAACATGTCCTGATGCAGGACGTGACCCAGGATGCGATACGCTGGGAGGAGATTGCCATGCCTCTCATGCGCTCTGCTACTGCCACAAACAATTGTGGTGAACGCCGGAAGGATTTTGTTCTCTCAATGTAGAACGCAAGAGCTCTTCGGACGTCCAAGGAGTGGAGCTGTTGCTCTCTTCGGGATGAATGCGGCTTTGGGTAAAAGACTGGCAGGAAGACGTCTTGGTTAATATGGAAGGCGGAAACGGCCTTAGGGAGGAACGCCGGGTGCGGTCGCAGCTGTACCTTGTCCTTATGGAACACCGTATACGGAGGGTCCACGGTCAGAGCCCGAAGCTCTGAGACTCGCCGGGCCGATGTAATAGCAACTAGGAAGGCCACCTTCCAGGATAGGTACAGCAGCGAGCATGTGGCTAAGGGCTCGAAGGGGGGCGCCATGAGCCTGGTTAGAACCAGGTTCAGGTCCCAAGTAGGGGTAGGCCGTCTGACCTGGGGGTAGAGCCGCTCCAGGCCTTTGATAAATCTGGACACCATTGGGTGAGAAAAGACGGACTTGCCAGCCTCGCCTGGGTGGAAAGTGGATATAGCCGCGAGGTGGACGCGCAGAGAGGAGATCGCCAAGCCGTGCTGCTTGAGAGACCACACGTAGTTCAAGATAGTGGGGACTAGTACGGCGAGTGGATCGTGGCCGTGCTGACTGCACCAGCAGCAGAAGCGTTTCCATTTTGCTAGGTAGGTGGAACGCATGGAAGGCTTCCTGCTGCCCAACAACACTTGTTATACTGCATCGGAACAGCGCAACTCGGCTTGGCTTAACCAGCCAGGAGCCATGCAGACAGATGGAGGGACTGTAGATCCGGATGGCGCATCCTGCCGAAGTCCTGCGTGATCATGTCCGGCCAAAGAGGTAGGGCAATCGGATTTGCCAGGGAGAGATCGAGCAGCATGGTGTACCAAGGCTGCCGCGGCCACACCGGAGCGATCAGGATGAGGCGGGCCTTGTCTCTCCGGACCTTGATCAGGACTCGATGGACGAGAGCGAATGGTGGGAAGGTGTAGCAAAGGCAACCTGTCCACGGTATGAGAAATGCGTCCGACAGGGAGCCCGGGGAGCGGCCCTGCAGAGAGCAGAACACCTGGCATTTCCTGTTCGATCTGGAGGCGAACAGGTCTATCTGGGAAAACCCCCACCTCTGGAAAATGACAGAGGACGTCCGGACGGATGGACCATTCGTGGGACAGGAAGAATCTGCTCAGGTGATCCGCCAGGGTGTTCCGCTCTCCCGGGAGAAAGGAGGCCACTAGATGAATAGAGTGGGCTATGCAAAAGTCCCACAGACGTATTGCTTCCTGACACAGCGGGGAGGAACGAGTCCCGCCCTGCTTGTTGATGTAATACATGGCCGTTGTGTTGTCCGTGGATACCGCAACACAACGACCGTGCAAATGGCGTTGGAATGCCTGGCATGCTAGGCGAACGGCCCGTAGCTCTCGCACATTGATGTGAAGAGTCAACTCTCTCTGTGACCACAGGCCCTGTGTACGCAGGGTCCCCAGGTGCGCTCCCCAGCCCAGCGATGATGCGTCCGTTGTTAGGGACGCTGATGGCTGTGGGGCGTGAAACGGGAGGCCCGCACACACTTGGGAGGGCATTGTCCACCAGCCTAGAGAGCCTAGAACATTCGGTGGAATCGTTACAATTGTGTCTATGGCATCCCTGCGTGGTCGATAGACCGACGCGAGCCAGGTCTGCAACGGGCGCATGCGGAGTCTTGCGTGTCTGGTGATGAAGGTGCATGCGGCCATGTGCCCCAGGAGAGCGAGGCACATTCGAGCAGATGTGGTCGGGAAGGCCCGCAGGCTTGTGACCATGGACACTATGGCTTGGAATCGGTGCCGGGGGAGGCTGGCTGTCGCGAGGTTGGAGTCCAGCACTGCCCCAATGAATTCTATGCTCCGCGTAGGCACCAGAGTGGACTTGCCCGGATTGATGGTCAGGTCTAGGCTCGCAAACAGTTCCGTGATGATGGCGATGTGTCCGGTCACCTGCTCTTCCGACGTGCCTCGGATGAGCCAGTCGTCGAGGTAAGGGAAGACATGGATACGACGACGACGCAGGGCAGCAGTGACGACCGCCATACATTTGGTGAACACCCGGGGGGCCGATGAGAGCCCAAAGGGGAGGACCGTGAACTGGTAGTGGTCCTGATTCACCACAAAGCGGAGATACCGTCTGTGCGGGGGGAAGATCGCAATGTGGAAGTACGCATCCTTCATGTCGAGAGCGGCGTACCAATCTCCTGAATCCAGGGAAGGAATGATGGTTCCTAATGTTACCATGCGGAACTTGAACTTTTTGATGAATTTGTTCAGGCCGCGCAGGTCCAGGATAGGTCGTAGGCCCCCTTTTGATTTGGGGATTAAGAAGTACCGGGAATAAAACCCCTTGCCCCTTAGCTCCCTTGGCACTTCCTCTATAGCCCCAATGGACAGGAGCTTGTGAACCTCCTGGACAATAAGTTGCTCGTGAGAGGGGTCCCTGAAGAGGGATGAGGAGGGAGGATGGGAGAGGGGTGGAGAAACAAACTGAAGATGGTAACCAAACTGCACCGTGCTCAGGACCCAACGATCCGAAGTCAGCTGGGACCAAGACGGTAGGAAGTGGCGGAGGCGGTTGCGGAAATGGAGTGGATCCAGAGAGGGGATTGGTAAGCTGCTCTCGGGCGCACCTTCAAAAGTTCGCCTTGGGTCCCTGCGGTGGCTTCTCGGACCCGGAAGTGTTACCCCTTTGAGGACCTGACTGTCGCCTGCGATTTGGCCGGCCTCGCCTCCGGTTGAAGTCTTGTCTGGGGCGAGGCGGGGGGTAAGTGCGCTGATGGTAGGGGCGGAATGGCCTTCTCTGAGTCTGGGGCATGTGCATTCCCAGAGAACGCATGATGACCCGGTTATCCTTTAGCCTCTGTAGCCTGGGGTCCGTCTTTTCAGAGAAGAGACCCTGCTGGTCGAATGGCAGGTCCTGGATCGTGTATTGCAGCTCCGGTGGTAGTCCGGAAGACTGCAGCCACGATATACGGCGCATGGCTACGCCCGATGCCAGAGTCCTCGCTGCTGAATCTGCGGCATCTAAGGACGCCTGTAGCGAGGTTCTGGCGACCCTCCTGCCCTCTTCCAGGAGAGATGAAAATTCCTGGCGTGAGTCCTGAGGGAGCAGCTCTGCAAATTTGCCGACAGCCTCCCAGGTGTTGTGGCTGTAACGGCTCAGGAGGGCCTGCTGGTTCGCCACACGGAGCTGAAGGCCTCCAGCAGAATAAATTTTACGTCCCAGCAAGTCCATGCGTCTGGCTTCCCTGGATTTTGGAGTAGGAGCCTGTTGGCCGTGGCGTTCCCGGTCATTGACTGACTGTACCACCAAGGAGCAGGGAGCGGGGTGTACGTAGAGGTACTCATACCCCTTGGATGGTACCATATACTTCCTTTCCACGCCTCGGGCAGTGGATGGAATGGAGGCCGGAGACTGCCAGATGGTGTCCGCCTTTGCCTGGATCGACTTAATGAAGGGGAGGGCTACCCTGGTCGGTGCCTCCGCCGAGAGGATGCTTACTACCGGATCCTCTACTTCCGGGACTTCCTCTACAGGAAGGTTTATGTTTTGGGCCACTTGCCTCAACAGGTCCTGATGTGCCTGGAGATCGATCGGCGGGGGCCCTGATGAAGACGAGCCCGCTACCGCCTCATCCGGGGACGAGGACGAAGACACCCCAGGGAGAAGCGGTTCTTGCACTGAAGCCTCGTGCAGAGGGGCCTCCGTTTCCCGGGAATCCTGCTGCCCCATGGTATCCGTGGGGTCTTCCTCCGTACCTGTGGGGGGGGAGGGGGCCCGACTGATTGTGGCCTCTGGTGCATGACGCTCCGGTGGGTTGGAGCGAGCTTGACCTGAAGATTCGCCCTGGGCTTGGTGGTATGCCCAGGGTGTCCAAAAGGACCATTGAGGTGGACCCTGGTCCGTGTGGGCGTGCACATCTGAACCCCCGTAAGAGGCGCTGTCCATATGGGACGAAGCGGACGAGTGCCTCGAAGGCCAGGGAGGAGCCGCCGATGACTGTGGCAGGCCTCTGCGCATCCCGACTTCGCTGCGCGGTGCCGGTGAATGGTACCGGGAGTCATGGCGGTACCGTGATCTAGACCGGGACCTGCTACCGGCTCGGTGCCGGGAGGTCGACCGGTGCCGGCCGCTGCCGTGCCGGGATCGGCTGCGGTATGAACGTCGGTGCCGCGATCTAGACCGGTGCCGAGAGTAGTACGACGGCGACCTGGATCTCGAACGGTGCCGCGAGTACGACCGGTGCCGCAGGTAGCGGTCCCGGGACTGCGAGCGGCGTCTAGATCTCGAGCGGCGACGCTGTGAGTGGTCCCTCGATTTAGATCGGGACCGCTGCTCGGTAGTGCCTGGCGAATGCGGCCGTACCATGGCGGGCTTGCCCAGCGATTGTATAACCCGCACCGGCGGTGCCGGGGGTTGGGGCAGCTCGGGCTCTGTCAACGCAATGATGTCGCGTGCCGCTGAGAAGGTCTCCGGCGTGGAGGTTGCGACGAGCTCGACCCCTGTCCTCACCGGGGAGCTGAATGGCACCGGACTCAACGGCCTCTGAGGGGCCGGAGTCGACGGTGCGGCGACGCTCGGTACCGCGGCAGATGACGGTGCCGGGCGGTCAGATTTTGAGCCACGCTCTGACTGTGGTGCAGTTGCAGGCACCGCAGGAGCCCTGTGCTTTTTGCTCCTCGGGGAGAGGGAGCGGTGCCGGCTAGGGTGCCGGGCCGGTGCCGAGCGGGAAGTTGGAGCCCTCACCGGCGCTGGGCGGTCCGGAGCGGAAGCGACACTTGGTCCCGGTGCCGACGGTGGGGGAGTCAGCGCTGCCTCCATCAGGATCTGCTTCAGGTGACTGTCCCGCTCTTTCTTAGTTCGGGGTTTGAATGCCTTGCAGATCCGACACTTGTCCACAAGGTGGGACTCGCCTAGGCACCTCAGACAGGAGTCGTGCGGGTCTCCTGTTGGCATCGGCCGATGACAGGCCGCACAAGGCTTAAAGCCGGGTAAACCGGGCATGGGCCCCGGCACCGCGGGGAGGAAACGGGGCGAACCCCCGATCCTCAGTATAACTATTTACGACTATACTTACTTAACTATATAACTACAACTAACACTATAATAACTAAACTATATACACTAAACTACAGAAGAGTGAAAAGCTAGGGAGGTGGAGAACGGCTAGGCGTGCTCCACAGTTCCAACGACCGAAACGGGCGGTAAGAAGGAACTGAGGAGCGGGCGGGCCAGCAGGGGTATATATCGGGTGCCATGCCGGCGCCACTCCAGGGGGCGACCTGCTGGCCCAGCGAGTGTTGCTAGGGTAAAAAGTCTCCGACGAACGTGCACGCGGCGCGCGCACACCTAACTGGAATGGATATGAGCAAGCACTCGAAGAAGAATACCAGTATTTTTCCATTGACTGGCGTGGGAGTGAAGCTTGAAGACAAATGGTTTCCGTGCGCAGTACACAAAAGCTACATAAGGCAGGGGAGCGGTATCATGGGGGTTCTTCAGTGACTCCCCACCCAGCGAAGACTCCTGAAAACACCCGCGGAACAAGGAGTGAACTGGGGGAAGTGCTGGACCCAGGCTGAAGGACTTTTTAGCTAGTGAAAGGAACATCTCCAGTTTTTAAGCTGTAAGCAAGTGCAGCTGGCCCCTTAAGAATCTCTGCAGCCTGCTTGAATCATCATTTAGGGGGAGAATTTGCTACTCATATCCAATCTCTTTAGTATATTAAGCTTAGATTGTGTCTTCGTTTATTTGCTAGGCAACCTGCTTTGATCTGTTTGCTATACCTTATAACCACTTACAATCTAACTTTTGTAGTTAATAAACTAGTTTTTGCTTTATCACACACCAGTGTGTGGGAGTCATAACTTGGGGCAAAAGCTGCTTTATATTCTCTCTCCACATTGAGGGAGGGGATGAATTTCAGGAGCTTACACTGTACAGTTCCCTGTGCAGCACGAGATGGTGTCATTTTGGGTTTACACTCCAGAGGGGTTTGTGCACTTGAGCAGCGGGGTAGTTCCTTAGCTGAGCCTCCCCATGCAGAGCTGATCGCAGCGTCTGTGTGTACTGCAGCTGGGTGTGTCCCTACCTGGGCAAGGGCTTAGCAGGCTGCTTACAGCCACAGAGTACAAAGGGAGCCCTGGCTGGTGGGTCAGGGGGCTCAGTGGTACCCCAGTTCCAGGTGGCACCCTGGGGGGAACCCATCAAGGCTGCACCCCAGACTGCAATGCAGCTCCACAACAGTGCAGCAATTCTGCATCCCAGCCAGGGCTGGTTCTAACATTTTTGCCACCCCAAGTGAAAACAAAGAGCGCCGCCCCCCAAGTGTCACGTCGCCCAAGTCCCCGCCCCCCGAGCATTGTGTCACATTGTCCCAGCCCCCAAGTGTCGCATCGCCCAAGTCCCCCGCAAGCGTCGTGTCGCGCCGCCCAAGTCCCTGACCCTCCCGAGCACCGCACTGCGCCGCCCAAGTCCCTGCCCCCCGAGTGTCGCGTCGCTCAAGTCCCCGCTCCCCGAGTGTCGCGTTGCGCCGCCCCAGCCCCCGCCCCCCCCAAGTGTCGTGTCGCGTCGCTCCAGCCGAACATCACTTCGCCCAAGTCCCCGCCCCCCGAGCATTGCATCACATTGTCCCAGCCCCCAAGTGTCGCATCGCCCAAGTCTCCCGCAAGCGTCGTGTCGCGCCGCCCAAGTCCCTGCCCCTCCCGAGCACCGCACTGTGCCGCCCAAGTCCCCGCCCCCGAGTGTCGCGTCGCTCAAGTCCCCGCCCCCCGAGTGTCGCATTGCGCCGCCCCAGCCCCCGCCCCCCCCAAGTGTCGTGTCGCCCCAGCCGAGCATCGCTTCGCCCAAGTCCCCGCCCCCTGAGCATCGCGTCACATTGTCCCAGCCCCTGAGCGTCACATCGCCCAAGTCGCCCCCAAGCGTCGTGTCACGCTGCCCAAGTCCCTGCCCCTCCCAAGCACCGCACTGCGCCGCCCAAGTCCCCGCCCCCCTGAGTATCACGTCGCGCCATCCCAGCCCCTAGCATTGTGTCGCGCTGCCCAAGTCCCCGCCCCCCCAAGCGTCGTGCTGCCCAAGTCCCTGCCCCCCCGAGTGCTGTGCCGCTTAAGCCCGCCCCCGCCAAGCGCCGCACTGCCCAAGTCCCTGCCCCCCCAGCATGGCGCCACGCCTCCCAAGCTCTGCCTTCCCCCAGCACCGCCCAGCAGAACCAAAATAAAAAACAAAAACAAACCCCGAGTGCCGCCCCGTCCCAAGGTGCCACTGCAAGCACGTGCTTGGTAGGCTGGTGTCTGAAGCTGGCCCCGATCCCAGCTCCTGAACACACCCGCATGACAGTGGTGCAACACAGCATCAGCCCAACACAGCTCCACAATGGTGCTGCAAACCTGCACCCTAATCCCCAACACAGCTCAATGATACTGCTCTAGCACTGCATCCCAGCCCACAACGCACCTCCATGATAGTGCTGCAACAGTGCATCAGAAAATCCAACAAAACTGCATGACCTTTACTGCTGTACCACGCACAACAGCTCCCAACACACCTCTATGATAGTGCTGCAATACTACATCACAGCCCTCAGCAGAGCTCCATGACGGTGCTGTGACCCAGCCACAAACACAGCTCCATGACCGGGCTGAAACACTGCATCACAGACCCCAACACAGCTCCATGACAGTGCTGTGACACTGCACCCCAGCCACAAAGACAGCTCCATGACAATGCTGAAACACTGCATCACAGACCCCAACACAGCTCCGTGACAGTGCTGTGACACTGCACCCCAGCCACAAACACAGCTCCATGACAGTATTGCCACACTGCACCCCAACCACACACAGCTCAATGACAGTATTGCCACACTGCACCCCAGCCACAAACACAGCTCCATGACAATGCTGAAACACTGCATCACAGACCCCAACACAGCTCCATGACAGTGCTGTGACACTGCACCCCAACCACACACAGCTCAATGACAGTGCTATAACACAGCATCCCAGACCCAAACACAAGGAGTGCTCTAACACTGCATCTTAGCCCCACATCACAGCTCTATGACAGTGCTGCAACACTGATCACAGACCCCAACAAGGCTACACGAGATTGCTGCAATACTGCATTACAGACTGGAACAGAGTGCTATGACAATGCTGCAACCCTGCATCCCAGCTCCGTGATAATGCTGTAAAAACCAGTTCCTAACCTTTCTGTAACAGTTGTTCTTTGAGACGTGTTGCTCAGATCCATTCCAATATAGTTGTGCACATTGTGTGCACCATCGCTGGAAGTTTTTCCCCAGTGGTATCCGTTGGGTTGACTCTGGTGCCCCTGGAGCAGCACCTTCATGGCACATAGGGAGCTGGTTGGGATGATTTAGTTGGGGATTGGTCCTGCTTTGAGCAGAGGGTTGGACTAGATGACCTCCTGAGATCCCTTCCAACTCTGATATTCTATGACCTGCCGACCCACTTCCTCCTCGGTTGTTTCTTGCCGGAACTCTGACAGGGGGCAGGCGGGTGGGTCTTGGAATGAACATGAGCAACACACCTCGAAGAACAGCTGTTACGAGAGGCAGGTAACTCTTCTTTCTTCTTCAAGTGCTTGCTCATGTCCATTCCATGATGATTGACATGGTGATTCCCAAGCAATCAGTCAACAGGTGGGACTGGCGTTTTGCTCAGACAGACTGGACTCTGCTGTACCAAAAGCTGCATCATGTCTGGCCTGCTGAGTGATGGTATAGTGCACGGTGAGCGTGTGGACAGAAGACCAGGTCACTGCCCAGGATCGGGACTGGAGCCAGGAATGCCGCTGAAGAGGCTTGCGATCTCGTGGAGTGCGCTGTCGAGGGATTGGGATTGGTGTTAGGACTGCTATCAGCGGGGAGAGGAGCCCCAAGAGGATGAGCGAGATGCTGGGCAGTATCTCTCCAGCACTGTCAGCTTGCCCAAGATGGGCACTTGCCTCCACAGGATGGGTTCTGCGGTACCGGGGCTGTCCCTGATGGGCCTTGGCTCAGGGAAGGCATTAGAAGGGACAGTGGCTTCTTGATGCTTCATATACCTCTGGTGTAGTTGGCATGGCCAGGGCTGAGTCCCCTCTATGGCTCACCGAAGGCGGGTGGCGTATGTGTGCAGTCGGTGCAAGGAGCTGCTGGCCCTCAGAGACCACGTATGGGCTTTGGAGGCCAGGGTGACAGAACTGGAGGAGCTAAGGGAGGCAGAGAGGTTTGTTGATGAGGCTTTCCGGGACACTGTAGAATTGTCCCACCACCGGTCAGACAGCCCCTGTGCTGTTGAGGAGGAAGAAAGGCCCAGGGAAGCAGAGCAGTCAATGGGAGCAGAGGGAAACCTTCTCATAGTTGGGACCCTCCTTCCAGATGGTGCTGGGGTTGCCTCTCGCACTGAGGTTACCTCTCCGGGCAGGGAACTCCAGTTGCTAGGAAAAGGCAGGTGTTAGTAATGGGAGATTCGATCATTAGAAACATAGATAGCTGGGTTTGTGATGACCGAGAGAACCATATGGTAAGTTGCCTGCCTGGTGCGAAGGTTGCGGATCTCTCGAGGCATCTAGACAGACTTACGTGTAGTGCTGGGGAGGAGCCGGTGGTCGTGGTACATGTAGGGACCAATAACATAGGGAAGGGTAGGAGAGATGTCCTGGAAGCCAAATTTAAGCTGCTAGGGAAGAGACTGAAATCCAGGACCTCTGTGGTGGCATTCTCAGAAATGCTCCCAGCTCCATGTGCAGGGCCAGGTAGGCAGGCAGAGCTTCAGAGTCTCAATGCGTGGATGAGACGATGGTGTAGAGAGGGGGGTTATGTTAATTAGGAACTGGGGAAACTTTTGGGATCGGGGGAAGCCTATACAGGAGAGATGGGCTCCACCTAAACCAAGTGGAACCAGACTGCTGGCACTAAACATTAAAAAGGTTGCAGAGCAGTTTTTAAACTAGGAGATCGGGGAAAGCCGACTGCTGCAGAGGAGCATGTGGATCGGACACAGACTTCTCTTAGGGGAGAGTCTAATGATAGAGAATCTCCAGGTTTTAGTCAGGAGCAGAGGATGGAAGAGGATAATGTAAGGGCTGGATCAGATGATAAACAGTCACATAAAAAAGAATCTGGCAATAAACAGGGACAAGCTTTTAAAGTGCTTGTACACAAATGCTAGAAGTCTAAATAATAAGCTGGGTGAACTAGAGTGCCTTGTGATAAAGGAGGATATTGATATAATAGGCATCACAGAAACCTGGTGGACTGAGAGCAATCAATGGGATACAATCATTCCGGGGTACAAAATATATAGGAAGGACAGAACAGGTCGTGCAGGAGGGAGGAGTGGCACTATATGTGAAAGAAAATGTAGATTCAAATGAAGTAAAAATCTTAAGCGAATCCACGTTCCATAGAATCGCTATGGATAGAAATTTCATGCTCTAATAAAAATGTAACATTAGGGATCTATTATTGACCACCTGACCATAGATTCATAGACTCTAGGAATGGAAGGGACCTCGAGAGGTCATCGAGTCCAGTCCCCTGCCCTCATGGCAGGACCAAATACTGTCTAGACCATCCCTAATAGACATTTATCTAACCTACTCTTAAATATCTCCAGAGATGGAGATTCCACAACCTCCCTAGGCAATTTATTCCAGTGTTTAACTACCCTGACAGTTAGGAACTTTTTCATAATGTCCAACCTAAATCTCCCTTGCTGCAGTTTAAGCCCATTGCTTCTTGTTCTATCATTGGAGGCTAAGGTGAACAAGTTTTCTCCCTCCTCCTGATGACACCCTTTTAGATACCTGAAAACTGCTATCATGTCCCCTCTCAGTCTTCTCTTTTCCAAACTAAACAAACCCAATTCCTTCAGCCTTCCTTCATAGGTCATGTTCTCAAGACCTTTAATCATTCTCGTTGCTCTTCTCTGGACCTCTCCAATTTCTCCACATCTTTCTTGAAATGCGGTGCCCAGAACTGGACACAATACTCCAGTTGAGGTCTAACCAGCGCAGAGTAAAGCGGAAGAATGACTTCTCGTGTCTTGTTTACAACACACCTGTTAATGCATCCCAGAATCACGTTTGCTTTTTTTGCAACAGTATCACACTGTTGACTCATATTTAGCTTGTGATCCACTATGATCTCTTTCTGCCATACTCCTTCCTAGACAGTCTCTTCCCATTCTGTGTGTGTGAAACTGACTGTTCCTTCCTAAGTGGAGCACTTTGCATTTGTCTTTATTGAACTTCATCCGGTTTACCTCAGACCATTTCTCCAATTTGTCCAAATCATTTTGAATTTTACCAGGACAGTAATAGTGATGATGAAATGCTAAGGGAAATTAGAGAGGCTATCAAAATTAATAACCCAATAATAGTGGGGGATTTCAATTATCCCTATATTGACTGGGAACATTTCACTTCCGGACAAAATGCAGAGATAAAATTTCTCGATACTTTAAATGACTGCTTCATGGAGTAGCTGGTACGGGAACCCGCAAGGGGAGAGGCAATTCTAGATTTAACCCTGAGTGGAGCACAGGAGCTGGTCCAAGAGGTAACTATAGCAGGACCACTTGGAAATAGTGACCATAATACAATAGCATTCAACATCCCTGTGGGGGGAAGAACACTCAACAGCCCAAAACTGTGGCATTTAATTTCAAAAGACGGAACTATACGAAAATGAGGGGGTTAGTTAAACAAAAGTTAAAAGGTACAGTGACTAAACTGAAATCCCTGTAAGTTGCATGGGCCCTTTTTAAAGACACCATAACAGAGGCCCAACTTCAATGTATACCCCAAATTAAGAAACACAGTAAAAGAACTAAAAAAGAGCCACCATGGCTTAACAACCACGTAAAAGAAGCAGTGAGAGATAAAAAGACTTCCTTTAAAAAGTGGAAGTCAAATCCTAGTGAGGCAAATAGAAAGGAGCACAAACACTGCCAGCTTAAGTGCAAGAGTGTAATGAGAAAAGCCAAAGAGGAGTTTGAAGAACAGCTAGCCAAAAACTCCAAAGGTAATAACAAAATGTTTTTTAAGTATATCAGAAGCAGGAAGCCTGCTAAACAACTAGTGGGGCCACTGGATGATCGAGATACAAAACGAGCACTTAAAGACGATAAAGTCATTGTGGAGAAACTAAATGGATTCTTTGCTTCAGTCTTCACGGCTGAGGATGTTAGGGAGATTCCCAAACCTGAGCCATTCTTTGTACGTGACAAATCTGAGGAACTGTCACAGACTGAAGTGTCACTAGAGAAGGTTTTGGAATTAATTGATAAACTCAACATTAACAAGTCACCGGGACCAGATGGCATTCACCCAAGAGTTCTGAAAGAACTCAAATGTGAAGTTGCCGAACTATTAAGTACGGTTTATAACCTGTTCTTTAAATTGGCTCCAGTACCCAATGACTGGAAGTTAGCTAATGTAACACCAATATTTAAAAAGGGCTCTAGAGGTGATCCCGGCAATTACAGACATGGAAGTCTAACATCGGTACCGGGCAAATTAGTCGAAACAATAGTTAAGAATAAAATTGTCAGACACATAGAAAAACAAACTGTTGAGCAATAGTCCACATGGTTTCTGTAAAGGGAAATCGTGTCTTACTAATCTGTTAGAGTTCTTTGAAGGGGTCAACAAACATGTGGACAAGGGGGACCCAGTGGATATAGTATACTTAGATTTCCAGAAAGCCTTTGACAAGGTCCCTCACCAAAGGCTCTTATGTAAATTAAGCTGTCATGGGATAAAAGGGAAGGTCCTTTCATGGATTGAGATCTGGTTAAAAGACAGGGAACAAAGGGTAGGAATTAATGGTAAATTCTCAGAATGGAGAAGGGTAACTAGTGGTGTTCCCCAAGGGTCAGTCCTAGGATCAATCCTATTCAACTTATTCATAAATGATCTGGAGAAAGGGGTAAACAGTGAGGTGGCAAAGTTTGCAGAGGATACTAAACTGCTCAAGATAGTTAAGACCAAAGCAGATTGTGAAGAACTTCAAAAAGATCTCACAAAACTAAGTGATTGGGCAACAAAATGGCAAACGAAATTTAATGTGGATAAATATAAAGTAATGCACATTGGACAAAATAACCCCAACTATACATACAATATGATGGGGGCTAATTTAGCTACAATGAGTCAGGAAAAAGATCTTGGAGTCATCGTGGATAGTTCTCTGAAGATGTCCATGCAGTGCGCAGAGGTGGTCAAATAAGCAAATAGGATGTTAGGAATCATTAAAAAGGGGATAGAGAATAAGACTGAGAATATCTTATTGCCCTTCTATAAATCCATGGTACACCCACATCTCGAATACTGTGTACAGATGTGGTCTCCTCACCTCAAAAAAGATATACTGGCACTAGAAAAGGTTCAAAAAAGGGCAACTAAAATGATTAGGGGTTTGGAGAGGGTCCCATACGAGGAAAGATTAAAGAGGCTAGGCCTCTTCAGCTTGGAAAAGAGGAGACTAAGGGGGGATATGATAGAGATCTATAAAATCACGAGTGATGTGGAGAAAGTGGATAAGGAAAAGTTATTTACTTATTCCCATAATACAAGAACTAGGGGTCACCAAATGGAATTAATAGGCAGCAGGTTTAAAACAAATACAAGGAAGTTCTTCTTCACGCAGCGCACAGTCAACTTGTGGAACTCCTTGCCTGAGGAGGTTCTGAAGGCAGGGACTATAACAGCGTTTAAAAGAGAACTGGATAAATTCATGGTGGCTAAGTCCATAAATGGCTATTAGCCAGGATGGGCAAGGAATGGTGTCCCTAGCCTCTGTTCATCAGAGGATGGAGATGGATGGCAGGAGAGAGATCACTTGATCGTTACCTGTTAGCTTCACTCCCTCTGGGGCACCTGGCATTGACCACTGTTGGTAGACAGATACTGGGCTAGATGGACCTTTGGTCTGATCCAGTACGACTGTTCTTATGGCATACATACGCACCAGACTCGATAGGCCCCTTTCTGGGGCTGGAGTCAACAGCGTCTGAGAGTGGCCCGGCACGGGTCTCTCTCTTTGTGGCTCTCCTCAGGGGGGGATCGTCCCCAGTTTGACTTTTTTCTTTTTCTTCAGCACCAGTGATGGGAAGCGGTGCCAGCTGGCCAGGGTTGACTTCTTGGTGGCCGGAGCAGTTTGTCGGTGCCATGTAGTTGGTGCTGGGGATCCCAGACCCTGCTGAGACTCTCTAAATGAGGCTGGGGCACTCCTGATGGAGGAGTGGCTCTATGCCGGGTTGGGCTCCGAAGAAGGGCAAAATTAGGAGAAATTTGAGTCCAGTGTCTCTTTCATTCTGAGTCCTGGGCTTTAAAGTTCTTACAGGTCCGGCACTTATCCGCAGCGTGGCCCCTCCCAGGCAGCTGCTGGGCCGTTTGAAGCCCTGGGTCCGAGGCATGCCCTGGGGCCCCAGTGGTAAGCTCCACAGGGTGGGAGCTGACAAGTACCCAAATCTAACCAATTATTTGCTAACCGCGAGTAACTGAATGCTTTGTCTACAGTCTATTTCCAGGAAAGCACGAAGGAGTATCACTTGCAGAGCAAAGAACAAAGCCATTCCAGGGACCTTCATGGACGAGAAGAGGGACCTGAGGAAGCCGTGGATTGGCAGGTCCCTATATACTGTGCCAGGAAGGCGACACCAGAGTCGACCTGACGGATATCACTAGAGGAAAACCTTCTGGCAACGGTGCCCGTGACATGCACACAACTATATTGGAATGGACACGAGCAAACACTCAAAAAAGAACATTGCATCCTAGCCCCCAACACAGCTCCAGGACTGTGCTGCAATGCTGTATAGAAGATCCGAACACAGCTCTACAACTGTGCTATCACACTGCACCACACACCCCAACAAAGATATACGATTACTGCAACACTGCATCACGTATCCAAACAGAGCTCCATAACAGTGCTGTAAAATTGCATTCCAGCCCCTGAAAACTGCTTCAAGAGAATGATGTAACACTGTATCCTCCCAGCAGTTCCATGACACTGAAGTAACACAGCTCTACAACAGTACTGCAACACTGCATCACAGCAGAACATAGCTCCATAACAGTGCTGTAACCCTGCACTGCAACCCCCAACACAGGTGACACAGCCCCTAATGGAGCTTTATGACAGTGCTGTAACACTGCATCCTAATGCCACTGCATTGCACTGTAAGAACCTAAATGTGATGCAAAGCAGTAGTGCGACAGCTCTGCAACACAACTGTGCTGCAAGGACACAAACTGCTCTTTAAACATGCAAGGATCTAAGAACCTGCCTGTCTGAGGAGCAAATATCCCAGGAGAGCTTTAGCTGGGAGGGGGAGTCTGTGCATCAGGAGTGCCATGTTCTCAGTCAGGGCTGACAGCAGACAGCAAATTAAGCAGGAGCTGGCTATGCAGTCAGACAGCGGATCTGGCCAACAGACTCCAGAGCTGCACTCACAGAGGCATTGCGAGCTCCAGACACTGTATTCAGTTCCACGCAGCACATTACCAGCCAGCCAGCGACCACCTGGAGAGAGCTCAGAGAAGAACCAGAGAACTGGGCCAAGGGCTGGTGCGGGGCTGAGCGTAAGGGCTAAACCTGTCCGCCTTGGCTCGGGGCAGCAGGGACCCGCTGACTAAAAGCAGGGCAGGGCGTTAAGCCGAGGGGGAAGGGTGGAACTAGGGGTCATGGTACGAAACTGAGGAAGGAGGAAGCCTGCCTGAGTCTGCCTGTGTGTGTGTGGGGAGCTCCCTACTGGAAGCGTCTCCCCCGAGCTCTGCCCGCTCCTCCCTCTCCCAGCGCGGCTCCTGTTCAGAGCCCAGTGCCCTCTGGTGGTTACACCGGGTCACTGCACGCACTGCGCTCAGCAGCCAGGGCAAGGCACTGGAGAGAGGTTCTGCATTGACTGCTCACGGCCTGCAGGGCCAGGGCTCAGACGCCACCATGCCCATCACCCCCAGCTCTCCCGTGCATCCCACGGTGCCAGGAACTCCAGCCCCACTGCTCGGGGTCAGCCACCCAACGCTCGCAGCAGTGGAGCAGACGAAAAGCTGGTTCAGGTTCCAGTCCTGCAGCTGCCCCCGCCCCCTTCTCCTCTAAACCAAACCCCGGGGCAGAGCTGACCCAGCCAGTGCCAGACACGTGGGGGTGCTCTGCCAGCTGGCTCTGCGCTGCCAGACACGCTAGGCAGAGAAGACAGAGCCCAGTGACAGCCTGCGGGTGCCGCGGAGGTAGTGGTAGTGGGGTTAGCTGGATGCGAAGGGAAGGGGACAGGGCGGAGGGGAGGGCAGCAGGGGGACAGGTATGGATGGAGTGAAGCTGAGGCAAGGAGGCGGGTTGGAGGGCAGAGAAGTCCAGAAAGCTCTCGGAATGGCCAGAGGGCCACAGGTCCCTGCTTTGGCAACTTCTCTTCCCTCCAGCATCCTCTGGCTCCTAGTGCTCCTAGAGTGGGAGGGGGGTGGCTCCCCTGCAGCTCTGGGCCCGCTTTCTATCCATCCAACTCCCACAAGGGGCACAGGTGGGGATAGGGTTGCCCCCTCCTTCCTTGCCCCACCAGTGACTCCTGAAAGTTTTGACAAACTACTACAAAGTGCAGGCCAGCCCAGGTGTTCACAAGTCCCCAGGCCAGACAGGACTATTGGGCTCAGCATTTCTGACACCGCCGTACAGCACAGGTCAGAGAACGTCCCCAACACAGTCGCTTACAGAACTACAGCCGGGAGTTCAGAAAAACATCCCGACTGAGTTATAATCACCACTGCTGGAGAATCCCTCACGGCCCTGGGAAATTATTCCGGTGCTTACTTACCCTCACTGCCACAAACGTAACCTTACTGCCAGTCTGGGTCTGTCTGGCTTCAGCTGCCAGCCCCTGGCTCCTGTTAGCCCTTCCTTTGCCAGCCTGATGGGCCTGTTCCCAAACACTGGTCCCCATGTAGGTACCCGGGACCCAGGCACCCCTGAACCTGCTCTAGTGAGTTCAATGTCTCCATGCGGCAGCTTTTCTAACCCTTTCATCATTCTCATGGCTCTTCTCGGACCCCTCACCAATGTCGCCACAGTCCCGGGATCTGTGGGCACCAGAACTGAACATGGGAGTCAAGCAGAGGTCGCACCAGAGCCAAACAGAGGTGACATATCCTCCTGGCTCATCTACCCTCCCCTGCCCATTGTGGTTCTTTGCCACCCATCTCGGTGGCGGGTGTCACTTTTCAGCGGGCCCCACCCAGCTAACCACTCCAGGGCATGTGGGCACATGGCTGGCCCAGGCTCTTTGCCCCTCATGCCAGGGTTCAGTCACCCACATGGGCACTGAGGACTTGTTGGACAGGTACCAGCCTATGGAAGCCCCCCCAGACCCAAAGCCAGACCCTGCTGGCAGCTCAGGACTCTCTGGCGACCCTCATGTGCACTGGGGAGAGCCAGAAGGTTTCCACGGCAGTGCTCACCTCTAGGAAGCGTGAAATGTCCCGCTTGTCGCTCACCCCCATGGCCACCACGTTCTCGAAGAGCCAGAAGAAGGGCCGGTCGTCACCCTCCTTGGGCCGAGCTTCGTGGAGAAGGCGGTAGAACTCGAAGAAGAGCCGTCCAGTGCCCTCTGGGCAGCAGGAAGAGAGAAGAGACATGGGTGAGCTGCTGACAGCCCGCCTCAGCCTAGATGGGACTGCAGGAGAGAAGGCGTAGCCGGCTCGGACACCTACCGTAAAGACCCTTCCTGGCAGGGTTGACAATGGAGAGGTCATTACATGGGCTCCCTCCAATCACCAGGTCAAAAGGGCCCCATTCCTGTATCTGCAACACAGAGACACGCCAGTGAGAGGTTATGGGGGGCAAAGGAGGCAAGTCTCCCTTGGTATGCAGTGGTGGGGAAACCGACGGTGGAATATGGACTCCAGTTCTGGGGGCCACATTTTACAAAGATGTTGAAAAACTGCAGAGGGGACAGAAAAGAGCCACAAAAATGATTCCAGGGCTGGAGAAAACACCCCATAGTGCGTGATTTAGAGCCAAAGGGAGCCTGAGAGGTAACCTGATCCCAGTGTCTAAGGACTGTCCCAGGGAGATGATAGCAGGTACCAGAGGGCTCTTTCCTTTAGCAGAGACAGGCAGAACAAGAATCAATGGCTGGAAGCTGACGCCAGACAAATTCAATGAGAAACCGCTCACCTTCTGTTAACGGTGCAGGTGACTAACCATTGCGGGAAACTCCCAAGGGAAGTGGTGGATTCTCCACCACTTGGTGAATTCAGACACAGCCTGGCTGCCTTTCTGGGAGATGCGTTAGCTCAGTACAGGGGTAACTGGGTGAAACTGAACGGCTGGTGACACACAGGAGGCCAGACTACATCATCGAATGGTCCTGTGATGGGGTGTGCATACCCCCCACTAGGTGAGAAAGGGTTAATCACACACTATGGGTGGAGCAAGTCCCGCCCCTTAGGCCCTGTTAGGCACGCTCCAATGGCTGTGCCAGTATAAAGGAGAGCGCCCAGCTTGCCGTCTAGGCTGACTGCAAGTGCCAAGGAGGACGCTTGGTGGAGGCTCCAGCCCAGGAGCCATTACAGCCCTTGCCTGTGGGAGCTGGAGATCCCGAGACCCAGCCGACTGGTGGGTGTCAGAGTCCCCTGCGCCGAGGAGCCCGGAGACCCCGACGCATATGCACTGCAGCTTCAGGAAGCTTGGCAGGAAGCGGCCAAGGGAGGTGGAGTGACTGGTATCTCCCACCTGTGTAAGGTCAGAGTGTTGAGGCTGGATTTCCTGCTGACCCAGTGGTGGACCACTCCACCTGTTAGGGCCCTGGGCTGGGACCTGGTGGAGTTGAGTGGACCCGGGTCCCCCTACCCCAGCCACCACCCCACTTCAGTGGCATACCCCAGATTTGGTGATTAGGCCATGATGCTGGGAACCTCAGGGCTGCTCTCATGACTGGCCACTAGGCCACACAGCCCTGTGCTCGAGGACAGCCACTTTGACTCTGGCCATTGAGCAGCACTGTCTTGAGTCCCAGGACAGTATGACAGACTGTAACTGCGGTGTCACCATGCCCATGTTCCACCCCAAAAGGAGTGGGGTGGGAATACACCGCCACATGTCCCTTCAGACCTTAAACTCTGTGAATCTCGAAAGGGTTCAGCCTGCTGCCCCCCGTGAGACACAGCCGCTGTGCTGGGTAGGGAGGTGAGCGGGGCAGGCAGATGGCAGCCTCACGTACATGTTTCTGGGTGACATTCCGGACGTCACCGACGTACATGATCTTGCCCTGGTGTCTCACCATCCCCACAGTGATAGAGTCTTCGCAAACCTCAGAAGCAATGTAGCGGTCGACCTGAATGCCCAGGTCCTTCAGCACCAGCAGACCTGCCAGGATACAGAGCGGGGGTCAGGTCCGGAATGCAGGATGGCCCTGGGGACAGCACCCCAGGGAGCACTCGCCCAAACCAAACCAGAGACACCAGGAGACCCCTCAGCGCTCAGCAGCGATGCAGGACCACCAGCCCTCTGACACAAAACAGAGGAACGCAAGCAGCTGCTTATTGAAGCTACCTGCTGCAGTCAGGACACTCGTAGAATCCCTATGGGGAACTACAGAGGCCACGGATTCAGGGGACCCCTGCTGAGTTTGCTCCTTACTCCCAAGGGTGTGGAGAGCCCAAATCTAATTACACAGCCCCCTGCTGGTGACCTGGGCTCATCTCTCTTTGAAATATGGCCGGCAGGACAATGGGCCACCTCCAAATAACCAGGCCAAAGGTGTCTCGAGTTGGGAGCACCCAAAATCAGGGACTTAGTTTGAAACTGTTGGCCACAGTTGATGCAAGATGTTCTACGATCTCGGGGGCTGCGGGGCCCAGCAGAGCTGCGAGAGACAGGTGGAGCAATATCCTGCACTCGGCCAAACACCTGCCCTGCACACTAGGTTCAGAACCTAGGATTGCACTGTGCTACTGAGAACCTACCAGCTGGGTCATGCACTGCCCTGATGCTAAACCAGAGCGTATCTGCTCCCCCGTGCCCTCTGAGTGCTGTGAAGGGAGCTGGGCCGTGCTGGCGGGTCACGGCTGCTGAGGGGCTGTAGTAGGGTATGGTAAGCATGGAGGCAGCCAGCAGAACCCTAGTGCCGCTCAGCTACCTCTTGTTAGCCCACCTGTGGCAATTCCGTCGAAGAGAGAGAGCACTCGGATGGGCTTCCTCTTCTCAGCTGGGACCGGTGGATAAACCTTTGGTGGGTCCTTAAAACACACACACAGCGCAGCATGAGAGACGGGGGCACAAGGAATACTCCCCTAGACAGTCTCCTCCGACATGAACTGGGCTCCCAACTCCCAGAAGGGTCCCATCCCAGCTCTTATGGGGGGAGCTAACCGCAGCTGGAGCTCCATGTGACGCGGGGACCTCCCCGATGCGCTCCCCTAGGAGCAGAGAAGCTAGGGGCTGGGCTTGCTGAGTGGGGAACTGACTACTGGCTATACACACTGTGATGAACTAGGAATGTTCTTAATGTTTTCTCTGAATACTGACTTGGTGCCTCAGTGTCCCCATGGCAGTTCTTAAGTATCTGGCAGAGCAAAAGGCCAGTGCACCTAAATGCCTGGCACTCTGTCTCCTAGCAACTGATGGCCTGGACCCCTCCCCTGCAAAGGTGCCAGCTGAAGGTGTTGGAGACAAAGAGGTCAGGTGACCTCCTGACTGGGAAAGGGGCTGAGCAGAGAGGAGGGGCTGGAGGGGGGTTAGTCTGGAGCTGGCTGGGGATGAGGAGTGAAGTGGCAGATGTGGGGGTCTGGCTCACTGCCCCCAGAATGGACCCAGCCGAGGGGTCCGGTTTGCTGTATCTACAAGCTCTGTTTTAGATCCTGTTCCTGTCATCGAATAAACCTCTGTGTTACTGGCTGGCTGAGAGTCACGTCTGACTGCAAAGTGGGGGTGCAGGACCCTCTGGCTTCCCCAGGACCCCGCTGGGCGGACTTGCCGTGGGAAGCGCACGGAGGGGCAGAGGATGCTGAATGCTCCAAGGAGAGACCCAGGAGGTGAAGCCGTGTGAGCTTCTTGCCCTGAACAAATCTGCTCCAAGGGAGAGGAGGCTCCCCAAAGTCCTGCTGGCTTGGTGGGGACCAGTTCCAGAGCAATGCCTGGTGACTCCATGACAACTGGTGGCAACGGGGGGATGTACTGCACCCCGTGAATGGTGATTCTTGCAGTAAGTGACTGGGGAGCAGTAAAACAAAGGAGGGATAATGAGAACCAGGAGTGCTGAAGGCTCAGAGAGGGACGGTTTCAGGGGGCGGTTAACCTCTGGGAGTGTGTGACCAGTGAGAAGGACTGTTAGAGTAACGGGGTTCCCCTGAGGACTGCAGCGAGCAGTCTCAGGGGCGGAGGAGCTTGCCGCTCGACCCTGGAAGAGAGAAGGATTTTTGCAGTAGCAGGGTTCCCCTGGGGATTGCAGGAGCAGTCCCATGGGCGGAGGAGTTTGCAGCTCGACCCTAGCAAACAGGTGGTGACCATGAGAAGGACTGGCACACCAGGGGTTCTTCCTGGAAACCATGGGGGAGTCAAGAGCACGCAGGCCAGTGAGTCCAGAGCCACTTGGGAATGGTGAAGTGATGGCCTATCACCATCTCTTTAAGAAGGACGTGATCCTGTGCACAAAGACAGGGTTACGTATCGGGAAGTTCACCCAGGCACAGTAAATCGTGCACTTGGAGGAGGACCGCTCTGAGGAGCAGATTCCTGGCCCAGATGGGGCTACAAGAGGATCTGGGAGCAGCTGGAACAGCAGCCAGGCATCCCTGAGAGTCTTGTCCCCAACCAGACAAGGGTCTTCACGATCGGGTTCCTCATCAGGAGATTGGAGACGGATGGGATTGGAGCAGAGCCCGAGAGAGCGAGAGGACTGTGAAAGAGAGCAAGAGCCTGAGGAAAAGCTGCAGGAGAAGCAGCAGCAGCATGGACTGGCGATGATGGAGCGGAGAGACATAGGGGGCTGCCCAGGGGTCAGTGGGGAAACAAGCCTGGGGAGGCGAGACCCTGGGACAGAGAGAACTGTGGTGGTGCAGCCACAGATGCTGAGGGGCTGTGGGACCTGGGTGAAGACCCCCAGGGTGAAGTCCCTCGCCCTGCCTATGGCCTGGATCCCTGTGCAGACCCAGGAGGAGTCAGGCTGGCTAGTAGTTGGGGTTCTCCAGGATATCGGCTGGGAGGTCCTGTTGGGGGGGTGACTGTGTCTCTTTGGGACAGGATCCAGGCCCTGCTTCTGTAACAGCCGAGGGTTTGAATTCAAATCCAGGGAACTAGTTGGCTAGGATGGAAATGGTCAGTGAAAATGCAAATGACCTGGCTGGCAGTGGGGAGGGGCTGCTGGGCTCAGGATACCTGCCTACCTGTAACCAGCCCCCTGGGGCTGAGGAGGAGGGAGAGATGCTCCCCGCCCCCCTGCACACCGGAGCTGACGCTGGCTCTGATGCTGTGACCAGAGCAGAGAGCTTGCTGCCTGCCCCCACTGGGACAGCCAGGGCAGTGCTGAGCAGGGGGGGAGCTGAGACCCCAGCTGAGGGGGGGACACCCAGGCAGGGCAGGTTGGGTGCCAACCAGGTTTGCCTGGTCCAGACGTGCTGCTGGGAAGTGATTACACAGCAGGGAGGGAGCTACCAAGGACAGGGCTCAGGGGGGCTGTGATCCCAGGCCCAGCCAGCGAGAGGGAGCAGGTTCCACTCCCTTCCCCAGCAGCTGAACTCCAGACTGAGCTGCGGAAGAAGCTTGGAGAAGCTGAGGGAACTTGCTGGCCACAGCACTGCAAACCCCCTTGGGGAAGGCTGCAGGGACAGAGTCCTGTAGGAGAAGGGATTCCTGTACTGGGAATGGGCTCCCCAGGGGGAAGCAGAACTGGGGGGAATCAGGAGGCAGCTGGTGGTGCCCCAGGAATCCAGAGTTCTTCCCTCTTGAGCTGTTGGATGGGAGGAGAGTGAGGGGACCCCTGGACCCGGAAGGGGAGGATTGGGAGGAGAAGGGGGAAGACCCCCTTGGGGATCTCTTCCCTGAGGTGGGAGCCAATCTCCCCATCAGGTGTTCCCCGTTCAGAGGCACTGGGAAAGCAGCCCAGAACCTGGAGAGAGAGGTCAAGGACATGCTGGCTTTACATGTGATCCAGCCGTTTTACAGCCCATGGGCCTCACCCGTGGGGCCGATCCCCAAGGGAGACAGGATGATCTGGTTTTGTGGGGGCTATCAGAAGCTTAAAGCCATCACAGTGTCTGATGCCGACCCCATGCCTAGGCCTGGGGAGATTCTAGACAAGCAGAGAGGGATGGAGAACTTGGCCCTGGCAGACACTGATAACATGTGCATCTTTAGCCAGACCTGGGAGGAACAGGTGTCCCAGGTGAAGATGGGGCTGGGCTGCATCAAGGCGGTGGGATTGACAGTAAAAGCTGAGCAGCCTCCCAGCAGGAGGAGTGGAGGGCAAAGACGCTTGCTGAAGGACTCTGGAGAGCTCAGGAGGCGACAGACGTGAGGTGCTACCTGCGACAGCAGGGCCTGGACTCAAGGACCCAGGAGGTCCCCATCAATCCTGCATTCCTGGGATGATCTGGGACCCAAGGATACAAAGGCCGGCAGCGCAGCGACAGCACAGGCAGCCCTGCTGGATGCATTCAGCCCCGGCCCCTGGGAACCAAGCTGCAGCAGGCGCAGGGCTGGGGGAGGCTCTGCTCTGCTGCCCAAGAAGCGAGGCACTGCTGTGACTCTGGAGCTGCCATGCCGAGCCCCCGGGGGAACCGGGCAGCGCTGCCACATACTCACAAATTCTTGGTCATGGTTATTGGCGAAGAACATCTGGAGGCGTGAGGGCCAGTCATCTCTTCGCCTCAGCAGCCCATAGACGCCCTTGTGGCCGCACATGTAGCAGTTCCAGGGGTCCTCTTTGATAGCTGCCTGGGCTGCACCTGGTCCCACCAGCAGGTCCACGCACTCCACACAGAAGCACCTGAGAGCCAGGGGGAAGGGAAGACACTTCAGCCCATTTACTCCCTGCCCCTGCTCCATGGAGGTGTGTGTGTGTGGGGGGCACTCCTCACCTCCATGGCCTGCAGAGGCACAGGTCACCAGCGGGGGCCGTGCGACCCCTCCCCGCTCCCTCCTTTGCGGTCCCCTAACTGCAAGGGGTAGGACCATGCTGAGCTGGGAAGGCAACCCACAGGTCCCAGTCTGAGCCCACTGGGGCTCAGGGCCCACGCCAGCTGGCACACAGCCGGAGGGCTGAGAGGGGGTCCGGTATCACCATCCCACATGTCCCCAAGGCCTCTCCGGTCCCCTCATTCCTGACTGGCCTGGGTGCAGGGGCCCTGGAGAACCGGCTGCAGGTCTCAACCCTTCCTTCCCAGGGCAATGGCTAGCTGATGTTCCTGCCCAAGCCCAGATGGAAGCGCAGAGCCGGTGCAGCTGGCCGAGCGCCCTGGGGTCCCACACCCACCTGCAGCAGTTGTTGTTTCCACACATGAGCACCTCACGGCCGCCGCAGCAGATTGTACAATATGACTGATATCCATCGTCGTCATATTGGTACGCGCACTCCAGGAAGCAGTTCTGGGGGCAGTGAGAGGGGCGTGAACACTGCATCCCCTCCACACCCCTCCACCCCAGGGGACGGCCCACAGCACAGACGCAGGGCTCTGCACCTGGCCACGGGGACGCTGCCCAGAGTACTCCACCCTCGGGCTGCCCTGCTGGGCTAGGGAGCAGAACCCCTGCAGCTGACTGCACTGGGCTTCTGCGGCCCGGGCTGGCCTGCTGCGGGAGCCTGCCTCGAGGGGAAATTCTTCGAGCAGAGGGATAAAAGGACCTGGAAATGCTTCAAGACAGCAAAGGGATGGAACCCCAGGAGAAGAGGAGGTTACTCACCTGTAACTGGAGGTTCTTCAAGATGGGTGGTCCCTACCTGCATTCACTGAGGGGTTATGCATGCGTCATGCGCCTGGAGCCGGAGCATTTGGAAGCAGGCGTGTCTGTTGGTGCATGCGCCCTTGCGTCACCTCATGGTTTTGTCTGAGGTGATAACGGGCGGGGCGGAGTGACCACGCCCTCTGTTCCTCCACCAGATGTGCAGCAGAGGGGCTGGAGGGCGGGCAGTGGAATCCCGAGGGGAGGGAGGAACGGAGGACAGCCATGCAGAGTCCCGCACCAAGGTGCGGCCAACTCCACGTATGTCTGGAAGCGACACATCGGGGAGAGTGCTGCAGTCGACGTGTGGGCTCTCACTCCAAGTCCCGTCAATGGAGAGCAGAGTGTAATACAACCCCAAAACTGCTTGACAATCCTGCCTGCTCCTTCAGCCTTGCAGCTATTGCAATAAACGGTCTAGGGCAGCGGTTCTCAAAGATTAGCAACCCCAGGACTCTCAGTTTGATTTAAAATTTTTTGAGACCCCCTGCCCTGTCTGTTCACTGAGGCCCCGCCCCCACTCGCTCCATTCCCCTTCCCTCTGTTGTTTGCTCTCCCCCACCCTCACGCACTTTCACCAGGCTGAGGCATGGGTTGGGGTGCAGGTCGGGGCCCAGGGGTGGGGCACGGGGTTGGGTGTGGGGGGGTGCAGAGTGCAGGCTCTGGGAAGGAGTTTGGGTGCAGGAGGGGACTCTGGGCTGGGGCAGGGGGCTGGGGTGCAGGTGGTGGCTCAGGGCTGGGGCAGGGGGTTGGGTGTAGGGGGTGCGGAGTGCGGGCTCTGGGAAGCAGTTTGGGTGCAGGAGGGGACCTGGGCTGGGGTGCAGGTGGGGACTCAGGGGTGGGGCAGAGGGTTGGGTGTAGGGGGTGCGGAGTGCGGGCTCTGGGAAGCAGTTTGGGTGCAGGAGGGGACTCTGGGCTGGGGTGCAGGTGGGGACTCAGGGCTGGGGCAGGGGGCTGGGTGTGAGGGGTGCAGAGTGCGGGCTCAGGGAAGCAGTTTGGGTGCAGGAGGGGACTCTGGGCTGGGGTGCAGGTGGGGACTCAGGGGTGGGGCATGGGGTTGGGTGTAGGGGGTGCGGAGTGCGGGCTTGGGGAAGGAGTTTGGGTGCAGGAGGGGACTCTGGGCTGGGGTGCAGGTGGGGACTCAGGGGTGGGGCATGGGGTTGGGTGTAGGGGGTGCGGAGTGTGGGCTCAGGGAAGGAGTTTGGGTGCAGGAGGGGACTCTGGGCTGGGGTGCAGGTGGGGACTCAGGGGTGGGGCATGGGGTTGGGTGTAGGGGGTGCGGAGTGCGGGCTTGGGGAAGGAGTTTGGGTGCAGGAGGGGACTCTGGGCTGGGGTGCAGGTGGGGACTCAGGGGTGGGGCATGGGGTTGGGTGTAGGGGGTGCGGAGTGTGGGCTCTGGGAAGCAGTTTGCGTGCAGGAGGGGACTCTGGGCTGGGGAAGGGGGCTGGGGTGCAGGTGGGGGCTCAGGGCTGGAGCAGGTTGGGTGTGGGGGGTGCAGAGTGCGGGCTCTGGGAAGGAGTTTGGGTGCGGGAGGGGACTCTGGGCTGGGGAAGGGGATTGGGGTGCAGGAGAGCATTTGGGGTGCGGGGGCCTGGTAGCACTTACCACAGCTCCCAGGAAGCAGCTGCCAGGTCCCTGCAGCCCCTAGACCAGTGGTTCCCAAAAATGTTACAGGGGGTTCTCGGGAAAAAATTCCCTATGGCGGACAGAGCTGTCCCTAGGGATCCCAGACAGCACGGGGCCAGCAGCCCGGAGCCCCTGGACTTCCAAGAGCTAAGCATATCAAAGCGAGCATCTCTACCCCACTGAGGAGAGTTAAACTCCAAAACTCCTTATAAGAAATGGAAAGGGAGGTGGATTTTTTGTTGTTGCTGTTTTTAAAATGAAATAGGCAGCTAGGATTGTTTTTAAATTATTATGAAGAACAAGTTTAAGCTTTGTTGTAAGGTGCGTTGTTTGCCTGGACTGCTCAAGCCCTGAATGCTTGTGTAGGAGGAACTCTTGGCTTCTTAGATCCCTTCCTGCTGTTTCACATCTGATACTCCTTGATGAAACCTAGGAGCCTTGTCTTGTAACAGGCTTATTCAAAGTGATACAAGCTACGAACGTGAGATCTTGTCAGAGTGTTGCCATTTTCATAATGTAATAAAAATACTGCAATGATAAATAATAATTAATAATAAATAGTGTGTAATAAACATGTCATAATAACAAATGTTATATTTCCAAGATCACTGCTTTTATAATTTATACTCAGGTAAAGGAAAAAATCCCTGGAAATATTCGTTTTTAGGAGGAGGTTCTTGAGACTTGACATTTTAATGAAAGGGGTTCACAGGGGAACCGCTGCCCTAGACGCATGGGCGGCCAGGGAGGCTCTGTGCGCTGCCCTTGTGCCCACATACGCCGTCCCCACAGCTCCCATTGGTCACGGTTCCCAGTTTATGGGAGCTGCGGAGCCGGCACTTGGGCAGGGGCAGCGTGGGAGCCTCCCTGTCCACCCATGAGCCTAAGGGCCGCAAGGAGCTGGCAGCCACTTCCAGGCAGGTAGGGAACCTGCCTTAGCCCCGGGCCCCCAATGCGCTGGGAGGGAGGGGGAGGAGTTGATCAGCAGGGCCTGTGGACTCCCTGGATCCCAGTTTGAGAAACGCTGGTCACGGGGACCTCCTGATAGGTCTCGTCCTTGGCAGGTAGAAGGTCAGAGCCCTGCGGACGTCAAAGGAGTGAAGGTGCTGCTCCTCTGCCGAGGCGTGAGGCTTTGGGAAGAAAGCAGATGAGTGTACGGGGTGGTTGAGATGAAACTGAGATATGACCTTTGGTAGAAACTTGGGAGTGCAGGCGCAGGAAGACTTTATTCTTATGGAACGTGGTGAAAGAGGGGGCCCTCCATCATGGCCCCCAGTTCGCCTACCCTTCTCACCGAAGTGACAGCCACTAGGAAGGAGACTTTCATGGAAAGGAGGGACATAGAGCATGAAGCCAGAGGCTTGAAGGGCGGTTTCATTAACGCCGCTAGAACGAGGTTGAGGTCCCACTGGGGGGTGATAGGCTGGATAGGTGGGAAAGTCCTGAAGAGACCTTTCCAAAACCTGGTAGTCAACGGATGTGTAAATACGGAGTGTGCTTCCATGGGGCGGTGGAAGGTACTGATTGCCACTACATGAACCTTGAGAGAACTGAGGGCGAGCCCTGATGTCTTCAAGGGCAAGAGGCTGTCCAAAAGAAGAGAAATGCCCACTTCCTTAGGGGAAAGCCCTTTTGCTGGGACCAAAGGCCAAGTGATTCTCCTTGGCTCAACAGGAACGCCTCGTGGACTCCTTCCTGCTGCTCAAAAGGCTATCATGCCCCACAGACGAACACTCTAGAGAAGATGCCCATCCAAATACCAAGCTTTGAGGTGAAGTGTCTGTGGATTGGGATGTCTGATCCTGCTGTTGTGTTGCAGGTAGGGGAGGTGAGGGACAGGCTGACAGAAGATGGTTGGGAAACCAAAACTGGGGTGGCCAGACCGGGGCCCTCTCCTGCCTGATCTTTTGGAGGACTGGTGGGGGGAGAGGAGGAGGGGAAGAAGTAGTCGATCTGGTCTGACCAGTGGAGGAAGAGGCATCGCCTTGAGCAGTACGTGCTGCATGTCGTTGTTGCTGTGGAAGGCAAAGAGCTTTCTGGTGGGAGTCCCCCACTGGCTGAAGATGTTGTTTACTACAGAGTCGTGCATCTCCCACTCGTGACTGGAGATGAATCTTCGGCTGAGAGTCTGCACTCACGTTCGGAATCCCCAGAAGATAGACTGCCAACAACAGGCTCTTGTGGGCAATGCACCAATCCCGCAGACTGACCACTTCTGCACACAGACCTCCTGCCGCCTGGTCTGTGATGTAACAGATGGTGGTGTCCAACACGATGAGAACATGATGCGAGCGAATGGATGGGAGAAATGCTTGACACGCTTGCCGTACTGCCCGGAGTTCCAGAAGGTTGAGGTGCATCCTGAATTCCCGAGGGGTCCATGTCCCTTCCATCATGTGATGGACCATGTGTGCTCCCCATCCTGTGAGGGATGTGTCCTGTCCAGGGAGGATGGGGATCCCTGTACAGACCTGCTGTGGGTCCATTCACCACTGGAGGGAAGAGAACACCTTGGGGGGGACTGACAACATAAAGCCTGTGGCACATAGAGTGTGAGAGTTTCGTGGGGTAGGTACAACCTGTCATGGGGTGTCAGGTCACATATAGTCAGAAGAAAAGGAAAGGCAGTGCCACAGCCGGATAGGTCCTACGCTGGTGACCCTGACCATAAAGTGTGGTAGTACGGCCTAGTGGCTGGAGTCGCCCCTCCTCATGGGGCTGTATGGCTCAGTGGCCAGCGTCAATTGAGTGACCCTTCCTTACAGGGCTGTGTAGCCTACTGGCTGGAGTCAATAAAACTGCCCACATCTGAGGGGCTGTGTGGCCTTTTGGCCCACTGGGGAAGTGGAGCGCCGCCTAGGAGTGTGTGGTGCCTGGGGTAGAGGGACCTGGGCCCTCCTTGCTCCTCTGAGTCCCAGCCCAGGGCCCTGGCAGTGGCGAGGGTGCTCACCACTGAGTCAGTGGGGATCTCCCCGAAACACACTGACCTGTTCTCCAGTTCTCGCCCCCTGGGCTGCTTCCTACCCTGTCTTCTTCAGAGGTGTCCCCTGGGTCTCTGGGGTCCTCGGCCGGTGCACCTCCTGATGACTCCCTTCTCTGGATTCCACAAACACCCTAGAATCCGTCTGGGGCTCGGGGTGCATTGGCTCTGTGGTTTGGGCTGGTAGCAGCTCCCGGGAGAGAGCCTGCAATCTGCACCCTTCCCGTTCAGCAGTCTGCCTCGACTGAGCAGAGCTGCTTCTTTAATATCTTGCCTACAGGCTGAGCATGCCCAACAGAGGTGGAGGGGCATGGCCTTCTCATCCTGCAATGCGCAGTTAACCCTTTCTGAGCCAGGATGTGTTAGGTACACCCCTTACATCACAGTGAGTAAACCCTCTGGAGCGACATCTGCAGACAGTGAAGGAGGAGGTGAGCGAAGGCAGTGATATATGTAGAGGACGCCATGTGGCCAAGGAGGGATAAGCAAGTCCTGACCGGGACAGATGGACTGTTGACTATCCAGTCAATGAGTTCCTGTAGAGGCTGGAACCTGTCCCTTGCTAGGTAAGCTCTGGCTGTGACCAAGCTGATGGAGACCCCTATGAAGACTTGGGGCTGTGTGGGAATCAAAACTGATTTTTCGATGTTGACATTGACTCCCAGGGAGGAAAGGAGTCTGAGCAACATGGAGGTCAAGATTCAAGCCTCGTCTCTGGATCGTGCCGCTAGTCAAGATGGGGAATATCAGGACCCCAGAGGTGGGCCGCTATGATACAGAAAACTTTGGTGAAGACCTGGGGAGCAGTGGTGAGCCCACATGGCAGAACTCTGTACTGAAAATGCTGAGGGCCTAGCATGAACCTCAGGAATTTTCTGTGAGTTGGATGAATGTCTATGTGACAACAGGTGTTCTGCATATTGAGAGCCATAAAGCACATGCCTTTCCTAGTGACAGCATGATGGCCGCTAAAGTGACCATACGAAACTTGGCTGGCAGGTGAAGCGGTTGAGGCAACGGAGATCCAGGATTGGTCTCCATCTGCCATTCTTCTTGCGTACCAGGAAGTAAGTGGAATAGAACCCCGTGCCCCGATAGCTCGGGGGAACGTGCTCTCTCCCTCCCCTTTGCAGTAAGTGGCCATTTCTAAGGCAAGGATGCTGTTGTGAGAGTGGTCCCTGAAGAGGGATTGGGGTGGGGGATGTGGATGAGGTAGTGTGCTGAACTCGATTGTATAGCCATAGCTGATGGCATCCAGGACCCACTTGTCTGTAGTTATTGCACTCCAAGCTGGTAAGAAGAATGCTAGATTCACCCGAAGGGGACGCACTAGTTGCATGGCAGTTGGAACGGTGGTTGACACTCAGAAATATTGTTTCTGAGAGGTCTGAATGTGAGATGATGAAGTCTGGGAAGGAGGCCTGGAGGGCGGGATCGTTGGGTCTTCTGACACTTCCGAGGAGGATCATATGGTCTCTGGTGGAAGAATGGGGAGTCCTGAGTAGGTGCTGGGTGGTAGAAGTTACCAGATACCCAGTGATCGAAGTGTGACTCTAGAATCCTTGAGGGAGTGGAGGGAATTGTCAGTCTTCAGATTCAACCAGTGCAACTCATCGAACGAGAGCTCCTCGATGGTATTTTGCACCTCCCTGGGGAAACCGGATTTGTGGAGCCATGATTCCCTCCGCATGACAATGCCCGTGCCCGTGAAGAGGATCCGCAGGGTCTTGAGCTGACTGTAGCGCTGTTTGCCCTCCTGCAGGACAGACTGGAACCATACTCGACCTTGCTGAGGCACCTTTCAGTGAAGTCCTCCAACTTTCCGTAGTTGAGGAAGTCAGATTTGGCCAGCAAGGCCTGGTAGTTTGAAATTGGAGGCTAGCTCAAGAGAAGACCTGGAGCCTCAGAAGGTCTAAGCATTTGCCCTCCTTATCCGACAGGGTGGAGCGTGAGTGTTGCTGTCTGGACTGTTCTGTTGCTGCTTGCACCAAGAGGGAACTGGGTGGGGGTGTGAGAAAAGGAACTTTGACCCCTTGGCCGCTACGTAGCATCTCTTCCCTGTCCCCTGGGAGGTAGCTGTGCAAGTGGGCAGGGTAGGCCAAACCATTTGAGCTGGTTTGAGAATGGCACCATTGATTGGCACCAAGGAATGAAGGGTGTCCAGGACCTGATGCTGCTCGTCTCGTACTCCCTCCAGTGGAATATGAAGGCCATCCGCCACTTCACAGGAGTTCTGGGAACTGCCAAAAGTCATCTGGAGATGAGGTGGAGTGAGGTTACTGCAGCGGCTGAAGAGGACGATGGGAAATGCTCTTGCTCTGGCAGTACTGGTGGAACCGGACTGAGCAGGTTGGAGTACGTGCCCGAGGGCCCCCTGAGCAGGGAGGGGGTGAAGCCCTTGTGCTCTGTTGGAATCCTCCCATTATGAGAACTCAGATCTCGGTTCTAATAGTGGTACCGTTGGAGCCGGTGGAAGTGTGAAAACCGTAGAAGGATGAGTCGCAGCATGACTTGATTGCGGTAAGTCCTGGATAGGAGATTGGACCTCCCTAGGTGCGGAGGGTAGAGGAAGGCATCGAGATCTCAGTTCTCCTAGGGCAAACAGTTCATGTGGTTCTGGTGCTTCCTCCAATGCCCCTGGTGTTAACGGTACTCATTCCGCAGCCAGAACCGGCACTAGAGTGGAGGACTGTCCCGGAGTTGATGGAGCCCTTGTTTTAAGGGAGGCTGACAGAGTGTGCATGACTGGCTGCTCGGTGCCGGTGGAGCTGCTGGTCTGCATGATTTTTTGTCATGCTTGTGCACCTTGGAACGCCCCGCTTCTCCGTGGCTGGTATATGTGGAAGGGATGTCATCATTCTTAGGCTTGGAGGAAGAATTACTGTCATGCTTATCACAGAAGATTAGGGTTGGAAGAGATCTCAGGAGGTCATCTAGTGCAACCCCCTGCTCAAAGCAGGACCATGGTTCCCTGCCTCCCAACTAGGCCCTGGCACATGGTCCGTAGCAGTGGTGCCAGTGGACCAGGACAATGTCTCCATAGCGGGAGGCGCACTCCTGGGTTTCTCAGGCCAATGCATGGGGCAGTTCTCTGGCCTGGTTCCAATTAAGGACTCATGGTGACCTTCTTGAGGCAGAGAGCCTGGCCTTCTCGGGTACAGCGTTGGAAGGACTGGAAGATACGGCTCCTGGATGCAATGTGGGCCTCTCCCAAACAGCAGCGGCACCACTGCTGCTTGTCACTGACCGAGAAGGAACATGGGCAGGAGGTGCAGATCTTGAATCCTGGCATCTTTGTTACAATCCACTTTCTGCGTGTGGGTGCTGGGGTGGGGGAACCGGTAAACAGATTCCACAAAGGCCTCAATTCTACTAAAGCAGCAAGGAATCCTGTGGCATCTTATAGACTAACAAACGTTAGTCTATACGGTGCAACAGGATTCTTTGCTGCTTTTACAGATCCAGACTAACACGGTGTGATGAACTAGGAATGTTCTTAATGTTTTCTCTGAATACTGTGTTGGTGCCTCAGTGTCCCCTAGGCAGTTCTGAAGTATCTGGCAGAGCAAAGGGCCAATGCACCTAAATGCCTGACACTCTGTCTCCTAGCAACTGATGGCCTGGGCCCCTCCCCTGCAAAGGTGCCAGCTGAAGGTGTTGGAGACAAGGGATCAGGTGACCTCCTGGCCCGGGAAAGGGGCTGAGCAGAGAGGAGGGGCTGGAGGGGTTTGTGAGTCTGGAGCTGGCTGGGGATGAGGAGTGAAGTGCAGACTTGAGGGTCTGGCTCACTGCCCCCCAGAATGGACCCGGCCGAGGGGTCCGGCTCGCGGCACCTACAAGCTGTGTTTTAGACCCTGTTCCTGTCATCAAATAAACCTCTGTGTTACTGGCTGGCTGAGAGTCACGTCTGACTGCGAAGTGGGGGTGCAGGACCCTGTGGCTTCCCCAGGACCCCGCTGGGGCTGACTCGCTGTGGGAAGCGCACGGAGGGGCAGAGGATGCTGAATGCTCCAAGGAGAGACCCAGGAGGTGAAGCCGTGTGAGCTTCTTGCCCTGAACAAGTCTGCTCCAAGGGAGAGGAGGCTCCCCAAAGACCTGACTGACTTGGTGGGGAGCAGTTCCAGAGCATCGCCTAGTGACTCCGTGACACACGGCTACCCCTCTGATACTGGACAGTTTTACTAAAATTATTCCTAAAAATGACACTATGTTAAAAACAGCAAAAACTGGAAGAAAACACTCTATAATCCTGAACTGTTATTTTCCAGTAGGTCAGAGACAAGAGGACACTAGCAGCTCGGGCTGGGACCATGCAGCGGTGAGAAGGAACTGGAGATGCGGTTGGTCCGCCCCACCCTTTATCGCCTCGGATGAACTCATGAGGTGAAGCCAGGGCGCATGCACTGACCAACAGACACTTCTACTTGCACATGGCACACGTGTGACACCTCAGCGGAATGCAGTAGGGACCATCACTCGAAGAAGGTGCCCACATCGGGGGAGAGAGGCCTCATGTTAACTTGGGAGGCCCAGGTAGCACTGGCCTCGCTGCAGCTGAGGCCTGAAGCTCGGGTTTCGCCCCTCTGCAGTGCAAAACTGGACGATCAAAGTGCACATGCGGCTTTGCTCGTGTCTGGCCTGGAATATCCAGGGAGGCTGGGGGCCAGGCCAGCCTACAGAGACAAGAAGGCTCCCCCCACTCCATACCTTGCAGTTTTGGCACATTCCGCCGATAAATAGAGGGTGTTCCAGGGTAACGTTGAGGCTTCCACAAGAAATGCAGATATCTGACCAGGGGGAGAGTAGGAAAAGCAAGTGTCTTACACACAATGGGGGCTTCTCAGCCTCACCTCCACCCCCTCCCCCTCACTCTGTGCCCCAACTACCTGGCCCAGAGCACCCCAAGCTCCCAGGAACCATCCCATGCTGCACTGCCAGCCTGGCTTCCCAACTGAGTCAGTGGGAGCCCCAGCAGACTCCACATCCACTAGTCACAAGAGGAGTCTGGACGGCCACACACGTTAAGGCTTGGAAGAGTCATTCGATATCCTGCATCACACTGGGCAGAGACTCCAGCCAGCGATTCCTGCCTCCAGCCCACAAGCTCCAGAGGAGTTAGAGCACATCCGTTCCACAGACTCCCAGGCCTAAGCTAAAGATTCCCCACAGCCGCTAGTGGCTTGCTCCAGTGGGTCGTTACCCTCCTCTCCCTGTTAAAACTCTGCTCCTTATTCCTAGCCTGGATTTGTCTAACTTCAGTTCCCAGCTACTGGGTCTTGTTCTGCCTTTGCGAGAATGAGCCATCAGCCCCATGCAGAGCCAGAAGCAAGGCTCATACCCTTCTCTCAGTTCAACTAAATGAGAGTTGCAGGGTGCAAGGCCAGAAAGGACGGTTCAATCACCCCGCCTGGTGGGTGCGTATCCAAGGCCACTGCACGCCAGCCAGTTCCCCCTGTAATGTGTGTGTGCCAGCAAGGCAGTCGGTCTGCATTTAGAGATGCCAAGTGGTAGAGAATCCCCCACTGCCCTTGGGAGTGTTGTGTCCCCCCCACCCCCGGGTTAATCCCACACATTGTTACAGATCTGCACCTTATTTCTTGTTTGAATGGTCTGGCTCCAGCTCCCAGCCTCTGGCTCTCAGCTGCCTGTCTCCACTAGCGGAAAGCCCTGTAGGACATGGTGAGTTCTCCCTGGGAAAGCACTTACACACTGTAACCAAGACACCTCTCAATCTTCTCCCTGGTCAGCTAAACAGACAGTGCTCCAAGCATTTACTCCAGCCCCGTCCGCCTGGTTTGGACGGCTCTTTTCTGCACCCTTTTAAAAGTGTGACCCCCAGAACGGGACACCGAATTCCAGCAGCATCTCACCAACGTCGTGTACAGAAGGAAGATCTCTGGGCTCCTCCTTGCTACTCCCCTGGTTACACGGCCAAGGCTTGCTAATGCTCATACTCATAATGTGCACTGTGACTTTGTATCATTTCCAGGCCCTGACGGCCCCCCACTCTGTGCACATGGCCTGCGCCCGGCTCCTACCCGGAGAACCTGGCATTGCCTGTATTGCACACGTTGTGTTTGAACGGGCCCAGCTTACCCGCTTGCTAGTTACCCCCTGCCAACGGCTGCGCCATCCCCTAACTTCCCCAGCAAGGACCTGAGATTTTCATTCAGACCAGTGCTGAAGACATTGAGCATCATGGAGCCAACTGCCTTCTAGTCCAGTCTCGCATCTCTAACCACATCTCTGTGCCACCTGCCTCAGCACTGCTCCCCTGATGATCCCAGCGGTGTGGGAATGCAACACCCGTGACCTCTCCTGGTAGTGGCCCATGTGGTGTCCCCAGGACAGCCCTTCCACCCGCCAGGATGGCCGCAGTCTCACTGCTGCCTGCCAGTCAGGTGCAAACCAGGAGGTGTCTCTGCCAACTGGCTCTCTTCCTGCCTCTCCGCTACCACAGTCCCTCTCTATGCGGCAGGACGATGTGTGGGCAAGGGGGAGGCTGAGGCTGATCGACGTCCCCTCTCTAGGGATGTCTAGCAGTGGCCGTGGGCGCTAGGCAGCTCCCTGCTCACATACTCACCTTCAATGTTCCTGCATTTCTGGCGAACCTCATAAACAAGCCGCTCTGGGAAAATGAAAGAAGAAGTCAGGCAGGTCACAGGGGGGTCTGGAGGGCGGCTGGGTTACACACAATGGCACAGGATGCTCTGCGCCGGCCCGGGGGCAGCTCATAAGGAAAGAGCAAGAGTTTCTACAGGGCCCAAGAAAAGGGTCTTTCCCTAGCCAGGACTCGGCCACTCAACCCTGCCATGGGGCAGGGGGGGATTCCAGTCCCTTCTTGTACTGCCCCTGGGGGCACGGAGTCCTGGATGCAGAGGAAATGACAGTGTCCCCAGAGATGGGGCAGTGCGAGGGAGACAGGGACCCTGCTGCCCAGGGAGGAGCCAGGAAGAGCAGAAGTGGTATCCAGGCCCTCGTACGGGTCTGCTCAAGGGCCCATGGGAGATCAGGGGTCTTAGAGCAGTCCCCCTTGCTGACAGTCTCACAGAGACACGAGGGGTGGAATGGAAGTGAAGATGGCACTTGGCCAACGATCGGGGGTGAGATGTTGGCCAGGCACTGGCCAGGCCCAGGCTGCACCTTCCCTCTGGGTAAGAGATTTAGTGCCCGGGGCCGTTGGGCACCAATCGCTAGCACTACACAGAGCCAGTGCTGCCCCCAGCGGCAGGGCAGTGTGTGAGCACAGACACGGTGGCCAGTTCTCTCTGTCTCCTCTCCTCTGGGTGGCTGAGGGGAGAGGGGAGCTACTTTGGGGGTCCATTACTCTGCAATGGGGTGGCAGCCCCCACTTCTCTCCTCACCCTTCCCTTGCCCGGCCAGTGAGAAGGAGGATGGCAAAAGAGCTCCCAGGCCTGGGAAGGTCTCGAGTGGGGTTTAACCCAAGTCTAGAGGCAGACCCTGGCCAGGACAAGCTGGAGCTGCCCTGGGCTCGGGGTTAAAAACCAGATTCCAACTGCCCAAAGGGGCAGGGGTGGGGCCCACAGTGGCCTGGCTCAGGGGGCTCTCTGCAGCTCAAGAAGGGGAATTTGGGAGGTAGGCTTGGGCAGCAATAGTTCTCAGGCTGGCTGGGGGGTGGTACTAGTGCTCCCAGGGCCAGCAGACAGAGCCCTGCAGCCTCCCTGGGTCAGCGGGGTGTCTCTGCTCTCACGACGCCAGCAGCACCATGGGAAATGCTCTTCTGGAGCTGCAGCGGTGGCCAGCGGAGCTTGGTGCCAGTGGGGGTGAGTGGCCCTGTCTGGGGCCAGCCAGCTACCCACCCCTCCCCAGAGGCCCTCCCTCAGCGGGCGGGCGGCTACCTCGGGTGCGCTCGTCTATGATCTCCTTGACCTTGGGCTTCTCTGTTGTGCTTTTCCTTGGTTTTTTGGCTGGCGGAGGCGGGGGGTAAGCGGCTGCTTCTGGCTCCACCCACATCTCCGTGTAAACTTCTTTGTAGGGATTCCGCTCCTCTGCGCAAATGGACAGGGACGTGGTCAGAGCGGGCGCAGGAGAGCAGCACGGGCCAGCTCCTCGCAATGGGCACAGGGGAGCTGGGCAAGGCAGTCGGCTGCCAGGCATTTCCCAGCAACACCTGTGGCAGCATATGCAGCTGGCCCCGAGCCTTTCACTGCTCCCTCACCCTTCCTCCCTGCCGCCTGCCTCTCTCTGCCATCAGTGTGATGAATCTGATCTAATATCTCACTGAAGGTGACAGAGCCAGACAGAGTTAATTACCTCCCAGACTGACCTGACCCAGGACCGAACTTTAGAAACTGGTTAGCAAGATCTGCAAATGAACAGAGCTTTGAAATGCAAGTCTGCATTGTTAGAGGTAGAAGGGGAGGTGTTTGCTCAGGGCTTGGGATGTCAGCAAACAAGTCTTGTCTATTGCTAGAGCTTTGATTCAAAGCTCAAAAAAGGAATATTAACAATTAAGAAGACACTTGAGAGAAATAGTATTATTGTCTCTGTGTCTCTTTGAAGGTTGTGGTAACCTGTATCTGAACTGTTCAATGGATAAATTACCCTGTGCTAATTGCCAGGATGTTTGGGAGAAGGAATTAAGCCTATTGTTTTCTCAGGCCAAAAGGCTGCTGGAAATGTATAAAAACCCTGGGACACGATCCTGCTTCATCTCAGATCTGCTTTGGGTTTCAAGAGGGGGAAACCTTAAGCCGCAAGGATTGAGATCCCCAGTCACTGATTGGAGTCACCCTGAATATGGGCACTGGACTATAACATATGGTCTATTTTTAAAAGGACTTTTGGAAACTACAAGCTCATCTCTGCAGTGTCTGAACCTCAAGAACTGAATTCAAGTCTGTCTGTATATTGATCTTTTAACCAACATTCTCTCTCTTTTCTTTTTAAATAAATGTTAGCTTAGTTAATAAGAATTGGCTATAGCATGTAATTTGGGTAAGATCTAAGTTATAATTGGACCTGGGTGTGTGGCTGGTCCTTTCGGGTTGGAAGAACCTTTTCTTTTATAATGATGAGATAAGATTTTCAGGAATCATCATCATATCTGAGGTGTGTGTCTGGATGGAGGCCTGAGGCTGAGTACTTTAAGGGAACTGTGTTGTTTGGACTTCTGAGTAACCAGTGAGGTGCTATAGAAGCTGTTTTGTTCTGGCTGGTAAATCTAAGTACTGGAATATCCACCAGCTTCCGGGGTTTGTCTGCCCTGTTTTGTTTGCAGTTCACCCTAATTGAGTGACCTCAGCTGGCTCCCACGGGCAGCACCGTCACACCTGCCAAGGCCGGGCCGGGCACTCCTTGGGGCAGGAGCTGGCTGATTTTGCTGCACAGCAGGGCCCTAATCCCTACCTGGGGCTTCTCGGCTATCATGCCAGCAGCAACCCCACGAGCTGTGGTTGGGAGGGGAGGCTGGCAGATCACAGGTAGGTGCCGACAGTGGGGAGCTGGGACTGGAAAATTGCTCCCAGCAGCCAGGACCGCTCCTGGAGAGGCAGGTCAAGGCTGACGAGTCAAGCTCAAGGAGACGGGCAGGCTGGCAAGGCCGGCCAGCCCCTCTGTGCTGCCCCGAACCTGGCCTTTGAGGCTGCAGAGAAGGACCGCAGTGACTAGACCCGGTGAGGACAGAGCTTCTGGTGATAACTGAGCCAGGGACAAGATGGCTGTGGTAAGTCAGCCTAAGCCAGGGGAAGGGGAATACAGCATCTCGCTGCCATGCTCAGGAGCTGATGTGCCAGGTGCCATGGATATGCAGGCGAGTCCCACTGCCCCTCCCCGTGGCCCAGTGCCCATTCCGCAGCCTGGCTCCCCCTGCCTGGAGCTGCGCCCGCCCCATCCCACAAGCCCATTACCTTCTGGTGGCTCCAGACCTTTGGGACCAGATGGCTGGAAGCCCCCCAGGGCCCACTCGATCATCTGCTTGTTCTGGATCTCCACCGCTTTGGAAGTGTCTGTCTCATCGTTCTCGGGGCATGCTGGGAAGATCTTCCCTGCTCTGCTGCTGGCCACCTGCGCAGCGAGCCCCAGGGTCAGGCCAGTTGCCCACAGCCCAAAAGGAGTCTCCCTTGCCCCATGGCAGGGCTCTGCCCTGCTGTGTGTGCAGCCAGGACACAGGGCCCCTGCCTTTCTGGCCCCAACACAGCCCACATCATTCAGGCATTGACTGAGCGCGGCAGTGCCCCATGGCACAGCCACTGCCACTGCCCTGAGTGGGCTGCAGGCGCCCCGATGAGCAGCGCAGGAGGTTGCCCAAGCAGATGACTGCTGGTCTAACTCCAGGACTCATAGCACTGCCTAGCCGAATGGATGGGACCGAGGCCAGAGGGCCCTTCCCTTCCAGCCCCTCCCTGCCAGGAAGTCTCTCTCCGGCCCCATCGCCGAGCGTCTGAGCACCTCACCCTCCGTAACACGTTCACCCCCCTCGGCTGCCCGTGGTCACACTTCTGTGGCCTGGGCCAATCCAAGGCTCATGGGTGGATGGGCATAGGGACTGCAAGGGGCCCCCTCTCCAGCCGCTTTTACCTGCAGGACCTCGTAGATGGCTTTGCGGTACATTGGCTGCTTGTTGTACGTGGCCTGGTGGAAGGCATTGGAGAAGGAGCTGAGTGGCAGGAGCTTCTCCACGCAGACCTGTGGAGAGCAGAGATGGGGCTGTGAGAGGAGAACACCCCTCCGCCAGGGCAGGCCTGAGAATTGCCAGCCTGCAGCCCAGACAGCGCCTGGCGCTGCCACTTACCACGGAAAACTTGCCATCTCCGAACCACATGACCCAACGGGTGCCCTCAGCTGCTCGGCTCCGCCCAGTCATCCACCAGGACACAATCCGGCCAGGCCACCAGGAGAATCCACGCAGCTTCCCCCACACCAGCTCGCCGATCCCGAAGCCTCGGCCATCCTGCCAGCCCGGGGAGCAGACGGAGCATCAGAGAGTGGGTCCCCCTAGCCAGAAACAGAGCTGGGCCTGCCCAGGGAGGGGCAAAGCAGGGGGCTGGACATGGGGAAAGGGGAACAGTGGGGATGGGAGGGGTCAGGCATGGGGGGGGACAGGAATGGGCAGGATGAGATATACATGTGTAGGCCAGTAGAGAGAGCTGGGGGCAGGCGAGGTCAGGAAAGGAGTGCGGGGATACAGAGCGGCCAGAAGGAAGGTGTGTAAGGGAGGACGGGGGAGGGGAAGCACAAGATAGTGGAGGGAGAGAGATGTGCGGGGGGGGGCAGAGGCTGGGGGGGGAGGTGTGCAGGAGAGGACAGGGGAGGGGAGGCACAAGATAGTGGAGGGGAAGAGGTACGGAGGGAAGGACAGAGAAGAGGCACAGAGTGGGGGAGGGGAGGTATGCAGAGCAAGTTGGGGGAGGGGAGGCAGAGGGTGGGAGAGAAGTGATGTGCAGGAAACGATGGGGAGGGAGGCGTGCATAGAAGGATGAGGGATGGGAAGGGGAGGTGTGCAGGAGAGAATGAGGCATGGGGTGGGGGTGGGGGGACGTATGGAGGAAAGGACAGGAAAGAGGCACAGGGTGGAGGAGGGGAGGTGTGTAGGGTTGGGGAGTGGTGGTGTGCAGAGAAGGCTGAGGGAGGGGAAACATGCAGGGTGGCAGGGAGGAGGGGAAGTGTGCAGGGAAGGGAGGAGCAGGGGGAGGGAGGGGTACAGAGAAGGATGGGGGAGGGGAGAAGCGGGGGGGTGCAGAGAAGGACAGGGTAGAGGAGATATAGGGTAGGGTAGGGTAGGGTAGAGAGGAGATGTGCAGAGAAAGGTGGGGGAGGGGAGGAGCAGGGGAAGGAGGGGAGGCATGCAGGGAAGGATGGCGGATGGGAAGTGCAGGGTGGAGGAGGGGAGGCATGCAGATAAGGATGGGGGAGGGGAGGTGCGCAGAGAAGGGTGGGGGCGGGAAGGAGCAGGGGAGGGAGGGGTGCAGGGTGGAGGAAGGGAGGTGCGCAGAGAAGGGTGGGGAAGGGGAGGAGCAGGGGAGGGAGGGGTGCAGAGAAGGGCAGGGGAGGGGAGGAGTGGGGGAGGCAGGCATGCATGGAAGGTGCAGGGTGAAGGAGGGGAGGCGTGCAGAGAAGGACGGGGGAGGGGGTGTGCAGAGAAGGGTGGGGGAGGAGCGGGTGCAGGGGAGGGAGGGTGCAGGGAAGGATGCGGGAGGGGACGTGCAGGGTGGAGGAGGGGAGGCATGCAGAGAAGGACGGAAGAGGGGAGGCGCAGGGAAGGACGGGGGAGGGGAAGGATGCGGGAGGGGACGTGCAGGGTGGAGGGGGGGAGGCATGCAGAGAAGGATGGGGGGGTGTGCAGCGAAGGGTAGATGAGGGGAGGAGCACGGGAGAACGGGGGAGGGGAGGTGCAGGGGAGGGAGGGGTGCAGGGAAGGATGCGGGAGGGGACGTGCAGGGTGGAGGGGGGGAGGCATGCAGAGAAGGACGGGGGGTGTGCAGAGAAGGGTAGAGGAGGGGAGGCGCAGGGGAGTGAGGGGTGCAGGGAAGGATGCGGGAGGTGAGGAGTGTAGAGAAGGATGGGGGAGGGGAGGTGCAGGGAAGGATGCGGGAGGGGACGTGCAGGGTGGAGGAGGGGAGGGGCGCAGAGAAGGGTAGAGGAGGGGAGGAGCAGGGAAGGACGGGGAGGGGAGGTGCAGGGGAGGGAGGGTGCAGGGAAGGATGCGGGAGGGGACGTGCAGGGTGGAGGAGGGGAGGCATGCAGAGAAGGACGGGGGAGGGGAGGTGCAGGGGAGGGAGGGGTGCAGGGAAGGATGCGGGAGGGGACGTGCAGGGTGGAGGGGGGAGGCATGCAGAGAAGGATGGGGGGGTGTGCAGCGAAGGGTAGAGGAGGGGAGGAGCAGGGGAGAACGGGGGAGGGGAGGTGCAGGGGAGGGAGGGGTGCAGGGAAGGATGCGGGAGGGGACGTGCAGGGTGGACGGGGGGAGGCATGCAGAGAAGGATGGGGGGGTGTGCAGAGAAGGGTAGAGGAGGGGAGGCGCAGGGGAGTGAGGGGTGCAGGGAAGGATGCGGGAGGTGAGGAGTGTAGAGAAGGATGGGGGAGGGGAGGTGCAGGGAAGGATGCGGGAGGGGACGTGCAGGGTGGAGGGGAGGCGCGCAGAGAAGGGTAGAGGAGGGGAGGCGCAGGGAAGGACGGGGGAGGGGAGGTGCGGGGGAGGGGAGGTGCGGGAAAGGATGCGGGAGGGGACGTGCAGGGTGGAGGAGGGGAGGCGCGCAGAGAAGGGTAGAGGAGGGGAGGAGCAGGGAAGGACGGGGAGGGGAGGTGCAGGGGCGGGAGGGTGCAGGGAAGGATGCGGGAGGGGACGTGCAGGGTGGAGGGGGGGAGGCATGCAGAGAAGGACGGGGGGTGTGCAGAGAAGGGTAGAGGAGGGGAGGAGCAGGGGAGGATGGGGGAGGGGAGGAGCAGGGGAAGGAGGGGAGGCATGCAGGGAAGGATGGCGGATGGGAAGTGCAGGGTGGAGGAGGGGAGGCGCGCAGAGAAGGGTAGAGGAGGGGAGGAGCAGGGAAGGACAGGGGAGGGGAGGTGCAGGGGAGGGAGGGGTGCAGGGAAGGATGCTGGAGGGGAGGTGCAGGGTGGAGGAAGGGAGGTGAAGGGTGGGGAAGGGGAGGAGCAGGGGAGGGAGGGGTGCAGAGAAGGCCAGGGGAGGGGAGGCGCATGGTGGAGGAGGGTAGGCGTGTAGAGAAGGACAGGGGACGGGAGGTGTGCAGAGAAGGGTGGGGGAGGGGAGGAGCAGGGTGGAGGAGGGGAGGCATGCAGAGAAGGGTAGAGGAGGGGAGGAGCAGGGAAGGACGGGGGAGGGGAGGTGCAGGGGAGGGAGGGGTGCAGGGAAGGATGCGGGAGGGGACGTGCAGAGTGGAGGAGGGGAGGAGTGTAGAGAAGGATGGGGAAGGGGACGTGCAGGGTGGAGGAAGGGAGGAGTGCAGAGATGGATGGGGGAGGGAGTGTGAGGAGAAGGGTGGGGGAGGGGAGGCGCGCAGAGAAGGGTAGAGGAGGGGAGGAGCAGGGAAGGACGGGGGAGGGGAGGCGCAGGGGAGTGAGGGGTGCAGGGAAGGATGCGGGAGGGGAGGAGTGTAGAGAAGGATGGGGGAGGGGACGTGCAGGGTGGAGGAAGGGAGGAGTGCAGAGAAGGATGGGGGAGGGAGGAGTGCAGAGAAGGATGGGGGAGGGGAGGAGCAGGGTGGAGGAGGGGAGGCGCGCAGAGAAGGGTAGAGGAGGGGAGGAGCAGGGGAGGACGGGGGAGGGGAGGAGCGGGGGAGGGAGGGGTGCAGGGAAGAATGCGGGAGGGGACGTGCAGGGTGGAGGGGGGGAGGCGCGCAGAGAAGGGTAGAGGAGGGGAGGAGCAGGGAAGGACGGGGGAGGGGAGGTGCAGGGGAGGGAGGGGTGCAGGGAAGGATGCGGGAGGGGACGTGCAGGGTGGAGGGGGGAGGCATGCAGAGAAGGACGGGGGGTGTGCAGAGAAGGGTAGAGGAGGGGAGGAGCAGGGGAGGATGGGGGAGGGGAGGAGCAGGGGAAGGAGGGGAGGCATGCAGGGAAGGATGGCGGATGGGAAGTGCAGGGTGGAGGAGGGGAGGCGCGCAGAGAAGGGTAGAGGAGGGGAGGAGCAGGGAAGGACAGGGGAGGGGAGGTGCAGGGGAGGGAGGGGTGCAGGGAAGGATGCTGGAGGGGAGGTGCAGGGTGGAGGAGGGGAGGCATGCAGAGAAGGACGGGGGAGGGGAGGTGCAGGGGAGGGAGGGGTGCAGGGAAGGATGCGGGAGGGGACGTGCAGGGTGGAGGGGGGGAGGCATGCAGAGAAGGATGGGGGGGTGTGCAGCGAAGGGTAGAGGAGGGGAGGAGCAGGGAAGGACGGGGGAGGGGAGGTGCAGGGGAGGGAGGGGTGCAGGGAAGGATGCGGGAGGGGACGTGCAGAGTGGAGGAGGGGAGGAGTGTAGAGAAGGATGGGGGAGGGGACGTGCAGGGTGGAGGAAGGGAGGAGTGCAGAGAAGGGTGGGGGAGGGGAGGAGCAGGGTGGAGGAGGGGAGGCGCGCAGAGAAGGGTAGAGGAGGGGAGGAGCAGGGGAGGACGGGGGAGGGGAGGAGCAGGGTGGAGGAGGGGAGGCGCGCAGAGAAGCATAGAGGAGGGGAGGAGCAGGGAAGGACGGGGGAGCGGAGGTGCAGGGGAGAAGGCTGGGTGGCGGCAGGGATCTGGGGTGGCTAAGGTCCCAGAGCGTGGCATGGATGCTCTGGTGTGGCTGGGTTCCCAACAGACGGTGCGCCCCACATCTGACCCCAGCAATGCTGGCCTGAAGGCTCCTGGCCCCCGCTGCATGTGGCTGAGCTCACCTCGTACTCCGGCTCGTCATCAGCCGACTTGGACATGTTCTTGTCCAGGGCGTCGGCCACCACTGGCTCAGGGGTGGTGGCCACGTTGGGCGAGGCGGGGTCTGTGGGCTGCTGCGAGGCGGGCGGGCTGGCCTCCTCCTCCTTCTGAGGCTCTGCCCGTGGGCTCTCCTCCATCACGTTCATGACAGCAATGACTTTGGCCTTCTTCTCAGCCTGCAGAGAGAGCAGACGGGGAGTTAGGGCTGCCTGCCGCGTCCTGGGAAGGAGGGAACCCCCAAAAGCCACTGCGGGCAGGGAAGGGGCCACCAAGTGCCAGATCCCCCTTAGGGACTGCTTGGCTCAGCCAGCTCTCAGCTGGGCCCTGTTGGGGCTGGCAGGGCCCAGGGCCCCCAGTGGCCAGCAGCAATGAAGCTCTGTCCTGGACTCTCCTGCCGGGGGACTCAGTTTGGGAAAGGCCCCTTGGGGGCCCAGCATGATCCTGGGCTCTACCCCACCAGACAGCAGTGCACACTCGTAGGAGCATGTGGTGTCGGGGACTCAGCCTGGCATGGCAGGCTGCAATGCTCGGCCTGGGGGAGTGGGGGAGAGCACAGTGCCGCGTGCTGCCCAGTGTCCTGTGCTGCCCGGCAGGGAATCTCCCCAGCCTGCTATGGCTGGAGTGGAGGGAGACAGAGGGCTCAGGTGTGAGAGAGGGGGAGGGCCCTGAAAGTCCTTTCCTGGGAGGGGAGACAGTCCCCAGAGCAGCGGGAAATGAGGGATGCCCAGCCAAAGGGGCAGGCCCCCACTCAGACCAGCACTGCGTGAGCACAGCCACCAGCACCTGTTGGGGTCAGGAACACCCTGCCCCAGATTGCTCCCCGGAGCGGGTGGCCCAGGCCGGAGCTGTTCCTGACAGCGGGGGCAATGCCAGGCTGAGGAGCCCAGGGATGGCTTTCCCCACCCCAAAGGAAGTGCCAGGCTCCTGGAGACACAGAGTAGGTGTCCCGGCGGCTCCCTGGGAATCAAATCAGCGACCTCCTTCCCCAAACACCATGTGAAGGGTGTGCAGCACTGGCTGCGCTGACTGGGCCCAGGAATGCTGTGCCAATGGTACTGAGGGGCACCGGGCCTGCCAGGAGCTAGGTCTGCTCTCATCAGCCACAGCCACTATGCAAAACAACTGGCCTGCCCTGCAGAGCCCCAGCCAACTGATGGTGCCCTGAGCAGTGACTGCCGCCCCCCTTCCCCTCCCATGTGGTGTGGGGCGCAGCCTGGGAGAGGGCAGAGCTGGGACCCCTCAGAGCTGGACTGGGAGGATGGAGAGGTGCTCTGGGGGCCGCACTCTGCACAAACCAACCCTGCAATCAGGTGCGCAGGGAACAGCTGGGCGAGCTCCCGGCCCTGGGATGCAGGGATTGGAGAGGGAGAGACCCCTGTCATCCGGCGCAGTAACAGCATCAGCATTTACCAAGGGACTACCCCCACCCCTGGGACAAGCCTACCCGAAACCCTCCCAGCCACCTCTGCTTTCTACCCTCCCCCTGCCCTAGCCGCACACCTGAGCACAATGGGGCTGCGTTCTCCACAACCTGCAGAGTAACGGGGAGCCCACCAAGCCCTGGCTTCTCACACTCCAGCCCTAAACACCGCCATCCTCACGGCACTTCCTGCCTCACTAACCAGCTGCAGCTTGGATGTAACGAGGGAGCCACATGGTGAGTCCCACGCTCTGGGAGCTCGCCCGCCTCACCCAGAGGATTCAGGGGGTCTGGGGTCTTCGGCGGCGGGGGGTACTTCTGCTCTGGGACCCACCGCCGAATTGCCCTGAAGACCCACGGTGGGGGCCCCCTGCTGCCGAATTACTGCCGAAGACCCAGGACTTTGCGGCAGGTCCCGCTTCGGCGGTAATTCAGCAGCGCAGGGTCCTTCTGCCCTGGAGCGGAAGATGCTCCATGGGCCCTGGCCCCGCGAGAGTTTTCTATGGCCCCCGGAGAGAGTAAAGGACCCCACTCCAAGGGCCCCGAAAAAGTCTCGTGGGGCCCCTGCAGGGCTCAGGGCATATTGCCCCCCCCCCCCGGGTGGCCCTGGGAGGCACCAATCTGACTACAGGGCGGACTCTCCGCAGCCAGTGCCTTAGAAGAGGTAGAGCTATGAACATGTGGGGCTCAAAGGTCCAAAGTGATCAGGGAGATTTGTAAGTAGATTGCAGGCCCTGGGGCCCTCGAGAGCAGGGTGGGGCAGGGCACTGTGAACTGCAGCCCAGCTGTCGCCCAGAGCATGCTTGGTGCAGAGCATCCCCCTGCCAGCTGCAGGCATTGAACCTGGGACGAGGAATTAGAGGCGTTTAAGAGCCGGAGCACGGTTAGTGGCTGCTTCGTACCTTGCCCAGCCCCGGGACCAGGCTGGAGGCAAAGGCTCTGGGCAGGATGGCTCACGTGCGGACACACTGGGGCCACAGCTCAGATGTGGGATTCTTACTGGTGGGATGGTTCATGGCCAGTAATGCTCACAGTCATGCAGTGTTTGCCCATTCCCAGCTTCTGGCAACAGGGATGGATCATTTGATTCCCTGCCCTGTTCATTCCCTCTGGGGCACCTGGCATTGGCCACTGTGGGAAGACAGGACACTGGCCTAGATGGACTCTTGGTCTGACCCAGTCTGGCTGATCTTATGTTCTTACCTGGGCCAGGGAGCTGGCTAAGCAACCCTCAAGCTTATGGCCTGGCAGGGGAGGGTCAGGGAGGAATCCTGGCCAGGTGCATTATGGGCCTTCCCCCAAACCTAAAGCTTCAGGTAGTAGATGCTGCTGGGACTCATGTGTTCCTGAGAGGGGGATGGCAGTGGAACAGCGAGGGGCTAGCCCAGAGCTGGCAAAGCTGGGGGGCCCCTGCAGGCTCCCAAGCCTACGGGCTGTGCGGACCCCGTTCCACGCGGCTGCACAAAGCCAGGGAGCCTGGCATGGATACAGCAGGAGGGTGATCTGGCCAGCAATGGCAGGTGCGTGGCTGGGATCCCACCCCCAGGAACTGGTGCTGCAGAGGGCCCCAAGGGAGCTGAGAGGGGACACCCCCAGCGGTGAACGTTGTCCCTGGCCAGCAGCACAGGGGATGTGAAGGAGCTGGCTAGGCGGCTGCGTTCCCTGTAAGCTGCACAGTGCTATGCAGTGAATTAGCAGAGCCACACACATCCAGCGGCAGCATGCAGTCAGGTGCCACCCCACACCCCACTCTGCAGCCTCATTGCTCCTGGGACCCTCCTGCTGGCTATGCAGAGTGGGGCAGGGGGAGAAAGGAGGGTGCTGGTGTCAGGATGTCCCTGTCTCCCCCCCAGCCCCTGTACCCAGCTGCACAGAGCAGGGTAGAAGGGACAGGGCTCAGGACTTGCAGCAGCTCTGAGGTCTGAATGAGCCTTCGGGTGAGTGAGTGCCTTAAAGAGACAGCGCACGGTCTCTGAGACTTCCCCAGCAGCACCCTTGAAAGAATCAAATGACAGAGAATATATGTGCATTGCCCGAAGTACCAAGAAGTACTTCCTGCAATGCACATATATTCTCTGTCATTTGATTCTTTCAAGTGTGCTATTCTGGTCTATGCATTTCATAATTTTTACTTCTTTCTTACACTTACATTTAATTCTTTGACTAGTGAATTCTAAAATGCCGAATCTGTCCTGGCTGGAGTAATTATCCCTATGGTAACTTAAAAAAAAATCTGTATTATATCTAGGTCTTTTGTTCTACTGGTGGGACACGTCCGCACATACCTCGAGGAATGTAACAAAATTTATTCCGCACATGGATGGAAAAATGTAGAGGGAACGTTTCTCCCCGATGCCGGAGAGGAGTGGGGGTGGCCAGGAGAACAGTGTTGCCACACTGCCAGGCCTTTCTTACCGCGCAGCCAGCCAGCCAAACTGCTGCCAGAGGCAGCATGGGGCCAGCCTGGCACAGCCCAGATATCGGGCCGAAGCGAAGAGCCCAGCGCTGCAGCCAGGGAGCTACTGGAGTTGGTGCATGTGCTTGGAAGCACAGAAAAGCACCAATCCTGCCCCACAATTCAACTTTGTGGTCCAGGATCAGATCTGGCAAGGCTCATCCTCCCTGCACCGACTCCAGCCCCTAAACGGTTGTGAGGCTAGGGGGGAGGTGACCCTGGCAATTCCACTCCACACCCCCAGCTTCCCAGCACCAACCTCACCTCTTGGCCCCACCTTGGCCTCCAGGCCAGCCCCTGACTCTAATCATACCCTGTCCCAGCACCACTGCTCTTGTAACAGCCCCCATCCCACTGCTCACCCCAGTCCCACACACACAGTTCTGGCCCCAACCCTGCAGACACAGTTCTGGCCCCCCCAACCGTAGCACCGCTTGCCTGTCCCAGGACCCACCTCCCTCTGGCTCATTTCCCTCGCTAGCTCCACTCACCCCACAAGCTCCCTGCGGGTATGAGAGGAGCTAGCGATGGGAAGGAGCTCCCTGGGGGTATGAGGAACAGTTATTAGCTGAACAGCGTAGGCTGGGTGCAGCTGCCCGATTTCCAGGCCCCCGTTCTCTGGCGACAGTGGAGGGATGGTTACCATGTAACCCTGCCAAAGTTCGGAGGGTGCCAAGCCAGCGAAGCCTGGTGTAATGGTTTGGAAAATCCCCTGCTCTGACACGGCAAGGGCAGGCTGGTGAGAACGGGAGGCCAGGTGAGCTACACCGCACCCTGTGTTTCAGTCGGCAATGCACACTGCCCCCTAGGATTCCTGTCACACCCCATCACCCAGCTTCATTTCTGTGATTGACGTTAGTGGGAGCAGCCTGTGGCAAGGAACGGAGACCGGCTGCAAGGCAAGTCCTTTTTCCTCAGGTGAGAAACTGATGAATGACCAACGAGCGTGGAAAATTCCCTCCATTAACAGCTTCTCAGTCAACACCCCAAGTAAATATTGTGTCTAGTTCTGTTGGTTCTCCGCAAGCTGCTCCCACTCACTCGCCAGCTGACACCATTCAGGGTAAGCTCAGGAAATGGCTGACAAGTTTTTTAGACTTCACAACTCTCCCAGCCCAAGCTTGAGAACCCACGGGGTGCCCCGCCTACCAGTACACCACCTCAGGAACAGCCCACTCCCCCTTGTATCATCGCCACGGAAAGGGCCTACCCTCCCACAACAGCCTACTCACCCCCTTCGATTATTTCCATGGCAACAACCTACCTCCCATATCAGCCCCCCGTAACAGCCTACTCACTCCCCTGTCCACTATCAGTGCCACTCCCCCTCTCAGGCAACGTGACCTAGTGGACGGGTGCCTCACTGTGGCCTGGGGCAAGTCTCTTCCCTCCTCTGTGCTCCCCCCCGCCCCGGACAATGGGACAGAGCTGGGCTGGGGTGTTTGCACAGGGCTCTGCAAGGAGCCCTGTGGCTACCACCCAGAGAAGGGGTGCAGCTGGGCAGACCCCGCTGCCAGGCCAGGTGCTGGAGAAGCTGGCAGCTGGTGGGGGTGTGTGCGGGCCCGGGACTGTCACGGCTCTTGCCTGATACATGACACCTCCTATTTAGATGTTTACAGTTCGTCCTGCAAGTAAGCTGCCAAAACGCCTTGGAAGGTGGCGGCCTGCTACCCTGGGGCCAGCAGGGGAAGAGCACGGCAGTAAAAAGGCACCAGCCACCAACTGCTGGGAGGTGACTGAGCCAGAGGCCATTGGCCCCACAGTCCTCTGCCAGCGTTCCCCCCACCACAGTCAGCACCTCCTGGGATTGCACTCCCATCTCCTCCCAGGCTAGCCACAGGCAGAGTGTTCACCTCTGGAGGGCTGGGGCCCTGGTGCTCAGGGGAAGGAGCCCCAGAGGGAGAGGCAGATCCCTGGCTATCAGCAGGAGAAGGGCTGGGGGAGGGCACGAGCCAGGAAAAGTACTTCAAGAAACCTGGGAAAATGGCCCAAAGCAAAGAGAGGCTTTGAAGAGAGAATGACAATGCCCCTCGCACTGCGCACAGGCTCCTGGCCAGGCGCTGGCAGGACAGAGCTGCTGCAGCCAGGGCAGCGGCTGAAATCTGCGTCTCGGATGAGAGAGAGCCCCTGAACGAGGCTGTGCAGACGCAGCCAGAGCCATGTGGGCCCTGCAGAGCTGCCCCACAGAGAGGGGCATGGGAACTGTGAGGAGGCACTGGCCCCGCTCTGGCAGTCGCAGCAGGGCTGCTCTGACTGAATGTTCTTGTTAAGGATCCAGGCGGATGGAGAAACTTGATCAGGGATGCAGGCCCATCCTCTGGGTGTCCCTGAACCTCTGACTGCCCGAAGCTGGGACTAGGTGACAGGATGGATCACTCAATAAGTTGCCCTGTTCTGTTCATTACCACTGAAGCACCTGACATTGGCCACTGTGGGGTGACAGGACACGGCTAGATGGACTATTGGCTGACCCAGTGTGGCAATTCTTATGTTCTGATCCAGCTGAAGACGGCTCCCCAGAGACACACTCTCCAGTCTGTTCCTTGGGGTCTCTGCCATTACTAGCCGCAGGCACAGACATGCACAAGCGCAGGACCGAGCCTGTGGAAGGCTAAGCCGTTTCTTGGTCCTGGGACACAAGACTGAGGAGCCAGGGACGACTCTGGTGTTCTCTGCGGCAAGGCAGTGTACTCGGGGTGCTGTCAGCAGGAATGGGGGCTGATGTGGGCTGCCTCCAGGAGTAAACACTCGCCACTCGCCTTTTTCCAGCACGGTTTAAACCCCTTGGAGGTGTGACACCGACGTGGGACTCTCCCCACAGGCTGGGGCTGCAGTGCTACCTGGCCTGGGTTACCGGCAGTGCAGCAGCACTTACCCCCCAGGGAGTGTGGCATCGTTCTGGTACCAAGCCCGGTACTGAAAAGGGAAATTCAAAAGCCTAAAGACTAACCTACCAGCACAACGAGCAAATCGAACGTATCGAACTCACTAATTCTGAACAGTAAGAGTTGCGGGAATTCTACGGGAGCATTCTAAGATCACACCAACTATCCATGGCACTATGAAGGCACCACGAGGGGTTGGCGCTGCTCCCTTACACCCACATGCAGCAGTGTCAGACAGCAGAGGGGGCAGACGGGTACTGCAGAGGGGAAAACGTTCTCCGATAACTGTGCGTGAGGTGAGCGCGCACTGGCGGTGGAACAGACACAGGGCGTCTCCGGCAGAAGGGCTGAGAGTGCTGGCAGGGGCACGGGTCCACCGTGGGGTGGGAGTTATCTGCTGGGGAAGGGCTGAGAGCCCCATCACAAGGGAAGTTTGAAACCAGACTGCACCTGCCGTGCAGAACAGACAGGCGAGGGCCCATAGCGTGGGGTGGAGATGGGTCTCTCCAGCCTGAGGTTTCCATGGCTCCCCACCTCGGTCTCAGTTCTGCCTCAGGCCCCTCTCTGCAGGCTCCATGAGCCGACTGCCTGGATGTCTACAGCTCCTCATGACTTGGAAGGGGAAAGCAGCAGCTGCTCCCAGAACTCCCAGCCTTTCCTCCCCTTTGCCACAGCCCCTGTAACAGGCAGCCAGCTCTGCTAGCATCCGCTGTGTGCCACAGATGCACCAGCGCCTTTTAGCCTGGGCCTAGGGAGCCAGAGGGCATCTCCTCAGCCACCAGGCCCCCTCGCCCCCGGGATGCTGCATCTTCCCTGTCCTGCACGGTTCTCCTTCCCTTTGCCATGGCATCCTGTCCAGCTACTGCCAACAGCCCCTGAGAGAGCCTAGCACAGAACGCAAACGCGCCAGGCCTGCTGGTGCCTCTCTGCATCTCCCTGGCCCGTGAACGCTGGCTACTGGAGTCTATTCTCCAAGGCCTTCAGACTCCCAGCCCTCCGCTCCGGAAATGAGGCCACAGTCCCAGAGCTCTCCTGAGCCAGCCAAAATCATCCTTTGCTCTGTGGCTCCCTCTCCCTGGACCCCTCGAACACTCCCAAGAGCCACCCCTCCCTTTGCAGGCTCTCTAGGGAGATCAGCTGCTGATGCAGCTTCAGCCCCCATCTCCGCTGACAATGGCCAAATCCACCTCTGCACCATCAGCCCATCTCCCTCCAGCTCAGCCAGTGTCTCTGGCACCTGCCCCCACCCACGCAAACTCTGTATGGCTCACAGGGATCCCCCGAGCTCTCCTCCCCCTTCCCCCAGGAGCAGTGCTCCTCCCTTGCTCCTGCCAGCCAGGCTGTTGCTTTTCCCTCCCATCTCACATCCCTGCCCACCCATCCGCTGCTCCAGCCTCCTTAGCACCCACCTCAGCTGCTCCTCCCATGCAGAGGAGCTGCTACAGTGGGGATAACTCTGCCCCTCGTTCCTTATCGGACTGTCTCTCTTATGGCACTACCCTGTCCCCTCTGCGGGGACAACACTGCCTTGGCTGGCCCACAGGGCAACTCCACCCTCTCCTCTCGAATCCTGCCCCAACCCCACCCTCTGCCAGGACCCCTATAGTCCAGCTGCCTGAGCCTCTCCTGATGGAGTCTGTCCCTTTCCCTGCAGAGAGGTGTGGTTTGGGGAGGGAGGGGTCAGGACACTGGAGCTGGGTCCTGCGGAGGTGAGGGGCCGGGGGAGTTGTGTCATTAGAATTACACTACGAAAGCTGGTCAGCCACCCCCCTTGCTGTGGGGAACGTCCCCCCACCCCTTAGGGATTAGTGCTGCCTAGCCCCTCTGCACAGCAGCGAATGCCCCTTCCTTCACCCATCGTCCTAGATTTCACAGCCTCCGAGAGCACCCAACACTACCCCACTCTAGACAACCAACCACCGTCCTCGCCTCCAGGCTGCAGCTGGCCATGCCCTGCGCCAGGCGGGGGCCACGCCCTACGCCGGGCAGGGGTCACTCCCAGCGGCTCCCTGGCAGTCCCTCTGCTGCTCAGTCTCATCCAGGCTTCTCTGGGTCTCTAGCCCCATTGCTGCCCCTCCCCCCTTGGCCTTTCTCAGCTCCAGAGCAGCTGGGTTTTGGGTAGCCTCAGGGGTCCCCCTGCCCTGCCCCGCCCCTGGGAAGAGACCAACAAGGGGAAGCGCATCTCCAGGCCCTGACTCGCCACCCTACTGAGACAGGCTTTAAACTAGGTTCAGAGGGGCAGGTCGCCAATGCCTATGGGTAGGTGCACAAAAGGGGACTGTGGAAGTGGGATGGAAAATTACACTAGGGTTGTAGGAGCAACAAGAGGGAAACCAGTGAAGAAATCTGCTCAACAGCTTAGATGTCAATACCCACATGCAAGGGGTACGACGCATAGACAGGAAGGACTGGCAGTCTTAGTGTCTGAACTAAATAATGACTTAGCTGGCATCGCTGAGACTTGGTGGGAGAACTCTGATGTACAGAGCAGTACAGCTTGTGCAGGAGGGACAGGCAGGGGAAGAACGGAGGTGATGCTGCATTATATATCAAGAATATCTATCCTTGTTCTGAGGTCCAGACGGCTGTCAGAGGCAGACCAGCTAAAAGCCTCTGGCTACAGACAAAAGGGGGAATCAAACAGGGACAACATCAGAGAAAGCTCTACTACAGACACCCTATCAGAAAGAGGAGGTGGATGAGGCATTTCTAGAACAAATAAGAGAAATATCCAAAGCCAAGCCCTGGAAGCAACAGGGGACTATCACTACTGAGACATCTGCTGGAAATGCGATACAGCAAAAAAGACGGTTACTCACCTTTGTAACTGTTGTTCTTCGAGATGCATTGCTCATATACATTCCAATTAGGTGTGCACACGCGGTGTGCACGCTTGTCCGAAGATTTTTACCCTAGCAACACTCGGTGGGTCAGCTGGGCGCCCCCTGGAGTGGTGCTGCTATGGCGCCGGATATATACCCCTGCCGACCCAACCACCCCTCTGTTCCTTCTTGCCGGCTACTCCGACAGTGGGGAAGGAGGGCGGGTGTGGAATGGATGTGAGCAACACATCTCGAAGAACAACAGTTACAAAGGTGAGTAACCGTCTTTTCTTCTTCGAGTGCTTGCTCATATCCATTCCAGTTAGGTGATTCCCAAGCCTTACCTAGGCGGTGGGGTTGGAGTGAGATGTTGCAGAATGCAAAACTGCTGACCCAAAGGCTGCATCATCTCTGGACTGTTGAACCAGAGCATAATGTGAAGCAAAGGTGTGGACTGAAGACCAGGTAGCTGCGCGACAGATCTGGATAGGTACACGAGCCAGGAAGGCGGCAGATGAAGCCTGAGCCCCGGTAGAATGCGCGGTGATGTGGCTTGGGGAAATATGAGCCAAATCATAACAAGTGCGGATGCAAGCCGTCACCCAAGATGAGATCCTATGAGAGGAAACAGGTAGGCCTTTCATTTAGTCTGCTACCACGACAAAGAGTTGGGGCATTTTACGAAAGGGTTTTGTCCGTTCAATATAAAATGCGAGTGCTCTATGGACGTCCAGGGAGTGCAACTGTTGCTCCCATTGCGTTGAGTGTGGCTTCGGGAAGAAGAATGGGAGAAAGAAGTCCTGGTTAACATGAAAGGCCGAAACCACCTTAGGGAGGAATGCCAGGTGTGGCCACAGCTGCACCTTGTCCCTGTGGAACACAGTGTATGGTGGATCCACCATAAGAGCCTTAAGCTCGGAGACTGGCTACGAGGAAAGCTGTCTTCCAAGACAGGTAGAGTAGCGAGCAGGTTGCTAACGGCTCGAATGGGGGAGACATAAGCCTGGTTAAAACCAGGTTGAGGTCCCAGGTCAGGGCTGGGCGGTGTACTTGGGGGTATAAGCGCTCCAAGCCCTTGAGGAACCTCGAAACAATAGGGTGTAAGAACACGGAACGGCCATCTTCCCCTGGGTAGAAGGTAGAGATGGCTGCCAAGTGTTCCCTCAGTGAGGATACTGCTAGGCCCTGCTGTTTGAGAGACCAGAGGTAGTTCAAAACAGAGGGAATCGAGACCTCAGTGGGAGTAAGATTATGCGTTTCACAGCAGCAGGAGAAACATTTCCACTTGGCCAGATACGTTGACCGGGTGGAAGGTTTCCTGCTACCCAGGAGAACTTGTCGTACTGATGCACAGCAACAATAACTCTGACTGGTTTAGCCACGCAGCAGCCACGCCGTGAGGTGAAGGGCCTGCAGGTCTGGGTGGCAAAGCTGCCATGGTCCTGAGTTATGAGGTTTGGGTGGTGTGGCAGAGTAATTGGGTTGGCTATCGAGAGGTTGAGCAACGTGGTGTACCAGTGCTGCCTGGGCCACGCTGGAGCGATCATGATTAGGTGCGCTCTGTCCCTGCAGAGTTTTAGCAGGACCTTGTGAACCAGCGGGAACGGTGGGAAGGCATAAAGCAGCTGGCTCTTCCACGGCATCAGGATAGCGTCCAAGATCGATCCCAGGGAGAGACCTTGGAAGGAGCAGAACATCTGGCATTTCCTGTTCGCGCGGGAAGCGAACAGGTCTATGTGGGGAAATCCCCACTTCTTGAAAACAGAATGAATAACATCCGGGCGGATCGACCACTTGTGAGACAGGAAGGACCTGCTGAGTCGATCTGCCAGAGTGTTCTGAACCCCTGGGAGAAAGGACGCTACCAGGTCTATCGAGTGGGCTATGCAACAGTCCCAGAGATGGATGGCCTCCTGACAAAGGGGGGAAAATCATGTCCCTCCCTGCTTGTTTATGTAGTACATGGCCGTTGTGTTGTCTGTAAACACTGAGACACAACGGCCTTGTAAATGTTGCTAGAACGCCTAGCACGCCAGGCGGATTGCTCTCAGTTCTCGAACATTTATGTGTAATGCCAGCTCCTGAGATGACCAGAGGCCTTGAGTACGAAAGTGTCTGAGGTGAGCACCCCAGCCGAGAGAGGATGCATCCGTCGTCAGGGACCTTGAGGGCTGGGGCGGATGGAACAGCAGCCCTGTACACACCAGGGAGGGAGTTAGCCACCAGTCTAGGGTGCTCGGGGGAATGGTGACTATCGTGTCTATTGGGTCCCTGCCCGGGCGGTATACTGAGCTGAGCCAAGCTTAGAGAGGACAGAGGTGGAGTCTGGCGTATTTGGTTATGAATGTGCAGGCAGCCACGTGACCCAGGAAACCGAGACAAGTGCGAGCCGAGGTCGTCGGGAAATTCTGTAGACCTCGGATGACGGTTGCCATCGCCTGAAACTGCAGCTGCGGTAAGCAGGCCCTGGCTAGATTGGAGTCCAGGATAGCTCCTATGAAGTCTAATCTCTGCGTGGGAACCAGAGTGGATTTTTCTATATTGATCATCAGGCCTAGACGTGTGAATAGGTCCTTGACGATGCCCACATGCTAGGTGATTTGTGTCTCGGAGGCCCCTCGGATGAGCCAATCGTCCAGATATGAAAAAACGTGTATCCCACGTCGGCGGAGATAGGCGGCAACTACGGCCATACACTTTGTAAACACCCTTGGGGCTCTAGAAAGGCCAAACGGCAGGACCGTAAACTGGAAGTGCTGACGATTGGCTACGAAGCGGAGGTACCTCCTGTGTGGAGGAAAAATGGCGATGTGAAAGTACGCGTCCTTCATATCGAGGGCGGCATACCAGTCTCCAGGATCCAAGGACGGGATAATGGTCCCCAGGGATACCATGTGGAACTTCAACTTTGTCATAAACTGGTTGAGTCCTCGCAGCTCTAGGATAGGTCTGAGACCTTCCTTTGACTTGGGGATTAGGAAATAACGGGAGTAAAACCCCTTGCCCTTTCGTCCTTTGGTACCTCCTCTATAGCTCCCATGGCAAGGAGCAGCCGCACCTCTTGCAAGAGGAATTGCTCGTGAGAGGGGTCCCTGAAGAGGGACGGGGTTGGAGGGTGGGGTTGAAATAAATTGGAAGTGGTACCCATACTCCACTGTGCATAGGACCCAGTGATCTGAAGTTAACTGGGACCAAGCCGGGAGGAAGTAGGAGAGACGGCTGGAGAAGGGAGGAGAAGGATCCTGGCCTGTAACTGGTACGCCGCTCTCAGGCGCACCTTCAAAAGTTCATCTTTGGTCCGGCTGGTGGTTTCGAGGGACCTTGATTTTGGCCCCCTTGGGGTCCTGATTGTCGTCTACGACCACCTCGGCTGCGCCACCTGCCAAAGTCCTATCTTTGTCTAGGCGCAGAGTATGGGCGGTGAGGCTGCGGATGGAAAGGCCTATGTTGGGTCACCGGTGTATGCATGCCGAGAGAGCGCATTATGACCCTGTTGTCCTTCAGGCTTTGCAGCCTGGGGTCAGTCTTTTCTGAGAAGAGACCTTTACCATCAAATGGCAAGTCCTGAATGGTATACTGTAGCTCTGGTGGGAGGCTTGAAACCTGAAGCCATGAGATGCGCCTCATGGCAACACCTGAGGCCAGAGTCCTGGCTGCTGAGTCTGCTGCATCCAACGAGGCCTGGAGGGAAGTTCTGGCCACCTTTTTCCCTTCCTCCAAGAGGGCAGCGAACTCTTGGCAGGAGTCTTGAGGGAGTAGCTCCGTAAACTTACCCACCGCCACCCAGGTGTTATAATTATAGCGGCTAAGCAGGGCTTGTTGATTTGCCACCCGGAGCTGTAGGGCACCTGCCGAGTACACTTTACGGCCGAGTAAGTCCATTCGCTTAGCCTCCTTCAATTTCGGGGCTAGTGCCTGCTGGCCATGGCGTTCTCTCTCATTAACAGACTGGACGACTAGTGAGCAGACAGGAGGATGGACATACAAGTACTCGTACCCTTAAGAGGGCACCATGTATTTACGCTCGACTCCCCTGGCCGCAGGAGGGATAGAGGCTGGAGACTGCCATATAGAATCGGAATTGGCCTGGATGGTCTGAATAAACGGTAGGGCCACTCTGGTGGGGGCATCCGCTGACAGAATGTCCACTACTGGGTCCTCTACCTCCAGGACCTCCTCCACCTGGAGGTTCATATTGAGTGCTACCCTCCTCAGGAGGTCCTGATGGGCTCTCAGTTCGATTGGAGGAGGGCCCGAGGAGGATGTTCCTGCCACTGCCTCATCTGGAGAAGAGGAAGAGGAGATGCCGGGGACGAGCAGGTCCTGTGTGGCCTCTTGCTCTTGGGCGACCTCCTGCTCCAGTGGAACCTGGGAGTTCAGTGGGTGAACTGGGGCTTCCTCTGTAGCAGTCAGAGGAGGACGGCTAACTGTCGCCTCTGGCACTCGGTGCTCTGATGGGACAGAGCGGGATGGAACTACTGATATCGCCTTGGGCCTGGTGGTACGCCCAAGGTGTCCAGAAAGACCATTGATAGGGGCCTTGGTCCTGGGCCTGGGTCTCTTGGAAGAATCTGGTGGGCACATGGGAATTGCGGTCCTGTGCATAAGAGCTGTCCGCGTGGGACGACACTGATGCGTGTCTGGATGGCCAAGGAGGGGCTGAAAAGCCCTGGGCAGAGTCTCTGTGTCTAGCAGACCTTGCTCTACTCGGCACCGGGGACCGGTACCAGAAGGCATACCGGTACCTGCAACGAGATCGGGACCTGTGACCAGAGCGGTGCTGGGAAGTCGACCGAGATCTCAAGGCTGGGAGCGGCTACGGGAGTCACGGTGCCAGGAGCGGTGCTGGGAGCTGGAGTGGTGCCGAGAATAGCGGGCCAGCGAACGGGATACTGAATGGTGCCGCAAGTGCAACCGGTACCGAGGAGGAGAACAGTGCCGGGACTGCGAGCGGCGTTGGGAGTGGGAGCGCCGACGGGACCTAGAACGTCTGTGGGACCGTGATCGTGAATGGTGCCGCTCTGCTGTGCTGACAGAGGATGGTCTTATCAAGGCAGGCTTGCCGATAGACTGTATTACCCGCACCGGCGGTGCTGGGGGTTGAGGCAGCATCGACTCTGTCATGGCAATCAGATCCCTCGCCATTGAGAATGTCTCCGGCGTGGATGGAATAGGAAGCTCAACCACAGCTCGCGTCGGGGAGCTCACAGGCACCGGACTCGAAGGCCCTTGTGGGACTGGAATCGACGGTGCCGACGTCGTCGGTGCCATGGCAGGTGTCAGTGCCGGGCGATCCGACTTAGATGAGCTCTCTGGCTGTGATGCAGGTGGTACGGAAGCAGCAGGAGTCTTAGGCTTTCTTGACCTCGGGGAGAGGGAGCGGTGCTGAGTCGACTTCGGTGCCGACGATGGCCGGTGCCGAGAGGCCTTGGCAGTACCGGCACGGTCCGGTGCCGAGGAGGCACTTCTGCCCGCCGATTGACCAGCGCTCGGTGCCGAAGGCGGAGGGATAAAAGCCACCTCCATGAGGAGCTATTTTAGCCGAAAGTCCTGCTCCTTTTTTGTTCTCGGCTTAAAAGCCTTGCAAATGCGACACTTATCTGCCAGGTGAGATTCCCTGAGGCACTTAAGACAGGAGTCGTGTGGATCTCCTGTCGGCATCGGCTTGTGACAGGCCGAGCATGGGTTGAATCCCGGCGAACCGGATGGGCCCCGGCACCGGGTACGGTGAAGGGGCTAATCCCCGAACCCCTCTTAACTATAACACTAACTATGAACGATGAAAATTAACTATAACTATATAACTTTGAACTATATTCACAAAAATAACTAGAGAACTATGAGTAGCTAGGGAGGTGGAGGTCAGTAAAACTGCACTCCACTGTTCCAACGACTGACACAGGCAGTAAGAAGGAACTGAGGGGTGGCTGGGTCGGCAGGGGTATATATCCGAAGCCACAGCGGTGCCACTCCAGGGGGCGCCCAGCCGACCCACCGAGTGTTGCTAGGGTAAAAATCTTCCGGCGAACGTGCACGTGGCGCGTGCACACCTGATTGGAATCGGTATGAACAAGCACTCAAAGAAGAACACGTTTCCAGTAAGTTCTTGGAATGGATTAGAGACAACTTTTTGTTTCAGAAAGTGAGATGGGCGGCAGCCATTTTAGACCTGAATCTGACCAACAGGGAGGAGTTGGTTGTGAATCTGAAGGTGGAAGGCCCTTTGGGTGAAAGTGATCAAGAAAAAATCATGAAATCTGTCCTAAGGAAAGAAAGAACTGAAAGCAATGGAATAAGAAGAATGGACTTTGAAAAAACCAGGCTTTAGCACACCCGAGAACTGACAGCTAAAATCCCCTGGGCTGAAGGAGTTCAGGAGAGCTGGCAGTTTCTCAAGGAGACAATATTAAAAGCTCAACTGCAAACTATCCCAATGCGAAGGAATTATAGAAAGAGTAAAGGGACACTATTACTCCAACAGGAGCGCTTTAACGACCTGAAAATCAAAAAGGAATCCTATTAAAATGGAAACATGGATGAATTACTAAGGAGTACAAAGGAACAACACAGGCATGAAGGGACAAAATCAGAATGGCTAAGGCACAAAATGAGTGATACCGAGCAAGGATGGGGGATGCGGTACACATGCTATCTTGATTTCAGCAAGGCTTCTGCCCCATTCCCATGTGACAGCCTCATAAGCAAGTAGGGAAATGTGGTCTAGATGAAATTACTATAAAGTGGTTACACAACCGGTTGAAAGATGTTACTCAAAGCAGTAGTTATTAATGGCTTGCTGTCAAACTGGGAGGGCGTATCTAGTGGAGTCCTGCAGGGGTCAGTCCTGGGTCTGGTACTACTTAGTATTTTCAGATAACACCAACCTGAGTGGGGCTCCAAGTACTCTGATCAAAATTCAAAATGACCATGATAAATTGGAGAATTGGTGTAAAATCAACAAGATTATATTCAATACAGACAAGTGTGAAGTACTGCACTTAGAAAGGCAAAATCAAATGCACAATTACAAAATGGGAAATTACTGGCTAGGCGGTAGAACTGCAGAGAATAATCTGGGGGTTATAATGGATCACAAATTGAATATGACTCAACAATGTGAGGCAGCTGCGAAAAAGCCTAACACCTCCTGGGGTGCACTAACAGGAGTGTCATGAGTGAAACACGGGAGGTAATTGTCCCGCTCTACTCAGCACTGAGCACTGTGCCCAGTTCTGGATGCTGCACATTGGGAAAGATGTGGACAAATTGGACAGTCCAGGGGAGAGTAACACAAATGATTAATCCTGCCTATGGGGAATGGTTACAAAGCCTGGGCATGTTCCGTCTTGAGAAAAGACGACTGAGGGGGACCTATTAACAGTCTTCAAATCTGTTCAGGGCTGTTCTACAGAGAACGGTGATCGGTTGGTCTCCATGTCCCCTGAAGTTATTTACATGAAGAAATGGGCTTAATCTGTAGCAAGGAAGAATTAGGTTAGTGTAGCGAGGCGGTGGGATACCCCACGGCCCCGCTGAGGGACGAACCTTCTCTATCACCACCGTGGGCGGAGCCGCTGGGTCCTGCGCCCGCCCCTCAGAGGTCACGGCGCAGACCCGGAAGTATAAAAGCTCGCCTGCAGAGCTCAGTCAAGGCCCAGCCACCGCAGAGACCAGACGTCTGCGGCCGCTGCCAGCTGGAGCTCACACCTGGCCAGCCGAGCCTGCCCCGCGCCCGCTACCCCGAGGAGGGCTGGCCGGGACCACCCAGCTCCAGCTACTCCAAGGAAGGGCTGAACCTGCCTCTTGCCAGCTACCCCGAGGAGCTGCTGAACCTAGCATCAGCTACTTACCCAGAGGAACTGATGGTGTCTGAGACCGTCAGTGACGGTACGACGACTCAGGTACCCTACGAGGGGGAGAGTGGACGTAGCCCGGGGGCAGCCGACCCCAGTCTGGCTGCAGCACTGCCAGAGCCCATGTCAGTGTGTTGCGGCCAGGATCCCCCCTGACAGCAGCAAGTCTCTGCCACTGCTAGGGCCCGGGCTGGGACACAGTGGAGTGGGACGGCCTGCGTCCCCCCTGCCACCCCACTCGAGGGTGGCAAACTCCCCCTTCCCCTGGCCTGCGGAGGCCGAAGCCTGTGAGTATTGCTCAGCCCTGCCTGAGGGCCTGAGCATTCAGCCTCAGTGTTTGTTGTCCCGCCCTGACCTAGGGCCTGAGCCGGTTCAGACTACTGACTCAGCCCCACCCCGGCGTCTGAACCCCACTAACCGAGTGTGCACTATTTCCCAGGATAGCAGAGCCACCAGCTGGCGGACTAGAGCGAGGCGGTGGGATACCCCACAGCCTCGCTGAGGGACAAACTGCGGCCGAACAGCACTACATGTGGTACCAGAAGTGGGACTCTGCCCAGAATGTGGGCACGAGCCCTTGACCCCTGTGAGTAAGGGTCTAGGGAAGAGCGATCCCCCACAAGAGACATAGGTTTGGCCAAGCTCTTCACCTTTCTAACGGAGAGCCAGGACTGACAGAAGGCAGCCCAGGTGCAGCAGCAGCAGCAACAGGCCGCCCAGCTCCAGAAGCAACAACAGCCTGTTGAGCAGCTGGGAGCACAACAGCAGCAGTTGATCCAGGACCTGATGGTACAGAACCAAGAGTTCCAGCGACAACGTCTGCAGCAGCTAGCGACGGCGCTGCCCTGGCGCCCAGATCTCCAGCCAGGAGGCACGGACGGGACCCCTTGGCTAACCCCGCCCGTAAGACTGACTAAGATGGGCCCACTGGATGACCTCGAGGCCTTTTTGGTGACTTTCGAAAGGGTGACTCAGGTTGCTGGGTGGGCCCCCGACCAGTGGGCCACCCTCCTGGCCCCATACTTGACGGGGACGGCGCAAACAGCGTACTGGAGTTTATCCACGGAGGATGCCAGGGACTATACCCGGGTGAAGGTGGCAATTTTGGACGCCTTAGACGTCAGCCCGGAAGCCTTCCGACAGCGGTTCTGGAGCCTGGCCTACAACGCAGGCGCCTGCCCCAGGTTGGTGGCCCAGGAGCTGAGAGACCTGTGTAAGCGGTGGCTGCAGCTCGACAGGCGCAACCCCAAAGAGCTCATGGAGCAAACTGTCCTGGAGCAGTTCCTCCACATCCTCCCGTCGCGGGGCAGGGCCTGGGTTCTCCGTCACTGGCCCCCGACCATGGTGGCCGCCGCCACCCTTATGGAGAACTTCCTTGAGGCAGAAACCCCGGGCAGGCTGGATATGCGGGATCACCCTCCGGGGCTCGAGCGCCCCAACCCCGAAAGACGGGTGAGCACCTGCGCTGAGCCACAGACTCCTCCGCTGAGTCAGGAACCCCGGTCTAGGCATCCCGAGGGCCCCCCGCGGCAAACCCCTACAGGCCCCGAGACCAGGACTGGCCGCACCCCACGGAATCCCGCTACGAGCCATGAGGCTGGGTCGACTGACCCGGACGATCCGAAATTGGGCCCTGTTTCTCCTGTGGAAGCATGGGCACCTCCAACAGGACTGCATGGAGATGGATTGCAGCTTTGGGCACATCTGCACCGGAGAAAACTGTGCCCAACTGCCGCAGGCTGCCAAAGTCACCGTGGCTGTAGTTGTCGGGGACTGCCAGATGCGGGCCCTGGTTGACTCTGGCTGTGGGCAGACACTAGTCCGCTGAAGCCTCGGCTGCCCCGAAGACCCCCGCCTGGGAACTATCCGGTTACAGTGTATTCATGGTGACGTTCGACCTTATGCTAGTGCCTGAGTCCCCCTTACCGTGGATGGAGTCACGTGAACCATCGTGGTCAGCCTGGCCCCACGGCTTGCCTACCTCATGATCTTGGGGTGGAACTAGCCAGAGTTTCTGGGCATTCTGAGGTCACACACGCAGGAAAGCCCTGAGGTCACCCCCGCCTTGGAAGGGGACTGCCACAAGGACCCAACAGAGGAGGCTGAAGAGGCGGGGCCTAAGAGCCAGGACAGCGCGTCGGATGACCTCCTGCTGACGCCCACTGACGACTCCACGATTGACACAGATTTCTGCCAGGACCCGAGGGAGGACCCCATCCTGGGCCGGGCGTATGAACAGCTCGCGGCGGTTGACGGCGCCCTGATTGATCCAGCCCGCGCTAAGAGCTGGCCCCATTTCGAACTACGTTGCGACTGCCTCTATTGGGTGGATCGAGATTCCCGCACTGGGGAAATCCAGACACAACTGTTGGCCCCTCAGTGCCACCGACGAGCAGTAATGAGGCTTGTCCACGACGTCCCAACGGCCGGGCACTTGGGCGAGGAAAAGACCCTTGCTTGAATTCTGTCCCGGTTTTTATGGCCCGGGGTGCACCAGCACGTACAGAACTATTGTAGCGCCTGTTCAGAGTGCCAGCTGGCCGCTCTCTCACGGATGGCCCCAGCCCCCCTAATACTCATGCCTGTCGTGGAGACGCCGTTTGAGTGGGTGGCGATGGACTTGGTGGGACCCCTCCCGAGAAGCTGGGCTGGGTTTCTCTACATCCTGGTCCTCGTGGACTATGCCACCCGCTTCCCCGAAGCTGTCCTGCTCCGGGGCATCACAGCGAGGACCATTGCCGATGAACTAGCCAAGGTCTTTGCCCGCATGGGCCTGCCCCGGGAAATCCTTACTGACCAGGGTACCAATTTTACCTCCCGGTTGCTGCGGCACGTCTGTGAACTCCTCGAGATTAAGCAGCTGCGCACCTCAGCGTACCACCCGCAAACTGATGGCCTGGTGGAATGGTTCAACCGCACCCTGAAAGACATGCTATGCAAGTTCTCTCCCGAGGACCTGCGCCGATAGGACCAGTTGATCCCACCGTCGCTCCTGGCCATCCGAGAGGTACCCCAAGCCTCCAACAAATTCTCTCCCTTCGAGTTGTTGTATGGCCAGCATCCGAGGGGGCTCCTGGACCTCATGAGGGAGACCTAGGAGCAGACTCTATCACCCGCTCAGGGCCTTCTACAGTATGTCCTCCAGCTTCAGGACTGTCTCACCTGAGCCGGAACACTCGCCCTAGAGAATCTGAAGGTGGCGCAGGAAGCTCAGGCCCAGACCTATAACCGAGGGGCCCGGGCCCGCGAGTTCCAACCTGGGTGCTGCTTCTCTTGTCCTCCGACAAGTCCAAGCTACTAGACCGGTGGCAGGGGCCCTATGAGGTGGTTCGGAAGGTCGGGCCAGTCACCTATGAGATTAACCAGCCCGACCGCCGGAGGAAAACCCAGAGGTACCATATCAACCTCTTGAAACCCTGGCGCAAACGAGAAGGCCTCTTGATCAATCCTTGTCCACTAGAACCTGAGTTAGGGCCCCGGGCTACCCCGCCCGAGGACCCCACGACACCTCAGCTCAGGGAATCGCTAACTGAGGAGCAACAAAAACAGACCGGATGCCTCCTGCAGGCATTCTGTAGGACATTCACCGCCCAGCCAGGCTACACGACCGAGTACCATACCATTCAGACTGAGCCGGGGGTGGTGATCCGAGAGTCAGCTAGACCCTTACCATATCGGACGTGGCAGGTCATCGAGGACGAAGTTCGGGTGATGCTAGAGCTGGGCGCTATCGAACTGTCACAGAGTGAGTGGCGCAGCCCCATAGTCCTGGTTCCCAAACCGGACGGTACCCAGCGCTTCTGCATCGACTTCTGCCATGTCAATTCTATCTCGAAGTTCGACACGTACCTGATGCCACAGGTAGATGAGCTGCTGGATCGTTTAGGCAAGGCCTGCTTTCTCACGACCTTCGACCTAAGCAAAGGATACTGGCAAATCCCCCTCGACCCCGCATCATGGGAAAAGACTGCATTTGCCACAGCCTCGGGCCTCTACCAGTTCACCCGGATGCCCTTCGGTCTCCATGGGGCCCCTGCAACGTTCCAGCGGCTCATGGATCGCCTCCTTCGTCCTCATCAAGACTAAGCGGCCGTGTACCTGGACGATGTCGTCATTTACAGCAACCGCTGGGAGAACCACCTGGAGCGAGTGGCGGCAGTCCTGCGATCCCTGCGGGACGCAGGATTGACCACCAATCCGAAGAAGTGCCGTATCGGGTGGCAGGAGACCACCTACCTGGGGTACACTATTGGGAAGGGACAAGTGAGACCGCTCATGGGAAAGGTCCAAGCTCTAGCCACATGTCCACCCCTCACTACGAAGCGTCAGTTCAGCCAATTCCTCGGACTGGTGGGCTACTTCCGGAGGTTCATCCCTGACTTCGCCTCCATAGCAGCCTCTTGATTAAAACCAGTCCCCGCCGGGTGGACTGGACCCCCGAGCGTGACCGTGTCTTCTGGGCCCTCAAATACTGCCTCTGCCGCACTCCCGTCTTGTACAGTCCTGACTTTTCCCGAGGGTTCATCCTCCAAACAGACGCCTCAGAGGTGGGACTGGGAGCGGTCCTGTCCAAGGAAGAGGATGGTGAGGAACATCCCATTATATATCTTAGTCGGAAATTGTTTCTGCGAGAACGGCACTACGCCGTGATAGAGAAGGAGGCCTTGGCCGTAAAATGGGCCAGTGATGCCCTGCGGTATTACCTCCTGGCAGCCCCCTTTGTACTTGTCACCAACCACGCCGCGCTTCGATGGCTGGCTCAAATGAAAAATAATAATATGCGGCTCATGCGGTGGTATCTGGCACTACAGCCGTATGCTTTTACTGTCTGCCATAGGGCCGGTAAGGACCATGCCAACGTGGACTTCTTGTCCCGCCTGGGGGAAGTGGATGGGTCTGACCCCGACGGACGGGAGCCAGCCTTGAGGGGGGGTGTGTGCATTGAGGCAGTGGGATACCCCATGGCCCCGCTGAGGGACAAACCTTCCCTACCAGCACCGTGGGAGGAGCTGCTGGGTCCTGCACCTGCCCCATAGAGGTCATGGAGCAGACCCGGAAGTATAAAAGCTCGCCAGCAGGGCTCAGTTGAGGCCCAGCCACCGCAGGGGCTAGACGTCTGTGGCCGCTGCCAGCCGGAGTTCACACCTGGCCAGCCGAGCCTGCCCCGCGCCCGCTACCTCGAGGAGGACTGGCCGAGCCTGCCCCGCGCCCGCTACCTCGAGGACTGGCCGAGCCTGCCCCGCGCCCGCTACCTCGAGGAGGACTGGCCGAGCCTGCCCCGCGCCCGCTATCCCGAGGAGGACTGGCCGAGCCTGCCCCGCGCCAGCTACCCCGAGGAAGACTGGCCGAGCCTGCCCCGCGCCAGCTACCCCGAGGAAGACTGGCCGAGCCTGCCCCGCGCCAGCTACCCCGAGGAAGACTGGCCGGGACCAGCCAGCTCCAGCTACTCCAAGGAAGGGCTGAACCTGCCTCTTGCCAGCTACCCCGAGGAGCCGCTGAACCTAGCATCGGCTACTTACCCAGAGGAACTGATGGTGTTTGAGACCGTCAGTGACGGTACGACGACTCAGGTACCCTACGAGGGGGAGAGTGGACGTAGCCCGGGGGCAGCCGACCCCAGTCTGGCTGCAGCACACCCAGAACCCATGTCAGTGTGTTGCAGCCAGGATCCCCCGACAGCAGCGAGTCTCTGCCACTGCTAGGGCCCGGGCTGGGACACAATGGAGTGGGACGGCCTGCGGGCCCCCCTGCCACCCCACTCGAGGGTGGCAGACTCCCCCTTCCCCTGGCCTGCGGAGGCCGAAGCCTGTGAGTATTGCTCAGCCCTGCCTGAGGGCCTGAGCATTCAGCCTCAGTGTTTGTTGTCCCGCCCTGACCTAGGGCCTGAGCCGGTTCAGACTACTGACTCAGCCCCACCCCGGCGTCTGAACCCCACTAACAGAATGTGAACTATTCCCCAGGATAGCGGAGCCACCAGCCGGCGGACTAGAGCGAGGCAGTGGGATACCCCATGGCCCCGCTGAGGGACAAACTGCAGCGGAGCCGCACTACAGTTAGATATTAGGAAAAACTGTCAGGGTGTTTAAGCTCTGGGAGGCTGCAGAAACCTCGCCAAAGGTTGGGCAAACCCGTCAGGGCCGGTCGAGGTTTACTTGGTCCTGCCTCAGACCAGGGAACTGGAGTAGACGACCTCAGGAGGCCCTTCCAGCCCTGCGTAGCTATGATTTGAACTTCCTCACATCTTGCTGGATTCTCTTGCTCTGGCCTCACCAGGCTTTGTTGTTCCTCTCCATTTAATCACATCAGCCTGTTTTAGTCACATGCTGTTTCCTCTTCTAGAGCATTAAAGAGGAAGTTCAATCAGAGGGCTGGACTGAGGGCCCCAGCTACTGGCCCCCTTCCCCAACTCAGCACACGATTACTCCCAGGCGTTCAGCAGCTCTCTGAAGGCAGACAGAGCCTCTATCTCTGTTCACCACCAGGCCATGTCCTTCAGACAGCACCCTGCTCCTTCAGACAACCAGAAACCCGCAGCAGAGCTGTCTCCTTGCACCCACATTCTCCCCCCTCTCCTACATGCTGATCTTTAGCCTTTTCCATCTCTTCCTATGCAGGTCCTGTCCCAAGAACCCTTAGAATCATAGAATATCAGGGTTGGAAGAGATCTCAGGAGGTCATCTAGTCCAACCCCCTGCTCAAAGCAGGACCAATCCTCAACTAAATCATCCCAGCCAGGGCTTTGTCAAGCCTGACCTTAAAAACCTCTAAGGAGGGAGATTCCACCACCTCCCTAGGGAACCCATTCCAGTGCTTCACCACCCTCCCAGTGAAACAGTGTTTCCTAATATCCAACCTAGACGTCCCCCACTGCAACTTGAGACCATTCCTCCTTGTTCTGTCATCTGGTACCACTGAGAGCAGCCAAGCTCCATCCTCTTTGGAACCCCACTTCAGGTAGTTGAAGGCTGCTATCAAATTTCCCCTCACTCTTCTCTTCTGCAGACTAAACAATCCCAGTTCCCTCAGCCTCTCCTCATAAGTCATGTGCCTCAACTCCCTAATAATTTTCGCTGCCCTGCACTGGACTCTCTCCAATTTGTCCACATCCTTTCTGTAGTGGGGGGACCAAAACTGGATACAATACTCCTGGTGTGGACTCACCAGTGCTGAATCGAGGGGAATAATCACTTCCCTCAATCTGCTGGCAATGCTCCTACTAATGCAGCCCAATATGCCTTTAGCCTTCTTGGCAACAAGGGCACACTGCTGATTTTCATCCAGCTTCTTGTTCACTGTAATTCCCGGGTCCTTTTCTGCAGAACTGTTGCTTAGCCAGTTGGTCCGCAGCCTGTAGCAGTGCATGGGATTCTTCTGTCCTAAGTGCAGGACTCTGCACTTGTCCTTGTTTAACCTCATCAGATTTATTTTGGCCCAATAATCCAATCTGTCTAGATCACTCTAGACCCTATCCCTAGCCTCTAGTTTATCTACCTCTCCCCACAGCTTATTGTCATCTGCAAACTTGCTGAGGGTGCAATCCATCCCATCGTCCAGATAATTAATGAAGATGTTGAACAAAACTGGCCCCCGGACCGACCCTTGGGGCACTCCGCTTGATACCAGCTGCCAACTAGACATCGAGCTGTTGATCACTACCTGTTAAACCCAATGATCTAACCAGCTTTCTATCCACCTTATAGTCTATTCATCCAGCCCATACTACTTTAACTTGCTGGCAAAAAATATTGTGGGAGACTGATCAAGAGCTTTGCTAAAGTCAAGATATATCACATCCACTGCTTTCCCCATCTCCACAGAGCCAGTCATCTCATCACAGAAGGCAATCAGGTTGGTCAGGCATGACTTGCCCTTTGTGAATCCATGTTGACTGTTCCTGATCACCTTCTTCTCCTCCAACTGCTTCACAATGGATTCCTTGAGGACCTGCTCCATGATTTTGCTGGGGACTGAAGTGAGGCTGACTGGTCTGTAGTTCCCTGGGTTCTCTTTTTTCCCTTTTTCAAATACGGCTATTGGCTTTCTTTACAGAGCAGCAGGCCTGCCCCTGGGTTCCTGACTGCAACAGGGGATCTAGTCAGCATGTGCCCACGACACATGTCCAGCCCTTTGTCATGGAAAGGGCTGACAGAGCCTGGAGCTGGCCTTTGATTCCAGTCAGCACAAACGGATTCGGAGCAGGGCTGGGATCTGAGCCCTACCTGGGCTGATGGTTGACTGGGGATTTCTGGTTATCGTGTGCTCATTGACCTGCAAACTAGGGCAGCCTAAGCCCCCTTGACCCGATTTTCAGAACTGCCCGCAGCGTGAAGCCCAGTCCAAGCCAGCGGCCCGGTCACGCCACATACCTGCCTTCCAAGCAACACCCAGACCGGAAAGCAGCTGGGTGGAACATCACTGGGCCCAGTGCCCCCGCATGGTTGTATCTCGGGTTTGGACAGTCACTCGTGGGGCTTTGGGACAAGAGGAGTTGCTCCCCTCAGCCCCAAGCCCCTTGTCGTGCATGAGAGAAGGGCTCCGAACAACTGTCAAAACCCACAGGTGACTCAGCCAGCAGCAAACCAGCTTGGTGCTTCCCCATCAGAGACAAGCCGGGAGGTGAGAAGCCTGCAGGGCCAGCGTGCTCTGATCTCTCCCAGCCCCTACCGACAGAGAGCAGCACAACTAGGCATGCAGTCCGCCTCGAATTCTGCTAATGTTATTTCCTGGTCTGCAGCCCCCAACCAGCCCTGGGTTCCCCACACACAGCTCTGCCAGTGCCCCCAATCCCAACCAACAGCCCCCCTGCCAGCCCTGAGCTCCCCACACAGAGCTCTGCCAGTGCCCCAATCCGGCCCCACAGCTCCCTGCCAGCCCTGAGCTCCCTATACACAGCTCTGCCAGTGCCCCCAATCCCAACCCACAGCCCCCTGCCTGCCCTGAGGTCCCCACATAGAGCTCTGCTAGTGCCCCCATCCTGCCCCACAGCCTCCTGCCAGCTCAGCCCTGGGCTCCCCATACACAGCTCTGCCAGTGCCCCAATCCCAACCCACAATTCCTTGCCAGCACAGCTCTGAGCTCCCCACACACAGCCCTGCCAGTGCCCCAGTCCCAACCCATAGCCCCCTGCTATCCTGGGGGAAGATGGGGGAGGACGGACAGTCACAAGGGATTTGGTGGGAGATCAGTGGGGCAGGCACAGGAGGGTTGGGGGGGTGGGTGTCAGCAGGGCCAGGCAGATGGCTTTGATGGAGTTGGGGAGGTGGCAGGAGGCCAGGCTGCCATCCTTCCTTTTTCTCCTCCCTTCCCCTCCCATTTCCCTCTCCCTCTTCCCCCACCCTGGCTGCCCAGGCCCCCAGGCCTTTGTCCGCCCCGTGCCCTGTCGGGACAGCGGCAGTGGGCCAGGCATCCCAGTGAGCTGTCTGACTCCATGTGCCAAGTTTGCAGGCCACTTCTGGGGAGGGTCATGGAGGTGGGTGCACTTAACCGGCTGTCAAGGGCTCAGCTGCCCAGCGGCTCCTTGTCGTGCCAGGCCTGGTCTCCAGAGACACGGGGCACCTTGCTACAACTGCCCCTGCACTAGGGCTCACTTTTCTCCAGGTCCCTCCCTCCGGCTCCTTCCCCAATCCAGGCCTGCATGGGGATCCCCCTCCAATCTCACCACCTCCCTCGCTCACATCAGTCTGCTGCCCACCAGCTGCCCTCTACCACTGGCCTCAAAGCCTCCTCGCCCCGGTCCATTGATCCTTCTCCTGGGCTTTGTGCTTGGGCCTGTCTGGAGTCAGCTCCTGCCTCTCTGGTCCCTCCTGGGCGGCTCCTCCTCACCTCACCTGCAGGGCTGTGTCTGGCCCCCACCTTCCCTGACAAAGCTCTCTCCCCCCAACCCCTCATGGCTCACAGTGAGCTCCTCCTCCCATCCTCTGCTGTCTCCATCACTGCTGCTGACACCTCTGCCTTCCCCACACTAGGCCTGTGGCTGGGTCCCAGCCCCTCCTCCATGCCCAGGGTGGGGGGGCTCAGCCCCGACTCCTTGACCTCACCCAGGGTGGCATCAGACCCTGCCACAGGCTACAGCCCCTCCTCTCCCTCCATGGCGCTCTCACCCGGATCAGCCACAGAGCTCGTCTGCTGCTCTTGCCTCTTCACCCCCTCCAAACCCTTCACTGGCTCCCACTCCACCTCAGGTCCCGCTGCTTATTCAACAGGGTCTCGACTCTTCTGCATTCCCCCAGTGTCCGCCAGCGATGCAGTGTCCCTTTCATCCGCTCCCCACCGCCATGCAAGGCAGGCCCTTGCTGCTGTCTCCCGCCAGCCCCTGCCCTCCCCTCACTCCACACAGCCCCCCTCTTCCAGGACACACTGCCAGCCATACCCCCTGGCATGCACCGCGCTTGTGGCTGGAGATGCCTAGCAGGGATCAGGCATGCACGTATATCGCAAAGTGACAACCCTCCTCCCCATCCCTCCACACAAAGGGAGCAGGGCATTCCTTTCCTCTCCCTCCCCTGGCACTGGCCAGGAGGTGACCAAACTGCAGACCCATGGCTAGTGCCCCCCAGGAGTAGGGCAGCACCAATGGCTCATGAACATGGAGAGCCCAACACCTTGGCTCCACTAGCATCTGTCTTTCCCTCCTGGAGTTCCTCAGAGCCCCACTCCTCCCTGGCCCCTCTGGGTTTGCTACCAAGGGTGGTTGGGTAGTTAGCGCTCCAGCTGCCCCTCCCAACATGATGCAATTCTTCTTCAGGCTATCTCACTCTCCTTCCCGCCCACACCTGGCCATTCTCCTTCAGGCTCTCCCGCCCTCCTTCCCGCCCACACCCAGCCATTTCCCTTCAGGATCTGCCGCCCTCCTTCCCACCTACACCCGGCAGTTCTCCTTCAGGCTCTCCCGCCCTCCTTCCCGCCCACACCCAGCCATTTCCCTTCAGGATCTGCCGCCCTCCTTCCCACCTACACCCGGCAGTTCTCCTTCAGGCTCTCCCGCCCTCCTTCCCGCCCACACCCAGCCATTTCCCTTCAGGATCTGCCGCCCTCCTTCCCACCTACACCCGGCCGTTCTCCTTCAGGCTCTCCCGCCCTCCTTCCCGCCCACACTCAGCCATTTCCCTTCAGGCTCTCCCGCTCTCCTTCCCGCCCACACCCAGCCATTTCCCTTCAGGATCTCCCGCTCTCCTTCCCGCCCACACCCAGCCATTTCCCTTCAGGCTCTCCCGCTCTCCTTCCTGCCCACACCCGGCTGTTCTCCTTCAGGCTCTCCTGCCCTCCTTCCCACCCACACCCGTCCATTCTCCTTCAGGCTCTCCTGCTCACACCCATCAGTCAGTTAGATCCAGCTGTTCTCTATCAGGCTCCCGTTATACTCGTCAGTCAGACCCAGTCATTCTCCATCAACCCCTGCTCCTCTGCACACACCTATCAGTCAGACCTGACTTTTCTCCTTCCACCCCTCCACCTGTTAGTCAGAGCCAACCATTCTCCTTCCTTCCTCCCCACCTCCTTACATACCCATCAGTCAGGCCCGGCCATTCTCCATCAGTCTCCCTCCCCACAGATCAAGTGTTGTCGTCATGATATGATGAGACTTCATCATCTTGTTTTTCCAAATACAGAACAGAAATATTTATTGAACACTTGTGCCTTTTTTTTTTTGCATTATTATTGATAATTAAGGCTGCGAGTTTGTCATGGAGGTCATGGATTCCCTGACTTTCTGTGACTTCTGCAGCAGCGGTGCTGAGGCAGTCTTGGGCCACAGTGCCCCCAGCAGCAGAGTTTGGATGTGGGGTTGGGGTCTGGGATGGGGTGAAGTGGGATTTGGGTGGTGCTTAGCTGGGGGGCTCCCTGGAAGCAGTGACATCCCCCTCGCTCAGCTGCTGTGCAGAGGCGTGACCAGGCAGCTCTGCGCCCTGCCTCCGCCCAGAGCACTGGCTTTGCAGCTCCCATTGGTTGAGAACCATGACCAATGGGAGCCACGGGGGCGGTGCCTGCAGGGGGGAATGTTGCTGCTTCTGGGGAGCCCCCAGATAAGCGCTGCCCAGAGCTTGCCTCACCCCATCCTGTGCCCCAACCCCCTCCCACACCCAAACTCTTCTGCTGCTGGGAGGGGGGGAGAGGCACCAAGGCAGGTAGGGAGCTTGCTGTCCCAGCCAACTCCCTCCCCTCTACAGCACCAGCGGGGGCCCCAGACCAAGCACCATTGCCTCCTCCCCCCACCCCAGCTCCAGCAGGGGTCCCAGGCTGTGTGCTGCTGCCCTCCCCCAGCACCCACAGGGGCCACGGGCAATCCTATCCCCAACTTTTAGTCACAAGTATTTTTAGTAAAATTCAGGGACAGGTCATGGGCCATGAATTTCTGTCTACTGTCCGTGACCTGTCCCTGACTTTTACTAAAAATACCTGTGACTAAAACGTAGCCTTATTGATAATTCTACCATTTCAATCTGGTAATGGACCAATGCCAGTGTCAGGATTCTGTTTTCATAGCTGCCTTCACTTCCCCTGTAAACATATGTTTCCCCCTCAACCACCAGGGATACACACACGCACACACCTCCCCCCATGCTGGCCCCCAGGAGATCATATTTCCTTTAGTTCAGTGACACTCAGACTGAGGCTTCAAGTCACAAGTGGCTCTTTGCAGCACATGATATTAAAACAGAGTGTGACTTAATTATTAACCAATCAGGATGCTTTTACTGTGTTACTACCCAATTGTAGCTGATAAAATAATAATGGTAGAGTGGGAGGCCTAGCTCAGCGGTTTGAGCATTGGCCTGCTAAACCCAGGGTTGTGAGCTCAATCCTTGAGGGGGCCACTTAGGGATCTGGAGCAAAATCAGTACTTGGTCCTGCTAGTGAAGGCAGGGGCTGGACTCAATGACCTTTCAGGGTCCCTTCCAGTTCTAGTCAATAGATGTATCTCCATATATTTATACTTGGTCAGTCATTTTGCTGGGAGACTAATAGACGCGCACACAAATATTTCCCATTGTACTATTTAAATATGAATATATAGAACTATAGTAAATGAAGTAATGAATTCAGCAGATCACTAATTTGGCTCCTGAACCACTGAGTATCACTGCTTTAGTTGTTCTTGGCCACCCCTGCCTGCAGTCCTGCCTTGTGCTTGCTGAGGGATTCATTTAAACAATTTGTTCAGATTCCTAGTAAGTGTATTGGCTGCCTAGACTGGGGGGGTGGAGGAGGGTGCTGATGAAGAACAGCCAGTTCCACTACTATCCCTGGAGAATGTTAAACAGCAGCTACTCAAAACTTAGACATTTTTAAGCTGGCAGGTCAAGATAACTTGCATCCAAGAGTTTTAAAGGAACTGGCTGAGGAAATCGCTGGACCACTGATTTTTAATAGGTCTTAGAACCCTGGGGATGTTCCAGCCTCGTGTTGTACCAATATTTTAAAGGCTAAATGTGACATCTGGATAATTATAGGCTTGTCAGCCTAACATTGATTCTGGGAAAGAAAATGGAGCGACTGATGCAGGGACTTGAAAGAATTAAAGGAGGGTAACATAATTAAGACCAATCAACATGGATTTACATTAAACTAACAATATCTTTTTGATGAGATTACAAGTTTGATAAAGTTAATGTTGATGTAATATACAAATTTCTGTAAGGCATTTAACTTGGTACTGTAAGACATTTTGATTAAAAAACTAAAATGATATAAAATTAACATGGCACACATTCATTGGAGCAAAAGTTGGTTAACTGACAGGCCTCAAAATGTAACTGTAAATGGAGAACTATCGTCAGTCGGGTGTGTTTCTAGCGGGGGTCCCAGAGGAAGGGATTTCTGGCCTTATGTTATTTAACATTTTTATCAATGACCTGGAAGTAAACATCACAAAGCTCCCAGATGACACAAAAACTGGGGGAGCAGAAAACAACAAAGAGGATGGGTCACTGACACAGAACATTCTGGATCACTTGGTAAGCTGGGTGCCAGCAAACAATGTCATTTAATGTGGCTACATGGAAACGTCTACATCCATACAAAGAACGATGGCCAAGCTTGCAGGATGGAGACTCTTATCGTAGAAAGCAGTGACGGTAAAAAAGTTTTTTTTTTTGGGGGGGGGGGGGGGGGGAAGAGGTGCTCTTGGCATGATGCTGTAGCCAAAAGAGCAAATGTGATCCTTGGATTCATAAAAAGAGGAATCTCAAGTAGGAGCAGGGAGGTTTTTACACTTCTGCATTTGGCACTGATGCGACCACTGCTGGAATCCTGTGTCCAGTTCTGGTGCCCACAATCCAACATAGATGCTGATAAACTGGCAAGCGGTCTGAGAAGAGCCACAAAATTGCTTAAAGCAGCCATTCTCACTGGGGTCCAGGAGGGTACTCCAGGGGGTCTGAGAGTCATGTCTGGGGCTGCTTATCAACTCCTGCGCCTCCTGAGCACTGTGGAAGAGCTGTTCAGTGGCATGCAGGAGGTGCTGGGAGAGAGTGGGAAGAGTAGGGGTGGGGCCTTTGGAGAAGGGGTGGAATGGGGGTGGGGCCTGGGGCTGAGTAGGGGTTGAGCACTCCCAGGGAAAATTAAAATCCAGCCTGGCAGTCCATGGAAAGTGTAAATGAAAGGGGGGGTCCTCAGGTTGCTAAAGTCTGTTAAAGGATTAGAAAACCTGCCTTATTGTGATGACCCAAGGAGCTCAAGCCATCGAGTTTAACAAAGAGACGGTGAAGAGGTGACTTGAGCACAGTCTAGAAGTACCTACACAGGAACAAATGTTTGATATTGAGCTGTGCAATCTAGCAGAGGAAGGTCTAATACCATCCAATGGCTGGAAGTTGAAGCTAAACAAATTCAGACTGGAAATAAGGTGTAAATGATTAACAGGGAGAGTAATTAACCAGAGGAACAATTTCCCACCCTGGTGGATTCTCCATCACTGACAAATGTTTAAATCAGGACAATGTTTCTACAGAAGCTGTTCTAGGAATTATTATGGGCCGGTCTCTGGCCTGTGCTATGTTGCTCAAAGAATCACAATGGTCCCTTCTGGCCTTGGAATCTGACTATGCGCTGCCCCCTCCCCCCAAGAACACGTGCACCCCCAGCAGGGGATCTGCACCCCCCAAAAAGCACACACGCCCCCCTCCTCAGGGGCTAGTCACAGCCCTGCCCCGCCAAGAACACACACTCGCAGCCCCTCAGCCCGCCACGGGAATGCCCCTCAAAAAGCCCCCACTCCCCCCAGAACACGTGCACCCCCAGCAGGGGCTCTGCACCCCCCAAAAGCACACACGCCCTCCCAGAACACGTGCACCCCCAGCAGGGGAGCTGCACCCCCCAAAAGCACACACATCCCCCCAGAACACGTGCACCCCCAGCAGGGGCTCTGCACCCCCCAAAAGCACACACGCCCCCCCAGAACACGTGCACCCCCAGCAGGGGCTCTGCACCCCCCCAAAAAGCACACACGCCCCCCTCCCCAGGGGCTAGTCACAGCCCTGCCCCGCCAAGCGCACAGACTCGCAGCCCCTCAGCCCGCCACGGGAATGCCCCCCAAAAAGCCCCCGCCCCCCCCCAGAACACTTGCACCCCCAGCAGGGGATATGCACCCCTCAAAAAGCCCCCGCCCCCCCAGAACACGTGCACCCCCAGCAGGGGCTCTGCACCCCCCAAAAGCACACACGCCCCCCCAGAACACGTGCACCCCCAGCAGGGGCTCTGCACTCCCCCAAAAGCACACACGCCCCCCCAGAACACGTGCACCCCCAGCAGGGGCTCTGCACCCCCCAAAAGCACACACGCCCCCCCAGAACACGTGCACCCCCAGCAGGGTCTCTGCACTCCCCCAAAAGCACACACGCCCCCCCAGAACACGTGCACCCCCAGCAGGGGCTCTGCACCCCCCAAAAGCACACAGGCGCCCCTCCCCAGGGGCTAGTCACAGCCCTGCCCCGCCAAGCGCACAGACTCGCAGCCCCTGAAAGAGCCGCGGGATTCTCTCCCCGCCCCCGGGGCACAGCCCCCCCCGGCCCGGGAGCCTTTCCCTTCCCCCGGGCACAGCCCCGTCCCCGCCGCTCCGCCAGGGCCCCCGGCTCTCCTGCCGCGCTAACTCTGCTCCGCGCAGGGCGAACTTTGCGGCGAGCCTGGCCCGGCGCCAGCCCGGAGCCCCGCGGGACGGCGCCGCCGCTCCCCCGGCAAGTGCGGCGGGCAGAGCCTTGGGGTGGGAGCGCCGCCCCGCCCCGCCCCGGAGGGACCTACCCGTGCGGCCAGGCAGGTGCGCGCGGGGCCGGCGGGCCAGTGCCGCGGGCTGGGGCTGGGGGCGAGCGGGGGCCACGCTGCACAGGGTCTTTGTCTGGGACTGCGGGTCACATGATCCCCGCTGGATTGACTGGTTGGCTGAGGGCGGGGGGAGGGTGGTCTCGCACACGCTGGCGGGGAGCCAGGCCTGGCTGCTGCACCGGGGGCCCGGCCCGGGGCCCCCTGCGGGGAGAGGCTGGGCTCGGGCGGGGTTCGCCGACGAGCCCAGGCCGGAGCCGAGCACGAGAGCGGCGCAGCATCGCTTCCAGGCTTGCGGGCTGCCTGGCGCTGGCTCCACACGGCGGCTCCAGCGCGTCTGGAGCACCGGGGAGGAAGTTCCCCCGGATAGGCCGGCCCGTGGTGTTAGGCCACTTCTGCCAGCAATAGCCTGACCCCTCCCGAGAAAGATTACAAGGGCCACGGGCTGCTAAGGGGACCCACTTCTCAAGGCCATGCAACTACCCCCCCCCCCCCGCCAACACCAAGAACACAACAGCTCCCAAACTGCACCCGCCCGCAGTGACACAGCAGGGGTGCAGACTGCCGGAGACAAGGGCAGACAGGTGCTGCAGGATGGGCCTGGAGGTTACAACCACTGGGTTCTGCTCTTCACCCTTCCCCTGACTCCCTGTGTGAGCACAGGGCAAGTGGCTGAACCAGGCTAGGGCTTGGGTGTCCCATCTCAGATGGGGACAGCAGGCAGCAAGCAGGAGGGGCTGTAAGGAGTCCAGATCCACTAGAGAAACGTTACAGCGTTACTGGTGCATGAAAGCTTGTCTACACAACGTAACTGAACTGTGTTCAAGCCCAAGGGTACAGTCAGAAGAGAGGACGCTGCTGAGCATGGTTCACTCTGGTCTCCCCACCAGCACCAGCTAGCCTGATTCTGCACCAGTGTCTCAGATACAATCAAATGGAATGCAGACTAGCGTGTGTGTGTGTTTACACACACACGTGCTCTCATCCCCCCAGCCCAAGACAGGGACCAGTGGGAGAGCTAGGAGAAGGAAAGGGGGTGACTATGCCAGCATGTGAGCACTTGCACCCAGTCACTTCTGTGTCAACATGAGCGTGCCTGTGCTACCCGTGCTGGTGTCATAGAACCAGGGGGCTAGAAGGGACTGCAAGAGTCATCTAGTCTAACCCCCGAGCCAAGACACAGGATTTGATGCATCTAAACATCCCAGACAGATGGCTCCAGCCTCCTTTTCAAAACCTCCAGGGAAGGAGCTTCCACAACCTCCCTAGGCACCTGTTCCACTGTATACCTAGGTATACTTTACCTATTGCTGTGTGTTTGCACCGTGTGTTACCTGTTGCTGTGCATCTCTGTGTGGGTGTAGTTCAGTCAGGTAATCATGTGGCTCTTGACACTATAACAAATATGATGCTTAAACAGCCCTGAACTTTACCACATCCAGGAAGCTCTTCAGCTGTTATTTTACCCTAAAGCTCCAGCTCAGACACCTCCCTGAGATGTGGGCAAATGGACACTCTGCTCCACACTCACAAACCAAGATGCTCTGCAGCCATGTGTCTGAGAGGCACCTGTGTCAGCAGCTGCAAGCTTGTCTGCAGCATCCTCAATAGGAGAACACTCCTGCCATGGAATGCAGACTATGGATTGGTGAAACTCTCCATGGAAAGGGTTAAATGGAGAGGGCCTTGCCCAAAGGCCCTCCCCCCAAAGGCCAGTCACACCCACTGCACTGGGGCAGTGGTTAAGGGGACAGTGTCGGGTAAGCCCTCTCCTTTGTCTGGATGTGGACTGGCAGAGAAGCTGGCTGCTGTGGGACACTGAATCTTTGTGTTGCAAAGCAGCTGGACAAAAGGGGGCAAATGCACAGAGCCGCTGTGATGAGAACAGTCCTGGCCCATTGGTGCAGCTGTGTGCCTGTGAGCTCACCAGGTGAGAGTCAGGACACCACAATGCACCAACCGTGCTGACAGTAGAAGACTGAACCACTAGTCATAGTAAACCCCTGTAAAAACCCATGTGCTTGTGCCCAGCATCCACTCTAGAGACAGACTTCTCAACAGTTTCAGTTACAATGACCTATGGGTACAGTCCCAGCACAGCCCCCAGAAGGATTCTGTGAGATTTTCCAAGGCCACTGCTGTACTCTGGGATAGTAGGAGGAAGACTAGTTGAACCGGTCCAGCGTGTGTACTTACACACTGGCACTGCGCCGGTTCAGCTTGTGACCGTTCTCAGCCAATTCTTATTGCCGCTGAGCCCAATCTGCTCTAACCAGTTAGTCATTTGTACACTGGTTCCAGCATGTCAGTGTGCAGAGCTCAGCTCTCCACAAGGAGACAGAGCTCTTCATACAGCTGTCCATTTCTCTCTCGCACACACGGTCAGAGTGCTGGGAGCAGGAGACAGAGAGCAAAGGTCAGTGGATCATTTTGGGCTGAGGGGCTGCCCAGGGTGCAGGCAGGGCACCAGCGCAGTGTGCTGGGCGCTGGAATGAGAACAAGGCTCAGAGAAGGAAGCCAGCTACTGGTGTGAACACGGCGTTGCCTTGGGCAGCCTGGTGGAAGCTGTTGCCATCACTTTTCCAGGTGAACAGGACTTGGGCAGAGACTGTGAATCAAACTGGAGCAGGAACTACCCTGAGTGTCTCTGTCTCCAACATCCCTTCCAAGGATACAATTCTGCCCCGCCAAAGCCAGCAGAACTGACCACCCCCACCAGGGTTACACCCAGGCAGGTCAGACTGGAGCCCTCCTTGAGGAACGAGCCACATTGTTACCCCGTGGAGGCTGATTAGCTAATGTGAAGATCTTCATTGACTTTAGAGACTTGAAAAATGCCTGGGACTTAGGGCTTGTCTACATCAGAAAGTTGCAGCGCTGGTGAGGGAGTTACAGCGCTGCAACTTTGAAGGTGTACACATCTGCAGGGCATCACCAGCGCTGCAACTCCCTGTTTGCAGCGCTGGCCGTACTCCCGTTTTGTCTCGGGTGTAGAGGATCCAGCGCTGGTGATCCAGCGCTGGTAATCCAATGTAAACACTTACCAGCGCTTTTCTTGACCTCCGTGGAAGGAGGAAGCCTCTGGTAATCAAGCTGGTCTCCTTCCCCAGCTTGCTCTCGCATTCCCGGAACCCCGAGCAAGCAGGTCTCCTTCCCTGCGGTTTGCAGGGGGGTTCGGGAACGCGAGAGCAAACCGGGAAAGGAGACCAGCTTCGCAGCGGTTTGCTCTCCCGTTCCCCGAGCAAGCAGGTCTCCTTCCCTGCGGTTTGCAGGGTGGCTCCGGGAACGCGAGAGCAAACCGCGGCGAAGCGGGTCTCCTTTCCCGGTTTGCTCTCTAGTTCCCGGAGCCCCGAGCAAGCAGGTCTCCTTCCCTGCGGTTTGCTGGGTGGCTCCGGGAACGCGAGAGCAAACCGGGAAAGGAGACCCGCTTCGCCGCGGTTTGCTCTCCCGTTCCCCGAGCAAGCAGGTCTCCTTCCCTGCGGTTTGCAGGGTGGCTCCGGGAACGCGAGAGCAAACCGCGGCGAAGTGGGTCTCCTTTCCCGGTTTGCTCTCTAGTTCCCGGAGCCCCGAGCAAGCAGGTCTCCTTCCCTGCGGTTTGTTGGGTGGCTCCGGGAACGCGAGAGCAAACCGGGAAAGGAGACCAGCTTCGCCGCGGTTTGCTCTCCCGTTCCCCGAGCAAGCAGGTCTCCTTCCCTGCGGTTTGCAGGGGGTTCGGGAACGTGAGAGCAAACCGCGGCGAAGCGGGTCTCCTTTCCCGGTTTGCTCTCTCGTTCCCGGAACCCCGAGCAAGCAGGTCTCCTTCCCTGCGGTTTGCAGGGGCTCCGGGAACGCGAGAGCAAACCGCGGCGAAGCTGGTCTCCTTTCCCGGTTTGCTCTCGCGTTCCCCGAACCCCGAGCAAGCAGGTCTCCTTCCCTGCGGTTTGCAGGGGGTTCGGGAACGCGAGAGCAAACCGCGGCGAAGCTGGTCTCCTTTCCCGGTTTGCTCTCTCGTTCCCGGAGCCCCGAGCAAGCAGGTCTCCTTCCCTGCGGTTTGCAGAGGGGTTCGGGGAACGCGAGAGCAAACCGCGGCGAAGCTGGTCTCCTTTCCCGGTTTGCTCTCGCGTTCCCGGAACCCCCCTTGAAGCCGCCCAACAGCGCTGCAGTGTGGCCACATCTAACACCACTTGCAGCGCTGGTTGCTGTAAGTGTGGCCACTCTGCAGCGCTGGCCCTATACAGCTGTACTAATACAGCTGTAACTACCAGCGCTGCAAAATTTTAGATGTAGACATGGCCTCAGTCTAGCACCCGGGACTGAACCTTAAGGAACCACAAAATAGAAGCAGGGGAGCAACTGTTATATCCGTGTACTAGCACACTGACCAGAGGGTTAAAGAGAACTGTGCCACGAAGAAACTACTACATACAGCCTCTGACAGCACAATCCAACCCATTCAACTGTCTGGGATCTAAGCCTTGGGATCCACTTTAACAGCCAATTACACCAATGGGACAAACCCCAACTGTTCAGTCTCAAACAAATACGCTGTGTGCTCAGGAACCCCAGCAAGGCTAGCTGTGGAGCAGAATCGGGCCCCTCCCCCTGCCAGTCAGGAAGGAGCACTCAGATCCCAGAGCCACCTCAACCAAAGCAGCAAACACTCCCTCCGCTGCACAGCGAGAGGATCCAAAAAGGAGTCTAAATGAGAACGTGATCCACTCGACAGATCCCTGCACAGCCCCGTCACTCGCAGTTATCTCAGCACAAAGCTACAGCGGATACATAATCAGTGACCACAAAGTGGAGGTGGAAACTAGGAGGCACAAAGCACACTCCCACCCCAGAGCGGAGCGATTGTGCAAGTAGAGGAGATGGTTGCACTGGAGCTGGAGGGGTACTTTCCAGCTTGGGCAGACACACCCGGATGGAGCTAGCATGCTACCAACAGACTGCGCAGCTATGGCAGTGCAAGTGGCAGCACCAGCTAGCTACTCCGCGTACAATCCTGTCCCAGACCTCAGCCTGTCCCGCCTCCCAAGGCATCGTGGCGACCCTCCACTGTTAGTGCTGTGCCTCGGTCAGAGCTAGTGCAGGTATGCCTCCACAAGCTGGAAATGACACTTTCAGCCCCTGGGGAAATCTGTCCAGAGACAGAGACACTGCGAAGGAGCACCAGGAAGTGAGCTCCCCACCTGAAAAAGGGAGGAGGGAAACTCTAGGCAACACATGTTATTTTCCTTGTTACATCTCATTAGCACCCAGAGGCCCCAACCAGAATCAGGGCACCACTGTGTGGGGCACTGCACAGACCCAGGTGGAGATGCTGTGGGTGCCCTGATGAGCCTACACTCCTATGCAAGAGGAGGTAAAACGTGACTTCACCAGTCCAATGAAGGGAGAGAGGAGGGTGACAACGACAGGAGCATATGGTTACACAGATAAGCTATGGACAGAATTCACCTGGCTTCAAGGCACTCAACATTAATATAACACTTTGCTTTGGTTAGGGTCTGCTGCCCCCGGCTAGCTGCTATCACTGACCATATCCTATAGGCATGGTGGTAGAACATCTACTTCAGGAGGGATTTGCAGGGAGACAGTGCAGTGTCCTTACAGATTAGTTCAAGGTAGAGGTTTCAAGCACAGGGACAGTCTGGAGAAAACGTGAAGCACCCATGGGTGAAGCTGACAGACAACAGAGGCGGGCATCGTGGGGGAGAGGGAATGGAGAGGGGTAGAGCTATGCAGGTTGGAGCACAATTGTGGAGGTTGCATTTGATGCCAGGGAGGGGAAGCCAGCGCAGAGACCCAAAATGGAAAGTGACCTGGTGAAAGTAAGAGGCTAGGAAGATGAGGTGTCATTAGAGGAGGTTTTGGAACAAGTTGATAAACTAAACAGTAATAAGTCACCAGGACCAGATGATATTCACCCAAGAGTTCTGAAGGAATTCAGATATGAAATTGCAGTACTACTAACTGTGGTATGCAACCTATCATTTAAATCAGCTTCTGTACCAGATGAGTGGAGGATAGCTAATGTGACGCCAATTTTTAAAAGAGGCTCCAGAGGTGATCCCGGCAATTACAGGCCAGTAAGCCTGACTTCAATACCAGGCACACTGGTTGAAACTACAGTAAAGAACAGAATTATCAGACACAGAGATGAACATGATTTGTTGGGCAAGAGTCAACGTGGTTTTTGTAAAGGGAAATCATGCTTCACCAATCTACTAGAATTCTTTGAGGAGGTCAACAAGCATGTGGACAAGGGGGGCATCCAGTGGATATAGTGTACTTAGATTTCCAGAAAGCCTTTGACAAGGTCCCTCACCAACCAAAGGCTCTTAAGCAAAGTAAACTGTCATCGGATAAGAGGGAAGGTCGTTTCATGACTGGTTAAAAGATGGGAAACAAAGGTTAGAAAAAGATGGTTACTCACTTTTGTAACTGTTGTTCTTCGAGATGTGTTGCTCATATCCATTCCAATTAGGTGTGCACACGCTGCATGCACGCTTGTTGGAAGATTTTTACCCTAGCAACACTCGGTGGGTTGGCTGGGCGCCCCCTGGAGTGGCGCCGCTATGGCGCCGGATATATACCCCTGCCGACCCAATGGCCCTTCAGTTCCTTCTTGCCGGCTACTCCGACAGAGGGGAAGGAAGGCGGGTTTGGAATGGATATAAGCAACACATCTCGAAGAACAACAGTTACAAAGGTGAGTAACCGTCTTTTCTTCTTCAAGTGCTTGCTCATATCCATTCCAATTAGGTGGTTCCCAAGCCTTATATAGGCGGTGGGGTCAGAGTGAGATGTTGCAGAATGCAAACTGCTGAGCCAAATGCTACATCATCTCTGGACTGTTGAACCAATGCGTAATGTGCAGCAAAGGTGTGAATCGATGACCAGGTAGCTGCCCGACATATTTCCTGGATGGGGATGTGGGCTAGGAAGGCAGCAGATGAAGCCTGCACCTGAGTAGAGTGGGCGGTGAGGTGGCTAGCCGGAACGTGAGCCAAGTCTTAGCATGTGCGGATGCAGGATGTAACCCAAGATGAAATCCATTGGGAAGAGACTGGTAAGCCTTTCATCCAGTCCGCGACAGCTACAAAGAGCTGAGGTGACCTTCGGAAGGGTTTGGTTCTCTCAATATAAAAGGTGAGAGCCCTGCGGACAGAGAGCCCTGTGTAGCTGTTGTTCCTGACGCGATGAGTGCGGCTTTGGGAAGAAGACTGGGAGGAAGATGTTTTGGTTGACATAAAAGGAGGACACCACCTTAGGGAGGAAAGAGGGGTGCGGTCGCAGATGTACCTTGTCCTTATGGAATACAGTGTACGGGGGGTCTGCTGTCAAAGCCTGAAGCTCAGATACTCGTCTCGCCGAAGTAATAGCGACGAGTAAGGCTGTCTTCCAGGAAAGGTACAGCAGCGAGCAGGTAGTCAGTGGTTCGAAAGGAGCACCCATAAGCCTGGCTAGCACCAGGTTTAGATCCCAGGTAGGGGTCGGGCATCTAACTTGAGGATACAAACGTTCCAATCCTTTGAGGAACCTTGAGACTATAGGTTGAGAGAAGATTGATCGGTCATTTTCCCCCGGATAGAAGGCGGAAATGGCTGCCAGACGCACCTTTATGGAAGAGACCGCTAGGCCCTGCTCTTTTAGGGACCAGAGGTAGTCCAGGACAGTGAGAACAGACACCTGTCTGGGGACTAAGTTACGCTGAGCGCACCAACAGGAGAAACGCTTCCAGTTGGCGAGCTATGTCATCCTAGTGGAAGGCTTCCTACTGCCCAAGAGCACCTGTTGGACCGAGGCAGAGCAACGCAATTCAGACTGGTTCAATCACGCAGCAACCAAGCTGTGAGATGAAGGGACTGCAGGTCCAGATGGTGAAGCCTGCCAAAGTCCTGTATTATGAGGTCCAGCCAGAGTGGCAGGGAAATCGGGTCTGCCACCGAGAGGACGAACAACGTGGTGTTCCAGTGCTGCCTCGGCCACACTGGAGCAATTAGGATAAGGTGGGCACTGTCCCTGCGGAGCTTGAGTAGGACTCTGTGGATGAGTGGAAACGGTGGGAAGGCATAAAGTAGATGCCTCTTCCACGGGATCAGGAATGTGTCTGAGAGGGAGCCTGGGGAGCGTCTGTGGAAGGAGCAGAACACCTTGCATTTCCTGTTCTCTCGGAAGGCAAAGAGGTCTATGTGGGGAAAGCCCCACTTCCGGAAAACAGAATAGATGACGTCTGGGCGAATCGACCACTCGTGAGACAGGAAGGATCTGCTGAGGTGATCTGCCAGGGTGTTCTGGACTCCTGGGAGAAAAGATGCTACCAATTCGATCAAGTGGGCTATGCAAAAGTTCCAAAGGTGGACGGCTTCTTGGCAAAGGAGGGAGGAGCGTGCTCCGCCCTGCTTGTTTATGTAAAACATGGCTGTTGTGTTGTCCGTGAACACTGATACACAACGGCCTTGAAGATGCTCTTGAAACACCTGGCATGCTAGGCGGACTTCTCTCAGCTCCCGCACATTGATGTGTAAAGCCAGTTCTTGAGACAACCAGAGGCCTTGAGTGCGGAGTCCCCCGAGGTGGGCACCCCAACCCAGAGATTGTGGTTAGGTCCATCGAGGGTTGACGTGGGTGGAATGGTATCCCTGCACAGACTAGAGTGGGGTCTAGCAACCAGGTTAGGGACCCCAGAACCTTGCTGGGGATAGTGAGCACCGAGTCCAGGCTGTCTCTGTGTGGTTGGTACATTGAAGCAAGTCAGGCCTGGAAGGGACGGAGGCGTAGTCTGACGTGCTTGGTCACGAAGGTGCAGGAGGCCATGTGACCTACTAGGCTGAGGCAGGTGTGCACCGATGTTGTCGGGAAGGTTTGAAGACTTCGATTAATGAAGCCATTGTCTGAAAACGCGACTGCGGGAGGCAGGCTCTGGCCAGACTGGAGTCCAGAACCGCTCCAATGAAGTTTATTCTCTGCGAGGGCATGACAGTAGACTTTTCCGTGTTGATCACGAGATCTAGGCTCCTGAAGAGGTCTCTGACGATGTGCAGGTGCTGTAATACTTGCCATTGGGAAGTCCCTCGAATGAGCCAATTGTCGAGATACGGGTAGACGTGTACTCGATGACGGCGGAGGGAGACGGCGACTACAGCCATGCACTTTGTGAAGACACGCGGAGCTGCAGAAAGGCCAAACGGAAGTACAGTAAACTGGAAGTGTTGGTGGCTGACCACAAAACGGAGGTACCGTCTATATGGTGGGTAAACTGCAATGTGGAAATACGCGTCCTTCATATTAAGGGCGGAATACCAGTCTCCCGGATCCAGGGATGGGATAATGGTCCCCAGGGATACCATGCGGAACTTCAGCTTTATCATGAATTTGTTGAGTTCTTGTAGGTCTAGGATCGGTCATAGACCTCCCTTTGCCTTGGGGATTAAGGAGTAGCGGGAATAAAACCCCTTGCCTCTCATGTCCTTTGGCACCTCCTCTATGGCTCCCATGGCTATGAGCGACTGGATCTCTTGTAAGAGGAATTGCTCGTGAGAGGGGTCCCTGAAGAGGGACGGGTAGGGAGGGTGGGAAGGCGGGGTTGAAGCAAACTGGAGGTGGTATCCCTCTTCCACTGTGCGCGGGACCCAACAATCTGAAGTTAGCTGGGACCAGGCAGGGAAGAATCGAGAGAGGCAGTTGAAAAAGAGAGGAGAAGGATCTGGTGGGGTAACTGGTGGGCCGTCCTCAGGCGTCCCATCAAAAGTTATGCTTAGGCCCCGCTGGTGGTTTAGGGGGCGCCTGATTTTGAGCTCTTTGAGGGCCAGACTGTCTCTGACGATTCCCCCTGCCACGCCTTCTAGAGACGTCCTGACGCAGCCTAGTCTGGGCGTAAGGATGGTGCAGCTGGGGCCTGAAGGTCCTGCGTTGGGTCACTGGTGTGTGCATACCCAGCGAGTGCATTATAAAGCGATTGTCCTTCAGGCTTTGCAACCTGGGGTCAGTCTTGTCTGAGAAAAGGCCCTGGCCTTCAAAGGGTAAATCCTGAATAGTTTGTTGCAAGTCAGGGGGAAGGCCTGATACCTGGAGCCAGGAGATATGCCTCATCGTCACTCCTGATGCCAGAGTTCTGGCTGCAGAGTCCGCTGCATCCAGAGAGGCCTGGAGGGAGGTTCTCACTACCTTTTTACCCTCCTCAAGTAGGGCCATGAATTCTTGACGGGACTCCAGGGGAAGAAGCTCCGTAAACTTCCCCAAGGACACCCAAGTGTTAAAGTTATACCTACTTAGGAGGGCTTGTTGGTTTGCCACACTAAGCTGGAGGCCCCCGGCTGATTATATTTTGTGGCCTAGTAAGTCCATACGCCTAGCCTCCTTTGACTTAGGAGCCAGGGCTGGCTGGCCATGACACTCCTGTTCGTTCACCGATTGGACAACTAGAGAGCAAGGAGGCGGGTGAGTGTAGAGATATTTGTACCCCTTTGAGGGGACCATATATTTCCTCTCTACACCCCTTGCTGTAGGTGGAATTGAAGCTGGGGATTGCCAAATGGTGTCCGCATTAGCCTGCAGAGTGCGGATAAATGAAAGAGTGATTCTAGTAGGTGCATCAGCTGATAGGATGTCCACGACTGGGTCCTCTATTTCAGGGACCTCCTCCACCTGCAAGTTCATATTCTGAGCCACTCGCCGCAAAAGGTCCTGATGGGTCCTGAGGTCAATTGGTGGAGGGCCTAAGGAGGATGTCCCCGCCACCACCTCATCAGGTGAGGAGGAGGAGGAGAGGCCCGGGACCAAAGGGTCCTGTGGTGGCTCCTGCACTTGATGGGCGTCATCTGCATCCAGTGGAACCTCAACGACTGCAGATGGTATTGGCGCCTCGTCCATGCCTGTAGGTGGGGGGCGGCTTACTGTCGCCTCTGGTACCCGGTATTCTGATGGGGCCAACCGTTGAGCCACTGATGGTGCACCTTAGCTTTGGTGGTATGCCCACGGTGTCCAGAAGGACTAGTGATGAGGCCCTTGCTTGTGGCTCTGTCTCTCCAAGAATATATGGCTGGGGACGTCAGAGTCACGCTCCTGATGACGGGATGCGCTACCAGCCTGCGATGACACCGATGTGTGTCTGGAAGGCCACGGCGGTGCCGATAGGCCCTGGGAGGGCCCCACTGATCTCGACGCTCGAGCCCGGGGTGGTATCAGGGAGTGGTACCAGGAGCTATAACGGCACCGCGAGCGAGACCGGGACCTTCTACCGTATCAGTGCCGGGAAGTCGACCGAGATCTCGAGTCCCTTCGTCTGGAGCATCTGCGGGATACACGGTGCCGAGATCGGTGCCGTGAGCTGGATCGGTACCAGCAGTATCTGTCCAGTGAACGAGATGTCGAACGGTGCCGCGAGTGCGACCGGTACCACTATGGAGAGCGATGCCTGGACTGCGAGCTGTGCTAAGAGTGGGAGCGGCGTGATTGAGAGCGTCTGCGAGACCGGGATCTTGAACGACATCTCTCTGGTGGACAAACGGAAGAAGGCCTTACCATGGCTGGCTTGCTGATGGATTGTATGACCCACACTGGTGGTGCTGGGGGTTGAGGCTGTGTTGACTCCCGTCATTGCGATGAGCTCCCTTGCCATGGAAAAGGTCTCCGGCGTAGAAGGGAGGGTAAGCTCTACCACAGCATGAGCTGGGGACCTGTCGGGAACTGGACTCAACGGCCTTTGTAGGACCGGAATCGACAGTGCCGAGCTTGGCAGAGCCGCAATCTGTGGAGTCGCAGTCGACGGTGCTGGGGCAGATGACGGTGCTGGACGAACCATCTTGGAAGAGCGCCCTTCCGTGCAGCCGAAGTTGAGGCACTATGTTGCTTCCCAGGTCTCAGGGACAGGGAGCGGCGCTGAGCAGATGTCAGTGCCGGTAAAGGTCGGTGCCGGGACTCCTTCTCGGTACCGAAGCGGTCTGGTGCCGGAGGGGCGCTCCTTACCGAGGCAGTCTGTTGGGCGCTCGGTGCCAACGCTGCAGGACTAAGTGCCGACTCCATGAGGAGCTCCTTCAGTCGAAAGTCCTGCTCCTTCTTCGTCCTTGGTTTAAAGGACTTGCAGATGCAGCACTTATCAGGAAGGTGGGATTCCCCTAGGCACTTGAGGCAGAAGTTGTGGGGATCCCTTATTGGCATCAGCTTTTGGCACGCCGAGCACAGTTTGAATCCCAGTGCCTTGGGCATGGGCCCGCACCGGGGTGGAGGAAAGGGGTTAATCCCCGATCCCCCCCGAATTATATACACTAACTATAAAGATAAGAACTAACTATAACGACAAGACCTCGAACTATAGACACAGTAACAGTAAAGAACTACGAGTAGCTAGGGATGTGGAGATCAGCCAAGCCACGCTCCACAGTTCCAACGACCGTCACGGACGGTAAGAATGAACGGAAGGGTCGTTGGCTCGGCAGGGGTATATATCCGGCGCTATAGCGGCGCCACTCCAGGGGGCGACCCAGCCAACCCACCGAGTGTTGCTAGGGTAAAAATCTTCCGAGGAGCATGCACGCGGCGCGTGCACACCTAATTGGAATCGATATGAGCAAGCACTCGAAGAAGAATAAATGGTCAGTTTTCAGAACTGAGAGTGGTAAATAGTGGTGTCCCCCAGGGGTCCATACTGGAACCAGTGCTGTTCAACATATTCATAAATTATCTCGAAAAAGGGTTAAACAGTGAGATGGCAAAATTTGTAGATGTTGCAAAACTACCCAAGATATAGTAGTTAAGTCCCAGGCAGACTGCGAAGAGCTATAAAGGAATCTCACAAAACTGGATGACTGGGAAACAAAATGGCAGATGAACTTCAGTGTTGATAAATGCAAAGTAACTCACATTGGAAAACATAATCCCAATTATACATATAAAATGATGGGGGCTAAATTAACTGTTACCACTCAAGAAAGATCTTGGAATCATAGATAGTTCTCTGAAAACATCTACTCCATATGCAGCGGCAGTCAAAAAAGTGAACAGGATGTTGGGAATCATTAAGAAAGGGATAGATAATAAGACAGAAAATATCATATTGCCTCTATATAAATCCATGGTATGGCCACAGCTTGAATACTGTGTGCAGATGTGGTTGCCCCATCTCAAAAAAGATCTATTGGAATTGGAAAATGTACAGAAAAAGGCAACAAAAATGATTAGGGGAATATAACAGCTTCCATATGAGGAGAGAGAAGACAGTTACTCACCTTTGTAACTGTTGTTCTTCGAGATGTGTTGCTCATATCCATTCCAAGTAGGTGTGTGCACGCCGCGTGCACGTCCGTCGGAAGATTTTTACCCTAGCAACACTCGGTGGGTCGGCTGGGCGCCCCCTGGCATGGCGCCGCTATGGCACTGAATATATACCCCTGCCGACCCGTCCGTTCCTCAGTTCCTTCTTGCCGGCTACTCCGACAGTGGGGAAGGAGGGTGGGTTTTGGAATGGATATGAGCAACACATCTCGAAGAACAACAGTTACAAAGGTGAGTAACTGTCTTTTCTTCTTTGAGTGCTTGCTCATATCTATTCCAAGTAGGTGAATCCCAAGTCTTACCAAGGCAGTGAGGTCGGAATGAGATACTGCAGCATGTAGAACTGCAGAGCTGAAGGCTGCATCCTCTCTGGGTTGTTGCACCAGGACATAATGGGAAGTGAAGGTATGCACTGAAGACCACGTAGCGGCTCGACATATCTCCTGGATGGGAACTCGAGCTAGGAAGGCGGCCGAAGAGGCCTGAGCCCTGGTGGAATGGGCAATAATATGTCCCAGAGAGGCATGAGCTAGGTCATAGCAAGTACGGATGCACGCCGCTACCCATGACGAAATTCTCTGAGAAGAGACAAGTAGGCCTTTCATCCGATCTGCCACTGCCATAAAAAGTTGGGGCATTTTGCGGATGGGTCTCATCCGGTCAAAGTAGAAGGCGAGCGCCCTATGGATGTCGAGGGAATGCAACTGCTGTTCTCTACGAGATGTATGCAGTTTGGTAAAGAAGACCGGGAGGAATATGTCCTGGTTCAGATGGAAGGCTGAGACTACTTTAGGGAGGAACGCTGGATGCGGACGTAACTGCACCTTCTTTTTGTGGAACACCGTGTATGGCGGGTCCGCCATCAGAGCCCGAAGCTCAGAGACTTTCCCAGCCGATGTGATGGCTACAAGGAAGGCTGTTTTCCAAGACAAATACAGGAGTGAGCAGGTCGCCAGTGGCTCGAATGGAAGAGTCATAAGTCTCATCAGGACCAAGTTGAGGTCCCAGGAAGGGGCATGGTGTCGTACTAGGGGGTATAGACGCTCCAAACCTTTGAGGAACCTCGAGACCATAGGGTGGGAGAAGGCAGAGTAAGTACCTTCTCCGGGGTGGAAAGTAGAAATAGCCGCCAAGTGCACTCGCAATGATGAGATAGCGAGGCCTTGTTGTTTAAGGTACCAGAGGTAGTCCAATATAGTGGGAATGGGACCTCCATGGGTGATGTATTTTGTGCTTGACACCAGCAAGAAAAACGCTTCCACTTGGCCAAGTACGTAGATCGGGTGGAAGGTTTTCTGCTGCCCAGGAGTACTTCTTGCACTGGGGCAAAGCAACGTAACTCTGACTGGGTTAACCATGCAGGAACCACGCTGTGAGATGGAGGGATTGCAGGTCCGGGTGGTGAAGCCTGCCATGGTCCTGCGTTATAAGATCCTGATGCGGGGGCAGAGGGATCGGGTTGGCTATCGAGTGGTCCAGCAACATGGTGTACCAGTGCTGTCGGGGCCATGCAGGGGTGATCAGAATCAGGCGAGCCCTGTCCCTGTGGAGCTTTAAAAGAACCTTGTGCACCAGTGGGAAGGGTGGAAAGGCGTACAGCAGCTGGTCCTTCCATGAGATTAGGAAGGCGTCCGATATCGAGCACGGGGTGAGACCTTGGAAGGAGCAGAACTTCTGGCACTTCCTGTTGTCACGGGAAGCAAAGAGGTCTATATGAGGAAAGCCCCACTTCTGGAAGATGGAATATAGGACGTCCAGGCGAAGTGACCACTCGTGAGACCGAAAGGATCTGCTGAGATGGTCTGCCAGGGTGTTCCGAACTCCTGGGAGGAACGATGCTACAAGGTCTATCGAGTGGGCTATGCAAAATTCCCACAATTGGATCGCCTCCTGACAAAGGGGGGAGGATCGAGTCCCGCCCTGCTTGTTGATGTAGTGCATGGCCGTTGTGTTGTCAGTAAGCACCGAAACAAAATGACCTTGCAGGTGTTGTAGGAATGTCTGGCATGCCAGGAGGATTGCTCTCAGCTCCCAGACGTTTATGTGCAACGCTAGCTCTTGAGGTGACCAGAGGCCTTGTGTGCGACGATGGTCTAGATGAGGTCCCCCAGCCGAGAGATGACACATCCGTTGTTAGGGACACTGAGGGCTGCCTCGGATGGAACGGCAGTCCCGCACAAACCAGGGAGGGTGTCAGCCACCAGCTGAGGGAGTCTAAGATGCTCTGAGGAATGGTGACCACCATGTCTATGGTATCTCTGGCTGGACGGTACACTGAGGCGAGCCAGGTTTGAAGGGGACGCATGCGTAGTTTTGCGTGCTTGGTTACAAAGGTACATGCGGCCATGTGACCAAGGAGGCTCAGAGAGGTGCAAGCCGAGGTCGTCGGAAAGGTTTGGAGGCTTTTTATAATGGAGACTAGTGCCTGAAACCAGAGCGGTGGCAGGCAGGCTCTTGCGAGTTTGGAGTCCAGAATGGCCCCAATGAATTCTATTCTTTGAGTGGGTACGAGAGTGGACTTCTCTCGATTGATCATCAGGTCCAGTCTCTCGAATAGGTCCGTGATGATGGCTACGTGCCGGGTGACCTGGGCCTTGGAGGTCCCTTGAATAAGCCAGTCGTCTAGGAAAGGAAACACATGTATTCGCCGACGACAGAGGAAGGCGGCCACTACCGCCATGCACTTTGTAAAGACACGAGGGGCCATGAAGAGGCCAAACGGAAGGACCGCAAACTGGAAATGTTGGTGGTGCACCATAAACCGTAGGTACCGTCTGTGCAGGGGGTAAATAGTGATAGGAAATATGCGTCCTTCATGTCGAGAGCAGCGTACCAGTCTCCGGGATCCAAGGAAGAGATAATGGTCCCCAAGGATACCATGCAGAACTTCAACTTCTTCAGAAACATGTTGAGTCCTTGCAGGTCCAGGATAGGTCGAAGACCTCCTTTTGCTTTGGAGATTAGGAAATATCGGGAGTAAAATCCCCTGCCCCTTAATTCCTCCGGTACCTCCTCTATAGCTCCGATCGAGAGAAGCGTGCGAACCTCTTGCCAGAGGAATTGCTTGTGAGAGGGGTCCCTGAAGAGGGACGGGGAAGGGGGGGAGAGGGAGGGGGCGAAATAAATTGGAGGTGGTATCCAAATTCCACCATGCGTAGGACCCAGCGATCCGAGGTTAACTGGGACCACGCAGTGAGGAAGGAGGAAAGGCGGTTGGAAAACTGAAGGGGATCCTGGGAAAGGACTGGTGCTCTGCTCTCGGGCGCACCTTCAAAAGTTCGCTTTCGGGCCCGTCGCTGGTTTGGCGGGACCGGTATTGTGTCCGCCTTGGGACCCAGATTGTCGCCTGTGGTTCCAACGACTGCGCCTCCTGCCAAAGTCTTGACGCGGTCTGGGCAGGGGGTAAGGGCGCTGGGGTTGGCTACGGAAGGACCTGCTCTGGGTCTGCAGGGTTTGCATCCAGAGGGAATGCATGATCACCCGATTGTCTTTAAGACTCTGTAGCTTGGGGTCCGTTTTCTGGGAGAAAAGGCCCTGGCCTTCAAACGGCAGGTCCTGGATGGTGTGTTGCAGTTCAGGAGGTAGACCTGACACTTGCAGCCACGAGATCCTCCTCATAGTAATTCCCGAGGCCACGGTTCTGGCCGCCGAATCCGCAGCGTCAAGGGAGGCCTGCAGGGACGTTCGCGCCACCTTCTTTCCTTCCTCGAGAAGGGCTTGGAATTCCTGGCAGGATTCTGGTGGGACCAGCTCAGTGAACTTACCCACCGACTGCCAGGTGTTATAGTTATATCTGCTGAGCAGGGCCTGTTGGTTCGCCACTCTGAGTTGGAGGCCCCCTGCAGAGTAGACTTTACGTCCCAACAGGTCCATCCGACTCGCCTCCCATGATTTTGGGGCGGGGGCTTGCTGGCCATGGCGTTCTCGCTCATTGACGGATTGAACCACCAGGGAACATGGAGGAGGATGGGTACCTTTGGAAGGTACCATATACTTTCTTTCCACCCCTCTGGCCGTAGGAGGGATAGACATCGGGGATTGCCAGATTATGTCCGCTTTGGCTTGGATAGAGCATATAAACGGCAAAGCTACGCGGGTTGGGGCATCCGCCGACAGTATATCTATCACCGGGTCCTCAACCTCAGGGACCTCCTCCACCTGGAGATTGATATTTAAGGCGACTCGCCGCAAAAGATCCTGGTGAGCTCGGAGGTCGATAGGGGGCGGGCCCGAGGAGGATGTACCGGCCACTGCCTTGTCGGGTGAAGAGGAGGACGACAGACCCAGTACCAGTGGTTCCTGGAGGTTCTCTTGGTCCGGAGGTATGTCAGGGTCCGGGAGGGCCTGAGGATCTGGTACCTAAGGGAAGTGATCGGTACCTGCTGGAGGGGGGCGGCTAACAGTGGCCTCTGGTGCACGATGTTCCGACGCGGCAGAACGTGATGGTACCTTGGGCCTGGTGATATGCCCAAGGCATCCAAAAGGACCACTGATGAGGATCTTGGTCTGGACCTTGAGCCTCATGGAGAACCAGGCTGTGCGCCTCTGAATCAGGATAGGCAGCACTATCTGCGTGCGATGACTCAGACACGTGCCTCGATGGCCATGGCGGAGCGGAGGCTGCTTAAGGGTAAGCCCTGTCTCTAGGGTACCGTATGTGGTGCCGCATCGGGGAGCGGTACCGAGATCCATATTGGTACCGAGAGAGTGATCGGGACCTGTGACTGGCGCGGTGCCGGGAGGTCGACCGGGATCTGGACGCTCTGTGATGAGAGCGGCTGCGGTGCGAACGGTGCCGGGAGCTGGACCAGTGCCTGGAATATCGGTCCGGAGAGCAGGACCTCGAGTGGTGCCGCAAGTGCGACCGGTACCAGGGAGAGATCGGTACTGGGACTGCGAGCGGCGCCTGGATCTGGAGCGATGGCGAGATCGAGAGCGCTGATGGGACCTCAATCTTGAGTGCTGTCTGCCCGAGGTGCCTGGAAGGTGGTCTTACCATGGATGGATTGCCTGTCGATTGAATAACCCGCACCGGCGGTACCGGGGCTTGAGGCAGAGCGGGCTCCGTTAAGGCAATAAGTTCCCTCGCCGTAGCAAATGTCTCTGGCGTAGTGGGAATGAGATGCTCTACCGAGGCATGAGCCGGGGAGCTGTCATGCACTGGACTCGACGGCTCTTGCACTGCCGGAATCAACGGTGCAGAGATTGTCGGTGCCGCGGCAGTTGGTGGTGCCGGGTGGCTCGACTTAGATTGTTGCTCAGACTGCGGTGCAGATAGTGAGGCCGCAGGAGCTTTAAACTTCTTGGCACACGGGGAGAGGGAGCAGTGCCGGGCTGGTTTCTGTGCCGGTGACGGTTGATGCCGAGCTGTCTTCGCGGTGCCGGCGCTCTCCAGTGCCGATGAGGCACTTCTCCCCAGCGTGGACTGTCCGGCAGGCGGTGCCGAAGGTGGAGGAGTGAGGGCTGCCTCCATTAGGAGCTGCTTAAGGCGAAAGTCCCGCTCCTTTTTCGTCCGCGGCTTGAACGATTTGCAGATCCGGCACTTGTCTGCAAGGTGGGATTCCCCCAAGCACTTTAGGCAGGAGTCGTGGGGGTCTCCCGTGGGCATCGGCCGGCGGCAGGCAGAGCACAGTTTGAAACCCGGTGAGCCAGGCATTGGCCTGGGCACCGGGAGAGGGAAAGGGCTAATCCCTGACCCTCTGAACTATATACACTAAGTACGTTTACAAAAATCTATTAACTAGAACTACAGAAAATAAACTATATACACAGTGAAGTATTAGAACGAGCGAAAAGCTAGGGAGGTGGAGATCAGCTAAGCTGCGCTCCACTGTTCCAACGACTGACATGGGCGGTAAGAAGGAACTGAGGAGCAGATGGGTCGGCAGGGGTATATATTCGGTGCCATAGCGGTGCCACGCCAGGGGCGCCCAGCCAACCCACCGAGTGTTGCTAGGGTAAAAATCTTCTGATGGACGTGCACGCGGCGCACACACACCTACTTGGAATGGATATGAGCAAACACTCGAAGAAGAATAATAAGAGTGGGACTTTTCAGCTTGGAAAAGAGACGACTAAGGGGGGATATGACAGAGGTCTATAAAATCATAGCTGGTGTGGAAAAAGTAAATAAGGAAGTGTTCTTTACCCCTTCTCAGAACACGAGAACTAGAGGTCACCAAATGAAATTAATAGGCAGCAGGTTTAAAACAAACAAAAGGAAGTATTTCTTCACATAGCATACAGATAACCCGCGGAACACCTTTCCAGAGGATGTTATGAAGGCCAAGACCATAACAGTGTTCAGAAAAGAACCAGATAAATTCATGGAAGACAGGTCCATCAATGGCTATTAGCCAGGCTGGGCAAAGATGCAAAACCATGCTCTGAAGCATCCCCAGCCTCTGTTTGCCGGAAGCTGGAAATGGGTGAGAGGGTGACTTGATGATTCCCTGTTCTGTTCATTCCCTCTGGGGCACCTGGGATTGGCCACTGTGGGAAGACAGGACACTGGGCTGGATGGACCATTGGTCTGACCCCGTATGACCATTCTTATCATGTCTGGGGCAGCATTCTGAATGATTATGAGGGGTGGGGTGAAGTGGCTATCAGGAAAACTACAGGGAAGTTGGCTACAGTTGTGAAGTCGGAGATAAAAAGGGCCTGGGTGAGAGTTTTAGTGGTGTAAATGTACAGAAAGTCAGATCTCACAGATGTTCCCCTAGGCAGGGGTTTCAAATGTATGGCCCGTGGGTCAAATTCAGCCTGCATGGTCTATTTTTGTGGCCTGCATCGCACTACCAGATTGTACAGAATCTCAGCTTTCATTTAAAAAAGTTTCTGGCCCTAGTGGCTGCAGAGATAACCTTCCAAATGTGAACTGGCACGGTATCTGCCTGAGTCTGCAGACAGCCTGAAAAAGACAATTACTCACCTTTGTAACTGTTGTTCTTTGAGATGTGTTGCTCATATCCATTCCATTTAGGTGTGCACACGCTGCGTGCACGTTCGTTGGAAGATTTTTACCCTAGCAACACTCGGTGGGTTGGCTGGGTCGCCCCCTGGAGTGGCGCCGCTATGGCGCCGGATATATACCCCTGCCGACCCTATGGCCCTTCAGTTCCTTCTTGCCGGCTACTCCGACAGAGGGGAAGGAGGGCGGGTTTGGAATGGATATGAGCAACACATCTCGAAGAACAACAGTTACAAAGGTGAGTAACTGTCTTTTCTTCTTCGAGTGCTTGCTCATATCCATTCCAATTAGGTGATTCCCAAGCCTTATCTAGGCGGTGGGGTCGGAGTGAGATGTTGCAGAATGCAAAACTGCTGAGCCAAAAGCTGCATCAACTCTGGACTGTTGAACCAATGCGTAATGTGAGGCAAAGGTGTGAATCGATGATCAGGTAGCTGCCCGACATATTTCCTGGATGGGAACATAGGCCAGGAAGGCAGCAGATGAAGCTTGAGCCCGAGTAGAATGGGCAGCAGGGTGGCTAGCCGGAACGTGAGCCAAATCAAAGCAGGCACGGATGCAAGATGTCACCCAAGATGAAATTCACTGGGAGGAAACCGGCAGGCCCTTCATCCGGTCTGCCACCACTACAAAGAGCTGAGGCAACTTTTGAAAGAGTTTTGTTTTTTCGATATAAAAGGCGAGAGCCCTGCGGACGTCTAGGGAGTGCAGCTGTTGTTCCCGACGCAGTGAGTGGGGCTTCGGGAAGAAGACCGGAAGGAAGATGTCTTGATTGACATGAAAGGCAGACACTACCTTAGGGAGGAAGGCGGGGTGTGGTCGCAGCTGTACCTTGTCCTTATGAAACACCGTATACGGGGGGTCTGCTGTCAAAGACCGAAGCTCGGATACTCGCCTTGCCAAAGTAATAGCGATGAGGAAGGCCATCTTCCAGGAGAGATACAGCAGCGAGTAGGTGGCTAGCGGTTCAAAAGGAGGCTAGAACCAGACTGAGGTCCCAGGTAGGGGTAGGGCGTCTAACCTGCAGGTACAAACGTTCCAAGCCCTTGAGGAACCTCGAAACCATGGGGTGAGAGAAGCCTGATCGCCCGTCCTCCCCTGGGTGGGAGGCAAAGATGGCTGCCAGATGCATTTTTATGGAAGAGACCACTAGGCCGTGTTCTTTCAGGGACCAGAGGTAGTGCAGGACATAGGAACTAGTACCTGCATGGGGACAGTGTTACGTTGAGCGCACCAGCAGGAGAAACGCTTCCACTTGACCAGATATGTCAACTTAGTGGAAGGCTTCCTACTGCTCAAGAGTACCTGTTGGACCGAGACAGAGCAATGTAACTCGGACCGGCTTAACCACGCAGCAACCAAGCTGTGAGGTGAAGAGACTGTAGGTCTGGATGGTGAAGTCTGCCGAAGTCCTGAGTTATGAGATCCGGCCAGAGTGGTAGGGGAATTGGGTCTGCCACTGAGAGGTCGAACAACATGGTGTACCAGTGCTGCCTCGGCCATGCTGGAGCGATCATGATCAGGTGGGCGCTGTCCCTGCGGAGCTTGAGAAGGACCCTGTGGACCAGCGGGAACAGCGGAAAGGCGTAGACAGTTGGTCCACGGCATCAGGAATGCGTCTGAGAGGGAGCCCGGGGAGTGCCCCTGGAAGGAGCAGAACACATGGCATTTCCTGTTCTTGCGAGAGGCGAAGAGGTCTATGTGGGGAAAACCCCACTTCAGGAAAACAGAATGGATGACGTCCGGACGAATCGACCACTTGTGAGACAGGAAGGATCTGCTGAGGTGATCTGCCAGAGTGTTCTGAACTCCTGGGAGAAAGGACACTACCAGATCGAGCGAGTGGGCTATGCAAAAGTCCCAGAGCTGAATAGCTTCCTGACAAAGGAGGGAGAAGCGTGCGCCGCCCTGCTTGTTTGTGTAAAACATGGCCGTTGTGTTGTCCGTGAACACTGATACACAACGGTCTTGGAGATGCTCTTGAAACACCTGGCACGCTAGACGAACTGCCCTCGGCTCCCGCACATTGATGTGTAAGGTTAGTTCTTGAGCTGACCAGAGGCCTTGAGTGCATAGGCCCTCGAGGTGGGCACCCCAACCCAGAGATGACGCATCTGTGGTTAGGGCCATCGAAGGTTGCGGTGGGTGGAATGGCATCCCTGAACAAACTAGGGTGGTAGTCAGCCACCAGGTTAGAAAGCCTAAAACATTCGGGGGAACAGTGAGTATCGAGTCCAGGCTGTCCCGGCCCGGCCAATATACTGAGGCAAGCCAGGTCTGAAATGGACGGAGGCGTAGCCTGGCGTGTTTGGTCACGAAGATGCAGGCAGCCATGTGACCAAGTAGGCTGGGACAAGCGCGAGCCGATGTTGTCGGGAAGGTTTGGAGGCCTTGAATAATTGTAGCCATCGCCTGAAAACGAGGCTGCGGCAGGCAGGCTCTGGCCAGAGTGGAGTCCAGAATCGCCCCGATGAAATCTATTCTCTGCGTGGGTATCAGAGTAGACTTCTCTATGTTGATCATCAGGCCTAGGCTCCTAAAGAGGTCTTTGATGACGTACAGGTGATGTCTCACTTGTGACTCGGAGGTCCCTTGAATGAGTCAATCGTTGAGATACCAGTAAACATGCACCCGACGATGCCGGAGGGAGGCGGCAACTATGGCCATGCATTTTGTGAATACTCGCGGAGCCGTAGAAAGGCCAAATGGAAGGACCGTGAACTGAAAATGTTGATGATTGACCACAAAACGGAGGTACCGTCTGTGTGGTGGGTAAATCGCGATGTGGAAATACGCATCCTTCATATCGAGGGAGGCATACCAGTCTCCGGGATCCAAAGACGGGATAATGGTCCCTAAGGATACCATGCGGAACTTCAACTTTATCATGAATTTGTTGAGCCCTCACAGATCTACGATCGGTTGTAGACCTCCCTTTGCCTTGGGGATTAGGAAGTATCGGAAATAAAACCCCTTGCCCCTCAGGTCTTTTGGTACCTCCTCTATGGCTCCAATGGTTAGGAGCGACTGGACCTCATGTACGAGGAATTGCTCGTGAGAGGGGTTCCTGAAGAGGGATGAGGAGGGAGGGTGGGAAGGTGGGGTTGAAATAAACTGAAGGTGGTATCCCAACTCCACCGTGCGCAGGACCCAACGATCCGAAGTTAGGTAGGACCATGCAGGGAGGAAATGGGAGAGGCGGTTGTAAAAGGGAGGAGAAGGATCCGGGAAAACAACTGGTGGGCCGTCCTCCGGTGTCCCATCAAAAGTTCTGTTTGGGCCGTGCCGGTGGTTGGGGTGGGGGGGCTGATTTTGCCCTGCTTGGGGGCCAGACTGCCTCCGTCGATTCCCTCGGCCATGTCTTCTGCTGAAGTCCTCTCGTGGCCTAGGTGAGGGGTAAGTACGGTGAGGCTGGGGCCGGAAGGTCCTGCGTTGGGTCACTGGTGTGTGCATCCCCAGCGAGTGCATTATTACATGACTGTCCTTCAGACTTTGTAATCTGGGATCAGTCTTGTCTGAGAAGAGCCCCTGGCCTTCAAAGGGCAAGTCCTGAATAGTTTGTTGTAATTCAGGAGGAAGGCCTGATACCTGGAGCCAGGAGATACGCCTCATCATCACTCCTGATGCCAGAGTCCTGGCCGCAGAGTCTGCTGTGTCCAGAGAAGCTTGGAGGGAGGTTCTCGCTGCCTTCTTACCCTCCTCAAGTAGGGCCTAAATTCCTGGTGGGACTCCTGGGGAAGAAACTCCGTAAATTTCCCCAAGGATGTCCACGTTGTATAGTTATACCTACTTAGGAGGGCTTGCTGGTTCGCCACCTTAAGTTGAAGGCCCCCAGCCGAATATATTTTGCGGCCTAGGAGGTCCATGTGCCTAGCCTCCTTGGGAGCAGGAGCTTGCTGGCCATGAAGCTCCCTCTCATTTACCGACTGAACTACTAGGGAGCAAGGAGGTGGGTGTATGCAGAGATACTCGTACCCCTTGGAGGGTACCATGTATTTTCTGTCTACTCCCCTGGCTGTGGGGGGGATTGAGGTTGGGGATTGCCAAATGGTGTCCGCGTTTGCTTGAATACTGCGGATAAACGGCAGGGCCACTCTAGTAGGTGCATCTGCAGACAGCATGTCCACTACAGGGTCCTCTATTTCAGGGACCTCCTCCACCTGCAGATTCATATTCTGCGCCACCCATCTCAAGAGGTCTTGATGTGCCCTTAGGTCAGCTGGAGGAGGGCCGGAGGAGGATATTTCTGCCACAGCCTCGTCTGGCGAGGAGGAAGAGGAGAGGCCAGGGACAAGCGGGTCCTGTGGGGGCTCCTGTTCTTGAGGAGCGGCGTCAGACTCCGGTGGAACCTAGGTGTCTGCAGGTGGTACCGAAGCCTCATCTGTACCCATGAGGGGCAGGGGGGTTTACGGTTGCCTCTGGTGCCCGGTGTTGGGGGCAGACTGTGGTGCAACTGAGGGAACACCTTGGGCTTGGTGGTATGCCCGCGATGTCCAGAAAGACCACTAATGGCGTCCTTGCTCGTGGCTCTGGCTCTCAGGAAACATATGGCTGGGGACATCCGAGTCACGATCCTGTGGATAGGAAATGCTACCAGGCTGTGATGACACTGAGGTGTGTCTCGACGGCCAAGGCGGTGCTGATAGACCCTGAGAGGGAGCCACGTCTCGGGTTGGTCTTTCCCGGGACGGCACCGGGGAGCGGTACTGGGAGCTGTAACGGTACCGAGAGGGAGACCGGGACCTACGACCGAAGCGGTGCCTGGAGGTCGACTGGGATCTCAAGTCCCTTCACCTGGAGCAGCTGCGAGATGCGTGGTGCCATGAACAGTGCCGGGAGTCGGATTGGTACTGTGAATATCTGGCAGGTGAATGGGAGGCCGAGCGGTGCCGCAAGTGCGACCGGTACCGCGATGGAGAGTGGTGCTGGGACTGCGAGCAGCGTCGGGACCGGGATCGTCGGCAGGACCGAGATTGTCGGCAGGACCGAGATCTTGAACAATGCCTCTTGGCGGCTCCCACAGAGGGCGGCCTCAGCAAGGCAGGCTTGCCAATAGATTGGATGCCCCGCACCGGCGGTGCTGGGGATTGAGGCAGCGCGGTCTCCATCATCGCGATCAACTCCGGTGCCGTGGAGAAGGTCTCCGGCGTGTATGGGAGAGCGAGCTCGACCACGGCATGAGCTGGGGAGCTTTCGGGCACCGGACTCAATGGCCCGTGCGGGGCCGGAATCAACAGTGCTGCACTCGGCGGTGCCGCGGCAGATGACGGTGCCAAGTGATCCGTCATCAACGGGCGCTCCTTCTGTGGTGCGAGTGGTGCCAAAGCAACCGGAGCACTGTGTTGCTTCCTGGGCTGTGGGGACAGGGAGCGGTGCTGAGCAGACATCGGTGCTGGTGAGGGTCGGTGCTGTGGCTCCTTCGCGGTACCGGAGCGGTCCAGAGCCGAAGGAGAGCTCCTCACAGATGCAGGTTGAGCGCTCGGTACCGAAGTTGCAGGGCTAAGTGCCGCCTCCATGAGAAGCTGTTTCAGTCAAAAGTCCCGCTCCTTCTTTGTCCTCGGTTTAAATGACTTACAGATGTGGCACTTTTCAGGAAGTTGGGATTCCCCTAGGCACTTGAGGCAGCGGTCGTGGGGATCCCCTATTGGCATCGTTTTTTGGCACGCTGAGCACAGTTTGAATCCCGATGACCTGGGCATGAGCCCGGCACTGGGGTGGAGGAAAGGGGCTAATCCCGATCCCCCCTTAACTAAATACACTAATTATACATATACACAACAACTAACACTAACTACAACTGTAAAACTCAAACTATAAATACAACTAAAAGTAAAGAACAACGAGTAAGCTAGGGAAGTGGAGATCAGCAAAGCTGCGCTCCACAGTTCCAGTGACCGTCACGGGTGGTAAGAAGGAACCGAAAGGCCGTTGGGTCGGCAGGGGTATATATCCGGCGCCATAACGACGCCACTCCAGGGGGCGACCCAGCCGACCCACCGAGTATTGCTAGGGTAAAAATCTTCCGACAAACATGCACGCAGCGCGTGCACACCTAATTGGAATCAATATGAGCAAGCACTTGAAGAAGAACAGGCGGAACTCCCCTATCTGCCATTATTCTCATGAGGGCATCAGCTCCAAAGGAAGTCACGTGAGTGTCAACATTAATTGCTCCACGATTGATCACTTTAGCAGATGTAACGGGGATGGGAGTGCAGCTCTCAGGGAATGGGAACTGTGAAATGCTGCAGAGAAGGAAATGTAGAGGTAAGAAGAGAGGAGACCTGCAAAGACAGAGACCAGAGGAAGGGTGGTCTAGTGGTTAGAGCACTGTCCTGGCCCTTAGGAGAACCATATACAATCCCTTGCTCCATCACAGACTTCCCATGTGACCTTGGCAAGTCACTCTGTGTGTCAGTTCTCCAGTTGCCCTGACTCCTGGGGAGGGCTGGGAGGATAAAGGCCTTACGGACTGTGAGGTTCTCAGATACCCCAATGACGGGGCCGTATCAGTACTCACTAGATAGCAGTGGAAAAGACAAGAATAGAGACAAAGGGCAGAGGTAGAAGTGGCCCAAATGGGAGCATAGTCCTTCACTGAATGATACTGAGCTTGATACAGACACTGAAGAAAAAATCAAGGTGAGTTCCAGCACACAGCTGTATCTTTTCCTTGATCTCTGTGACACTGACACCAATGGGGGATCCACTGAGGATTTAGGGGAGTATAAAGTCCTGAATGTATATGGTTGTTCTGTCTCTCCCCTGCCCTGCCCAAGGAGAACAGGGAGAGATTTGACAGAGATGGTGTCAGGCTACAGAGCAACTTGCCAGCAGATCAGGAACAGCAAATAGTGACAAAGTGTCATGGAAGCAAATTCGGAGCCCAGCCAGCCCCAGTAATCATCGCACCATGCACAATGCCAACCTGAGGATCTGGGGAATGGTCACAGAGTCACACATTTTAATACCAGAAGGGACTGTTATGACTATCTAGTCTGCACTCCTGTATAACCATGTGATTCCTGCCTCAAGCAACTGATGGAGAATCTATCACACTCCTAGTAAATTGTGCTAGTGGTTAATTACCCTCAATGGTAAACATCTGCACCTTATTCACAGTCTGAATTTGCCTAGTTTAAATTTCCAGCCATTGGATTTCACTCTGCCTTTATCAGCTAAATTAGAGAGTCCTCTGCTATCGGAAATCTTCATGTGTAGATATTTATGAACTGTGATCATGTCACCTCTTCAGCTTCCCTGTGATACGCCAAATAGACCTCAAATAACTTCTGCAGCTCTTTTCTGAACCCCTTCCGTGTTTTCAACAACCTTTTTAAAACGTGGACACCAGAACTGGGCACTATTCCAGTAACGACCTTGCCAATACTGTCTATAATGGTAATAACACCTGTCCCCTCTTCTGCTCCGTAGGAAGCAAGCAGTTCCCAGGCAAGATACAGACACTTGCAATAACTGCCAAAGATCATGCAAATCTCGGATTGGACTATTCAGTCACGTGAGACATTGCAAACCATCTACCTCATAGGCTGCAATTCCCACTGTCTCTCGCAGACGAAAGGATGCCAACATGCACGAGTTCAGTACTTCTGCTCCATAGGCGTCTGTTTATCCATCTAGTGCTCATGCTAGCCCTCTCAGCCCCAGCATAGCACGGGAAGCACTTGCGCAGCTGGTTAGCCATCAGAACCCTTAAAACCTTTTCAGAGTCAAGGGGGTCCAAGATACAGTCCCACATCCTGTAAATAAGACCTAAGTTCTCAATGTTTATATACAGGGCTTTACATTTGGCTCTTAAAATTCATGTTGTTCCAGGGAGCCCAGTTTACCAAGTGATCCAGCTCATGTGCTATAACTGACCTGTCTCATCACCATTTACCACTCCACCAATCTGTGTGTCATCTGTACATTTTACCAGCACTGAGCCATGAACAGCCTTGTGCGAGCCCCATAGGAACTTCCCCATCCAGTGACGGCAGAGGAAGTGTCTGTGCAGAGCAGCTGTAGGTCTTCAGCCACCTGCTGGAGAATGGGAGCCCAGCTGCTTGTTTCTTCCACGCCTAAGGACTGCTGGTGGTTTCATTCAAAAGGTTCTTCCCAAGTGAAAAGGCCGGACATGTGTTTCTCTAATGCCAACGAAGATGTTCTAATTCCTTTAAGTTGGGAACCAGAGGACACGGGTTCATGGGACTGGCTGGCTCTGACAGATACAGTACCTGGGGCTGTACACTTTGACAGTACCTGTATAGCTTGTTATGTCAATAAAGAATTATTGTATCAAGTCGTGTGTGCACGGTCTCCTGACTGCCCCAAACTGGTGCCCGGGAAGTGAGACTCTATTGATGGAGGGGGAGTTAACCATGCATGCACACATGCTAATGTTTTATCAGTGCATGTGTGCCAATGTGAGCAAGTACACAGTTCCCTGTACCTTTGTGTCAGCGTGTGCCCATGTGGCTACCCATGCCTGTTCCCAGTACCTATGGGACAGTATCAGGCGGTTATCTGTACCCACGTGTCAGCTTGTCCCTGTGTGTTGACTGATGTCAGAGCACCTGCGAAACTCAAATTCAGGAGACTCTGATATTATAGCCAATGCAATGCTGAAACACAGCCCCGAGTTCGACATTCCATGAAGCCCTTCCATTCTCAGGTTGTGTCTGTATTACAAGTTACGCTGGTTTAACTAAGGGTGTGTTTTAAAACTGATTTAATTAAACTTGTACAAACCCCTTTGTGGACACAATTAAATTGATTTCAACCTCTTCTATATCAAGTTGAGTCTTAGGTCAATCCTTACCAAATAAAGGTAACTTGATATAAACCAAATGTTTTAACCTGAAAGAGGAGCATTCACACCTGTACTTGAATGTAAAACCCAGCGCACCTTGTTAAGATAGACACAGCTTTATTGCCCCAAAGCCCCTGCTCAGACACTGCCTTGAGATGTGGTCCGCTTGACTCTTTGCTAGACTCAAAAGCCAAGATGCCCAAAAAACTCAAGAGACACCATTGTCAGCAGCATCGACCTCATCTGCAGCACCCTCAATACAATAGCATCCCGCCATGGCAAAGCAAGCTCTGAACTGGGGAAACGCTACATAGAAAGTGTTACACGGAATGGGCCCTGCACAAAGGCCCACAAGGCTGGGGCACCTGGAGAGTGGTTAACAGGACAGTAAACACTCTGTCTGGACGTGGACAGGCAGAGAGGCTAGCTCCTGTGGACCATTCAACCTATCTGAGATGCTCCTTTCTGCTGCAGAGCAGCCGGCCAAAAGAGAGTAAACCCCTGGGGCCCATTGGAATGAGCCTCTGTTTCCTGTTGAGAACAATGGCCTCCCTCAGGGCTGAGGGGCTGCCCAGGGTGCAGGCAGGGCACCAGAGCAGTGTGCTGGGCGCTGGAAGGAGAACAAGACTCAGAGAAGGAAGCCAGCTACTGGTGTGAACACAGCATTGCCTTGGGCAGCCTGGTGGGAGCTGTTGCCATCACTTTTCCAGGTGAACAGGACTTGGGCAGAGACTGAATCAAACTGGAGCAGGAACTCCCCTGAGTGTCTCTGTCTCCAACACCCCTTCCTAGGATACAATTCTGCCCCACCAAAGCCAGCAGAACTGACCACCCCCACCAGGGTTACACCCACACCAGGTCAGATTGGAGCCCTCCATGAGGAACGAGTGTCATAAACAGATAGCTAAGGGTTAATGTCTCTTTCACCTATAAAAGGGTTAACAAACAGTGACCTGAAACACCTGACCAGAGGATCAATCAGGAAACAAGACTTTTTCAAATCTGGGAGGAGGGAAGTTTTGGGTGTGAGTCCTTTGTTCTTGGTCTGTTCCCTTTCTCGGCTCTGAAAGTGATCTCTCTATCTCCAAGCTTTCTAATCTTCTGTTTCCAAGTTGTAAGTACAAGGATAATAAGACAATAGGTTTATATTGGTTTTTTTGTATTTACATGTGCATAGTTGCTGGAATGTTTGAAATTGTATTCTTTTTGGATAAGGCTGTTTATTCATTTTTTCTTTTAAGCAATTGAACCCTGTATATTGTCACCTTGATAGAGACCATTTTTATGTCTTTTTCTTTCTTTTTATATAAAGCTTTCTTTTTAAGACCTGTTTGAGTTTTTTCACTGGTTAAGGCTAAGAAACGAAGGGAGGGGGAAAGTCTCTTTGTGTTAGATTTACTAAGCCTGACTTTGCATACCCTCTGGGTGAGGGGAGAGAGAGATTTGATCTCTCGGTACATGTGTTTCAAGGACTTGAAGCAGGGAATCTCCTAGAGTACCCAGGGCGGGGAAATCTGGGAGGAGGTAAAGAGGAGGAAGGGAAGTGGGTTATTTCCCTTTGTGGTGAGACTCAGGGCATCTGAGTCTTGGGGTTCCCCAGGGAACGTTTTGGGGAAACCAGAGTGAGCCAGACACTGGAATTCTGGCTGGTGGCAGCGATATCAGATCCAAGCTGGTAATTAAGTTTGGAGGTTTCATGCTAGCTTCTCATGTTCTGAACTCTAAGGTTCAGACCTGAGTAGGAAAGTTATGACATGAATGGCAGCGGTGTGGAAAGATAAGATCCAGAAACCAGTAGGAATATTATTTTCTTTTTCTCTGCTAGGGCTTTTATGCAGAGAGAAAGGGTGGTTTTAAAAAGAACCAGCAAGAATTTTTTTTTTCTCTTCTCTGGTTGCAGTTTGGCTTGCATATTAAGCAAGGAACTATTCAGGTTGACAAAGGGTCTTTTGTTAAACTAAAGCACTCCGATTGAGAGTCAAGTACCCAGCACAACACACATGCAAATAAAGTGGTTTTTCTGGTTTACTTTACATTTAAAAGATTAGCTAGAAGAAGAAGAAAAAAAAGGCACTGTTGCTAGGCAAAACCCAGGAGACAACAGAGAACCAGCAGTTCAAACAACAAACACCAGAGGGCACCCCAACACAAGAAAACAGGAACCATGACTTCCAAGGCAAAAATGGCGGCAGAGGGACAAATCAAAGAAGCAGACCTCAGGCGACAAATGGAAAAAAGAGAAAAAGAGGTGGAGCTGAAAGAAAGGGAAGAAAACATCAAACTTGCAGCCCATAAAAGAGAACAAGAAGGCAAAGAGGCAGGCCACCAACGAGAGATGGAAAAACAACAAAAAGAACTGGAAAAACAACAAAAACAGAGTGAAGAGAGGGAAAAAGAGAGAAAGCATGAAATGGACTTGGCGCGGGCCTGCGCCAATGATTGTTCCACATCACAGGAAATTTCCCACCTACAAGGCAGGTGATGGTGAGGCCTTCTTAGAAAATTTTGAAAGGGCCTGTCTTGGGTACAGCATCCCTGAAGACCAGTACATGGTAGAGCTGAGGTCACAGCTCAGTGGACCCTTAGCAGAGGTGGCGGCTGAAATGCCAAAGGACAGAATAAACGATTATAAATTATTTCAAACCAAGGCCAGATTCAGAATGGGGATAACTCCGGATCATGCCCATCGGCGTTTTAGAACCCAAAAGTGGAGACCAGATGTGTCATTCCCAGACACGCCTACTATGTTGGGAAAAATTATGAGGCCTGGATATCAGGAAACAATGTTAAATCCTTGGACAAACTGCACCTCCTCATACAAATGGAGCAGTTCTTGGATGGTGTTCCTGAGGACATAACACGGTACATACAAGATGGAAAACCCAAAAATCTCACCGAGGCGGGGGAGATTGGAGCCAAATGGATGGAAGTGGCAGAAAGCAAGAAAGCTACAGTCAAAGGGAATGAATACCCCAGGGGGCACACCGACAATAAACCCTACAACCGAGGGCAGCAAAAGACCCCACCTACAACCCAAGGAAAGCCACAGACACCCTATTCTTCCACCTCACCAGTCTCCAGTAACTCACCTCGACCCAGTGACCAGTCAGCTGGAAGATGCTTTAAGTGTCATGAACTGGGACATATAAAGGCCAACTGCCCAAAGAACCCCAACCGGGTGCAAGTCATTACACCACCATCACCCAAAAGATCCCCAGGCCCAGATGCCTCTCAAATACCCTTGGAGTGAAGGGAAACTTTGAGAGTGGGCGGAAAGAAGATTACTGCTTGGAGAGACACGGGGGCACAAGTGTCGGCCATCCACCAATCCTTCGTCAACCCCAAATTCATCAACCCAAAGGCCCAAGTGACAATTTACCCCTTCATGTCGCAAGCTGTAGACTTTCCTACAGCTGAACTGCCTGTCCAGTACAAAGGCTGGTCAGGAAGGTGGACTTTTGCAGTCTATGACAATTATTCCATCCCCATGCTACTGGGGGAAGACTTGGCCAACCAGGTGAAGCGGGCCAAGAGAGTGGGAATGGTTACACGCAGCCAAACCAGGCAAGCTTCCTGACCCATTCCTGTTCCTGAGCCGTCCACTGAGGCCCCGTCTGTGTTACCAAAGACCCAGAGAGAGGTAGTGGACCGGATCCCATGCCAACAACGGAAACAACCACAGTGCTTCCAGTCCCAGACCAGGAACTGGAAAAGCAGCCAGCACCAGAACCGGTGCCAGCACTGACGACAGAGCTTGCAAATCCATCTTCAACCCCAACGCCAGAGGGCGCCAGCGAGCCTGAACTGGCAGAAGCAGCAGACAACCATACCCAAGAGGCTCAGCCAGAGCCTGAAATAACCCCTGGTGCACCAGCAGAGAGCGGTTCACCAGCAACGGAAACAACCCCATTACCTACATTGCTTCCAGAGGGACCAAGCCCAAGTCCACAGTCTAAGGGAGAACTGGTGTCTCCAGCTTCAAGGAAATAGTTCCAGACTGAGCAGGAAGCAGATGACAGCCTTCAGAAGGCTTGGGCGGCGGCACGGAGCACCCCACCGCCTCTCAGCTCTGCTCACCGATCCCGGTTTGTGATAGACCAAAGACTTTTATACAAGGAAATTCTTTCTGGTGGACACCGGGAAGAATGGCAACCGCAAAAACAGTTGGTGATTCCAACAAAGTACCAGGGAAAGCTCTTAAGCTTAGCCCATGATCATCCCAGTGGCCATGCTGGGGTGAACAGAACCAAAGACAGACTGGGGAAGTCCTTCCGCTGGGAGGGGATGGGCAAGGATGTTGCCAAGTATGTCCGGTCTTGTGAGGTATGCCAAAGGGTGGGAAAGCCCCAAGACCAGGTCAAGGCCCCTCTCCAGCCACTCCCCATAATTGAGGTCCCATTTCAGCAAGTAGCTGTGGATATTCTGGGTCCTTTCCCAAAAAAGACACCCAGAGGAAAGCAGTACGTACTGACTTTCATGGACTTTGCTACCCGATGGCCGGAAGCAGTAGCTCTAGGCAACACCAGGGCTAAAGCTGTGTGTCAGGCACTAACTGACATTTTTGCCAGGGTAGGTTGGCCCTCCGACATCCTTACAGATTCAGGATCTAATTTCCTGGCAGGGACCATGAAAAAACTGTGGGAAACTCATGGGGTGAACCACTTGGTTGCCACCCCATACCACTATCAAACCAATGGCCTGGTCAAAAGGTTTAATGGAACTTTGGGGGCCATGATACGTAAATTCGTCAACGAACACTCCAATGACTGGGACCTAGTGTTGCAACAGTTACTTTTTGCCTACAGGGCTGTACCACATCCCAGTTTAGGGTTTTCACCGTTTGAACTTGTGTATGGTCACGAGGTTAAGGGGCCATTACAGTTGGTGACGCAGCAATAGGAGGGGTTTACGCCTTCTCCAGGAAAAGACGGTTACTCACCTTTGTAACTGTTGTTCTTCCAGATGTGTTGCTCACATCCATTCCAGGTAGGTGTGCGCGCCGCGCGTGCACGTTCGTCGGAAACTTTTTTACCCTAGCAACTCCAGTGGGCCGGCAGGTCGCCCCCTAGAGTGGCGCCGCCATGGCGCTCTATATATACCCCTGCCGGCCCGCCCGCTCCTCAGTTCCTTCTTGCCGGCTACTCCGACAGTGGGGAAGGAGGGCGGGTGTGGAATGGATGTGAGCAACACATCTCGAAGAACAACAGTTACAAAGGTGAGTAACCGTCTTTTCTTCTTCGAGTGATTGCTCACATCCATTCCAGGTAGGTGACTCCCAAGCCATACCTAGGCGGTCGGGTCGGAGTGAGAAGTCGCGGCACGGAGCACTGCAGTTCCGAAGGCCGCATCCTCCCTCGACTGCTGGACCAGGGCGTAGTGGGAAGCAAAGGTGTGGACCGATGACCAGGTCGCTGCCCGACAGATTTCCTGGATGGGCACACGGGCGAGGAAAGCTAGCGACGACGCCTGCGCCCTGGTGGAATGCGCAGTCACACGGCCCGTAGGGACATGGGCCAAGTCATAACAGGTCCTGATACAGGACGTAACCCAAGAGGATACCCTCTGGGAGGAGATAGGAAGACCTTTCATACGATCTGCTACCGCCACGAAAAGTTGGGGGGATTTTCGGAAGGGCTTAGTCCTCTCTATGTAGAACGCGAGAGCCCTACGGACATCCAGCGAGTGGAGCTGCTTCTCCCTGCCTGAGGAGTGAGGTTTTGGGAAAAAAACCGGAAGGAAAATCTCTTGGTTGACGTGAAAGGCTGAGACCACCTTGGGCAGAAAAGCAGGGTGTGGTCTCAGCTGCACCTTATCCTTGTGGAAGACCGTATATGGGGGGTCTACCACAAGAGCCCGGAGTTCCGACACCCGTCTAGCTGAGGTGATAGCCACTAGAAAGGCAGTTTTCCAAGAGAGGTAGAGCAGGGAGCAAGTAGCTAACGGCTCAAAGGGGGGCCCCATGAGCCGGGACAACACCAGGTTAAGATCCCAGGTCGGAGCAGGGGGACGGACGTTAGGGAATAAACGTTCCAGCCCTTTAAGGAATCTCGACACCGTCGGGTGAGAAAAAACGGAGCGACCGTCCGCACCCGGGTGAAAGGTGGAGATAGCTGCTAGGTGGACTCGCAACGACGATAAGGCCAGACCTTGCCCTTTGAGGGACAAAACGTAGTCTAAGATTTCGGATACCGAAACTTCCATAGGGCGGAGATTTCTCTCTACGCACCAACAGGAGAAGCGCTTCCATTTCGCCGAATATGTGGCTCTTGTGGACGGTTTCCTGCTGCTCAAGAGCACCTCTCTCACAGGCGTAGAGCAGCGCAGCTCGGAACCAGTCAGCCACGCAGGAGCCACGCCGCTAGGTGCAGCGACTGCAGGTCTGGGTGACAGAGGGTCCCGTGGTCCTGGGTAATCAGGTCCGGATGAAGGGGCAGGGGAACTGGGTCGGCTATGGCCAAGTCCAGCAGCATGGTGTACCAGTGCTGCCTGGGCCACGCCGGGGCCACCATGATCACGAGAGCCCTGTCCCTGCGCACCTTCAGGAGGACCTTGTGGACCAGAGGGAACGGGGGAAACGCATAGTACAGGTGGGTCGACCACTGGATGAGGAAGGCATCCGCTATCGACCCCGGCTCCCTGCCCTGAAAGGAGCAGAACGCTTGGCACTTCCTGTTCCCTTTGGACGCGAAGAGGTCCACCCGGGGATAACCCCACCTCCGGAAAATGGAGAGAGCGACGTCCGGGCGAAGGGACCACTCGTGTGACAGGAAGGATCTGCTCAATCGATCTGCCAGAGTGTTCCGTACTCCAGGGAGGAAGGAAGCCCTGAGGTGAATGGAGTGGGCTACGCAAAAGTCCCAGAGTCGTATCGCCTCGTGGCACAGGGAGGAGGACCTGGTGCCTCCCTGCTTGTTGATATAGTACATGGTCGTCGTGTTGTCCGTGAACACGGCGACACAACGACCCTGAAGCTGATGACAAAACGCTTGACAAGCAAGGCGGACCGCTCTCAACTCCCGCATGTTGATGTGGAGCCCCACCTCTTCCTGGGACCACAGGCCCTGTGTCCGCAGGGTCCCTAGGTGGGCCCCCCAGCCTAGATCTGAGGCATCCGTTGTCAGGGATACCGAGGGCTGAGAGGGGTGAAAGGGAAGACCCGCACATAACACGGACTGGTCTAACCACCAGCCGAGAGAATCTAAGACCTTCTGGGGGATTGTGACTAACATGTCTAAAGGTTGCCTTGCCGGTCTGTAATGACTGATAAGCCACAGCTGGAAAGGCCTCATGTGGAGCCGAGCGTAGTCGGTCACAAAAGTGCACGCCGCCATGTGGCCTAACAGGGCTAGACATGTCCTCACTGACGTCAATGGGGCTGACCGCAAACGTTGAACGATCGCCGCCATGGTCTGGAACCGTTGCAAAGGCAGCGAGGCCCTGCCCACAGTGGCATCCAGGACGGCCCCGATAAATTCCACCTTCTGCGTGGGCCTCAGAGTGGACTTGTCTGTGTTTATCAAGAGGCCCAGACTTGCAAATATGGCGGTGATCATGCGGACATGGCTGTTGACCTGCTGTTCCGACGTGCCCCGAGTCAGCCAGTCGTCCAGATAAGGGAACACGTGGACGCGGTTGCGTCGAAGATGCGCCACGACAACTGCCATGCATTTTGTAAACACCCTCGGGGCCGTGGACAGGCCGAATGGGAGGACTGCAAACTGATAATGAAGAGCCCCCCCAACGAAGCGGAGAAAGCGTCTGTGGCGCGGCCAAATGGCAATGTGGAAATACGCGTCCTGCATGTCGAGGGCGGCGTACCAGTCTCCCGGATCCAGGGATGGAATAATGGTCCCCAGGGATACCATGCGGAACTTCAACTTCACGAGGTATTTGTTGAGTTCTCGCAGGTCGAGGATAGGCCTGAGGCCCCCCTTGGCCTTGGGGATCAGAAAGTAGCGGGAATAAAACCCCTTGCCTTTCTCGTTTTCCGGAACCGCCTCTATAGCTCCTTTGCTGAGGAGCGTCTGCACCTCCTGCCGAAGGAATTGCTCGTGAGAGGGGTCCCTGAAGAGGGACGAGGAAGGAGGGCGGGAAGGAGGAAACGAAACAAACTGCAGGCGGTATCCCGTCTGCACCATGCTTAAGACCCAGCGGTCCGATGTTATTTGGGACCACGCCGGGAGGAAAAACGAAAGGCGGTTTGAAAACGGGGGGGAAGGATCCATAGGGGAAACTGTTACCGCGCCCTCGGGCGCACCTTCAAAATGAAGGCTTAGGACCAGGCGGGGGTTTTGAGGAGCCTTGGTTCTGCCCCCCTTGGTTCCCAGACTGCCTGCGCCTGCCGTTCCTGCCGCGGCGCCTGTAAAGGTCCTGCCGCTGGCGGAACTGGGAAAACGGCCTACGTTGTTGCTGTTGTTGCGACCTAAAGGGTCTACGCTGCGTCACGGGGGTGTGCATCCCGAGGGACCGCATGATGACCCTGTTGTCTTTTAGACTCTTGAGTCTGGGGTCTGTCTTATCGGAAAACAGGCCCTGGCCTTCGAAAGGAAGGTCCTGTATAGTGTGCTGGAGCTCCGGCGGAAGGCCGGAAACCTGCAGCCAGGAGATGCGACGCATCGTAACTCCTGACGCGAGGGTACGGGCAGCCGAGTCCGCAGCGTCCAAGGAGGCTTGTAAAGCCGTGCGTGCGACCTTCTTGCCTTCGTCCAAGATGGCCGTAAACTCTTGGCGAGCATCCTGTGGCAGCAGCTCCTTAAATTTGTCCACTGCCACCCAGGAGTTAAAGGCGTATCTGCTCAGCAGGGCCTGCTGGTTAGAGACCCTGAGCTGCAGCGCCCCAGCCGAATACACCTTACGGCCAAGGAGGTCCATCCGCCTGGCCTCTCTGGACTTGGGGGCCGGAGCCTCCTGGCCGTGACGCTCCCTATCGTTCACCGATTGCACTACCAGTGAACCGGGAGTCGGGTGAACATGTAGATATTCATATCCCCTAGAAGGGGCCATGTACTTTCTCTCGACTCCTTTCGCTGTCGGAGGGATGGAGGCCGGGGACTGCCAGATAGTATTGGCGTTGGCCTGGATGGTCCGTATGAAGGGCAGGGCGACCCTGGTGGGAGCATCAGAAGAGAGGATGGTGACAATTGGATCCTCTATCTCCGAGACCTCCTCTGCCTGCAGACTCAGATTTTGAGCCAATCGCCTGAGGAGGTCCTGGTGCGCCCTGAGATCCAGCGGGGGGGGGACTGTTGGAGGAGGTACCCGCCACCGCCTCATCCGGGGAGGAGGATGATGAGACCCCAGGCACGAGAGTGTCCAACTGAGGGTCTTCCTCAGCCCTCGCCTCTGCCTCCGGAGCCACAGCGGAGTCCTGCTGTTTGGACCCTTCCTCCCCTTCCGGGGAGGGAGGGGGGCGAGACAAGGAGGCTTCAGGGGCCCTACGCTCCGCAGTCGCCGGTCTAGCAGGGAGCTGCTGGGGGCCCTGGGCCTGATGGTATGCCCAGGGTGTCCAGAATCCCCACTGTTGTGGGCCTTGGTCTTGCAGCGGCGGATCCCCGAACAGCGCCGCCTGCCGGTCGGTGCCCAGCGCATACCCGCTGTCCGTCTGGGAGGATACGGACGGCTGTCTCGAGGGCCATGGTGGGGCCGACCCCGGATGGTAAGGGTCTGCGCGGGCCGGCACGGAGGATCGTCGGTGCCGGGGACCGGTGCCGGGAGTCATATCGGTGCTGGGACCGGGATCTGTCACAGTGCCGGGATCCTGATCGGTACCGGGTGCCGCTTCGGTACCGGGACTTGCCACCAGCTCGGTGCCGGGAGGTCGACCGGGACCTACCACCAGCTCGGCGCCGGGAGGTCGACCGGTGCGGCGAGTAGCGTCGGGACCTGCTCCTGGAGTCGCGGTGCCGGTGTCGCCGACTGGAGCCTGACCGCGACCGTCTCGATGCCGACCGTTGCCGCGAGTGCGACCGGTACCGCTGAGGGGAGCGGTGCCGGGACTGCGAACGGCGTCGGGATCTGGAGCGCCCAAGACGTCGGGACCTGGATGGCGAACGACTGTCTCTGGGCGGCGCCGACATCATGGGCTTGCCTCTGGACACAACCCGCACCGGAGGTACCGGGGGTGGCAGCCGAGTGGGCTCAGTCAGGGCAATAAGGTCCCCGAGCCGAGGCGAAGGTCTCCGGTGTGGATGGGACCACTACCTCAACCCCAGATCTCATGGGGGAGCTCGGCGGCACCGGACTCAACGGACCCGCCGGGCCCGGAGTCAACGGTGCTGACGGTGCCGGCGGCGCCGCGGCCGATGTCGAGGCCGGGCGCTCAAGCCGGGTCTGCCTGGCCGGAGTATCAGACTTTGACGGCCTTTGCTCTGATTCCAGTGCCGGAGAAGGTCGGTGCCGAGGAGTCTTCTCGGTGCCGGAGCGATCCAGTGCCGGTGCCGATACCACGGCCTGCGAAGCCGACGGGTCAAGTGCCGCCTCCATTAGGAGAGTTCGGAGCCTCTGATCCCTCTCCTTCTTTGTCCTCGGCTTAAAAGCCTTACAGATGCGGCACTTGTCGGATCTGTGCGATTCCCCGAGGCACTTCAGGCACGCTTCGTGGGGATCGCTGGTAGGCATGGGCTTCTTGCAGGCCGCACACTGCTTGAAGCCCGGCGAAACAGGCATGAGCCTGGCGCCGGGTGCCGGGAAGGGCTAAGCCCCCGGCGAAGAACTACTTAACAACTATTTAACTAAACTATCTACTTAACAAACTAATTAACAACTATAATGGAACTAGAGATGAACGATAGATAAACGATAGAGAACTAGGAGAGCTAGGGACGTGGAGGACAGCTAAGCCGCGCTCCACAGTTCCAACGACCGACACGGCGGTAAGAAGGAACTGAGGAGCGGGCGGGCCGGCAGGGGTATATATAGAGCGCCATGGCGGCGCCACTCTAGGGGGCGACCAGCCGGCCCACTGGAGTTGCTAGGGTAAAAAAGTTTCCGACGAACGTGCACGCGCGGCGCGCACACCTAACTGGAATGGATGTGAGCAATCACTCGAAGAAGAACTAACATTCTGGACTTTGTAAGCAACCTACAAAGCACCCTCCGACACTCTTTAGCCCTTGCTAGAGAAAACCTAAAGGATGCTCAGGAAGAGCAAAAGGCCTGGTATGACAGACATGCCAGAGAACGTTCCTTCAAGGTAGGAGACCAGGTTATGGTCTTGAAGGCGCAACAGGCCCATAAGATGGAAGCATCATGGGAAGGGCCATTCACGGTCCAAAAGCGCCTGGGAGCTGTTAACTACCTCATAGCATTTCCCAATTCCTCTCTAAAACCCAGAGTGTACTATGTTAATTCTCTCAAGCCTTTCTATTCCAGAGACTTACAGGTTTGTCAGTTTACAGTCCAGGGAGATGATGCTGAGTGGCCTGAAGGTGTCTACCATGAAGGGAAAAAAGACGGTGGCGTGGAAGAGGTGAACCTCTCCACAACCCTGGAACGTCTGCAGCAGCAACAAATCAAGGAGCTGTGCACCAGCTTTGCCCCATTGTTCTCAGCCACACCAGGATGGACTGAACGGGCATACCACTCCATTGACACAGGTAATGCTCACCCAATTAGAACCCCACCCTACCGGGTATCTCCTCATGCCCAAGCTGCTATAGAACGGGAGATCCAGAACATGCTACAGATGGGTATAATCCGCTCATCTACCAGTGCATGGGCATCTCCAGTGGTTCTGGTACCCAAACCAGATGGGGAAATACACTTTTGTGTGGACTACCATAAACTAAATGCGGTAACTCGTCCGGACAACTATCCAATGCCACGCACCGATGAGCTATTGGAAAAGTTGGGACGTGCGCAGTTCATCTCTACAATAGACTTAACCAAGGGGTACTGGCAAGTACCACTAGACGAACCTGCCAAGGAAAGGTCAGCATTCATCACCCATGTGGGGGTGTATGAATTTAATGTACTTCCTTTCGGGCTGCGAAATGCACCCGCCACCTTCCAGAGGCTGGTAGATGGTTTACTAGCAGGACTGGGCGAATATGCAGTTGCCTACCTCGATGATGTGGCCATTTTTTCTGACTCCTGGCCCGAACACCTAGAACACCTGGAAAAGGTCTTTGAGCGCATCAGGCAGGCCGGACTAACTGTTAAGGCCAAAAAGTGTCAAATAGGCCAAAACAGAGTAACTGGGACACCAGGTGGGTCGAGGAACCATAAACCCCCTACAGGCCAAGGTGGATGCTATCCAAAAGTGGCCTGTCCCAAAGTCAAAGAAACAGGTTCAATCCTTCTTAGGCTTGGCCGGGTACTACAGGCGATTTGTACCACACTACAGCCAAATCACTGCCCCACTGATCGACCTGACCAAAAAGACTCAGCCAAATGCAGTTAAGTGGACTGATGAGTGTCAATAGGCCTTTACCCAACTTAAGGCGACACTCATGTCTGACCCTGTGCTCAGGGCCCCGGACTTTGACAAGCCATTCCTAGTAACCACGGATGCATCTGAGCGTGGTATAGGAGCAGTTCTCATGCAGGAGGGACCGGGTCACAACTTCCATCTTGTCGTGTTTCTCAGCAAGAAACTATCTGAGAGAGAAAGCCACTGGTCAGTCAGTGAAAAGGAATGCTACGCCATTGTGTACGCCCTGGAAAAGTTACGCCCATATGTTTGGGGACGGCGGTTCCAGCTACAAACTGACCTTGCTGCGCTAAAGTGGCTTCATACTGCCAAGGGGAACAACAAGAAACTTCTTCGTTGGAGTTTAGCTCTCCAAGATTTTGATTTTGAAATTCAGCACATTTCAGGAGCTTCTAACAAGTAGCTGATGCACTCTCCCTTGAGAGTTTCCCAGAATCCAGTAGTTAAAAAGTGTTCTTAAAATGTAAAAGTCTGTTAGTTATATACTTAGTGGTATATGTAAAGGTGCATGTGTTGTATTAATCTGTTTAAAGTTCTAGGAGGAAATCGCCGCCAGTGAGGTTCCCCACTGTCTGCAATTTGGGGGGCGTGTCATAAACAGATAGCTAAGGGTTAATGTCTCTTTCACCTATAAAAGGGTTAACAAACAGTGACCTGAAACACCTGACCAGAGGACCAATCAGGAAACAAAACTTTTTCAAATCTGGAGGGAGCGAAGTTTTGGGTGTGAGTCCTTTGTTCTTGGTCTGTTCCCTTTCTCGGCTCTGAAAGTGATCTCTCTATCTCCAAGCTTTCTAATCTTCTGTTTCCAAGTTGTAAGTACAAGGATAATAAGACAATAGGTTTATATTGTTTTTTTGTATTTACATGTGTGTAGTTGCTGGAATGTTTTAAATTGTATTCTTTTTGGATAAGGCTGTTTATTCATTTTTTCTTTTAAGCAATTGACCATGTATATTGTCACCTTGATAGAGACCATTTTTATGTCTTTTTCTTTCTTTTTATATAAAGCTTTCTTTTTAAACCTGTTTGAGTTTTTTCACTGGTTAAGGCTAAGAAACGAAGGGAGGGGGAAAATCTCTTTGTGTTAGATTTACTAAGCCTGACTTTGCATACCCTCTGGGTGAGGGGAGAGAGAGATTTGATCTCTCGGTACTTGTGTTTCAAGGACTTGAAGCAGGGAATCTCCTAGAGTACCCAGGGCAGGGAAATCTGGGAGGAGGTAAAGAGGGGGAAGGGAAGTGGGTTATTTCCCTTTGTGGTGAGACTCAGGGCATCTGAGTCTTGGGGTTCCCCAGGGAACGTTTTGGGGAAACCAGAGTGAGCCAGACACTGGAATTCTGGCTGGTGGCAGCGATATCAGATCCAAGCTGGTAATTAAGTTTGGAGGTTTCATGCTAGCTTCTCATGTTCTGAACTCTAAGGTTCAGATCTGAGTAGGAAGGTTATGACAACGAGCCACATCGTTACCCCGTGGAGGCTGATTAGCTAATGTGAAGATCTTCATTGGCTTTAGAGACTTGAAAAATGCCTGGGACTCAGTCTAGCACCCGGGACTGAACCTTAAGGAACCACAAAATGGAACCAGGGGAGCAATCGTTAGATCCGTGTACCAGCACACTGACCAGAGGGTTAAAGTGAACCTCTGGGTACTGGCATGCCATGCTCTATCCTGATCTGAGTGGGACTGCAAGCTGGGACCCGCAGAGATCACTAGAGCTACATCCCGTCTGGTGTGAACAGCTCCTTCACGTGAATCTGAAACAGACAAGCCCCACAACCTCAGACTTATGCTGATCAATGCCAAATCTGTGCCCAATAAGCCCTTCACCATTCATGATCTTGTCACCTGGCCTGGTCTGTATCACAAAAACCTACCCGACTGACAACATAGACCTGGTGTTAGCTCTTCTCCCCCACAGGCCCAAACACAAGGAAGACAAATGCAGAGGCCAGAATAGCCGCTCTTTTCCCTTCCAGGAAAAATACAGGAAAAGTTCACTTCAATATGAATCCTTTGAGTGTATCTACTTAATCTGTGAACCCAGAGTGAAGACTGCTAACCGGTAACCCCACAGTGGCCAGACACATAAGGTTTCCCAGCAGAGCTGACAGAGACGCTGTCGGACACGGTGATGAAGTTCAACATCCACACAGACAACACCTCTAGTAGAGCAGCCCCAAACCTCCTCTACCATAGGGTTCTCACAGTTACTGTCCGGACACGTCCACACAGATAGCCATACCCTGGATTGGATCCTCGGGCTGAGTGTCGCCATAAGAAACATGCAACCACCCCTCTCCTCATCAGACCATTTCCTCCTCCTGGCCAAAATAATAAAACTTCCCCATTGTCAGGGAAGAAGAAATCACCAGCCTGGCCTACTCCTGAAACTCTTGGATCCTGGCCCATTCCAAACATGCATTCAGAGAAAACTCTTCCCCAGCAAGGATTAGTGAGATGTCTCAAACCCTCTCTGCCTACTTCTCAAATGGTCCCCTCTCCTACCAAGTGCCTCTACAGATTGCCAAGGCTCCCAGACAACGTCTGGGAGGAGAAGTAGGATAAGCTTCACTGACACAGAAATATGTTTAAATGACAAAAGTTAACATCACTAGTGAATTTGCATAGCTCCTGAAGAAAATATGGAACTTTGCAAGGATTCCATTGTCAGATTATTCAGCTTTGGAAGGAGAAGAGTTACGAGGGGACTCAACTGAGCTATCAGGATTACGGAAGAATGGTTACTTTCCCTACAGTAACTGTGGTGCATCGAGATGTTATCGTCTGTGCGGATCCCACTCTAGGCATGCATGAGCCTCACACGTGTGAGACAGAATCTTCTGAACAGCTGTGTTTGCTGGGGCCTTGCACCCCTCCTCTGCCTCCTCATGCTCCCATGCAAGGGCATGAAGGGTAGATCAGCTGCAACCCTTCCTCAGATCTCGTGAAATCTGAAGCCTATGTCTGCTGAGAACTCCAAAGGTGGGCATGGAGGGTGGCACATGGGATCCACATTGACTGAAACATCTCGAAGTATCACACTTACTGTAGGGCAGGGATTGGGACCCCTCAGGAGGTCGTGAGGTTATTACATGGGAGGTCCCGAGCTGTCAACCTCCACCCTAAACCCCACTTTGCCTCCAGCATTTATAATGGTGTTAAATATATTAAAAAGTATTTTTAATTTATAAGGGGGGGTCACACTCAGAGACTTGTTATGTCAAAGGGGTCAACAGTAAAAAAGTTTGAGAGCCATTTCTAAATCACTCTGGACCCTATCCCTACCCTCCAGCGTATCTACCTCTCCCCCCAGCTTAGTGTCATCTGCAAATTTGATGAGGGTTCAATCCATCCCATCATCCAGATCACTAATGAAGATGTTGAACAAAACTGGCCCCAGGACTGACCCCTGGGGCACTCTGCTTGATACTGGCTGCCAGCTAGACATTGAGCCATTGATCACTACCCATTGAGCCCGAAGATCCAACCAGCTTTCTACCCACCTCATAGTTCATTCATCCAATACTTTTTTAACTTGTTGGCAAGAATACTGTGGGAGACCATATTAAAAGCTTTGCTAAAGTCAAGATATATCACGTCAACTGCTTTCCCATCTCCATAGAGCCAGTTATCTCATCATAGAAGGCAATCAGGTTGGTCAGGCATGACTTGTCCTTGGTGAATCCATATTGACTGCTCCTGATCACCTTCCTCTCCTCCAAGTGCTTCACAATGGATTCCTTGAGGACCTGCTCCATGATTTTTCCAGGGACTGAAGTCAGGCTGACCGGTCTGTAGTTCCCCAGATTCTCCTTCTTCCCTTTTTTAAAGCCGGGCACTATATTTGCCTTTTTCTAATTGTCCAGGACCTCCCACAATCGCCATGAGTTTTCAGAGATCATGGCCAATGACTCTGCAATCACATCAGCCGACTCCCTCAGCACCCTCGGATGCATTACATCCAGGCCCATGGATTTGTGCATGTCCAGCTTTTCCAAATAGTCCTTAACCTGTTCTTTCACCACTGAGGGCTGCTCACCTCCTCCCCATACTGTGCTGCCCAGTGCAGCAGTCTGGGAGCTGCCCTTGTCTGTGAAGACCGAGGCAAAAAAAGGATTGAGTACTTCAGCTTTTTCCACATCATTTGTCACTATGTTGCCGCCCCCATTCAGTAAGGATCTCACACTTCCCTGACCACCTTCTTGTTGCTAACATACCTGTAGAAACCCTTCTTGTTACCCTTCACATTCCTTGCTAGCTGGAACTCCAATTGTGCCTTGGCCTTCCTGATTACACCCCTGTGTGCTCGAGGAATATTTTTATACTCCTCCCTAGTCATCTATCCAAGTTTCCACTTCTTGTAAGCTTCCTTTTTGTGTTTAAGTTCACCGAAGATTTCTCCTGCTGGAGCCTGGAAAGGAAAGGGGGATGGAGGGGGTCACGCATTCCCATGAACAAGGCCTGGCAATTGACAATGCAAAACTGGAGTCAGGCGGACAAATAAGCTTTTCAGTCAGTGGCTCAGTTTCTCAGGTTTTTTATCTTTTGGAGTCTCCTCTTTGGATCAGCTCTTCTCTTGGACTGTGGTGTTAGCTGTGTGTAGAAATGTTCAAGGCCCTTAGGAGGGACTAAGTAGCACTTTTCTACTTGCTTTGAAGTCAGGGAAGTGAGGCTGGGGTCTGCTGCAGACCCCTTGCTGGGTCCAATATGTCCTCATTAATTGGAAGGGCAAGTCTTGTGGGACCGAGGAGCTGAATGTGTTGAACAGCTTATGTGTATTGTTTTGGGTCAACATTGTTTCGATATATAAAGTTTCAGCTCTCCTTGAGAGCCAGTCTTGGAAGGCCTGAAAATCAACAGCCAGTGTTAGGGATGAGGTGACAACCTTGTTGGGGGATGACAAGGATTCATTCAGGTGAGGAGGACAGCTGGAGTGTCTCCCAAGCTACCTTGTGATGGGCCTGTGGCAAGGAGGGCCCCAATAAAGCTAGTATGGCCATGACAGCACATTATACTAGTATTGGTCATCCAGTGCCAGTCATGTGTCAGAGCACGGAACAGGGCTCTTCTGGAATACCCTTTTGGGTATTGTTCCGGTCTCTCAGGAGAGTGCTCCGAGCTTGAAGGGGAGAGGAGGACTGGCCTGGGAACTGCAAGGAGAAGTGCTTCTCAGAGATCAGTAGTGCTGTTGGATGCAGTACTGGTGCTGATGCTGAAGTCAGTGCCGGCTCCAGTGCTGAGAGGAGGGGTAAAGGTTGCTCCTCAGAAGGGCTCACTGGTCAGAGCTGGTTCTGGTGTAGATCTTGGTGTCAACGGGTACTGGTGTGACAGTCTCTCAAGCCGTCTTCACCGATGCAGATGCTGATGCAGCTCGTGCTGAGGCTGATCATCTTGGTCCACTTTCAGGTTTTTCTCCCTGCTGGAGCCAGAGGTGTGGCGCCTGATAGCCAGGGTCTCCTCAGATCCATCTTGGAAAACATCTTCTCTCCAGGATCATGTTTACTCCAAGAAGTGTAGTTTGAGACTCCCATCACAAGAATTTTGGGTGCGAAACAAGGAGGAACGGCAGAGGGAACATTTGTCAGAGATGTGTTCTACCCTGAGGCATCTGCTGTGTCTACTGACTAAGGGCGTCAGACCATTGCAGCAAAGACAAGGTTTAGCATCCGTCACTGCTAATGGCTGGCATGAAGTGCTTTCACTCTGCTGTATAAGGGATGTACAGCGGAGGATGGGAGGTTCTCTGCTTGTCCTTTTCCTTTCTTTTGAACATACAACTAAAAAATTCTTAATCGAAAACAGAAAAAAAGGTGGAGAGAGATTTCTTCACGAGTTAGAAACCACAGAAACAGGTTGGACACTGCCCAGGTCTTTGCTGCTTTTACTGCCCAGGTTCTGTCCTGCAGCCACAGGGGTAAAGGGGAACTGAGGGAGGGCTGTGGCTGTTCCACCTTTTATGCCCTCATATGGGAGCATGAGGAGGTACAGAGCGCATGTGCAGCCCAAGGGACACTGACACAAAGACTCTAAACTTGTGTGTCTGAGGCACATGTGTGGATCCACAGACACATCCTCGAATAGAGGTGTGCAGCTGCTAAAGTGATGGGGTAACATAAGCACGTAGCTAACAGAGAAGATAGCTACTTGCCATGGGTCACACCTGTGTGGCCTCACCGTCCCCAGTGCTTGGCCTCTGAGTATCACTTTGACCCCCACTGTCACGAGGGGCTCTGTGGAGTCAGAATCCAGGCAGCATCTGGCATTTTGTTATTATTTTAAAGTGGCAGCTGCACAACGCTTTGCCTCTCATTTTCAGTATTCCCTGAGCTGCTGGTAAATGTAGGCACACTTTGCCATGACACATTAAGGTCTCTTCAGCATGGGTTTCCCAGTGTCGTCTGCTCCACTCTTTAAAGGGTAATCAAGGTCAGGCCAGGTTTTCAACCTGGCAGAGCCCCAGGTGCCATGGGCTGCAGGGTAGAATCCAGTGAAGCCTGTCCTAAGCAAAACTTATCCCAGAACAAAATCTCAGATGCAGATGCTAATCTCGTCTTTCTACAATAGGACCAACCCAAAGCCCAGGTTGGGATCCAGACTTTCTCAAAGTTCGGGCCATTCCAGAGAAAGGTTCCAGCTGAGTGCTTGGATCTGACTCCCAAGCTGGAGTTTTGACGTGGGGCCATTTCCACTCTTACTAATGTAGGAGACTAGGGCACAATCCTTACCATCAAAACCAAGATCCATCTGCTGCAGCTTCCAATGTGCAAGAAAGCTACAGCCCCCTCTGGATCCCTGTTCTGCCAGAATCTCCTCCTGAAGGGAACTCCCGCCCTCCCGCCTGCACATCACACCCACTGGGCTTTGTGGAAGTGGTGCCAGGGCTGCACATGGCTCTAAATCAGCAGGCACCAGACTGAAGTCTCTATGCATCCACAAAAAAGGCACAGCCTGGGCAACAGGAGGGCAAGCACCCCCCATACAACCCCAAAGCAGCATACCTGAGCCTGAACTAGTGTGATCCCCTCTGAGGTGAGGCAGCAGATCAGTCTCCAGGACTTTGCTGCCAGCAATGCAGGAAACTGTGCTGGTGGCTTTGTGATGCGGATATTTGTCCACACACAACTGCCGAGTCTCCCAGCTCGCTACACTCCAGCCCCACTGAACGCCCGCAGGTGCGAAGAAGGAAGGGTGCATCAGAACCCATGACCTGAGGTGAAGGCCCACCTCTCATCCTCAGTCTCTCTCCATCTCCCCAAACATGGCATTTCTCCATCTCTTCCTCGCTAAAGCTCCATCTACCCTGATGGACTGATTCCCAGTGGTGTAAGCCCCTGCTCCTAGGGCTGAATTTGGCACCCTTTCTCCACATCTATCTAGTAGCCCTTCCTCTGTCGCTTCTCATGTGTTTGCCTCTCTCTGTCGGGCCTGGGTGGCAGAACACCAACATGTGCCATGGGTAAGGAGCATGGATCTGGGATGGAGAGATTCAGCTCAGGAAATCACATGGACACAGACAGAACAGGTGACATCAATCAGAGCCTTTGTTGCCGGGGGCTCCCTGTCCCCATAGAATCATAGAATATCAGGGTTGGAAGGGACCCTCAGGAGGTCATCCAGTCCAACCCCCTGCTCAAAGCAGGACCAACCCCAACTAAATCAAACCCATGGGCTCTTGCAGCTCTGCAAGTCTCTGGCAAGCGTGCTCCAGGCGCAGGGCTGAGCTCTCTGAGAGCACAGGAAGTTGGCTAACCCAGGTCCCAGAGGGAGGGAAGAGCAGTGCCAGGACGGAAGTCACAGGCCTGACCTGCAGACAGCAGGGCTATTCCTCATCAGACTTGTCCTTTGAATCCATCTGCTTTGCACAGGGTCAGACCTCAAACCCATGAGCAAGTGAAAAGACTGAACTATGTGCAAGCCAGAGTCCTGCAGGCTTCAAACTGCAGCAACCAGGCTTCTCTCTGTAGGCAGCCTCCCTGATTTCAAAGCCTTTGTCAGAGCTCGCAGCGCCCTGCCTGCCTGTGAGGTGCACAGGACTGGTACAATGAGCGTCTGGAACTCAGGGCCTCCCCTCTTAGGCTGTAGCTGAACTCAAATTCCGCCCCCCAAGACTTCCCCACTGTCGCTACCCCGAGGCAGCTCCTCCTCTTGCATTCAGCCCCCTGCTGTGGCTTGCAGGTCGCCGCTGCACTATCCTGGGGGGTCAGCAGCAGGAGGGAGAGAAGAGCCACCCTGGCAATCCAGGCCCCGGGCCCCATTCCCCAGCCCTGTACTGATGGAAATAAACTGCCCAGAGCAGCCGCTTGGCAGGCAGGGTCTATAAATAGCCACACCGTCTGCAGCTGGGAGAGGACCTGTTGCTAGGGAGACACAGCCAGTGAGAGAATGAGAGGAGGACAGGATGAAGGAGGGAGGCAGGAAGAGCATGCTAGAGGAAAAGCTCTTGCCATCAGCCCAGCGCAGAGATGGGCGGAGGTAGGAAGGGTGTTTGGGGTGGGCTGGATACATCTGCTGCTTGCTTCCCTAGTCCAGAAGCAGCATCTGGCTATGGCACACAGCTGGTTAACACTTCTAAAGGGCAAACAGACCCCAACCTCTTCCCTCAGCAGCTCCTGCCCCCGGCCCTGTGCAGGGAGCTGGGGGATTCTCCAATTGTGAAACAGGCCAAGACACCCTGAATCGCACGACAGAGCCTGAGGCCTCAGTTCCCAAAGACAAGTCATGGGGAAGAGACGGTCCCTTCCTCTGCCATCTCCGCCAGGCTGCGGGGGCCAGCACGCCCTTGTCCTCTCCCAGTCACGCAGTAAGGACTGCGACCCGACCTCTCAAACCAGATCTGTGGAGCTGAGACGCCCCTTCCTCCCCTCAGACCCCCACTGCTCCCTGCTCGCCACCTCAGACCACCCTGCTTCCCACTCACCCCTAAAAGGACCCCTGCTCCCCCCTCAGATGCCCCTGCTTCCCACCCATCTCTAAGATGCCCCCTGCTCACCCCTCAGATGCCCTCTCATCCCCTCAGACATCTCAGACTGAACCCCGCCCACCCCTCAGACATGCATTCCAATGGCCGAGCTGCACCCCCATCTCCTCAAAACAGGCGCCAGGGGAGGGGCAACAGATGCTCCCTCCATCTCCTCAGATAGGCGACAGCAGGCCAGGTGCCTTCCCATTTCCTCACATATGCTCCAGGAGCCTAGTCAACCCCTTTTCCCCACTGACCGCTCAGACACACTCCACTGGCTGAGATCTACCCCATCTCCCCAGACAGACGACGGGGGCCCAGATGCCCCCCATCTCCTCAGACTGACGACGGAAGCCCGGATGTCCCCCCATCTCCTCAGACTGGCAACAGGAGCCCCGATACCCCCCCCATCTCCTCAGACTGGCAACAAGAGCCCCAATGCCCCCCCCATCTCCTCAGAAAGGCCACGGGAGCCCGGATGCCCCCCATTTCCTCAGACAGGCAATGGGGGCCTGGACACCCCCCCCCATCTCCTCAGACTGGCGACGAGGGCCCGGATGCCATTTCATTTCCCCTTCCCTTTCCCTCAGTCCCCTGGGCACTTGTCATCTTCATTTCCATCTCTGCATCATTCACCTCTTCTCCAGGCCCCAAGCTCACCCCATTCCTGCCAAGCGTGACGATCACCATCTGCTCACAGTGAGCCTTTTCTCACAAAGCAGTCGACCGCCCCGGCATCTCAAAGCCCCTCCACTGCCTCCCCATCCACTTCCAAATTACACTCCTCGCTCACAAAACCCCTCTGTCCATTCCCACCTCACCACTGGGCAAGGGCCTTCTCCCTGCTGGTCTTGATGTCCCTGTAGCTCTCTGCCTCATCGCCTCTCCGGACCCCCCCAATCTGGCCAAAGCATGGTGGCCATTTCCCTCTCCAGCTAACATGGCTTTGGCATCACTTGCTGAGGCACTGTTCAGATGCTTTACAAAGGACAGTGGGTCTGGATCACAGTCCCTATGAAATGGCCCTGCCTGTCCACCATACTCTATGTCCCCCATCCCTCCACTGTCCCTCCTGGGTCTTTCTAATGGCATACAGACTCTTAAAGCTCTTTCCTTCTTCCATGCCTACATCTCTGATTGGCCACCTGGCTCCGTCTGGAAGTTATCAGTGGTACTTACTACAACTGCGGTGCTTTCACCATCTCTTTATCTGCCACTTTTCACCCCAGGGCCCTCTCTCAGTCGCCCCCATCTCTGACCTTCCCTGTCTCAGCAAAGTGCCTGAGAGAGTCACTACCCCTCATCTCCCCAGCCCCTCTCACACGGTGTCCTGGATCCAGGTCAGCCTGGGCTTCCCTCCTGCAGCATGGAAGCTCTCTCCTAAATGGAGTTAACCGTCTCCTCTCCTGAGCTGACAAAGGCTCCTTCTTGCTGACCCCACAGCAGCCACTGTTCTCTGGCCCACTTCACAGCTAAGCCGGGATCTCCGTTCCCTTCCTGAAATCACTCTTGAGCTACCAGCTAGTTCTCTATCCCTGTAGGGGCTCCTGCTCTTCCCCAAGAAGTCCATTCTCGGCTCTTGCCTCTTTACCATCTTCCCCTCTAATCACTAGCTGCTATTTTTGTTCAAATGATATGTGACTGTACAGAACATTTAACACTTTGAATGAACCTTCCATGCCTGACTGATCAAATAAACAGCTCTGCTTCCCTCAGGGCCAAAGAGAAGCGCTTCCCTTTGTAATGGGGGCTGCTTCAAGCACAGCAAAACAGATTTGGAAATGGACAACCATAAAGGGACAACACAGCCCTAGTAACCCACACTATGTCTACTGTAGGGTCCCTGCTCAGGATCAGGTCTCCATTGTACAGTGGGAGGCTCAGGCCCTGCCCCACAGTGTTCAGTCTAAGAATACAAAGTAAGAGAGGCTTTCAGTCAAAATTAAATGCAAAAACCTTTGTTAACGCTGGGTTAAGGTTCAGCAAAACTCAAACTTCTGAAAACCATGAAATACCGACTTGTGGTGCATGGCCACTCAACCTTCACTCTGCCCCCTGGAGCTGGCAGCAGCCATGGGCAATTCTCTGCATGCGCTGCAGCCTCATTCGCTGCAGTGGTGGAGCAATATGGTGTAGCGGCTTGGCAGAGCTGTGACTGTGACAGGAGGATCTGGGACTGAGCCCTGTTACCAAAGACAAGAGATGCATGTGTACCTTGAGGCTCCCATCTGCACCACTTCAACACAGAATTGTGCAGGCTGTCAGTAGTGGGGCACTGGGGTTTTCTTGTCATAGGTACTGTCAGGAGCGAGGTGGGACATGAGTGTCTGTGGCTTTAATGTTGGGGAGGGAAAAGTAAAGGGTTAGGTGGTAGCCTGGGTGCAAGTGGGAAGGGATTGTAAAAGGGTAATCAAGTGGTTGTTAAATGTTACAAGTGTGGTACTCTGCAGGTGGGATAGGCTCAGTGTGTGAGCACAGGGCTTGTGCAGACAGTGCCTGTTCATCACAGGACAAGGCAGAGTTGGACTGTGTGTTATGGGTGTATTGGGGCATGGCTCAAAGACGCCATAGTTAAGGCTGCCTGGGTATTTACCTTAACTCAGTATTTCCTGGGTTTTAGAGATGGAGTTTTGCCAATTCAGCATTCTGGAAGGGTGTGATCCAGCACCAGGCAACCTGAACTCTGCGTTAACTAAGTTTTTGCCATTTAACTTCCTAGTTTTTTAAACAGAAAGAGAAATGTTTGTTGGTAAGAATTACTGGTCATTTAGACAGCTGTAGTTCTCACTTGCATTTGCAGCTCATATGCTCAAAAAGCTCATTTTACAATGGGAAACTGAGACACAGAGAGGTGAAGTGACATGCACAAGGTCACCCAGCAGGCCAGTGGCAGAGCTAGGAATAGTCCTAGTCCAGTGATCTGTCTATTAGGACACAGGGTTCTCTGTGACTCCTTAGGGCTCCTCCTCTCTCCTGGCATAGTGGAAAGAGGATCATAGTCATGCTCTGAAATGTTTGCAACCCCTCCCATCTTCTCCCCTCCCACCCCTTCTCCCTTAACAGAGCCCTGCAACTCTTCTTCCTTCCCCTACCGCCCATTCCCATTCATCCCCCTCCCCAGAACACCCCCATCCTTCACTGCAGACTTCTATTACCACCTTTGCTTGCACCTCTAATCACTGCTCCCCCTCCTAGTGAGCATCGCATGTGTAATTCATTTTCTTCTCAAAAATACATTCAGCACATCTGAGTATTCTGCTGTACTCAGATTATATTTCTTAAAAAAACCCAAATCAGATCCCCACCATCTTGACAGGCAGATTTCCTCCAAATGTTCACAATTCTTTCAGATTTCTGCCCAGGTGGGTTCCAGACGTCACAATTAGAGGTTCAGAGCAGTGGTAAGTGGCCCATTTATCTCAATGCGATGTTCTCAGATGAAAGGGAACACCCCATGGAGATGAATACACTCTGAAACAGCAGCCCTGAGACACAGGAACTGCTCCATTCCTGGCATTGGGTGTTCCCATCTCTGCACTATAGTTCTAGAGAGTTTGATTGGAGCTAGCACACCTGTCCTCAGCTCCTCTCCCCAGCCAGCCTCAACAGTGTGTCGGTGTGTGCTTTCTTGGTGCCCTCTGAGCCTCATGCCAGAGGGACAGGGCTTCCCCAGATCCTCCTAGCTCACATGAGGGGGTCGGAAGCAGGGTTCAGATACCCACACAGGAGCAGTGACCCCCAGATCACATGACTGAATTTAGGAGGGGGGTGCAGACACTCCCAGAATGGTAAGACCCCTCCAAAACCTGGGTCACATGAGGGGGCAAGGAAATAGGGGGTCACACCCACATAGATGAGCTGTCCCCCCAGATCCTGACACACATGGAGGGAAGGGAGTGGAGCTCAGACACTACTGGAGAAAGCAGGGACCCTCAGATCCCAATTCACATGGGGGGGCGGGGCAGGGAAAGGGACTCAGACCTCCCTATAGGCAAGCCCCTCCAGCACCTGTCTCATTTGAGGGGGTCAGCGAAGGAGAAGTCACACCCACATAGATGGGCTGGAAGCCCCCAGATCCTGGCGCACACATAGGAGAGGAATGTGGGGCTGCCAGGTGCCTCTGCCCCTACTCTCCCCCAGTCTCCCTGTTAGTCAACCCCCACATCCCGTTTCCCATTGTCCCACCCCTTCCTCCTCTCCTCTCCCACTCCCCATCCCTTGATCCTCCAACCCTGCTCTCCCTATTCTTCCACTCCAAAGAACTCTCCCCTCCCAGGGAGCCTCAGCGTGTGTAGTTTACTTTCTTTCTAGTTTCAGCACCTTCTGAATACTCGGCTGTTTCCCCAACCTAACGATTGCCTGGGACAGAGGCTGACTGGAGCAACATGCTTGCTTTTTTAACTGCCTGTTCCTCCCCTGGGTTGGATCTGAATTCGCAGTACCTGGCTTGGTGCTCAGAGTCACTGAGCAGAACACATCCTCAGAACCACTCAGGCCCTGTGGCACACAGTGACTTTTCCAGATGCTAGCCTCTCTCCAGACATGTGTGGCGGAATTAATTAAGGGGGTCGATAAGCACGTGATACTTGTGACGCGTCTAACTGATGAAGCAATGCTTTTTCAAATCATGTTTTCATTTGATTCCCCCCAGGGCTGGTGGGTGCCAAGCCCTCTGTTGGGGTTACCCTCGAAAGCTGGACATGCTGGAGTGAGGATCTGAGCTCTACCTGTGAGCAAAAAAAGGTCACCAGACTGCCACCGTAAGACAAGCTGTTTTCTCCCCAGGGAGTTCTATCCAGGGAATCACTAGTCAAATGGCCCCAAATCTGGATTTACAGAACCCTGCACTCCAGGAGACACAACACGGCAATCCAAGTAGCCATGTTGATTTTAGAGCACTTAGCACAGTCGAACTTCCAACAAGGAAGCTGGTCTGGATGGTAGTTGTAGAGCTGTCACTGCTATATTACAGCCAACTAAGCTTAACAGACAAGGGGTCAGAACCTACGGCTCAGGGCCTAGGCTCTAGAGAAGGACAATACATCTAGACAGAGACGGTTTTAAAATGGTGCTGCATGCTGTGTCCTAGTCCTGTCTGGCTTTGGCCTGTAAACTCTCTGAGGCAGGAACCGGCTGTACATTCGATATGTGTCAGGTACTAGATGTGTCTGTCAGCGGGGCACGCCCTGCCAAGCTTGGGGACTCATCCCCTATCAAACTTCTGTTTGCCTTTACACTGGGCCCTCCTCTGCCCCCCGAATCCTCTTTTTCCTCCCACATTTCCTACGCCTGGAAACCTGCCTATTGCCGTCTCCTCTTCTCTGCCAGAATCAGCCCTGGCTTCACCTCCTCCTGTGTTGAAATCTCCATTCCCTCTCACCTTGACTACTGCAGCTCCCTGGGCTAACCTCTTCCCATCATGCTGTGCTGCCATCACTTTGATTTCATCTCCACTGTAAACTCCTCAGGGCAGGAACTGAGTCACTTCCTTTACCTGCAAAGTGCAATGCACACCCAGGGTGCTAGCCAGCTCCTAAGTCCTAGCTCTCCCTGGACCACACACACATGCCCCCAAATTCGGACACCTCTGCTGGCTGCCCAGGCACTCCACGCCACGGGCTTTCCCCAGCCTGTTTCACAGACCTCTCACAGACCACCCATCCTGCACCAGCCTCCTCTTCGCCCGTTCAACACGAGCCCCAGTGCTGGCGCAAAGGCTTCCTCCTCTCCAGCTTCTGCCATTCGGAGGAGATTTCTGCATTTCTCTGCCAGAGTCTAATGGACTCTGTCTATTTTCAGATCTCCTCCGAGACCATCTCTTCCTCCCTTTCCTCTGTGCTGTCTGCACTGCAATGTCCACAGCAGCTACACAGAGCGTTCGACCTCTCAGCACCTCGCTCTCTCAGCCAGGGCTTAGCTTTTCATTAGCCCTATAAGGCTGGCCAGGGTGTTGTGTGTGTGACAAACACTGCAGAGAAAGGGACAGACTGTATGGGGGCATGGGCTGTCTGAGTGAACATGACGGTGCATGGGTGTGTGACTCTCTGAGGGGTTGTTAGAAGTGTCCAAGTGTGCATGTCTATCTGCCAGTGTGTGTACACCAGTGCGTGGCTGTGCGATGGGGTGAATGGAAGTGTGGGTGTGAACGAGTGGGTCTGAGAACATGGGACTGGGAGTCTGAGGTCTGGGCACGCCCTGTAACATGTCCAGCCACACAAAGCCCAGGGGCTCCGCGCCTCCCACACATCATTTCAATGTCACAGTAAACACTGCCCAGAAGCAAAGCATGTCCGTGCCCCTTGCTCCGCCCCCCAGAAGGAAGTTACACCCATGCCACGAACCTTGTCAAGCTGGGATGCCGATGGATTATCACTCTGTGGGGAGAAAGGTAAAGGAGAGGAGGGTGTTAGCAAACACAACCACATCATTCAGTACATCAGAAGCTGCCAGCCGCCCCATGTGGGAAGCAGACGCTGCAGCAGCAGGGAAATCCCCTTCCCCTTTGCAACATACTGAGGCCTCAGGAAAGGGCCCTGCACCTTGGAGCCCCCTTCTGCACAGTGAGACGGAAGATGATGGATGCTTGTGCCCATCAGCCAAGGGCAGCTGCACCACCAGAACCTGAGCAGGTACAGATGAGGAGGGGGGTTATTTTGGGGTGGGGAATTATCCACTTGTTTTTTGTGAGAAGCTGGTGTCCCTCACTCCCTGGCTTCTAGTCTGTTCTCTGCTGCTTGCCCAATAGCCATAATCTCCCAGATTGTGGCCCAGAGGTCTGTCACTCCTTCACCATAGCTAGAAAGGGGACAAGGACGTGGCAGAGGTGGGCTTCGGGCAGGCTCCCTCACTGTGACTGAGTGCTGTCTCCACGGCGTCTGTGCCACCCATCCAGTGTGGAGACAGGTGTCTGCAATCCCTGCCACAGAAGGATTTCCTGCTGATGCCTCCCACGCTGTGCAGCGCTCAGACTGTGTTGCCCCCACCCCAGCTCATACCAGCCCTGACAACCATCCTGCAAAGAACTCAGACAAGAAGCTGCTTTGCATTCACCAGGCATGTTTGTTCAGGGCAGGGGCCTGGCTCTCCTGGAGAACTCTGTGCACTCTGCAGTCAGTCCTAACGTTCCCCTTGTTCTACGGCTCACACCAGGATCTATGCAACTACCGTGCAGCTCTCATGCCTTGCAGTGCGCCAGTCCCGTAGCACTGGCTGCTACAGGATGAGGCCGAGGCCAAGAACACACAGAGGTGGACATTCCACATTACAACCAGCTGACACATGGAGGGTCCTTCCGTCTGGGGGAGACCCATCACCTACTGTCTCCCTTCGAGGCCTCGGGATAGAACTGAAGGCTGTAGGTCAAAGGGGGACCAAAGGGCAGTCCAAGAAAATCCACAGCGTACTACACACCAGCTCTCAGCTCATGGACTACAGGCCACAGCATCCAGTACTCCAAACAGCCTGAGGAATGAATTCCCATCCCAGCACGAAATGGGACCAAGCCTGTTGGGTCAGAACAGAGCAGTGCATGCTGGGATGAGCAGTCTTTGCTCCTAGACAGCAAAGATGCAGCTGGTTCCTCCATGCAGGACAGAGGCAGGCCCTGGCCTTGTGGCAAAGCCCCCTGCAGCCTGGATTTATTTACTCTGGTTTGTTTTTAGTTTAATCACATTATGTTTGTCTTGGTTCTCCTGGCAACCAAGAGAAAAGGAATGATCCCATTGGGAAGCAGAGAAAAGGCAAGGGCATGGGGATCAAATGTGTAAAAATGAGCTCTTCAATCCAACAGAGATCCGCCTAATAAGATGCAGGGTGGGGAGGTGGAAGTTAGACACATTCAGACTGGAAAGAAGGTGCCAGTGTTTACGAGTGAGGAGAATTAACCATGGGAACAACTTACCCTTCTCCAGCCCTGACAATGTGAAAGCAAGACTGGATGGTTCTAGGAGATCTGCTCTAGTTCAAACCGGAATGACAGGATGATCACAGCGGTTCTTTCTGCCCTGTGGAAGCTAGGACTAGCCCTGCAGTCCAGACACCCTCCAGGCAGCTTCCTGCATGCTCTCCTCGGGTGCAGGAGTCCCCAGGACACAGCCAGAGCGAGAGGCCAAAGGACCTTACTGGGACTCTCCAGCACTTTAATTAGCCCCGAGAGGCGGGCAGGCAGGAAACCTGGCTTATATTGGCAGCTGTGGGGCCCTAGGTCAGTCTGTTCCCCTCGTGTGTCTTTCCCCTCTCCCCTTCGCCTACACTGACTATCAGCTCCTGGGGCACGGCCTGTCTCACTCTATGTCCACACAGTGCGTAGCCCAACCACGGGGCCTCTGCCTGCTAACACAAGGCAAGAAGTGGAGTCCTGGCTGCATTCTGGCCGGCTCAGGTGCGCTGCTGCTTGCCCAGATCCAAGAGAGCGGGACAGTGACTCAATGGAAGGCTTTCCTTCTCCAGGCTTCTTACTCAGTTCCTCCCCACTGTTTGTCAGCAGCCCTGGGGATTCCCAGTGCATGGGGAGGGGGGTACGGGAGGGAAGGGACCCAACGGGGCAGGGTTCAGTGGCAGATGCCAGGAACCAGAGATGCACGGATTCATTGTATGACATCATCACATGGTGAACCTGGAGGAGCTGCCCTCTGGGGTCTGGTTAGGGACAAGAAAACAGCCTGAGAATGAGAGGAACAGACACAAACAGGAAAAGAACCTGATGCAGAAAGGAAAGCCCCCCAAAACCACACCAGACCCCAGGCCACCAGCACACAGACAGAAAAGACGACTCCACTGCCCCCTGGTGCCCCCTGTCCAAGCTCAGATCTCCTCGGCCATCGGCTGCTGGCAATGGCAGCTGCCAGCACCGATCCCTGCCAGAGGGCAAGGGCAGAAGAGCAGCACACAAAGGAGGGTCTCAGGGAAGCCATCCCCTTGCAGCCACGTGACCTGCACTTGAAAGCAGAGATGGTTAGCAGAACCCAGCAGCCGGGCGTTCCTGAGAGTCCAGCACAGCCCGGGGAGCGCCATCAGAGGGGAGGAGACAAATGCTACTTAACAAGACAGCGGCATCTGAGGCCCCACGTTCCGGTTTGGAAAATAACATCCAGTCTCATGAACACACATGGTGCTGGCCCATGGGGCCCTAAGCAAGGATATTTTGGGGCTCCCTCTTACCCCTCATCCACCCCCGAAAGTACTGCTTACATTATTCCACAAACCAAAACAACAGCAACCCAATCCACACTTGTTCAGCAAGTACAGTCGCACTAAGCGAGGCTCCATGAGCTGCTTGGGGCCCTGAGCCACTGCTTCGTCCGCTTCTGCCTCGCACAGCCACAGCTCAGCAACACGATTCCTTCTGTCAAAACAGCTGGTGTTCGGTTTTGAGCACTCCCAGGCAGCCTCCACAGCCCAAACACAACAACGCTAGGCTGGGCTGCGGGGCAGGACAATATGTACCTGAAGCTGACTAGAAACAGGAAATTACACTGACCGCTCTAGTCTCACTGACCACAGTGAGTGAAAACAGCCTCAGTGGGAAAAGGTTACAGTCATTTAGCTGAAATCTTGGTTTCCATAATTTGTGTGGTCACTGGCATAGAGACAACAGCCCAGGCTCTGCTCTCATCTCCCCGCTGTAAATTGGGAGTAAGCTCCCTCGAGCCAGCCCTGCACCTCAGCAAGGACAGCAGGGAACATGGTCCAGTGTTTAATAAACAGAACAAAAAAATGAAAACAGAAATGCTAACCTGTCAGTTACCTTCATGCACGACTGCCTGCGCTGGCTCACCCTGGAGATCCCAACCATATTCTCGACCTTCGCTCCTACCCCTGTCCTGGGCAGACTTACTTGAAGGCCTAACAGAAATATTTCCATGGAGATACAGTTCCTGCGCGGGGACCATTTCAAAGAATGCTGTCTAGTGTTCGGCTCTGCTGCCCCCAGAGTTCCCAGAAGCCCCTGCTGCTCACGATGGCAAGGCCAGAGGAGGGGGGCGGGGGGCTTTGGAGAGAGAGAATGAGACTAGAAAGGAGGCAGATCCTTCCTGCTGTAACCCACATCCTGGCCTGACCTCCTGAGTGTGCACCACACCTCCCTAAGCTTTGCTCTCAGCTATAGACTCCTCTTGACAGGGCTGCAAAGCACGTGAGTGTTCACAGGGCTATCCGAAGACAATTAATGGTGCTGTCAGGAGCTGGCAAGCCTGTCTGTGAACGGCCCAACTGTGCGCTAAAAGCCCTGAGCTGCTCACCACTAACAGAGTCTCCTTGAGTTCAAGCGGGAGGGCCTGTGCTTTTGGCGCACAGAGGTCTGCATTTCTGCTGTCCCCAGGAGCTACAGTGATCGATGGACAGTCACCGATTTCTTACTAGAACCATTTGCTGCCCCTCCATCTAAAGGGACTGGTTCAAACACAAAGGCCTCATCCAACCATTTCCTCGCCTATTCTGTTGAACAGGAGAGCAGCACAGCTCGACTGGAAGGCTCTCCCTGCTATGGAAGGCCGGGTGCTCCTCTGAAACCTGCGTCTGTGATGGGGAGAGGTGTCAGCTTCAGCCGAGTTGCCGCCAACATGAGAAAGCTGTCATAAGAGTGGGGGATCAAACAGCCTGGGGGGAGAAATCTGAGGCTGGGCTGAATCCCACAGGGATTTGGCGATACTCAGACTACTCGGTGCCGCTCCCCTGCCCATCCCTACCCCACGGAGACAAAGCGCACTGTGTCATTGCTACCTATGGCTGGCAGAACATACCCCTCGCAGGGTGAACTGGCCTGCGCCCAGGCAAGGCAGAATCCGTGTCCTTACCTCCCTTTTCCATCTGGCCAGCCACTCGTCTCGCTTCCTCTTGCTGATGTAGTACGGGTCCCCTGCCTGGAAGGTGAGCCGCTGCATGGGCCTCTGACGCAGGCTTGACTCCCAGCCCAGCCCGCCACGCAGACGGCCTCGGGATCCCTGCTTGCAGGCAGTGAGAGAGGAGAGACAGGTTGAAAGGGGCTGGCTTCTCTGCTCACAGCTCTGGGGACATGGGGTCTGGGGCTCGCTGGGGAAACAAGGCAGTGAGGGAGGAGTATGATTCCATTGAACAGGGGCCAGAGCAGGGAAGGGACTCAACCACCCCGGGCCATGTAGTGAGTAAGCAGCAGAGCAGAGACTAGATCCCAGGCTCCTGACTCCTAGTGCCAGTGCTCAGGGCAGGGCCATGTCACTGCCAGAGAGTGAGGCACCCAAATCCAGGCCAAGTTTTACCTGTGGCTACACCAACTCAAAAGCATGCTAGCTCTGAGGCTAGAGCAGGGTGCCAGGACCCTGCATCCCCTCAGTCCCTCCACTGCTTCTGCGGCTCCCACTTTTCCCTCCAGAGAAAAATTAGCCTCTCCCAGGATGGGTTACAGCAATGCAGCGGCTGGGAGGCTGAGCAGGACCAAGCTGCAGGAATTAACCTGGGAAGCGCCAGCCCAGCCCATGCCAGATGCCAGGCGGCCGGGGAGCAGCGCTCACCCCAGAGCCTGTAGCGGAACTGGCGGTCAGACCCATTCAATCAGAATTTCTCTGCCAGCCTCCTACAGGAGTGCATTACGAAGACAGGGATGGTTAGCACTGAGACCTACTGGATACCCAGAGCCAGAGCTAAACCTACATTAGCCAGAGCCCACCGTAGACATCACTGTGTGTGTGTCTGATCTGTGCACACACATCTGCAATCATGTCCTGATATGTAGCAGAGGCTCTGGGATCAGGGCCTCACTCTGGAGCTAATGGGCTCTGGAATGAGACCCCTGGGTCTCTAGAGGGCACTAGTGCCTGGGGCCTTCTGGGGCGATAGAGGACCCTAGTGTCGAGGCCCCCATGTGCTGACCCACACCCTGTAGAGACCATCCATTGTGCTGCACTGTACCTAGCCAGCCTCTCATGCTCAATGCAGCAGCTTCCTGTACCCCTCTCCAATTGCCCGCGGGTTGGACATGCCCTCCCCAGATGCCAGGCTGCAGCCTGACAGGAACTTGGCCATGTGGCCCAGTGGTCACTTGATTCTGCCTGTGCTCTCTCTTCTGGAGGGCAGGAGTCACAGCTCCCAGCCTGACTTAGCTCGGTGGCTTAGGCAAGGCAGGGCAGTGGAGTCCCCATGGTGGCAACCCTGGCACATACTTGCCTCCATTTTCAAGGAGTCATAGTTAGCTTCTTCCTTCTCTTCTTTGCCTGCAAACACAGAACACAGAGACTGCACATCAGCCGGGCGGGAGCTGCAGCCCAGCACATGAGAGGCTGAGCCAGATCCCAGGGAACACAAAGGCCAGTTCAGAGCAGAAAGGCCAGCTGGGCAATACCACTGCACTGGCCTCCTGGAACCCTCTGCCTCTGGGAGCATCTACCCTGGAGTCACAGTTCACTGTGCCAGCCCTCAGCTACCCCACTGTGTCCCAGTGGTGGGATTCAGTGGGTCCTTTCCCCACTGCCCCCAAGGGGGGAGTCTCCTATGCCTTTGGCCTCCCATGCCTACCTGACAATTCTGACTGCCTCTCTCCCCACTGGATCAGGACAAGGGCTCCAGGGAATGAGGTCTCCGGCACGCCTTCCCTGGGCTGGGCTAATGGGGGGACAACTGCTCCCACATTAGAGTCTCCAACTCCAGCGGCCTTATCCCACGGCACCTGGGACTAGTGTTGCCTGGAGGCCTCGGGATGCCGCCAGGGTGGCAGTGACCCCTGGAAATGGGCACACACCGGCTAGGGGGCAGGGCAAGAAGGGAAGTGTTCACAGCACTATGCAAAGGTTTCTGGTTTCCTGTGTTATCGGTACATCTCGCTGCCTTGCAGGTACGTGCAGAGCTGCTGCAGGGAAAGCAGCTAAAAATAAAACCAACCGTTTCTGAGGCTGCGAACCCTTGACACATTCAAAGCGACCACGTTCTGAGGCCAAACACAAGGGGGGGCTGAGTGTGAGTTACCGTGAGGGGTGGGGGGGGGGGAGACTCTGCCTTTCGGTAAAGGTGTATTTAGTGGATTTTTAGTGTTCATAAATGCAAGGCTAAGATACCACTGCACTGTACTCCCACAGCTCCGCTGGGGTCCCTCGATCCTGACCCACAGCCCCCCTGAACTTCCAGCCCTGGTCTCCCCAAGGACAGCTCTGAAGCAGCCCCTCAGCCTACTCTGGAAGCCCACCCTCTCCTTCCAGTCCTGTGACCCCCAGCCAGCTCTGCTGATTCCCCTCCAGCCCCACAAAGCATCCCCCACACTCCAGCCCTGGCCTAGCCTGGCTTTGCTGCTACACGCTCGACCTGAGCGACACCACTGCAGCCCGGGGCGTCTCTTGGGAAAGGCAAGCCATGCATGCTGTGCTGCCCCAGCCTGGGAACTAGGCTTGGCACACAAACTCCCATAGGGCCTGGGAGAGACACTGCCAAACTCCGGGTCCCTCGTGACTCCTCTGTTTGCCCCGGGATGGATCCTGCCAGGGAAGGCAGGGAGGCTCCTGGGCGCAGAAGAGCTACCAGGCTGAGTGCATGCACTCGGACAGATTTGCAGTCCTGCTCACACACTGCCACAAACGCTGACGGGGCTGGACCTCGCTAACAGATTCCTGAGGCTCAGGGCCCAGGTGAGGGAGGGTGTTCCATGGCCACTCCCCACAAGCTGGGCACTGCTCTAGGCAGGCCTGGAGCCCCATGGTCTGGGTCCTAGAGAGAGGAGGGATAGCTCAGTGGTTTGAGCATTGGCCTGCTAAACCCAGGGTTGTGAGCGCAATCCTTGAGGGGGCCACTTAGGAATCTGTGGCAAAAACAGTACTTGGTCCTGCTAGTGAAGGCAGGAGGCTGGACTTGACTTGACGACCTTTCAGGGTCCTTCCAGCTCTATGAGATAGGCATCTCTTTCTCTCTCTCTATATATATATATTTAAAAAGAGCTCTGCAACAAGCAGGGCAGAGGCACCCCCCCAGAGGTGGTAGTGCCAAGAGAGCAGTGCTGCCCTGAGCATGTTCTCAGTGGGGCAGAGCCCAAACCCTAGTCCCTGATTGGCACAGCAGCAGTGGGCCCTGGGCAGGGGAAGGGCCGATCCTAGGAGCTGGAATCCAGCAGCTGGAGAAAAGCCTCTGCTAAGGGGCTGGGAACGCTGCCTGGGATCAGAGTAGCTCCCCCCATCATGCACACTCCCACTTCTGGCTCCTGGCCAACAGGAAATCAAAAGCCCTGGGAATGAGCTACCCCCTCTCCATAGTCCTGACCCCTTGGGTCACTTGCAGCCCTGCTGGGCATCTCTGCTCCTGCACTCGCTGCAGAAGAGACACAACAATCTAGGACCCAGAGGGACTGGGTCCCAACATGCAGGGTTCCTGCCAGGAAGAGAGGAGCCGCTTCCGGGGAGCTGCAGGAAGAGCAGCCCCCGAGGTGTGATGGGGAGGGTGTGGGACGCAGGGCAGCAGTTACACACACTGGCAACGTCCCAGAAGGGAGAGAAGTTGGCAGGCGATCCAAACCGCAGAAGAATTAATCCCAGCCGTCCAGTGTACACTCCCCGCAGGCCGCCCAGGGCACCTCACTGCTAGCTCCTGAGCTGTGGCTGCAGCTGGCAGGAAGAGCTTGCTGGAAGATGCTGTCACAGCCAGAACACAGAGAATGCTCTGATGGGGTTTGGTTAATAAAACAAGCCCTGGCCAGCCCAGTGGTTAGCTCTGAGCAGCTGACACTGAGCCCTCGGGGCTCCACCCCCAGGAGAATCCTGCCTTTTTCTCTGTCAAGCGGGAGACACACCAAGAACATGGGTGCAGAGCCCAGCACAGAGCATGGCTGGAGGCAGTGCCCAGAGCTGTGGGCCTAACGCCGAGGGAGACGTGTCTCATGCTGTCCCTTTGGCAAAGGAAAGGCACCACTGGCCTCTGACTAGCCCATATCCAGCTAATCAGGGGTTGAGAGACCATCACCAAGATGCTAAAAGAGGCTTTAGGCGTAATCCAGGGAATTCCTACCAGGCGAATTGGGTTGAAACAATAATTGAAAACAGAATCAGCAAATGCCTGGAAGGTCCAGGTCTGAGGGGGTCTACCCAGCATGGATTCTGCAAAGGAGAGGTGTGTCTCTGATCTCTTACAAATATTTACACATGATAATGAAGTAGCAGCTAAAGAAGAAGCAACAGGAAGGAGAGAGACCTGGGTGTGTGGGTCCATCACAGGATGACTATGAGCCACCAGCGTGAGGTGTCTGTGAAAAAGGCACATGGCTCCTAGGCTGGATCAGCAGAGGCATTTCCAGCAGAGCTAGGGAAGTATTAACGCCATTGTACACAGCACTGGGAAGCCCTTGTTTGGAATCCTGGGGACACTTCTGGACACCCATGTTCAAGAAAGATGAACTTACACGGAAACAGCTGCAGAGAAGAGCTGCTAGGATGATCAGGGGAATGCAGGGCATACAGTGCCCCCTACCCCAGCCAAGGCCCCCCCCCCCCACTTCGCCTGCTGGAGCCAGAGTAGCCCGAGATCCCCACCGCAGCCTAAGCCCCACTAGACCCTGAGCCGCCTGCCAGCCGAAGCCACTGGCCAGGCCAAGCCACCCTGGGCTGCTGCCTGGCCCAAGCCCTGGGCCCAAGTCAAGCCCCTGCGAGCTTCAGGGGAGAAGCAGACCAAGGGCGGGGCCTCAGGGCAGAGTGTTGGCGGGACCACGGCCTGGGTTTTGGGAGTCTTAGCTCCCCTGGTCTATTATACCACCGCCCAGGAGGGCCTGTCCTCTCAGAGGAGCCTGGCAGAGCCTGGCTTGTTCAGTCCAGCAGAAGAAGGCTGGGAGGGATCTCATTGCACACCACGAACGCAGTAGGGGGCACACCCCAGGGAGGGGAAGAGCTATTGACACTATAGGACAATGCTGGCACAAGAACAAATGGGGCTAAACTGGCCAGGAACAAATTCCAGCTGGAAATTAGGTGGTTTCTAACCATCAGAGGGGTGAGTAGGTGTCCTGGGGGCAAACAGCGTAACTAGTCTGAAGAGCGGGCTGGGCACATTTCTGAGTGTGATTATATGATGGCGTTGTTTGTGGTGGTAGGGGGCAGGGCTGAACAGCCCAGTTTGTGTTATTCCTAAAGCTCATGCTTCAGGGTTTCAACCCAGTAGGAGTCAGGAATGGATTTTTTGCTCCCTGCTGTATTCGGGGTTTGTTCTGGTGTTTTATCTCCATCCTCTGACGCATCAGGGATGGCCGTGGCTGGAGATGGGACACTGGGCGGGGTGAGTCAGGGCTCTGAGCATTCTCTCTCTCAGATGCTTGGCTGGATGGTTCTTGTTCACGTGCTCAGGGTCCAGCTGATCACCATATGCAGGGTCGGGAAGGAATTCTTCCCCAGAGCAGATTGGCAGAGACCTTGGGGTTTTTTTTGCCTTCCTCTGCAGCGTGTGGGTGCAGGTCACTTGCCAGGATTGTCCGGGTGTCTCTCACCCTATTCCCTTGCCATGGTGGAGGCTGCAGGCACTAGTGCACCTGGCTTCTTCCTAGTCTCTCCCAGTGGCACGTAACAGCCTTGTCTCCTGTGGACTACAGCCCTTCGGTGGAACACGGTTGCTGGATTAGTATGTGGAGGCTGGGTGGTGTTCCTGGCCTGTGCTACACAAGAGGTCAGACTGTGTGGTCAAGTGGCCCCTTCTGGCCTTAAACTCTATGACTGGACTGTCAAAAGGCCTTTGACAAGGGCCAGCACATGAAACTAAGTCAATATGGGGTGAGAGGCAAAGTACTGAGGTTTATGGCCAGGACGCACCCTGCTTCCCTGCAATGGCACTTTAGAGCCAGAAATCCGGAGGCACAGCGTGCCAGGCAGCTGGAGAAACTGCAGTGCTACGATTTCACACTCACACACAGGCCAGGCCCTAAACAGGGTCTTGATGGCCTTGGTGGGAGGCTGATGGCAAACACTGCCCCACGCAGGAGAGCAAGGCATGAGTTCCCCAGGAGAATGGGTGTGCCTCTCTTCCCCTAATTTGCAGAAGCGCCCATGTCCCCAGTTCATCCACTGGAACAACAGAGGGAAGGGGGTTGCAGGAATGGACCCAAAAGCAATTAAAGACGTCCCAGAGAGAGGATGCTGGTATCAGGAGAGCATCTGACTGGAAAATCAACTGGCAAATGCAGCCATCCTGGAACGTGGTGTTCTCTCACACCACCATTGATCTTCACTGCAGAGGACATGGGGGAGATCTCCACACATTCTTTTTAGGTAACAAATCTGAGGAACTGTCCCAGATTGAGGTGTCATTATAAGAGGTTTTGGAACAAATGGATAAACTAAACAGCAATAAGTCACCAGGACCAGGTGGCATCACCCAAGAGTTCTGAAGGAACTCTAATATGAAATTGCAGAACTACTAATTGTGGCACGTAACCTACCACTTAAATCACCCTTAGTACCAACTGACTGGAGGACAGCTAATTTAACACCAATTTTTAAAAAAAGCTTCAGAGGCGATCCTGGCAATTCCAGGCCAGAAAGCCTAACTTCAGCACCAGACAAACTAGCTGAAACTACAGTAAAGCACAGAATTATCACATACATGAAAACAACATGGGGAAGAGTCAACACGGTTTTTGTAAAGAGAAATCATGCCTCACCAATCTACTAGAATTCTTTGAGGGGGTCAACAAGCATGTGGACAAGGGGGGGGATCCAGTGGATATAACACACTTAGATTTTCAGAAAGCCTTTGACAAGGTCCCTCACCAAAGGCTCTTGAGCAAAATAAGCAGTCATGGGATAAGAGGGAAGGTTCGCTCATGGGTTGGTAACTGGTTAAAAGACAGGAAACAAAGGGTAGGAATAAATGGTCAGTTTTCAGAATGGAGAGCAGTAAATAGTGGTGTCCCCAGGGCTCTGTACTGGGCCCAGTGCTGTTCAACACATTCGTAAATGATCTGGAAAAGGGGTAAACACCGAGGTGGCAAAATTTACAGATGATACAAAACTACTCAAGATGGTTAAGTCCAAACGAGACTGTGAAGAGCTACAAAAAGATCTCATGAAACTGGCTGACTGGGCAACAAAATGGCAGATGAAATTCAGCGCTGATCAATGCAAAGTAATGCACATTGGAAAACATCATCCCAATTCTACATATAAAATGATAGGGGTCTAACTTAGCTGTTACCACTCAAGAAAGAGATCTTGGAGTCACAGATAGTTCTCTGAAAACACCCACTCAGTGTGCAGTGGCAGTCAAAAAAGTAAACAGAATGTTGGGAACCATTAGGAGAGGGAGAGATAATTAGACACAAAATACCAGAATGCCTCTGTATAAATCAATTATACACTCACACCTTGAATACTGTGCGCATTTCTGGCCACCCCAGCTCAAAAAAGATAAATTAGAAATGGAAAAAGTTCAGAAAAGGGAAACAAAAATTATTAGAGGTCTGGAACAGCTTCCGTATGAGGAGAGATTAATAAGACTGGGACTTTTCAGGTTAGAAAAGAGATACCTAAGGGGGGATATGATAGAGGTCTATACAGTCATGACCAATGTGGAGAAAGTGAATAGAGACGTGTTATTTACCTCTTCACATAACACAAGAACCAGGGGCTACCCACTGAAATTAACAGGCATCAAGTTTAATACAAACATAAGGAAGTACTTCTTTACAGAACCCAGAGTCAACCTGTGGAACTCATTGCCAGGGGATGTTGTGAAGGCCAAAAGTATAATGGTGTTCAAAAATGAATTACTGAAGTTCTTGGAGAAATAGGTACGTTACTGGCTATTAGCAAAGATGGTCAGAGATGCAACCCCATGCTCCAGGAATCCCTAAACCTCTGACTGCTAGATAATGGAACTGGATGACAGGGGTGGATCACTCAAAACGGCCCTGTTCTGTTCATTCCCTCTGAAGCACCTGGCACTGGCCACAACCAGAGACAGTACACTGGATTAGATGGACCTTTGGTTTGACCCAGTATGGCAGTTCTTATGCTACCACAGTAAAAGCTTTCTGGTCATTGTGGGAAAGCTTGGAATTTGAAGATGAAATCTTGTATAGGACATGGGAGAAGCCAGTGGGCAACTGGGTGTACTAGATCCCCTCAGAACTTCCTTTTTCAATGGATGTCATGATCTTAAAACTACTGGATATTTTGGGATGGAGAAAACCTCAGCCAAGCAAAGAGAAAATGTCTGTTGGATATCTTGCGGGTGCACCTGTGGAGTGCATTGTCACTGATGTTCTCAGGCCCTGGCCGGAGATAGGTTGGCAAGAAGGATTTGCTGGTAGCTATGGACTACATCACAAAATGCCTGAGGCTTATCCAATAAGAAATCAAGAGGCTGTAACAGTAGCAGGAGTCCTAGGGAATGAATTCTTCCCCCGGTTTGGGGTCCTGGGTGACTTACACAGAACAAGTGAGAACATTTGCATCCAAAATGTGTCAACGGTTTGAGAGATTCTTGGCACCCACCAGACATGCCACAGCCACAGTCTGATGGGATGGTGGCAAGGGTCACGGGGGGGCTCAGCTGGCTCCCTTTGTAGAACAGCACCAAAAGAACTGGGGTCAGCATATCTCAGGCCTTTCAATGGCTTAGAGAATAGTCAATGAGAGCACAAAGTGGACCCCATAACTCATGTCTGGGCATGAGCAAAGGACCCAGCAAACCTCTCGTCTGGAGTTCCTGAAGAGGAGCAAAGGAGTCATCTGGCGCATGCAAAAACTCACCAATCCCAAACTGGCAACGCTCACCAATTGCTAGAGAAGACTGGAGGACAGCCTCAGATCCAGTGAAAAGACTGCCTGCTGCAAAGTCATCTAGTGGAACTTGTAAAAGAGGGGACCTGGTCAGGCCCACAATCCTAGAACCAAGAAGGGTGGGAGCAATGGGAGGGACCTCATGCAGTACTGAGTCAAATACACAAAATGGTGTCTGGGATCCACTTGGATCCCAGGACGAAACCCAAACTTAGCACTAATGACCATCAAAGACCGTTTCACGAGATGGGATTTCAGGATGGCTGCCCCCGAATCTGAGAACATACAAAGCCCTGCGTCTCTGAAAATGGAAGGAATCAACTAGCAGGAAACAGCTTCTTTTGCTCACAACACCAAGAACCCCCTTTTTAGCCTGAACCACAGACCCAAAAACCTCTCCTGAGGTGTCTTGAAGGATCAGCCCTGCTGTTTTCAGCTGCTCTTTCAGGCTGTCTCTCGGCGCAGTCTTTCCCAGCTGTTACTGTTGGTTTTTTCCCCCTCTGTTCTATTCTACCTTCCCACCCACACATCTTTCCAAAACAATATTTAGCAAAAGCCCCTGGCCCAGGTGGGGCTTATGCTTGCAGTGATATTAACTGAAGGGTGTGTTCACATCTATTAACCTCAACAGGGTTTAACTCAACCCATAACAAAGCTTCCCCCAGCTCCTAACAGTATTGTCATGGGTCAAAACCTGGCTAGGGGACAGAAAGTAAAGGGCAAGGATGAAATGGTGAATTTCCATCGTGGCAAAAAGGTAACAGTGGGAGCCTCGAGGTCCCGTGTTGCTGACTGTATTTATCAATGATCTGGAAAGGGGGTGATACAGAAAGATACCAAATCTGCAGCTGACACCAATTATTTAGGTTAGTCCGGACCAGAGAGGGCTGTGAGGAGCTTCAGGGGGATGAATGGGCAACACAAAGGCAAATGAACGTCAGTGTTGATAAAAACAGACTCATGCTCGTTAGAGGGGACACAAACTACTTGCCTAGCTTCCAGGGTTCTGCATGAATTCAGGAAAGGACGGCACACTAGTGCGGACAGCTCTGTGAGACTGTGTCTCAATGCGCAGCTGTGGTCAAGGAAGCAAACCAGATGTTTGGATGCATGAGGAATGGGCTGGAGAGAAATACAAAGAATCTATGAATGCTTTTCTGTAACGCAATGGTGTTGTCCCATCTGGATAGCGTGTGCAGGACAGGTCAGCCCATTTCACGCCAGATCACGCAGAACTAGAGGGGGTTCAAAGAGCAACGAGAATGATCAGGGACATGGGAAAGCCAGGCTCAGGCAGCATGGGGTTGTGCTGTTCAGGAAGTAGATCAGCCCCTACACGGCCTACACACTGGTCAGCAGCAGGCTGAGGACTCTGATTGGCAGTCTTAGAATGTAGCTGTTTCCCAGTACCATGCCCCGATGATTGACTGTGATAATGGACAGGTTGAGGAATTCTAGGGTGACATCAAGGAGTTAGCAGCTGTTCACGGTAGAGACAGCTTGACTGCACAAGGGCACTGGATGGTCTCATTGGGCCCAAGAGTTACCCAAAATGGTTCAGCTGGGATGGGAAGTTTGGGTACGGCAAGACAAACAGCAGAGGACTGTGACTCATGCAATTTGCGACTGAAAATTATTTAGTATTAACAAATACTCGTTAAAGCAAAAACCACTAAGGCAGTGGACTTGGACATGGCCAGATTTGTGGACTCAGAACCATATTGACTTCATCATGATGTTGGAGAGGAGGCATTCTGGTGTGATGGGGGAGCAGAGCCTTCAAGAAGGCCAGAGGATCCAATCAGAACTTAGTAATAGCCAACATAAAGACCAAACTGTGAAGCAAGAAATGACCAGCAAGTATGGTCCACTTCTCAAGGCAAGATGTGGAGGAGCACTGTAACTCTCGTGTGTCGTGTTTACTGTTCATTTTGATATGACGCTATGGTGTTCTGCTCTATGAGAGAATGCATGTATGCAGAGAAGGGATCAGGAGCATCTTTTTTCCCTGAGGGTACAGTACATACAGTAAAAGGAGGGGCGGGGCTCAAAATCCACCCCCAGAAGTACTTTGTCACACAGCAGGTACTTAGCCTGTGGAGCTCACTGCCTCAGGGAAGACACTGAGTCCAAGAACTTACCAAGACTCAAAGGTGGCCTGGGCGTTTCTCTGGATAACAAGGCCATGCAGTTATCCTAACTAATATCACCAGTCATTTGGGAAGGGCCATTAAAGATCATGCTTCAGAGCTTATGCCAATCTCTAGTCATAGAGAGACTGTCATGGAGTGTGGGGGAGACAAGGCCCTGCACCCCCGGCTTCCTGCGATTCACCGTGACTCTCAGCCAGCCAGTAAAACAGAAGGTTTATTTAGACGACAAGAACATAGTCCAAGACAGGTCTTGCCGGTACAGACAACAGGACTCGCTTTAGTTAGGTCCATCTGGAGGCCCCAGGAAGGCCACAGCCCTGTTGGGAAGCCCAAGCCCCATCAGGGCTCCCCTCCATTTCCCAGCCAGCTTCGAACTGAAACTCCCTCCAGCCTCTCACTCAGCCTCCTCCCGGCTCCTCCCCTAGCCTTTGTGTCCTTTGTCCAGGGTAGAGGTGTTACCTGGCCTCCAACCCCCCTCCTGGGTTCTCCTGTTACATGCTCAGGTGTCCTCCCTTCCCCAATGCAGACAGTCCCAGCCAAACTCCGCTGAAACCTTCCCAGGTCCATACTCCCCACTCAGCATTCAAATAACACAGCAAGAACAGTCTCACTTCGTCACAGAGACCAGAATGCGACCTAATGTGGGGGACAAGTTATTTGAGCTGTGCTTCCTCTGGTTCTGGCTACTGCTGGAGATGGGCCACTGGTCTACAGGGACCTGGGGTCTGATGTGGCATTGCGATTCCTGCGGCTCTATTCTTGGCCACAGAGAGGAAGGGGAGTAAAGGCTTAGAGTTATGGAGAACACGGCATCGTGAATGCATGTGGATCACACAACGATTCAACGGCTGGAGAAAATGCCTTATGGTGAGAGATGAGGCAATGGTCCATGCCAACAGCGCAGACACTCCCTCCAGCGCCGGAAAGGGGTGATCCCCCTCCCCAGGAGGCGGGGTTAGTGGACAGAAGAATTCTCCCACCAACCCAGCCGTGCCTGCCCCAGGGCTCAGTTTGGTTTAACTCTGGTGCTCGTCATAACTCAGTCAATCTAAATTTTAAGTGCAGACCATAGAGCTCCCACTTTAGCTTATCAAAAGGAAGACTGAGATGTGAGCTGATTACAGGGTGTGGGTACTGGAGGGCTCTCTGGGCTCGTGCAGAGAGGCTAAAGCCAGGCCCATGCTAATTAGAAACAGTGAGGTGTAACAATGAGGGTGATTAACCAAGGGCAGTGGTGGAGTCTCCATTTCTCCAGACCAAGACTGGCTGTTTTTCTGGAAGCTGCTTTAGCCAAACCCGAGTTACAGGGCTCAATACAGGGGTAACTGGGTGAAATTTCACTGGCCTGAGCTACACAGGTCAGATGACATGACAATAGTGGTCCCTGTTGGCTTTGAAATCTGTTCCTCTGAAGGGAGGAGGGGACTCCCCAGCCCAGAGTGAAAGACGACCCTTAGAAGGAGCTTTCAGCCATTTGAGGGGGGCTGAAGGAGTCTGAGCTGGTTCCTTTCTGCTCCGTGGCTGCATACCAGCCTCCCTGCCCTCCCTGGGCCTCCACCCCCAAGTGGGCAGAGTGGTCCCATAGCATCAGCACCGCCAGCACTCTGACACCTCTTCCAGCCTAGACTGGCCTGGCTCCCATTGCCAGAGTGAGCCAGGGAGCCAGGCGAGGGAGTAGGTCAGACCTCTGCCCCTGTTGCACCCCTCCGCTCCTCCTCAAGGCTGGGACCCATAGCAGACCCTGCTCAGCTGTGCAAGAGCAGTGGCTCCTGTGGGCTGCATGGCAGAAGCCCTCCACTCACCCCCCACAGCAGGGCCCTGCAGCTCAGGTATCTTGCCCCAATGCAGCAGCATTCCCAGGGATGAGAGTCCCTTGCAGAGCTCCTCCCCCAAGCCCTGGGCCACTCTGCAGGGAAAGCACTGATGATACAGGTCCAAGTATTCTGGACGCCTTCCAGATCTCTGCAGGGACCAGTGGGTGGGATGAGAACCCCATCTCTGTACTGAAGAAGCCCCAAGTGGTGTCTCTGCTGGGAATCATAGAATCTCAGGGTTGGAAGGGACCTCAGGAGGTATCTAATCCAACCCCTTCCTCAAAGCTGGACCAATCCCCAGTTAAATCATCCTCCGGAGGCCTATCCCAGCTAAGCCCCCTTTGAATTCTCAGAAGAGTCACACCTTTCCCAGGCAGGTCCTCCTGGAGAGCCCTGCGTGGCCACTGGCTTGGGGTGTGCTGACGCACTCCCAGTGCCCAGCTCTTTGGGTCGGCCGTAGATGATCCGACAGCGCAGCAGGAAGGCATCACGGCTTGAGGAGGGGATTAGTTTGCCCAAATGGATGGTGCAGCTGTAAGGTACAAGAGCACAGAGCAGAGCACCCACCCACAACTCACCCCAACCCATGGCATTATCCTGCCTTTCCTGACGGGGAAGCTGATCTGAGGAAGCTCTAGAAAGGCAGGCAGCTGGGGCAGAGATGGGCTAGAACGCAGAGCCTGGCACCTACCTACAACCCATGTGGCCCCTGAAATCACATTGAGAAGGGAATGGGCCCAGAGGCCGTTCCAGATGCTCAGGAGATGAACCAACAACCAGCTCTGACTTCGACCCATGGGTCAGCCCCTGCACTCCTGCCCTGGTGCCCACAGACCACGGTGAGCATCTCAGGAGAAGGGAGTGATGCACGGAAAGTGACCGAGAAGGTGCTGCTGGGGCTAGAGTGCGGGTGACACCAAACCCACTGAATGGTCACAGCACAAGGCAGTTCAAGCTGCAGGCTCAATCATAGCTGCTAATGTCCTGGTGTGGGTGATGGTCTGTACTACCCCCTCTGCCCAGGCCAGCTATAGCCTGGAGGCTGCGTGACACCCCGCAGAACCCTGCAGATCGAAGCTCGGAAGAGCTTCACTGCAAGGCCGAGAACCAGCGTGGGGAGGGAAACGTCCCTGTGAGCATCAGCTGGAGCTGGGAGTTACATCTAAGCCCTGAGATGCACAGCAGGTGCTGTTGTGGAGATGTTCCTGAGTGTTGCGCTGCCTGGCCTGGGAGTACATGGCTGAGGCCAGCTTGCAAAAGAGAACTTGCCCCGCCCTACTGCCTCTCTCTGCAGTAACCAGAACACGCTGCTCAGAAATCCTGGGGAAGAACCAGATTTCCTAGGGCTACTCTCTGCAGCTAACGAGTCAATGGGGGAACGTCTGTTTCCCATCACAGCTGAGGCTCTGGGAACAGGTGGATGGCAGGGGAGGGAGGCCAGGAAAAGCCACTCTTCCCTGCGAGTCAATATTGACCCCAGGGTGGCAGGAAGGGGCACTGTGTGGCTAAGGGTCCTGGCCTTCAGCTGAGACCAGAACTGAGGGCTGGTAAACGTCTTCCGCAAGAGAAAAGGCCAAACTCGAACCGGGCTGGTGCCATCTGCCTCGTTAAAGCATCTCCCCGCAGCTGCCACAGGAGACAGGCTTGTCCCTAGGCCTCTGGGCAGCGCTGCTGTGACTGGAACTCTTACTGCCGTTGGGCCTGAGGCCCAGACCAGAAGCAGGGACTCCAGGGCAGCAGAGGCAACTCTCAGGCTAACGAAGGCTCAGATCCTGTTAGAGCAGTTAACAAGCCATGGAAGGGAAGGGGAGCAGGGAGGAGTCTGCCCAGTGACAAGGGCTAGGGACGAGCACAAGGCTTCCCCTTCCCAGCCACGGCACAAGGAGGGCAGCCTGGGAAAGGGGCAGCCAGGCCTTGCCTGTTGCCCCACTTTCCCCACCGAGCAGAGCAGCTCAGGCCACCAGGGTTTACGGGCTCCTGAGGCTACAACCTGACGTGCGGCTCCATGAAGCCTTGGCTGCCCCCTCCCCACCTCTGCAGGGGAAGCACTGATGGGGGAAATCTCTAGCACCTCACTGGGACGCAGGAACCACAGCCTGCTCTTCCGACCTCCATCCCCATGATCACTGGAGTGCGAACGCTGGCTGACCCCCTTTGCTTGTATGTTGCAGCCATCTCCCTGCCCCAACCCCAAGCTCCTGGGGCAGGCACTGTGCCTCCATGTCTCTGTGCAGTGCCCAACACAACGGGCCCCCAGCCTGCCTGATGCTGACCTGCCCCTCCCAGGATTATTCAGGTGCAGTTGGCCTCCTGTCATGTGGGGGCCTTGTGCCATGGGTGCAGCAGCCTGTCTCTCTGGTCTGCCAGGACTGAGCTCATTTCCAGATCCCGAAACCTCCCCATGTCCAATACCAAGGCCTTGCTGCTGGCGGGGAAACTGCAATCCTGGCTATTCGTGCCCCTGAAGAGCACTGGGGCAGACTCCTGAGAGATCCTGGTTTCTGCATCCCTGCTAGGGGTCCTCCACTCTGCCCCCCTGCGTGGGACTCTCCTTGAGCCACACGTCTACTGCATTACAGGCCAGGGAGAGCCTTGAGCAGGGATCCCCGTTTTCCGTGATAAAAACCCAAAATTCTCTGATAAAGCCAACAAAAATTGCGTTTTTCCACAATGAAAATGAAGCACTGAATTTAACTTCCCTAGCAGCAATATACACAGGTGTCAGCTGAACACAATGTTCAATGCCTATCAATCATTACAATAAAATACAATTCATAGCATTGCTATTTGTATTTCTTACATACACCAAATACTTCCATGCCTGTATTCTATACAGCAGAACCCTGTTTAGCTGAGCCACCACTATCTGGTTCTCCGTATTAACTGAACTCCCAGCTGCCCAGGTCTGACAGCAGCAGGGGCTGAGGTGGTCAGTCCCAGCTATGTAGGGCTGGCTGCCTGAGCCACACGACATTGGAAAATAAGGGACAGAAAGATCTTTGCCAGTTCTCTTGATTACCCCAATTTCTGGTGATGCGATCTGGCCTCAGTCCCCATGAGATCCACCGTACAGGGGGTTATTTTTTCACAAATGCAAATTCCACGTTTTTCTGCAGCAAACAGATTTCTAGGATCCCTGGCAATGAATGCCAGGAGCAGGGAGCCCCTGGCTGGGTTAACAGCACCCCCTACTGGGCCAGGGAAGGCAACGATTCTCTAGGGCTTGGGCAGCAGTGACAAAGGGTTTCTAGTCCCCCATTAGCCCCACATGGAGCTCTGCGCAGGCACCTCATAAAAGCTACAACCCCCAGCACACACACACACACCCCGCCTCTCAGCTCAAAGCAGCCGCACGCCAGTAGCAGAGGCACCACTGAAAGTGGAGCTGGGCAAAGGGAGCCCTAACTACAGGCCTGGCACCTCTACAATGCCATGCCCTGCACAGCCCAGTACTGCCCAGCAAGGGGAACACCCTCCTCTGACACGCCTTAACCACGGAAACAATTTCCCCAGGGCCATGAGGGATGCTCCCTTCCTGGCCATTCGAAAGCCCTAATGGATCTGCTCTGGGTAATTATTGTACGGCAAGTGTCTAGTCAGTGCTATGCAGGAGGTCAGGCCAGTTGATCACTGTGGTCCCTTCTGGCCTGGGGATCTGGGAACAGCCAGAGGCAGGATTCAGGCTAGCTGGGCCCGGGCTGATAATTAAGGCAGTTCTGCCAGGGAGCATTAATAACCGGGATAATGATTAGTGAGAACTAGCACAAATGCAGTAAGCTCACAGGGCAGCCACTGGGAGCCTAGCTCAGCGCAGCTCTGCCAACTCCCCTTTGGCCATAAAGCCATGTCAGATTGCACCAGGCTAGGCCAGGACAACCTCAGACATCCCAGCCCAACCAGCAGAGCCCAGGAGGAGAGAAGTCGGATGCTCTCCCAGCGGGGAGCCCAGTATGACCCATCTCGCGGCTAAGACATCCCCGTGGGCAGAGAGGGAAAGGGGTTTACTACTGGGAGCTGGCTGTTTCCTAAGGGGTTTAGGAGCTGGCTGGGGAACACAAGCCACAGAAGGCAGAGCCGTGGCTGGTGCTGGGAGAGGGCAGGAGGTGGGATACAGGGGGCACATCTGACCTTCCTCTCACTCCTGATGCCTTTGCAGACAAACTTGCTCTACGAGTGCAGGAGCTTTCTTGGCTCACGGGACAAGAAGCCTGTGTGTGTGTGACTGACCTGGGCAAGCTGGTCTCCACAAGAACTGGCCCCTCCTAGAAACCTGCAGTGTTACATGGGCCCTGCAGGGCACCGGAGATCTGAGAGATTGCAGACCAGTGACTGAGCACACCAGAGCCTCAGGAGAGCCGCAGGGAGCTGCACTGCAAGAAAAAACTCTGCAGGCCTCTCTGCCACAGAGAAACCACGGGCTAGACACAGACCCAACAGTCCAGCCCCACCCATTCAACTGCCTGGCACCCACGTCTGGCGCCTCACTTCACCAGCCAATCACAGCAACGGAAGCCCCAGGGGCAGCACAGCAGAACTGGGCCCGTTCCACCTGAGGAAAGCTGGCACCATCCACTCCATGCAACATGAAAGGTGCCCAGCACGCTGGCCTGGGCTCTGAGAGATCGTACCAAAACCTGCAATCAGCTGCAGTGCCCCTACCTCCCCACGGGGAACGTGCAAAGCTGAGGCCAGTGCTCACTGAACCCAGTCAGGGGCCATGATCTGGAGGTGGAAGCTGATGCAAAGCAGTGTCCAACTCAAGAGGAGGGGACTGCAGCCAGCACAGCAGAAGGCCTGAGTCTTCTCTTGTCTGCACCAAATTCCCCCTCCACGACTTACACAGAGTGACATCTGACTTACGCCAACAGAAGCGACAGACGGCTCAGGCCTAGGGCGAGCTCCAAACCCAGGGCAGGAGGAGAAAGAGACTCCTTCCCGTGGCCAGAAATGAGCAAAGGCTCTGCTATGGAGCACAAGCAGGAAAACCGGTTCCCGGAGGGGAGAGAGGGCGGAGCTGGCAGCGAGGGGTCAGCACCAGACAGCAATAAGGGGCTGGCTGCAGGGGTTAATACCAGCCCCATGGCAGTTCTGTCTCCGCTGCACTCTGGCAGCACCTGTAGGGCGTCTCATGCCAGCGAGCCCCACTGAACTGCACTGCACGTGCGCGTCTGTCTCCTGGTGAGGGTCAGGCTCTCTATTGCAATCCAGCCTCTTGGCACTTTGTGGCTGGGCATGGGGGCAGAAAGCAGCGAGATCTTTCCTCTGGCGTAGGGGAGTTCCCCCGAGGCAGGCCAGGGGCAGGAAGGGATGTGGTACTGGACTGTGGTGATGGTCTGCTGGCAGATGGCCCCATGAGGCCATGGAGTGCACTTCCAAGAACCTCTCAGGCAACACAACAGACACTGGGTCGGGGCTGGTGTAGAACTGTCCCACACTCAACGTGCTGCAGCTGGCTTTTCTGTGCCCCCAGCTGAACATCGGAGCCGGTCTCTCTCTTTCTGTGCAGCGCCCTGGGAGCCATGCACTCGCCTGCCTTCGGGGACAGGGAACAAGAGAAGACAGTGGCCTGCCTCTCCCTGTTCCCTGCAGGCCACCAGACGGTGACTGGAATCTCAGAGCTGGGCCAAAGGGGAGTAACCGGATTAGCAATGACTGACATGACTGAGTACAGCACAAACATTAGGGGTGCACAAGAGCTATGTCCACTAGCTGCACCCAGCATTTATTCCCAACAGCCCCAGCCAGGGACCCGCTCCAGGTTCTTCCTTTCCCAGAGCTCAGCAATGCAGAGCCCATGCCCCGGGCAGGGGGGCACTCAGGGCTGAGCCCAGAGCTGGCAGTCCGGCACTAGTGCCTCCCCATCCGCTTTCTAGTGCATCCCTACTTTCTCCCCGTACTGGAGAGTGGACCCCGCCAAAGGTTCGATCTCCCCTGATCTAGAAGCAGCGAGGCAGCTGGGAGCACAGAGCTCACGGGGTGGGGGTGGTCACTGGGAAGCTGGGAACACGCACAGGGAATCAATTCTGAAGCACTTAGAGGAGAGGAAAGTGATCAGGAACAGTCAGCATGGATTCACCAAGGGCAAGTCATGCCTGACCAACCTAACTGCCTTCTATGGGGAGATCACTGGGTCTGTGGATGAGGGCAAAGCAGTGGATGTGTTATTCCTTGACCTTAGCAAAGCTTTTGATACGGTCTCCCACAGTATTCTTGCCAGCAAGTTAAAGAAGTATGGGCTGGGTGAATGGACCGTAAAGGGGATAGAAAGCTGGCTAGATCGTCGGGCTCAAAGGGTAGTGATCAACAGCTCCATGTCTACTTGGCAGCTGGAATCAAGTGGAGTGCCCCAAGGGTCGGTCCTGGGGCCGGTTTTGTTCAATATCTTCATTAATGATCTGGAGGATGGGATGGACTGCACCCTCAGCAAGTTTGCAAATGACACTAAACTGGGAGGAGTGGTAGATACACTAAACTGGGAGGGTAGGGATAGGATACAGAGGGACCTAGACAAATTAGAGGATTGGGCCAAAAGAAACTACTCCCGTACTGTGTCCCTGAGCAACCAGCCAGCCATCTGGTGCCCAGGACTCCAGCAGTACCTCTCAAGCCTGCTCCCGGCCCTGCTCTCCGTAGCAGACCCCCCACACAGGGCACATCAGTTGGATGGTGGCATCACAGAGGCACAGGTAGGAGACAACAGGACCACGGGCAGGTCAGAGGTCACATTACCCGTGCTCCTGGATCCTGCCAGCCCCATAGACGGGAGCCCTAAACGCTAAGGTCTTACTTTTCCCAGCTGTCTCCAAGAGTTTCCTCTTGCCTCTCTTCTTCTGGGGGGCGGAAGGGGCCAGCTCACCCTCATCGGCCGGGGGATCCGGGCTGTCCTTCGGGGTGCAGCGCCCGTTCTCCAGGGCCTGGCCCGTCTCGCTGTCTGGGAGGCTGTCTGTCTCGTCCTCGCCATGCTGCCCGCCCTTCGGGGTCCCGTCGCTGTCCTCCAGGCCTTTCCACTGGGCACTGTCTGTCTCCAGGTCTCCATTGAGCACCTGCTCCGTGGGGCCAGCATCCTGGCAGGGGGGGTGGCACTTTGGGACTGAGGCAGTGTCTTTGGATGCTTCACTACTTTCCACCTGCAGAGACAGAGAAAGGGAGAGGCTGAGAGGCCAGCTCCTGCCCAGCTCTGGGCTGCATAGGCCCTCCGGCCACCTTCACCAGCGCCGTCACCCAGCCTCATCTGCCCTCGGTGCTCCCCAATCTGGCCCCAATGTGCCCCTTGATCCATGTCCCACGTGCCCTCACCTAATATGACCCCCGAAAGATCCCCAAGGAGCCCCCTTGATCCAGCCCCCAGTCTACACCCCTGTGCTAGAGCTGGCATATGCCCAGTCCTCTCTGCCACGTGTACACCTGCCCCTGGCTCCTCCTTCGGGGGGCTGCCCTGTTCACTGGCACTCTGCATAAGTCACCTACCTTGTGGGAGGGCTGAGCCCTGGTGCAGCCACTGCACAGTGCATCACAGTCCTGCCCCGTAGCGGCACATACTGTACCAGAAAGGGCCAGTCAGTGCCCTCGAGTGCTGTACAGCTCCAAGAGTGTCAGAGAACCCAGTGCTGCAGGGGTTAAAGGCACTCTCCCAGCAGTGAGCCCCCTGCACTGTACCGAGCCTGGGGGACAGGACTACTCCTAGCTAGAGGCAGCAGGTCAATAGACTATCAACCTCCCACATACACACACACTGCACCCCAGAGATATCTCCTGGGGCCTGCGTGAAATCCTTCCCAGTGCTCCAAGACTTACTGAAAATCAACATTAACAGTTCAGTGATCCCCAGCCAGCTCTTTTAAAACTCTTGAATGAAAGTAATCTGGGCCTGCTGGTTTAAAATGCCTAACTTAAGTAGCTTCTGTTTCACATCCTCCAGAGATACTATTGGAATGGAAAGAGTGTTATCGTCACCATATGCTTCAGGCTCTTTTCCTACTACAAAGATAAATGGGACGACCCAGGAAATTGTAGCCCTGTTATCCTGGCATCAATCGTGGGCTGTGACCAAAAGGGCGAGTGTGATCCTTGGATGCCTAAAGAGGGGAACCTCCAGAAGGGGTAGAGTGGTGATTTTACCTGTCTTTGGAGCTGTGCGACCACTGCTGGAATCCTGTGCCCAGCTCTGGTGCCCACATCAAGGAGGATGCTGGTAAATTGGAGAGGTGTCAGAAAAGAGCCACAAGAATAATTTAAGGGCTAGAAAAAAAGCTTTATAGTGATTGATTCAAGGAGCTCAGTCTATTTAGCCTAAGAAAGAGAAAGTTAAGGGATATCTTCATCCCAGTCTATGGTACCTACACGGGGAACAAATATTTGATAACAGGCTCTTCAATCTAGCAGAGAAATGTCTACCAGGATCCAAGGGCTGGTAGCTGAAACTGACGAATTCAGACTGGAAATAAGGAGCACATTTTTGAAGGTGAGAGTAATTATCCACTGGAACAATTTACGAAAGGGCCACTCTCCATCACTGACCACGTGGCTGTTTTTCTAAAAGATGCGCTCTGGGAATGGTTCTGGGCTGGTGTCCGGCTGTTACAATGGGAGTCAGACTAGATGATCACCATGGTCCCTTCTGGCCTTGGGATCCAGGTATCACCCCAGCCTGAAGCTGGTCACACGGGGCGCAGGCAAGAGGCCTCCAGTGACATGCAGAGGGGGACACTGGCAAAGGGAGCAGGCAGTGCAGGGATGCATGCCCTCTTCCCCATTCTGAAGCATCTGTGCCTCTGCGTGCTGGGACCACCTGACACCAGCCTGCAGAGTGTGTTGCAGACCCTGTTGCCCTCCCCATTTCCCATCTTGTGCAGGAAAAGGTCAGGCTTGGGAAGACCAGGCTCATAAATACCACGCTCATAAATACAGCCCAGCCGAGCCCATGCCTGGGACACCGCACCCAACAATTATTCACCTGCTGGGACACCAGGGGAAGGGCAGGTACAGGCTGCCAGGTCTGTAAATACACCAGCACTCTCCACTCTGCAACACGGCTGTGTGACACCCCAGCAGGGGTGGGAGGGTGCACACACCCAGAGCTCACTGAACCCTTCTGATAGTGCACCCCAGCCTGTACTCCTTCCAGCTCTGCTAGGCCTTACAAATCAGGGCCACGCAGGACCCGCAGACCCAGCCCCACCTGGAAAGAGAGCTGCTCAAATGGCTAATGGCACCAGAGCTGGGAAAGGCCCCTCAGGCCAGGATTGTCCAGTCTGTTCTCTAGGGCTCCATCCAGCCACCAGGGCTCCCAGCCTTTCCCCAGGAGACAGCCCCCAGCCAGGCCCATTTCCCTGCCTGGCATCTCTCCTGAGCCCAGCCTAAGATCAAATCCCCACCCTCAGCCCAGTTACGCCCCCTGCGCCCCTGTCAAAAAGCCCCATGTGCCAGGCAATTGATCTCACTTGGAAGGTGAGATTTTGTCAGACACAGCGTGCAGGGCTGCCCTGAAATCCAGCCAGCAAACCCTTGGGCTCCAGGCACAGATCGTGCTGTCTGGAGACACACGCCCAGCCCTTCCTCATCCCCGCTGCCTCGTGCACACGACTCCATCTCCCTGGAGATGTTCCAGGAGTCTGCCCCATTATTTTACTCCCTTCACAAAAGGCCCGTGATTTGTTTTCTCCCATCGTAAAAACCATCCTTGGCCCAGCCCCTTACCTCCAGGCTCACTGAACGTGAGCCGTCTACAGCTGCTGGCTTCAAGCCCTCTGCTCAAACTCCATCCCAGCCCCAGTCCAACCTGGCTTCTGACCCATGCCCTCCACTGACTCCCCCCCACCATCAAGGATCTCTAATGACCTCTTCTGAGACCAACTTCACAGCCAGGGCTCCAACCCCAGCCCCTCCAGGCCATGGCTGGCTGCCTTTAACGCGGCTGACCAACCTGCAATCCCTGGGCTTCCGCGAGCCTGCCCTCCTCCCTTCGGTGTCTCATCTGGGGGTGGTCTTGCTCCACTCTCCTCTTATGGGGAGGGTCCCCTCAGGGCTCCATTCTTGCCCCCTCCTCTTCTCCCTCTACACCAGGGGTAGGCAACCTATGGCACGTGTGCGGAAGGTGGCACGTGAGCTGATTTTCAGTGGCACTCACACTGCTCAGGTCCTGGCCACCGGTCTAGGGGGCTCTGCATTTTAATTTAATTTTAAATGAAGCTTCATAAACATTTTAAAAACCTTATTTACTTTACATACAACAATACTTTAGTTATATATTATAGACTTCTCATAGACTCATAGACTCTAGGACTGGAAGGGACCTCGAGAGGTCATCGAGTCCAGTCCCCTGCCCTCATGGCAGGACCAAATACTGTCTAGACCATCCCTAACAGACATTTATCTAACCTACTCTTAAATATCTCCAGAGATGGAGATTCCACAACCTCCCTAGGCAATTTATTCCAGTGTTTAACTACCCTGACAGTTAGGAACTTTTTCCTAATGTCCAACCTAAATCTCCCTTGCTGCAGTTTAAGCCCATTGCTTCTTGTTCTATCATTGGAGGCTAAGGTGAACAAGTTTTCTCCCTCCTCCTGATGACACCCTTTTAGATACCTGAAAACTGCTATCAGGTCCCCTCTCAGTCTTCTCTTTTCCAAACTAAACAAACCCAATTCCTTCAGCCTTCCTTCATAGGTCATGTTCTCAAGACCTTTAATCATTCTTGTTGCTCTTCTCTGGACCCTCTCCAATTTCTCCACATCTTTCTTGAAATGCGGTGCCCAGAACTGGACACAATACTCCAGTTGAGGCCTAACCAGCGCAGAGTAAAGCGGAAGAATGACTTCTCGTGTCTTGTTTACAACACACCTGTTAATGCATCCCAGGATCACATTTGCTTTTTTTGCAACAGTATCACACTGTTGACTCATATTAAGCTTGTGGTCTACTATGACCCCTAGATCTCTTTCTGCCATACTCCTTCCTAGACAATCTCTTCCCATTCTGTATGTGTGAAACTGATTGTTCCTTCCTAGGTGGAGCACTTTGCATTTATCTTTATTGAACTTCATCCTGTTTACCTCAGACCATTTCTCCAATTTGTCCAGATCATTTTGAATTTTGACCCTGTCCTCCAAAGCAGTTGCAATCCCTCCCAGTTTGGTATCGTCCGCAAACTTAATAAGCGTACTTTCTATGCCAACATCTAAATCGTTGATGAAGATATTGAACAGAGCCGGTCCCAAAACAGACCCCTGCGGAACCCCACTTGTTATACCTTTCCAGCAGGATTGAGAGCCATTAACAACTACTCTCTGAGTATGGTTATCCAGCCAGTTATGCACCCACCTTATAGTAGCCCCATCTAAATTGTACTTTCCTAGTTTATCTATAAGAATATCATGCAAGACTGTATCAAATGCCTTACTAAAGTCTAGGTATATCACATCCACCGCTTCTCCCTTATCCACAAGGCTCGTTATCCTATCAAAGAACGCTATCAGATTAGTTTGACACGATTTGTTCTATAAAGAGACCTTCTAAAAAGGTTAAAATGTACTACTGGCACGGGAAACCTTAAATTAGAGTGAATGAACGAAGACTCGGCACAGCACTTCTGAAAGGTTGCTGACCCCTGCTCTACACTGTCTCTGGGGGGGTGTCTATGCAGCATGCAGAAGGAAGCCTCCCAGCCCGGCTCAGGAGACTTGGGCTGTGGGGCTCATGCGGGCGCACTAAAAACAGGGCTACAGAGCCTGAGCTCCAGCCCAAGCCATAGCATCAAAGCTCTGTCTACACAGCTCTTTTGAGTACACGAGTCCATGCCCTGCTAGCCCGAGCCTGACCCAGGCTGACAAGCTCGCTTCTGTGGGCTGCGCAGACACCCTGGGCAATCTCAGCCACAAACATGGCTTTGGCTTTAACACCTATCTTTAAACTGATGACTCACCAATTCATGGCCATTCCAGCCCTGTCTCCCTCCCTCTGCCCTAAGATCTCAGCCTGTCTCTTGAATGTCCTCCCACGGGTGTCCAGCTGCCGCTGAAACTTAACCCAGCCACAGCAAAGCTCCTGAACTCTCCCGACACCCTCCTCTGCCTCCTCTAGCACGGAGAATGGCACCACCAGCCTTGCTGCTGCTCAAGCCTGAATCTTGGCTTCCTCTGACCCACACACCTCGGTTGTGTCTGCAACTCCCCGTCCTCACCCAGAACGAGCACCATGACAAGGGCAGTTTGGTCTCAGCCTGGCCCTGAACCATGGAACTCCAGAGCGAGATATGCGCGTGCAGCCCCGTGCCCTGAACTCATAGACTCGTACCCCCAGCTGGTCTGCAGCGCTCATTAACTCTGAGCTCCCTCCAGCAGCGCAGACCAGAGGGGATCTCCGCACAGCCCGGCGGCCCTGGCAAATCTGCCACTCTCCTCCCCAGCAGGCTGCCTTGCTCGGTAACGCCAGCCTGTCCCATCAGGGCAGGGTAGCCGTGGGCGTGAGCCATGCAAACAGCCCCCTGCACACTGCAGGCCTGCAGGGATGAGCTGCACCCATCTCCCCCAACCAAACTACCCCCGATTCCCCCTCTCAGGCTGGGAGCCCGCCAAGCATGCTGCATCGGCCTGCACCTCCAGGGGCTAGAAGGTAGGACTAGGTACTGCTGTCCCAACACCCTGCCGCAGCCCCAGCCCCAGCCCCAGCCCCAGGTAGCCCAGGAGACTCGGCGTCCCCCAGCCAGTCACAGCTTTGCACGGAGCCCAGCTCCCCATCCCCCCCACTCCTGACACCGGGGCCCAGGAGCAGATCCAGCCACCCCAGCTCCCCACAAAGTGCTCTCTGCTCCTGGCCTGGCCTGAGGAGTAGCTGTTAATCCACCACACTGCATCAAGGTGACACCTAATGCTGAGCTAGCTGGGCCCCAGGGCTACACCCAGGCCGGTTCCTCACATCCCTTGACCCAGGAGCCTCCCTCAGGGACCAGGGCTGTCCCAAGTGGGTGGCACCAAGGGAGGCCCCCTTCTCGTCCGGAGAGTGACAGGCCAGGCCATGCAATGGGATCCCAGAGCGGTTCCTTCTGGGACAGCTGTACCAGGGCACTGGCGCTCGGCCCTCCCTGAGAGATCTGCCACCCGCTGGGTATCTCTGCTGCACTGCTAGCCATGGTGCCTCTGGGGAGAGCATAGGCAAAGCCCCAGAGGTGGGGCCAGGCTGGCTGAGGTCTGATACCAGAACTGTCTAGCTGTGCCTAGTGCACCCTTTTCGTCTTCGAGATCCCATTGCCCATCTCACCCCCCAGGGCCAGGCTGGCCCATTCTGCACTCAGAGCTCCTGGCCTGCGGCACAGAGCCACACGGAGGGCAGGGGTAAAGCTCTAGGCGCTGAGTGTGGGGCAGACACACCTCCCAGGGCCCCAGGAGAGCTCTGCAGCAGCAGGATAGACCCTCCTGCCAAAGCCAGCCAGTGAGTAGCCAGAACATGGCAAGTCTCTGGAGCATCAGGCTTCCCCACATTGTGCCGCATGGCTGGGGCGGGTCTCTGCTGAACAGCATGCAGCAGGGCGGGGGAGGGAGGGCCTGTGGCTTCTCGCAGCACTTTTCATTAGTCATGTAACCCCAAAGAGAAGGAAGGCCCAGGGACATGGATTCCTCCCAGCAGCTGGGCACGTGCACTATTCACAGCCGATTAATAGTGGAGAGGAGCCGGCCTGCGCTGGCGTCTCTACCCAGCTGCCTCCACTGGGGAAAGTGAAACAAGTGTGTGTATGACAGGCAGAGTCAGAGCCAGCGCTGGCACAAGGCACATGGCAACATGGACTGGGGGGTGAGAGACAGACCTTGTCTACACTAGTGAAGCCAGCTGCTCAATCACTCTCCCTAGCCCCTGCCAGCTGCACAGACTGGTGTGTGCATCCTGGAGCATCCTCACTGCTGGCTCCTGAGCTGCGGGGCCTGCATGCACTAGCAGCCAGCCTATTTCCTCTAGGGCTGACCTGCAGGCTTGGCCTGCCCTGGTGGCACGGTCAGGGGCTCTCACTCAGCAGTGCTGTGCCATCCAGGCAACAGTTCACAACGATTGTTTAACACACCCCCCACCAGCTCTGCCCCCCCCCCGCACTGGGGAACCCAGGTGGGCAGGCGGTTCTGGGCAGGAGCACTTCACAGAGCACAAGCTGCAGTCCAGCCCTGGGCTGGGTGAACAGCGAGGGAGAGCGCCAGCCCCAGCCCCAGGTCCAGGCAAGCCGGGTACACAGTCAAGGCCAACCCCTGCCCATAGCCACGCAGCCCAGGACACAAACGGCAGGGGCTCCTGGCTAGGGGGAGAAGGGCAGGGCTGGCAGCCTGGAGCCTGGCTGATGGTGGGAGAGCCAGCCAAGTGAACTCCACTACAGCCTTGATCCCCCCTCTGCTTCCTGCTCCTGGGAGTCAGGGGCGAGCAGCCCTGCACGGGCAGCAAAGAGCAGTGCAGCAGGCTCATCTTCCCAGGCCTGAGGGGCCAGGACTCCCACCCTGCTCAGCAACGGCGCTCGGGTGCCATTGGCCAGGGGCTGCAGGAAGACCCTGGACAGCACAGCGGCTGCGAGGGAAAGGGTGAGGAGTTACGAGTGAAAGGCCCAGCCTGGCTCAGTGGTTTCCGTGGCAAGGGAGAGTGAAAGTGTAAGTGTGCTCTGCAAACCCCAGCAGGGACGCGTGCAGGCAGCGCTGGCTGCAGGGGGCTGTGCTGGGGGGTGCTTTGGTTCTTTCCATAACAGCTGCAGGATTGGGGCCAGGCCACAGCCCCCTGGGATATCTGGGCACTGAGCACACACACAAAGCAGCAACAAATCCAATGGGGCAGCACTGGGGGCTCTTCTTTCCAGGCAGCCTTAGGGCCCCCATTCCCCACCACTGGGCCCCCATTCTCTTCCCCCAGGGCCACCCTGGGCCCTATGACAGACCTGGCCACAGAGCTCCACCTCCAGGACTGATTACTGCAATTCATTTGATCTAGGAATGAAGTCAGACCCACAAAACCCTCCCCCTGGGACACAATGCAGCGCCATTCTGCTTAGCAACACATGGACACATCACCCATACCCTCCTCTCTCCTGCAGCTCCCCACTCGAGCCAGGGCAAGGTCTCTGTCCTGATACTCAAAGCCCCAGGAAATGGCCCTGGCTCCCTGTGTCCAGGGCCTACCTTCCTCCAGAGCAAAGAAACTATCCACCAGTGGAGGAGACAGAACTTGCCCGGGAGCTGGGCCTGGCCTACGGAACTCACTCCCACGAGAGGGGAGAGACGCCGAGCCCCAGGCTGAATCAGAACTCAGGTCTTTTGGCTGCTGCTACCTTCCATGCTGCTACTGCAGGTGGGGAGGGCAGAGTCTGGGTATTACTAAACTGAGAAGTGTTCAGCTACTCCGCTGATGGGGGCCACCCAGCCGGCTGACTAGCCAGAACACCCCTGCTCAGACACTCGCCCTGCCTTCTGCAGCAGAAGAACCCCCTAGCACAATGCTGGAGCACTGAGATCTGCACTCAAAGGGGAGAGCGCTTCCCTGAGTTACACTGCTCTGGGCTGCACCTGAGTCCCCTCTGCCGGTCCCCCAACCGCCCCGATCAGTCCCTCAGAAGAGTGTCTGTCTCACATGGCCACCCTGCACCACGACGGCTAAACAGGGCACCATCTCTGAAGCAGCCATTTGCTCAGCTGCTGCAGTAGCTCAGACTCCCAGCCCCAGAGGCCCCATGTCGGCGGGGCGCCAGGGCTCTGGCCATGAGCTCACCAGGCACATTACATGCTCCATTAGAAAGCACGAGGTATTGAACACTTCGCTCAGTTTCCTGTTCTCCAAACCCAGCAATCAGCTCCCTCTGCCTCCGCACTCCCTCCCACAAGCAGGGCAGCAGGAACAGGCCTGGACCTGGGGCCTAGCTCAGCCTGCCTCTCAGGAGGAACAAGACACCAGGAGCACTGCAGAACCGAGGGGCTGGGACTCTCCCCGTGGACCAAGGCAGGCCTGCTTGGAGCCCAGCCAAACACGGAGGGAGCAGCAGAGAGGAGGTGCTTTCCTGTAGTGCCAGCCTTCTCGGCCACCTGCACCACCCTGCCCTGGCGGGACCTCAGCCTTCCCACTGTGCCAGCCTGTCCTCAGCCCAGGCCCTGCAGGCAAGCCTGGGTTTGAAGAAAGAGGCTTGTCTCTAAGGCAGGGAGGAGCCTGGAATACCAGTCCCCATGCCCCAAACGTGACTTGCTCTCAGCCCAGCCCCATCTGTGCTGCAGGGCACAGGTGGGCAGCAGGAACCCCTTCAGTCAAGCTGAAATGGACCCAAGGGAGCCTCTCCCTTGCCCCTCATCTCTCTCCTACCAGGCAGCCTTGTCCTGGTGCCATGCCAGTGCCACACAGACATCGCCCCCCTCCCCCCTAAAGCCTCTGGCACTGGCTGGCCACTGGCTGCTCAGTCGGTCTTCACAGATAAGTGACAAGGGAAGCAGGGCCGTGGCTCTGGCAGCCATCAGTGGAGCCAGGCACTGTGCCCGGCTGATGCAGAACGGTGCCGATGCCAGCATCATGCCCTGTGGAAACTACATGTCCCAGGATGCAATGCACACTGGCAGGGGGCCACAGGGCACAATGGCACAGAGAATCTGTCAGCACACGGCTTGGCTCTGCCTCTGCTCCATCGGCTGGAATAGCTGAGAGGGACTGGGGGGCTGCAGTGAGGATCAAGGGGCTTGGGCTTAGGGGGTCTGAACTAAGGATTCAAATGAGGGGGGCTGCAGGTGAGGCTCCACGGTCGCTCTCAAGAGCTCTCCGTATCCTTCCCTTTCACAGAAACTGCAATTCCCCCACAACTAACTCACAAATCCCTGGCACTGAGCCTGGAGAGATCCCCCAGCCCTGCTGCTGCCTGGAGTCCCTCACTGTCCGCCAGCGATGGACCCCACTGCACTGAATCCTCAGGAGAGGGGAGGAAGGTGTCACCATGGAACCCCCCCCACCCACTCAGCCATGTGCTGACGGATACCCCGCATGCCAACAGCACATCCAAGGTCACAAGGGGCGGCTGCCTCTTACCATGGTGCAGACCCCACCGCATCCCCGAACAGAGCCCCCCGAAGACAGTTGCCGCCTCCTGCGTCCCAGGAGACTCCTCCCCACACTTGTTTCTCTTTCTCAGCGCCTGCAGCAGACGCTTCCTGCTGAGCTCTGGTCCTGACGCTGCCTCGCTCACAGTCACTTCCTCCAGTCACGGGCCAGCCTCCCCTCGCCCCCAGCTACTTGCCTGCTCCGAGCGCCCTGGGGACTCAGCACCTCTGCTCACCCAAGGCCTGGCCACACAGGAGGAATGTGAAGCTGCAGAGAGATGGGCAGGATGTGCCAGGGTGCAGGGCAGAAAAAGGCAGGAGCTGAAGACCTGCTGGGGAGGAGGCCCAAGCAGCTGGCTGTGCACTAGGGGAGGAGAAGGAGCAGGGAAAGGCAGAGCTGGGCACAGCCAAGAGACACACACACCAGCAGGGGGGTTAAGAAGCGGGGGGGGAGGTTTTGCAGTGGGGATGGTGAAGAGACAGCAACAGCCTGGAGCTGGGGAGGGGAAAGCTAAGGAGCCCAGCCTCAGTGTGTGCAGCTGGAGCTGGTGGCTGAGGCGCATCTGGGGCTTACTGGTGTCAGGAGGGCAAGCGAAGCCATGAGAGTGGGAGGGGTCTCCAGGCATGGACCCCGGGATGCCCCTGGAGGGGAAGGGGAAGTGGCAAGCGATATTTGGAACTGGCAGATGATGGCTGGCAAGTCTAGCCCAGAGCCCTGACTGCCTGAGGAGGCCGGGGGGTGGGGGGAGGGCAGTCACAAAGCAGCCCAAAGCACATTGGGGCAGCCCTTGAGAGACCGAACAATTCCCAACCTCTGTGACTGACATCCCATCCTCCCATCCTCTGGGGAAATGGAGAGGACCTTGGGTGCCCAGCCCCCTGCCCAAGGAAACTTTAACACCCCGCCACACAGCAAGACTGCCTTAGGAACTGCAGGACACTGGTGACACAGCCTGTTCCCGGTCTGTCTCTCTCACCTTTTCCACACCGGGACACCTGCACACACACCCCTCCCCAGAGCAACCCCGGCTGCCCTGAAATCTCCTGGGGAGAGCATCTGCCTGAAGCAATGCTTTGTGTTACTATCCCAGCCACTACACTGCTGAACCACCACGGCTGTGTTTGCTTTAGTGCCTGCCCTGCTCTGCCCTGCCCTCCCCCTTGGCTCCAGGGCTTTCCTTTATTGCACAGATATGAAGTGGAGGGAACGGAGTAACTTCAGCCACACTCCAGTGTGTTCAGCGGTCTGTGGACGCATGAACATGCTCACACACACACGCAGTCTCTCGCTCTCTATCTCTGTACTGTATCAGGATGCCAATGTTTGCCTGAAACCCCCAAGCCTAGTGGCAGATGCTGATTCTTGTAACTTATTGAAACCATCAAATACAGGGGAGGTGGGGTCAGATCTTTTGGGAGAGAACATAGGGTGTGGGCAGAGCTGAGCTCAGAGAGGAACTCTGGGAGCAGCCCAGCCTGGAGAGAAGCCAGGGCTAGGGCTTGGCTAGCTTCACTGCAAGTTCCTCAATTGAATAAAACCAAACTGTTGGAAAGGGAGAAGTTTTGAGCTGCTGCAAATTGTGTGGACTGTTTGGAAGCCATACAAACAACTCGTCACACATGGCACAAACCTACCCCTACACAAATGCTCTATGAGTTGGCACAAATGTACAGGCTGTAATGGACCATGATATAGGTGGTCTGGCCTAGCTATCACAGCTGGGCTGAAGTCTGTCCACCAGGGACAGGAGCCATTGGGCAGGAGTGAGAGGAACTGCAAGACGAGGTCCCAGAAACAAGAGTTAGGGTCAAAGGCAAGCCAGGGTCAGAGACCACAGACTGGGGCAGTACCGGGTTAGAACCGAGAGGCAGGAGTCGGGGTCGGGGTCAGTGTCAGGCCGGGGTCAGAGACCAGAGATCAGGGCAGTGCCAGGTTAGAACTGAGAGGCAGGAGTCGGGGTCAGAGTCAGGCTGGGGTCAGAGACCAGAGATCGGGGCATTACCGGGTTAGAACAGAGAGACAGGAGTCGGGGTTGGAGTCAGGCCAGGGTCAGAGACCAGAGATCAGGCAGCACCGGGTTAGAACCAAGAGGCAGGAGTCGGAGTCAGAGTCAGGCCGAAGTCAGAGACCAGAGATCAGGCAGCACTGCGTTAGAACCAAGAGGCAGGAGTCAGGGTCAGAGTCAGGTTGGGGTCAGAGACCAGAGATCAGAGGTAGTACTCCACTCAGATGAAACCTTGTGGGAAGGGGTGACCCTAAGTGATCCCAGTGCCAGCAGCCAGGGGCTCCCCCAGATCAGCTGAGGAGACCAGCTCCATGCACCCCAGCTCACTGTGCCTCTAACCTGTATCTACCAGGTGTCATGTCATATGTCACTGGGAAACTAATGCCTCGCTGGTCATTCATGTTCTTGCATGATGTCCGTGCAATGTGTAGTAAGAGTTATGGATACACACTGGAATTCCACTAATGGGTGTTTAAACCAGGCATGTCATGGTAAACAGGTCTGCCCTAGACAAAGGAGGGCGTGTTTGCTTCTATGCCCAGCCCAGAGTCAAGCAGAGACAATGCAGGTCCATTTATGTGCCAGGCAAACGAAGCCCCATGCTACCAAGTGAGGCAGGAGAAAGTTTCCAGTAGGGAAGAGAAACTTTATCTGGGCTATAAAGACAGGGGGTCTGAACCTGTCTTTCAGGTTTTCCTCTTAGAAATTAGAGGATTGGGCCAAAAGAAATCTGATGAGGTTCAACAAGGACAAGTGCAGAGTCCTGCACTTAGGACGGAAGAATCCCATTCGCTGTTACAGATTAGGGACCGAGTGGCTAGGCAGCAGTTCTGCAGAAAAGGACCTAGGGGTTACAGTGGACAAGAAGCTGGATATGAGTCGACAGTGTGCCCTTGTTGCCAAGAAGGCTAACAGCATTTTGGCCTGTATAAGTAGGGGCACTGCCAGCAGATGAAGGGACGTGATCATTCCCATTTATTCAACATTGATGAGGCCTCATCTGGAGTACTGTGTCCAGTTTTGGGCCCCACACTACAAGGAGGATGTGGAAAAATTGGAAAGAGTCCAGCGAAGGGCAACAAAAATGATTAGAGGGCTGGGGCACATGACTTATGAGGAGAGGCTGAGGAAACTGGGATTGTTTAGTCTGCAGAAGAATGAAGGGGGACTTGATAGCTGCTTTAAACAACCTGAAAGGGGGTTCCAAAGAGGATGGATCTAGACTGTTCTCAGTGGCAGCAGATGACAGAACAAGGAGGAATGGTCTCAAGTTGCAGTGGGGGAGGTTTAGGTTGGATATTAGGAAACACTATTTCACTAGGTGGGTGGTGAAGCACTGGAATGGGTTATCTAGGGAGGTGGTGGAATCTCCTTCCTTAGAGGTTTTTAAGGTCAGGCTTGACAAAGCCCTGGCTGGGATGATTTAGTTGGGATTGGTCTTGCTTTGAGAAAGGGGTTGGACTAGATACCTCCTGAAGTCTCTTCCAATCCTGAGATTCTATGATTCTGTGAACCTCAGGTGCTAAGCAATTGGATAATCGGATTGTGTCCAACACTTCTGGGTTATAACCGTGTAGAGAGTGAGGTGTTTAGTGAAGGCCTGACACACGCTGGTGATTAACAGCACTACCAAATGTCTGCACAGCAGTGACACCCCATCAGGAACAATAGGACATTGCGCTTTAGAGTGTCCTAGCAAAGGAGAAACAGGTACTTCCCCACCAGCAGGGAACGCCACCGCTGTCCCTGTCTCCTACAGCCATTAAGCGTGGCAGAATCACAACCTGGAAGCCCCATTTCCATCAGGAGATGGGAAACTTTGGTCTCTCTAAAGGAGCAAGGAGCCATATTATTGCTCTGAATGTGCAGGGGAGGGCCGGTCGCTGCAGGGCACATGGTTTTAGGGACATTCAGGACTGGGAGTGTACAGGGGCCAGCTGGCCGGTGGTACCCAAGGCTGGTGGAAGTCTGAGTAGGGTGGCAGCCAGGCTCCGAGTGGTTGGCTCAGGCCTGTGTAGCACGCACACACTTGGTGTGTGACCTGCAGGATGGTAGGCTGGCCTGTACATCCCCACGCAGGGAGCTATGGCCGCAAAGTGTTGCGAGGTGCCCAAGGGGAGCAGTAACACAACCCCTTTGTGGTCTGAACTGTACCCCCAAACCATGACAGAAGGGATCAACCCTGGAATCTGTCAGTCCTGTACTGCCCAGACCAAGGGACTCGGCTTCGCTCTGGGAATCCCAGTGCCCTGAAGCCATCTGATGCCAAGCTGTGATCTCTCTCTAACACAGCACAATCACTCAGCACTCACCTGGGGCACAGGGCGTCTGTCATCCTTTAGCACCAGGTGCAGGCAGCCGCTGACTTCAGGTCATCTCTGCACTTTCCCTGGACGAGCCGATGATACACAGCTCAAGAGGTGCACTCAGGGCTGCGACGCCCTATTGCCAGGGCTTAAGCAGCTGTTGCACAACCCGCTGGGGATCCTGCAGCTGATCCTCCCACTTGGAGCTCAGCCCACTGCTATGCTGCCTGTGCTGGGCATTTGGAGCCTGGGAGAGCTCCCTGAAGGAGATAAGAGCGACTCCGGTGAGTGGGCCAGCAAGGACTAGCATGTGACCTCTCTGTCCCTGGCGATGCTTACTCTGTAGAGGCACAAGCAGGGCTCTGCAGCTGCACCACTCTACTGCCGTAGGGAGACACGGATGGAAGGGGTCTGTCCATCACCATCGCCAAGCCAGCTCCTGGAGAGGGTAGCTCTTCCGTTGAGCCAACTGCATCTCTGCTGGGGGCTAGGTCGACCTAACCATGGCCTTCAGGGCACAGAGCACCATCTCTAGGGTGACCTCGTCTGTAAGTGTAGACAGGCCCCGTATTTAATCTGGTATATCTGTTGGGCTCGGGGGAGGAAAGGAGAGGCACGGGGCAGGTGAGCAGTCCTGAGGACATGCCCAGTGCTCAGCCCAGCCTGGGGAGCAGGATTATGCTAGGCCTAGAGTGCTTTTTCTGCTGATTTGGTCCTTAATAAAAACCACCACCAGAGATAGGGGAGCTCAGGGCTCCAATCAAGATGGGGCTACTGGGGATGGCGCCTGCTCACAGGAAAAGACGGTTACTCACCTTTGTAACTATTGTTCTTCGAGATGTGTTGCTCATATCCATTCCAGTTAGGTGTGTGTGCATGTTTGTCGGAAGATTTTTACCCTAGCAACACTCGGTGGGTCAGCTGGGCGCCCCCTGGAGTGGAGCCGCTATGGCGCCGGATATATACCCCTGCCGACCCAGCCACCCTTCAGTTCCTTCTTGCCGGCTACTCCGACAGAGGGGAAGGAGGGCGGGTGTGGAATGGATATGAGCAACACATCTCGAAGAACAACAGTTACAAAGGTGAGTAACCGTCTTTTCTTCTTCGAGTGCTTGCTCATATCCATTCCAGTTAGGTGATTCCCAAGCCTTACGTAGGCGGTGGGCTCGGAGTGAAATGTGGCAGAATGTAAAACTGCTGAGCCAGAGGCTGCAGCATCTCTTGACTGTTGAACCAGAGCATAATGCAAAGCAAAGGTATGGACCGAGGACCATGGAGCTGCGCGACAGATCTAGTGGGTAGGTACACAAGCCAGCAAGGCAGCAGATGAAGCCTGGGCCCTGGTAGAATGCACGGTGATGTGGCTTGGGGAAATGTGAGCCAAATCATAACAAGTGCGGATGCACGCCATCACCCAAGATGAGATCCTCTGAGAGGAAACAGGTAGGCCTTTCATTTGGTCTGCTGCCGCGACAGAGAGTTGGGGCGTTTTATGAAATGGTTCTGTCTGCGCAATATAAATGCGAGCACTCTACAGACGTCCAGGGAGAGCAATTGTCGCTCCCATTGCGTTGAGTGTGGGTAACATGAAAGGCCGAAACCACCTTAGGGAGGAAAGCCGGGTGTGGTCGTAACTGCACCTTGTCTTTGTGAAACATATGTAATGGCTACGAGGAAAGCTGTCTTCCAAGACTGGTATAGCAGTTAGCAGGTCGCTAACAGCTCGAATGGGGGAGACATAAGTCTGGTTAAAACCAGGTTGAGGTCTCAGGTTGGGGCTGGGCGGCGTACTTGAGGGTATAAGCGCTCCAAGCCCTTGAGGAACCTCGAACCCATAGAGTGTGAGAACACGGAATGATCACCTTAGCCTGGGTGGAAGATAGAGATGGCTGCCAAGTGTACCCTCAGCGATGACACCGCTAGGCCCTGCCGTCGTAGGCCAGAGGTAGGCCAAATAGCGGGGATCGAGACCTCAGTAGAAGTAAGATCAAGCGTTTCGCACCTGTAGGAGAAACACTTCCACTCGGCCAGGTACGTTGACCAGTTGGAAGGCTTCCTGCTACCCCGGTTTAGTCATGCAGCAGCCACACCGTGAGGTGAAGAGACTGCAGGTCTGGGTGGCAAAGCCTGCTGTGGTCCTGAGGTATGAGGTCTGGGGGAGTGGCAGGGTAATTGGGTTGGCTATTGACTGGTCGAGCAACTTCCTGCCTGGACCACGCTGGAGTGATGATGATGATGATGCGCGCTCTGCCCCTGTGGAGTTTGAGCAGGACCCAATGAACCAGCGGGAACGGTGGGAAGGCATAAAGGAGTTGGCCCTTCCACAGCATCAGGAAAGCGTCAGAGATCGATCCCGGGGAGAGACCTTGGAAGGAGCAAAACATCTGGCACTTCCTGCTCTCGCGGTAAGCGAACAGGTCTATGTGGGGAAAAGTCTCGACTTCTGGAAAACAGAATGCATCACATCGGGGCAGAGCGACCACTCGTGAGACAGGAAAGACCTGCTGAGTCGAAGCGCCAAGGCGTTCCAAACGCCTGGGAGAAAGGACGCTATCAGATTTATCGAGTGGGTTATGCAAAAGTCCCAGAGATGGATGCCTCCTGACAAAAGGGGGAGGATCATGTCCCTCCCTAGTTGTTTATGTAGCACATGGCCTTTGTGTTGGCTGTAAACACTGAGACACCACGGCCTCGCAGCTGCTGCTGGAACCCCTGGCACCCCAGGCGGACTGCTCTCATTTTTGGACACTGATGTGGAATGCCAGCTCCTGAGAAGACCAAAGGCCTTAAGCTCGAAAGTGACCGAGATGAGCACCCGAGCCAAGAGATGACGCGTCCATTGTCAGGGACAGTGAGGGCTGGGGCCGATGGAACGGCATCCCTGCCCACATCAGGGAGGGAGTTAGCCACCATTCTAGGGAACCTAGGGTGCTCAAGGGAATGGTGACTATTGTGACCATTGGGTCCCTGTCCGGGCGGTATGCCGAGTTGAGCCAAACTTGGAGAGGACGGAGGCGGAGCTTGGCATGTTTGGTTACAAACTTGCAGGCAGCCATGGAACCCAGGAGACCGAGACAAGTGCAAGCCGAGGTCGTTGGGAAAGTCTGTAGACCTCCGATGATTGTTGCCATCGCCTGAAACCGCAGCTGGGGTAAGCAGGCCCCGGCTCGGTCGGAGTCCAGGATAGCCCCTAGGAAGTCTAACCTCTGCGTGGGAACCAGAGTGGATTGTTCTACAGTAATCATCAGGCCTAGATGAGTGAATAGGTCCTTGACGATGCCCACATGCTGAGTGATTTGTGTCTTGGAGTCTCCTCGGATAAGCCAATCATCCAGATACGGAAAAACGCATATCCGACGTCGGCGAAGGTAGGTGGCAACTACGGTCATACGCTTGGTCAATACCCGTGGGGCTGTAGAAAGGCCAAACAGCAGGACTGTAAACTGTGAGTACTGACGGTTGGCTAGAAAGCGGAGGTATCTCCCGTGCAGAGGGAAGATGGCGATGTGAAAGTACGCGTCCTTCATATCAAGGGCAGCATATCAGTCTTCAGGATCCAAGGATGGGATAATGGTTCCCAGGGATACCATGTGGAACTTCAACCTTATCATAAACTGGTTGAGTCCTCGCAGCTCTAGGATAGGTCTGAGACCTCCGTTCGAGTTGAGGATTAGGGAATAACCAGAGTAAAACTCCTTGCCCCTTTCGTCTATCGGCGTCTGCACCTCTTGTAAGAGGAATTGCTCGTGAGAGGGGTCCCTGAAGGGGGACAGGGTTGGAACAAATTGGAGGTGGTACCCATACTCCACCGTGCGTAGGACCCAGCGATCTGAAGTTAACTGGGACCACGCCAGGAGAAAGTAGCAGTGGGATCCCGGCCTGTAACTGGTACGCCGCCCTCGGGCGCACCTTCGAAAGTTCATCTTTGGTCCCGGTGGTGATTGCGAGGGACCTTGACCTTGGCCCTCTAGGGGTCCTGACGGTCGTCTGCGACCATCTCGGCCGCGCCGTCTGCCAAAGTCCTGTCTCTGGCTAGGCACAGAGTACGGCGGTGTGGCTGAGGACGGAAAGGCCTGCGTTTGGTCACCGGCCTATGCATGCTGAGAGAGTGCATTAGGACCCTGTTGTCCTTCAGGCTCTGCAGCCTGGGGCTGTCTTTGCCGCGAAGAGGTCTTTACCATCAAATGGTAAGTCCTGAATTGTATACTGCAGCTCCGGCCGGAGGTTTGAAACCTGAAGCCATGAGATGCGCCTCATGGCAACACCTGAGGCCAGAGTCTTGGCTGCTGAGTCTGCTGCATCCAACAAGGCCTGGAGGGAAGCTCTGGCCACCTTTTTCCCTTCCTCCAAGAGGGCAGCGAACTCTTGGCGGGAATCTTGAGGGAGAAGCTCCATAAACTTAACTACTGCCTCCCAGGTGTTATAATTACAGCAGCTAAGCAAGGCTTGTTAATTTGCTACCCAGAGCTGTGAGGCCCCTGAAGAGTACACCTTGTGGCCGAGTAGTGTCATTTGCCTAGCCTCCTTCAATTTCGGGGCTGGCGTCTGCTGGCCATGCCATTCCCTCTCCTTAACGGACTGAACGACTAGTGAGCAGGGAGGAGGACGGACATACAAGTAGTCGTACCCCTTAGAGGGCACCATATATTTACGCTTGACTCCCCTGGCCGCAGGAGGAATAGAGGCTGGGGACTGCCACATAGTATCAGCATTCGCCTGGATGGTCCAAATAAACGGGTAGGGCCCCTCTAGTGGGGCAACCGCCGATAGAATGCCCACTACCGGGTCCTCTACCTCCGGGACCTCCTCCACCAGGAGGTCCATATGGAGTGCTACCCTCCTTAGGAGGTCCTGATGGGCTCTCAGGTTGTTGGTGGGCACATCAGAATCACAGTCCTGAGCGTAAGAGCAGTCCGCATCGGATGACATTGATGTGTGTCTGGATGGCCATGGAGGTGCTGAAAAACCATGGGCAGAATCTCTGACTCTATCAGACCTTGCCCAACTCAGCACCGGGAACCGGTACCGGGAGGCGTACCGGTATCTGGAACGAGATCCACACCTGCGACCAGAGCGGTGCTGGGAGGTCGACTGAGATCTCGAGGCTCGACTTCGGGAGTGGCTACGGGAGTCACGGTGCCTGTAGCGGTGCCGGGAGCTAGAATGGTGCCGAGAGTAGCGGGTCGGCGAACAGGATACCGACCGGTGTGGTGAGTGCAACCGGTACCGAGGAGGAGAACAGCACCGGGACTGCAAGTGGTGTCGGGAGCGGGAGTGCTGATGGGACCTGGAGCGTCTGCGGGACCGTGATCATGAACAGTGCCGCTCTGCTGTGCCGACAGAGGATGCTCATATCAAGGAAGGCTTGCCAAGAGACTGTATTACCCGCACCAGGGGTGCCAGGGTCAGGCAGCATCGACTCTGTCATGGCAATGAGATCCCTCGCCGTTGGGAATGTCTCCGGCGTGGAGGGAACAGTAGGCTCAACCACAGTGCGTACCGGGGGAGCTGTCAGGCACTGGATTCGACGGCCCTCTTGGGACCGGGATCGACGGTGCCGATGTCATCAGTGCCTCGGCAGGTGTCGGTGCCGGGCGATCCGACTTAGACAGGCTCTCTGGCTGCGGTGCAGTTGGCATGGAAGCAGCAGGAGCAGGGAGCTCAACCACAGCGCGCGCCGGGGAGCTGTCAGGCACTGGATTCGACGACCCTCGTGGGACCGGGATCAACGGTGCCGATGTCGTCAGTGTCTCAGCAGGTGTCAGTGCCAGGCGATCCGACTTAGACGAGCTCTCTGGCTGCAGTGCAGGTGGCACGGAAGCAGCAGGAGCGTGGAGTTCAACCACGGCGGCGCGTGCTGGGGAGCTGTCAGGCACTGGCAGGAGGAGTCGTAGGCTCTCTCGACCTCGGAGAGAGGGAGGGTGCTGAGTCGACTTCGGTGCCGGCGACGGCAGGTGCCGAAAGGGCTTGGCAGTACCGGCAGGGTCCGGTGCCAAGGAGGCGCTTCTGCCCACCGATTGATCATCGCTCAGTGCCAAAGGCGGAGGGGTAAGTGAAAGTCCCGCTCCTTTTTGTTCTCGGTTTAAAGGCCTTGCAAATGGGGTACTTAGCTGTCAAGTGCGATTCCCCGAGGCATTTCAAACAGGAGTCGTAAGGATCTCCTGTCGGCATCGGCTTGTGGCAGGCAGAGCACGGTTTAAAACCCGGTGAGCCGGGCATGGGCTCTGGCACCGGGTGCGGGGAAGGGGCTACTTCCCGAACCCCTCTAACTATTACTAAACTAACTATGCTAGTAAAGAAAAAACGTATAACTATATAAATATATATATAAAAGGATTATAACTATATAACTATATACACGAGAACTACGAGTAGCTAGGGGAGTGGAGGTCAGCTAAGCCGAGTTCCACTGTTCCAACGACCGACACGGGTGGTAAGAAGGAACTGAAGGGTGGCTGGGTCGGCAGGGGTATATATCCGGCACCATAGTGGCGCCACTCCAGGGGGCGCCCAGCCGACCCACCGAGTGTTGCTAGGGTAAAAATCTTCCGACAAACATGCACGCGGCGCGCGCACACCTAACTGGAATGGGTATGAGGAAGCACTCGAAGAAGAACAGTGCCATCGGTCCCCAGGAGAGAGTCCCCTTCAAGGGGATAAATTAGACTGTACGTTGCCAAAACTCAGGAAACAGGTGTGATGGGTCGCGGCGGCCATCCCACCCATGGACAGGCCACAGAGGCTGGGCTGCAGGAGTTGCTGCTGTGCAGAATATAGGAAAAGACCCCATTTATCTGTGAGGAGAGGTCAGCAGATCTTCCCTGGGAGGAGCCCAGGAAGGTTGATGGGCAGGCCAGAGCAGGCCTTTCTCTATAGGGCAGCCACCTCAGCTCCCCTGTAGGGCATCCTTAACCTTCCTGGCCACTGGCCCCTGCCCCTGCCTGGTTTCTCACAGCACGGCCCTGGGGACCCTCTCCCAATGACACCAGCCTTGATACCCTGTTCATCAGCTTCTCCTTCCCATGGATGTCCTGCTGACTTCCAGCCCATCAAACCACCATCCTCCCCACAGCCAAACTCCTCTCCTACAACACAGAGTCTTGTTCATTATTAGCCTTCTCCCCACCAGGCCCAAACCAAGTCACTCCCCTGCCCTCACACCCACACTGTTTGCTACTCCTGCTCCTAGGATTGTGGGGCAGGGACCATGCTTCCTACTGGCCCTGACAGCACCCAGCACTCACATAAATAGCAGTAATATTCTGTCTGAGACGGGAGGTGGGAGCTTGCTGATGTGCTCTGGGAATTGTTGTGGGGCCAGTCCCTGGCCTGTGCTATGCAGGAGATCAGACCAGGTGATCACAATGGTCCCTTCTGGCGTGGGGATCTAGGAAGCTCTGATATCAGGACTGTCTAGAGAATTCTCACATTGAAGCAGTCATTTTCAAGGATGTCGAACTATCACAAGGGGCCTGTGTCACCCACACCTCTGTAGGGAAACAGACCCAGGCCAGGATGTGAAGAGGCACCTAAGTGAAGCCCATGGCAATAGAGAGAGCAGGATGGAGAATAAGACTACTAGGAAAAGCCTGTTACGTGCCACAAGCTCCTTGAATTCCCCACAGGCAGAAGAAGATTCCCTAAACTCAGCAGCATGAGGGGATCTGACTTCAGGACAGCAAAGTGAGAGGAATTAGGAAATGCACTGAGCAGAACTGATGGGCAGCAGGAGGGCAGGGACTACGGACACTCTATATTAAGGTGCAACAGACTAGAGTTCCTCCAAACCACAAGAATGCAAAGAACAAGAACGGAGGTTTCAAAAGTTAACTGGACTGGAACTGGTGAGGGCCCAAAGGGATCTGTGGAATTAGGTCAGGTCTACACTTAAAACTTAGCTCAACCTAGCTATGCTGCTCAAGGCTGTGAAAAATGTCCTGCCTGAGCAAGGCTGAGCTGCTGTCAATGCAGCCAGGTCTATGGAGGAACTCTTCCTTCACCCTAGTTACTGCCTCTTGGGAAGGTGGATTAACTGCCTCAGGGCTGGTCTACACTGCTGGGGGGATCGATCTAAGATATGCAACTTCAGCTATGCTATTCATGTAGCAAGTCGACCGCCGCAGCTCCCCCGTCAACTCCACTTACTCCTCCTGCCAAGGTGGAGTAAGGGCGTCGAATCAGGGATCCCCGATAGATCGATTACTACCCACCGATCCTGCGACTACTGTAGACATGGCCTCAGCAGAACAACTCCTTCCGTCACGGCAGGAAGTGGCCACACTACAGCTGCAACGCTCTAGCTGGGCCCCAGTAGTGCAGACACAGCTAAGAGCGGCGGTGAGGAGTTCATCAAAGCATGAAGAAACACTAAAGAAAGAGCAGGCCCCTTTGTAAGCCAGGCAGGGAGATATCAGGCGGCTTTTCCAAACCCATCTCCACCAAACCCCAGGAAACCCTCTGGTCCCTCAGCAAGTAATGCAGACCTTCAGACAACAAGCTGTGGGGAGCACCTACAGATCAGTCAGGGAATAGCCACTGGCACTACCAACCGCCACAAGCACAGAGAACGGTTCTGAAGAGCTACAGAGATCCAAATGGTCGGAATAAAAGCAAATCTGGTCCCAACACTCCCAAAGAAAAAGGAGTGTGATGCGGGAAATGACCACTGCATGATACTAACAGCCTCAGGTACACAAAGAACTGTATGTAAAGACACACAGCGTCCCCGCACTAACAGAATTATGAGTGATAACTAGCTGCAGAGTATTTTAAAGAACAAACCTGGACAAGACATTGTGGGTTTATCTGACCGAATTCAGAAGCACAGGGGAAGTAGTAGAACGTATTGGGATGTTACAAAATATCCTGCAACCTCCCTCTCCATACTAATTCGGACTGGCTTGGATAAGAACCTTGTCAAACAGACCAGACGCTGGGCGAGGGACTACAGATGAAATGGAATAATAGGCTAATGCTATACAGCAGTGAGGGGGCTTGGAACTAAGCAGGGAGTGGTGAGGTCTGCTCTTATTTAATAGCTGCCTTCAGGATCTGGAAGAGACTCCAAAGAGCACACTCAGCCTGACTGTATCCATCTGCTGGCTTTTGGCTTAGACAGACTGTGAGCTCTGTGGGGCCAGGACCATCTCTTTGTTCTGTGTTTGGCCAGTGCCTCGCACCACGGACACTGATTCTGATTAAGAGCTTTGCGGCAGGGGAGATGGTCCAGCTGGGGGGCATGTCCCAAGCAGGAGTGAGACCCCATTGCTGGGAACATTTCACACTGTATAAAACCAGAGGGAACAGACTGTAGGGGACAATCCTGCACTGGTCCAAGCAAACGGGCCGAATGTTTCCATCACTACAATAGGCAACATCCAGAGTTTATGAGCTGAAGGAGACAGAGCAGTTCTGTTGCCCAGGAGTCCCAGCCCAGACCCTTGCCAGGACAGCTGCTTCGGGTGCAAAAGAATAAGGCCAAGCTGCCTTTGGGCTGGGCTGCTCCCATCCGCTCAGTGCCCTACGTGCTAACACGCTGGCCTATGTCTCTCTCCCATGGCAGCCGGACTCCATTCCTGCCCGTGACCAGATATAGTTCCTGCTCTCCTTTGGCGCATGGCCTGGGCAATTAGATCTCACCCAGTCACCTTTCCACTTGCCACACTCCACCTCGTTGCCTGTCCCTTCAGCGTTAAGCACAGGGGCAGCTAATCGTCTTGCAAGCACGCTGCTCAGCACAGCCCCAGCTCACTGACAGCCTTCTCGAGCCTAAAGACAGCACTCCCAGAAATGGGATCACAGCAACTGGTCCCAGTGCAGTCTCCTCCCCCGGCTTCCTCGTGCAGCTCTGCTCACACCACGTTCCAAGCTGCATCCTGAAAGCTCCATTATAAACAATAACAATGATTCTGTGCACTTCCCAGGGAGGAAACGGGAAACCAACCCATGTGGTTTGGATTAGCCCGCAGGCTGCTGCAAGGGCTCCTGGGAAATGTGGCTGCGCAGGGCTCAGCCCATTCTGGCCAAGGGACAGCACTGCTGGAGGAACAATGCTGCAGAGCTGAGCTGGGCTGGGCACCTCCTCGCCAGACAAGGCACCATTCAGCTTCTGGGACTCGGTGGATGCAGGAATGTGGCTGCTCTCTCAGGATCACACACTGAGCGACCAGGGGATCACACGGGGGCATTCAATTCCCCTTCTCCTCAGCTGATCGCTCCTCAGACCTGACATTTCCCCCCTCTGTCCTTCACTGATCTCAGTTCACCCCACCCAGCGGGCACCTACCCCCAGAGTGATTTACACTGTGCCCCATAAAGCCTGGGTACAGTACCCACCCTGCTGGCATGCCAATCCCACACTCCTCCTCCTGTGTTCAGAATTCAGCAGGCTGTGCCTTTAAGTGCCCCCTCCCCCCTCCGACATAGGGCTCCAACCAAGCCAAGCAGATGTAGTTGTTCTGCTTTGTGCCTTTACAGTACAGAGACAGAACCCTGGCCTCCCTCCAGCTCTTCCCTTTGGCAGCCCCTTCCCAGCCAGGCTGCAGACCTTCTGATGGGCACAGCCAGCTCTTTCCAGGCCCGATCTGGTTTCAGGAAACAGCCATCATTCCACGTAAGCAGCGCTGCTCCAGGCTGCAACACCAGCCTCTAGCATGCACTGCCTCGGTGCCAGTTCTGCCCCTTTCCCCTGGCACCAGAGGAAGGGACCAGGTTACAGCTGGACAGAGCTGCCTCTGGGGTCTCCAGCAGGCCGCACGGTGCCCGCAGACAGTGCAAGGTGCCGTACATACCGTTCCCGAACCCCCATCACAAACGAGTGCTGGTGGGGAGGAGCTGTGTGTCAGCACCGCAGGCAGCAGAGAGGCCTTGCTCTCAGACCACTGTGAAGGCAGGACAAAAAGCAGCCTGCTAGAAAATTAATCCTACAGCAGGACAGAGGAGCTTTCAGCTGGAATGCTAATTTCCTAGTATTATGCCCATACCAAGGCTAATGTGCAGGGATGCTGCTGCCCAGGGACCACGCTGTAGGGAAAGAATGGCACTAAAGGGCTCAGGGCAGCAGAGTCAGTATGGCAGGCATCCCTAGGCTGCTGACACCTTGAAACAATAGCTCTGGGAGGCATGAACAGCATCATTCATCATAATGGGTTGTTAACTCTGGAACCTAAAGATGGCTCCGTAAATGCCAGTGCTGTAATGATTTTGCTGTTGGTTGCTTCACTACAACCATCCAGCTAATCCCAAACTGCCTCTGCTGCCCCTCCAGGTGCCAGAAGTCCCAGCTATCGAAGCATAGCATCTGTGGCACGCTGAGCACAGAACGCATGGGGGCAACATGAAATCAGTTAATTTAATCTCAGAACAAGTCGCCCGGGGCTGCCACATGGACTGTGCGAGTCAGATCCAGATTGAACTCAATAGCTGCCATGTATCCCATGCTACTGCAGCAGAGCAGAGCAGGATCAGAGACCTTGCAACATGATTCAGCTCCAGTGTAGCACAGAGCACACGGGGCCTCCACCATGGGGTGTCTTGCACCTCCCTCTGAAGTACCTGGACCAGGAGGCTGGGGGACGACAATGGTATGATCCAGCCTTTGCATTCTTCTCACCTAAGGAACCCAACACAGCCATTCATTTAGCCTCCTACTCACTCCTGGGTGGGGTAAATAGTATCAGCCCACTTTACGCAGAGGGAAGGCACACAGAGTGTAGAAGTGACCCAGTCAGGGACAGAGCTGAGAATGCAACTCAGGAGACCTGGCTCCCAGCCCCCTGCTCCCACCATAGACAAGCAGTGCCACAGAGCATGGAGGGGAGGGTCAGGCAGCGCACATGGGCCCCTGGAGCTGAGGAGCACCCTGTGGGGCTCTCTGTGCTGGCCCCTTGGGAAGATGCACTGCCCAGATCAGTGGTCCCGGAGGAAAAGCAGCCAGGATTCAGAGATCACAACTGACAATGTAGGAAACAAAGTCTCAGAGGGGAGGCTGATCCCCTGGTACAAACACCCAGAGTGGGGGGCATCAAGCAGAGAAGCCCTCCTACACAGGAGCCCCTCCCACCCTACGAGCTGCCACCCCAGGCCCAGGGTGAACCAAACACAGGAGACACTGCACAGACCCAGCAGCACAGCACAGGACAGCTCCCCAGCATGCACTGTGCCATCATCAGGCTCACACAGGCTGGGCTGCACTGCATGATGGGAGCTGTAGTTTCTGTGGGCCACACTTAGGTGTGGCACCTGGCTGGGAGGCGGTCTGTTCGGCAGGGAGCTGCCAGCGCAGCCCTCTCCAGCCAGGGGGATGCCAGCTCTGGCACCAGCAGAGATGTGGGAGACCCAGCCATGGGTGGGGGGTGAACCACGGGCTGGGGGAGGCTAGCTCCCAGCTGACCTGCCCCTTCTGCCCAGGCTCCCCTCCTCCCCGTGAGCCCAGAACCCCAGGCCTGCCCGAGCACCCAGCCTTTCCCGCAGTCCCAGAGCGTCCGGTGGGTGGGCAGGCAGGCAGGCCGCTGACCATGGCCCCCAGCGCACTGGGCAGGCAGGCAGCATGCCCCCCACTCCCCACACTGGCTGGGCGGGCAGCGTGAGCACTGGAGCCAACTGCCCAGAGTCCCTGGCTGCATGCCTGCCCCAGCAGGGGCGCTGGAGCCCTCCCAAAAGTGGGGGTGCCGGGGGCCACACCCAAGGTGCAGGTGAAAGCAGCCCCCTCCTGTGTCCCAGGCGCCCACATGGGAAGGAGGAGCCGCAGCGGAGTGTGGCAGGAAGCAGGAGGGGCCAGGGGGTGGACAGTGGGCCACGGGCAGTTTGCATAGGCTTAGCCTTCCCCTGCCTTGCTACCTGTCGCCCATGGTCCCGGCTACCAGCTCCTCCAGCCCCACGCTGACCCTGCAAGGACCTCCCGCGATCCCCGCTGCCTCCCAGACGTTCCTGAGGGGCTGGGTTTGAACCTGCCAGGGTGCAGGCATGCACTGGTCCCCATCGCCAAACCCACTCAACATTCGGACCTACATTAGTGGGAAATCAATGGTGCTGAAATGTGGGCTTAGCGCCAGCAGGGTACAGCTAAGTCAACATCTCCCTGCCTCTTGGCAGCGCCAATTAGCCTCCCCAACCCCCTGCCAGCATCCCTCCATCCCAACCCCCGGCTCCTCAACCCCCTGCCGACGTCCCTCCATCCCAACCCCCGGATCCCCAAGTCCTCTGCCACTGTCCCCAACCCCTCTGCCACCATCCCACAATCCCAACCCCCGGCTCCCCGACCCCTCTGCCAGTGTCCCTCCATCCCAACTCCCAGCTCCCCAACCCCCTGCCACCATCCCACCATCCCAACCCCCGGCTCCCCGACCCCTCTGCCAGCGTCCCTCCATCCCAACCCCCGGCTCTGCACCCCCCCTGCTAGCGTCCCCCCATCCCAACCCCTGGCTCCCCAACCCCCTGCCAGCATCCCTCCATCCCAACCCCCAGCTCCCCAACCCCTCTGCCACCATCCCAACCCCCGGCTCCCCACCCCCTCTGCCAGCATCCCCCCATCCCAACCCCCGGCTCCCCGACCCCTCTGCCAGCATCCCTTCATCCCAACTCCCGGCTCCACACTCCTTCTGCCAGCATCCCTCCATCTCAACCCCGCGGGGCTCCCCACCCCCTCTGTCAGCGTCCCTCCATCCCAACCCCCGGCTCCGCACCCCCTCTGCCAAAGTCCCTTCATCCCAACCCCTGGCTTCCCAAACCCTCTGCCAGCGTCCCTTCATCCCAACCCCCCGCTCCCCAAACCCTCTGCCAGCGTCCCTCCATCCCAACCCCCGGCTCTGCAACCCCTCTGCCAGCGTCCCCCCATCCCAACTCCTGGCTCCCCGACCCCTCTGCCACCGTCCCACCATTCCAACCCCCCGCTCCCCGACCCCTCTGCCAGCGTCCCTCCATCCCAACCCCCGACTCCCCACCCACTCTGCCAGTGACCCCCCATCCCAACTCCTGGCTCCGCACCCCCTCTGCCAGCGTCCCCCCATCCCAACCCCTGGCTCCCCACCCCCTCTGCCAGCGTCCCCCCATCTCAACCCCCGGCTCCCCACCCCCTCTGCCAGCGTCCCATCTCAACCCCCGGCTCCCCACCCCCTCTGCCAGCGTCCACCCATCCCAAACCCCCGGCTCCGCACCCCCTCTGCCAGCGTCCACCCATCCCAACCCCCAGCTCCCCACCCCCTCTGCCAGCGTCCCCCCATCCCAACCCCCGGCTCCCCGACCCCTCTGCCAGCGTCCCCACATCCCAACCCCCGGCTCCCCGACCCCTCTGCCAGCGTCCCCACATCCCAACCCCCAGCTATTCCAGTCCTGGTCTTTCCACCCCCACAATCCAATCATTCAATCCTAATCATAGCCCTCCCTCTATCCCAGTCGAGGGATCTGCTCCCCAACTCTGCCAAAGCCCCTCAATCCCAACACGCAGTACCCCAGTTTTTCCAGGCCTGGGCTGTGCACACACAGAGCTCAGCAATGTCCCTCATTCCCATCCTAGATCCCCTCTCCCCGACCTGTACTTTTCAGATGCAAGCAGAGTGGTCAGTCCTGTAAGGGAATCAGGTGGAATGATGCCAGGATTCTTTGTGGCTGGGCACAGACCCTCCCTCCCACCTGTAGGGCAGTGGGTCTCAACCTGGGGGGCTGCAGACTAGGGCTAAGATTTCCAAAGGGGTCTGCACCTCCATTTGAAATCTTGTAGGGGTCCACAAATGAAAAAAGGTTGAAGCCACTGCTGTAGGAGCCAGAGCGCTGGAGGTGCCGGGTAGCTGGATACCCCCATGCAGCCAGGACCTCTCCATGCCCTTTGTCTGTGGCTGGCCCAGCCCCTATAGACAGCCCAGGAGCATCCATCCCCACTGGACAGTGCTGGGGGTCACTGTGGAAACAGGCATTTCCTAACCCGATCAGACGCACCTCAGTCCTGGGCCACACCAGAAATCCAACCCACCCCTCTCCTCCAAGGACCACCCAGTCCCTTGGTGCTTCCCTTCCCCTGGCACAGCTGCTGGGGGCCTGACAAGAACAGTCACTCCAAGGGGTGTTTGTTAGAGTCAAGCTAGTCTGGAGCCTGCCTGGCCCACAGGGTAGCAGCTAAAGAGGCCTCAAGGCCAGCAGGGGGCACTGGTCAGGACCTCCTCCTAGCCCGGAAGGTACCGAGACCCAGCACCAAAGTAACTCTTTTTGCAGCCTGGCAGGAAGTGCAGCTGAGACAGAGCTGCCCTCCACTGCTCGCTCCTGAGATTGCAGGGCAGGAGCTTGAAATGAGCTCAGCTCATTAGCAGGGCAAGGGGAAGGGTCGCCTTCCTTCCCCACCCAACAGCAGCTGCCCAAGGGGACCATCTCAACAGCTCTCCCCTCCTGAGCAAACAGCCCCGGCTAATCCCGAACTGGCCACGCTGTTCCACCTGTCCCGACACACCAATATCCATCTCACACACCAGAACCAGCTAGATCCCTGCACGGAGCGTCACACTCACACACACATTCCCCCAGGCCATGTGCAAAGCTCAGGCCAATTCCCACCAAAACCTGCCATAACCAAGAGGGGCCACTAATGCAAAGCCCTGTCCAGTCCTGAGGAGGGACAGTCTGGAGGCAGAGGCCTTGTCTCCTCCAGCAGATCGTGAGGGAGAGATTCCCTCCAGTTATCAGGGATCATAAAGGAAGAGGAAATCTGGTCTGGGCCAGAAGGAAAGGAGAAAGATGCTACAGACACCATCGCAGCAGCCTGCCACTGACTCATGAAAGGATGCTACTGCGTGAAGCCCTCCTAAGGGCAGACTGCAACCCCTTGTGTTCAGCACATCATGAGCAGAGCCAGGAGGGGTCTCTGAGCAGGGCAGCATTCGGAGCAGACAGACAGGGCCACGCTAGCAAAACAACACCCCCCAGCTTAGGCAGACAGAAAGAGTATGATACAACAGACATAAAACAGAAGTTCCATTTAATAAACAGCAAACTCCTGAATGTTCACTCCAGACCTCCAGCCATGAGGGACACTGGACTCTCTTACTCGTCTAAGGCTTATCCTAAAGATATTTTGAAACGAACCCCACATCTCTAACTTGATTCAGATTTTCTCACATAACATGATCACGTCACTAATGCCTGGCTGGGAAAAGTGCCCTTCCCCCCCGCCGCAGGGGTGACAAGGAGCTTTGAGTACTCACTCAAAACTCCCGAGGCGGGCCAGAGCCGGGCTGAGCTCACCTGTGGTCTGAGACGTGCAAAGCGCTCATCACCCTGCACTCTGCTACACATTCAGGTGCTCTCCACATCCCTACAGGCCAGGAACCACAGACTAACACGGTCAAACCACAGCCGTGGTGGGCCATTAAAAAAGCTAATGCAGTCCTGGGATGCATCAGGCGAGGTATTTCCAGTAGAGATAAGGAGGTGTTAGTACCGTTACACAAAGCACTGGTGAGACCTCATCTGGAATACTGTGTGCAGTTCTGGTCTCCCATGTTTAAGAAGGATGAATTCAAACTGGAACAGGTTCAGAGAAGGGCTACTAGGATGATCCGAGGAATGGAAAACCTGTCGTATGAAAGGAGACTCAAAGAGCTTGGCTTGTTTAGTCTAACAAAAGAAGGCTGAGGGGGGATATGCTTGCTCTCTATAAATATATCAGAGGGATAAATATCAGGGAGGGAGAGGAATTATTCAAGCTCAGTACCAATGTGGACACAAGAACAAATGGATATAAACTGGACATTAGGAAGTTTAAACTTGAAATTAGATTAAGGTTTCTAACCATTAGAGGAGTGAAGTTCTGGAATAGCCTTCCAAGGGGAGTAGTGGGGGCAAAAGACATCTCTGGCTTCAAGATTAAGCTTGATAAGTTTATGGAGGGGATGGTATATGGGATAGCCTGATTTTGGCAATTAATTGATCTTTGATTATCAGCAGGTAAGTACGCCCAGTGGTCGGTGATGGGATGTTAGATGAGGTGGGATCTGAGTTACTACAAAGAGTTCTTTCCTGGGTGTCTGGCTGGTGAGCCTTGCCCACATGCTCAGGGTTTAGCTGATCGCCATATTTGGGGTCAGGAAGGAATTTTCCTCCAGGGCAGATTGGCAGAGGCCCTGGAGGTTTTTCGCCTTCCTCTGCAGCGTAGGGCACGGGTCACTTGCTGGAGGATTCTCTGCACATTGAGGTCTTTAAACCACAATTTGAGGACTTCAATAACTCAGACATAGGTTAGGGGTTTGTTACAAGAGTGGGTGGGTGAGATTCTGTGACCTGCATCGTGCAGGTCATCAGACTAGATGATCATAATGGTCCCTTCTGACCTTAAAGTCTATGAGTCACCCCAGCCGGCTGAGAGGGACCTGAGGGCTTGGTCGCTTTGACGCTTCAGCTCGGCATGCCAACAAGATTCTATTGAATCATTAGTGAAGCGTGTGTGTGTGTGTGTGTGTGTGTCACTTCCTGGCCTAGCGGATCCCTGCCTGTTTATTTGCTTCTTCTCCAGTGAAAGGCATTTGGCGGCTTCTCCATTTGGACTTGGCTGCCCTCGGTTATTCTTAGAAATCAGTGACCTCGGAATGCTCCCTGGGAGTCGAAAATAAACAGAACCCCAGAGTCCTGTGCACAGGCCTGCAAGGCCTGCCTTTGTTCCAGGCTTGGGTTTCATGCTGCAGAGCCGCTGGCTTAGAGTGCAGCTTGTGCCATCTCCTTGGGCAAGGAGGAACTTGTCCATCCTGCCCCTGCACTGGTGCTTTGCCCCACCCAGGCACCCAGAGGCAGGGCAGGTGCACAGGGACGTGCGTCTGCATGGATACGGGATGGAGTGTAAGGGGTGAAGATGTGCCAAGAGCAGCATGTGAGCTGCAGATCAAGCACGGGCTCTCCCCTGCTCATTGACACCTGTGTGCACATGGATGGCCCTGGGCCCGGGAGGGGAGGAGAGGAGAGTCCCTGGAACACAATCACACCTTGCAGGGCAGCTTTGCCAGCCTTGGATCCAGGCTTCCCCAGCTGGGAACCCAGATCTAAACACACTTGCCTGGCAACAGGAGCTCAGCAAACATCCCCTACTCCCCGAGCGCCAAGTGAGCCATAACCAGCCAGTGTTTCATCAGCACCACCAGCTCCAGGCTGCCAATAGCCACACGTCTGGCCCTCCCCAGCTCTGCACTGTCACGGAGTCACCAGGCGATGCTCTGGAACTGCTCTCCACCAAGCCAGGCAGGACTTTGGGGAGCCTCCTCTCCCTTGGAGCAGACTTGTTCAGGGCAAGAAGCTCACACGTCTTCACCTCCTGGGTCTCTCCTTGGAGCATTCAGCATCCTCTGCCCCTCCGTGCGCTTCCCACAGCAAGCCCGCCCCAGCGAGGTCCTGGGGAAGCCAGAGGGTCGTGAACCCCCACTTTGCAGTCAGACGTGACTCTCAGCCAGCCAGTAACACAGAGGTTTACTCGATGACAGGAAAAGGGTCTAAAACAGAGCTTGTAGATACAGTGAACAGGACCCCTCGGCCGGGTCCATTCTGGGGGGGGGGGGCAAGTGAGCCAGACCCCCACGTCTGCACTTCACTCCTGGTCCCCAGCCAGCTCTAGACTAACCCCCCCCAGCCCCTCCTCCTCTGCTCAGCTCCTTTCCCAAGCCAGGAGGTCACCTGATCCCTTTGTCTCCAACACCTTCAGTTGGCAGAGGAGGGGCCCAGGCCATCAGTTGCTAGGAGACAGAGCGTCAGGCATTTAGGTGCACCGGCCCTTTGCTCTGCCAGATACTTAAGAACTGCCATGGGGACACTGAGGCACCAACACAGTATTCAGAGAAAACATTAAGAACATTCCTAGTTCATCACATGCACCTCTTACGACACTGCCCCCATAGCCTCAGCCGCCCGTCTCTGTGCTGCCCCCTGCACAAGGGACACCCTCCCTGAGCTGTTCTCCTGAGCAAGGGCGAAGGGACACATGCCATGCAATGACTGGGGTCAATGGAAAGAGATCTAAATCGGTATTTCTCCCTGGAAACAGTGGAACAAGTCCCAGCAGAGCCAGAACAGGTCACAGAAGGGCAATAGTTCATCAGGTCTCAGCCCCCAGAGGTGCTCCTGAGCCCACCGAGAGTCTAGCCCCTTTCAAGCCCTCGATTCGATAGAGCGTGGCCTCTTGCCATTAAGTTCCTGGGGTCACAGCTGATGGCTGAGAGTCACCCTGACACTGTCAACCTAGGCAGCAGTGACCCTGAGTTCAGAATTCTGACAAAAGGAAGAAAGGAGAGTAGCAAAATAAAGACCCTGGACTTCAGAAAAGCAGACTTTGACTCCCTGAGGGAACTGATGGGCAGGATTCCCTGGGAGACTAATATGAGGGGGCAAGGAGTCCAGGAAAGGTGGCTGTATTTTAAAGAAGCCTTATTGAGGGCGCAGGAACAAACCATCCTGATGTGCAGAAAGAATAGCAAATATGGCAGGCGACCAGCTTGGCTTAACAATGAAATCTTTGATGAGCTTAAACACAAAAAGGAAGCTTACAAGAAATGGAAACTTGGACAGATGACTAGGGAGGAGTACAAAAATATTGCTTGAGCATGCAGAGGTGTAATCAGGAAGGCCAAAACACAAACGGAGTGTGATGTTATTGATATAAACTGGGACCATATAGAACATGGTTTGCAACCAAGGTCCTGTAGTGGCACCAAATTTTATGTAAAGGGGGTCACATAAGGTGTCTAAGACCACGTCATGGGTTGCTGGTTATGATTATGCTGTCTGTATGTCTGTATCATTTTGTAGTTGAAGTTATGAGTATTGGCTGTATACTGTCTGTATTTCAGAGAAATATCCCAGACAAGTGGGTGTTAGCTCTGCCTAGCCTGCTTGATGGCCCATTAAGGACCATCAGCTACGCAACTGACCCATTGAGAGGAGGCAGATACGCCTTGTAACTCAGCAAAGTATGCAGGGACTTGCCCATGTGACTCCAGACTCCATTTTGCTGTAATTTTCCACAGTAAGAACAAAGAAGTGTTCTTACACCTGGAAGAGCCTATATAAGGCTGATGCCTCATCTCCATCTTGTCTTCAATCCTGCTTCTTTCCTCTGGAGGGACTTTGCTACAAACTGAAGCTCTACACAAAGGACTGAATGACTCACCCCAGCAAGGGATGTTCCAGAGACTTGATTTGAACCTGCAGTTTACTCCATCACTGCTATCAGCCTGAACTAAGAACTTTGCAATTACCGCATGTAATTGATTCCATTTAACCAATTCTAGCTCTCAACTCTACTTTTTCCCCTTTATGAATAAACCTTTAGATTTTAGATTCTAAAGAATTGGCAACAGCGTGATTTGTGGGTAAGATCTGATGTGTATATTGACCTGGGTCTGGGGCTTGATTCTTTGGGACGAAGAGAACCGTTTTCTTTTACTGGGGTGTTGGTTTTCATAACCATTCATCCCCAGGACGAGTGGCACTGGTGGTGATACTGGGAAACTGGAGTGTCTAAGGAAATTGCTTGTGTGACTTGTGGTTGGCCAGTGGGGTGAAACCGAAGTCCTTTTTGTCTGGCTGGTTTGGTTTACCTTAGAGGTGGAAAAGCCCCAGCATTAGGCTGTGACTGCCCTGTTTGAGCAATTGATCCTGAATTGGCACTCTCAGTTGGGTCCCGCCAGAACCGCATCGTCACATGGAGTTGCACCTAGCAAGGGATGTGGAGAGTAACAAGAAGGGTTTCTACAGGTATGTTACCAACAAGAAGGTGATCAGGGAAGTGTGAGACCCTTACTGAATGGGGGCGGCAACATAGTGACAAATGATGTGGAAAAGCTGAAGTACTCAATGCTTTTTTTGCCTCTGTTTTCACAGGCAAGGTCAGCTCCCAGACTGCTGTTCTGGGCAACACAGTATGGGGAGGAGGTGATCAGCCCTCAGTGATGAAAGAACAGGTTAAGGACTACTTAGAAAAGCCGGACATGCACCAGTCCATGGGTCTGGATCTAATGCATCCAAGGGTGCCGAGGGAATTGGTCGATGTGATTGCAGAGCCATTAGCCATTATCTTTGAAAATTCATAGCGACTGGGAGAGGTCAAGGACGCTTGGAAAAGGGCAAATATAGTGCCCAGCTTTAAAAAAGGGAAGAAAGAGAACCTGGGAAACTACAGACCGGTCAGCCTCTCTTCAGTCCCCAGCAAAATCATGGAGCAGGTCCTCAAGGAATCCATTTTGAAGCACTTGGAGGAGAGGAAGGTGATCAGGAACAGTCAGCATGGATTCACCAAGGACAAGTCATGCCTGACCAACCTAACTGCCTTCTATGATGAGATAACTGGCTCTGTGGATATGGGGAAAGCAGTGGATGTGATATATTTTGACTTTAGCAAAGCTTTTGATATGGTCTCCCATAGTATTCTTGCCAACAAGTTAAAGTAGTATGGATTGGATGAATGGACTATAAGGTGGATAGAAAGCTGGCTAGATGGTCGGGCTCAACGGGTAGTGATCAACGGCTTGAAGTCTAGTTGGCAGCTAGTATCAAGCAGTGTGCCCCAGGGATCGGTTTTGTTCAACATATTTATTAATGATCTGGATGATGGGATGGATTGAACCCTCAGCAAGTCCGCAGATGACACTAAGCTCAGGGGAGAGATATGCTGGAGGATAAGGACAGGGTCCAGAGTGACCTAGACAAATTGGAGGATTGGGCCAAAAGAAATCTGATGAAGTTCAACAAGGAAAAAGTGCAGAGTCCCGCACTTAGGACAGAAGAATCCCATGCACCCCGACAGGCTGGGGACTGACTGGCTAAACTGCAGTTCTGCAGAAAAGGACCTGGGGATTACAATGGATGAGTAGCTGGATATGAGTCAACAGTGTGCCATTGTTGCCAAGAAGGCTAATGGCATTTTGGGCTGTATAAGTAGAGGCATTGCCAGCAGATCGAGGGACATGATCATCCCCCTCTGTTCAACATCAGTGAGGCCACATCTAGAGTACTGTGTCCAGTTTTGGGCCCCACACTACAAGAAGGATGTGGAAAAATTGGAAAGAGTCCAGCGGAGGGCAACAAAAATTATTCGGGGGCTGGAACACATGACTTATGAGGAGAGGCTGAGAGAACTGGGATTGTTTAGTCTGCAGAAGAGAAGATGAAGGGGGATTTGATAGCTCCTTTCAACTACCTGAAAGGGGGTTCCAAAAAGGATGGATATAGACTGTTCCGTACCAGATGACAGAACAAGGAGCAATGGTCTCAAATTGCAGTGGGGGAGATTTAGGTTGGATATTAGGAAAAATGTTTTCACTAGGAGGGTGGTGAAGCACTGGAATGGGTTCCCTAGGGAAGTGGTGGAATCTCCTTCCTTAGAGGTTTTTAAAGTTAGGCTTGAGAAAGAACATAAGAACATAAGAACAGCCGTACTGGGTCAGACCAAAGGTCCATCTAGCCCAGGATCTCTCTACCGACAGTGGCCAATGCCAGGTGCCCCAGAGGGAGTGAAGCTAACAGGCAATGATCAAGTGATCTCTCTCCTGCCATCCATCTCCATCCTCTGATGAACAGAGGCTAGGGACACCATTCTTTACTGATCCTGGCTAATAGCCATTTATGGACTTAGCCACCATGAATTTATCCAGTTCCCTTTTAAACATTGTTATAGTCCCAGCCTTCACAACCTCCTCAGGTAAGGAGTTCCACAAGTTGACTGTGCGCTGCGTGAAGAACTTCCTTTTATTTGTTTTAACCCTGCTGCCTGTTAATTTCATTTGGTGACCCCTAGTTCTTGTATTATGGGAATAAGTAAATAACTTTTCCTTATCCACTTTCTCCACATCACTCGTGATTTTATAGATCTCTATCATATACCCCCTTAGTCTCCTCTTTTCCAAGCTGAAGAGGCCTAGCCTCTTTAATATCCCCTCATATAGGACCCTCTCCAAACCCCTAATCATTTTAGTTGCCCTTTTCTGAACCTTTTCTAGTGCCAGGATATCTTTTTTGAGGTGAGGAGACCACATCTGTACACAGTATTCGAGATGTGGGCGTACCATGGATTTATAGAAGGGCAATAAGATATTCTCAGTCTTATTCTCTATCTCCTTTTTAATGATTCCTAACATCCTGTTTGCTTTTTTGACTGCCTCTGCACACTGAGTGGACATCTTCAGAGAACTATCCACGATGACTCCAAGATCTTTTTCCTGACTCGTTGTAGCTAAATTAGCCCCCATCATATTGTATGTATAGTTGGGGTTATTTTTTCCAATGTGCATTTCTTTACATTTATCCACATTAAATTTCATTTGCCATTTTGTTGCCCAATCACTTAGTTTTGTGAGATCTTTTTGAAGTTCTTCACAGTCTGCTTTGGTATTAACTATCTTGAGCAGTTTAGTATCATCAGCAAACTTTGCCACCTCACTGTTTACCCCTTTCTCCAGATCAGTTATGAATAAATTGAATAGGATTGGTCCTAGGACTGACCTTGGGGAACACCACTAGTTACCCCTCTCCATTCTGAGAATTTACCATTCATTCCTACCCTTTGTTCCTTGTCTTTTAACCAATTCTCAGTCCATGAAAGGACCTTCCCTTTTATCCCTGGGATGATTTAGTTGGGGACGGGTCCTGCTTTGAGCAGGGGGTTGGACTAGATACCTCCTGAGGTCCCTTCCAACCCTGAGATTCTATGGTTCTATGGCAGGGGGTGCTCAGCTGCTGCATTGATTGCAGCTAGAGAGAGCCAGGCAGGGCTCGGAGCTATGTTCAGATTGCTCTGCTGAAATACTGCAAGAGTGGCTCTCCGCATGGTACTGCACTCCCGAGAACTCAGGAGAGGCACTCGCTTTATGTCGCTAACATAAACTGCTCCCTGAGAGACTGAAAAAGCCACCGGAAAATGCACAGCACTGCAACCCCCTAGCCCACCTCTGCACGCCCACCCCCATGCATGTGCCCCGGACTCCTGTCACAAACAGATCCACCATGCTCTTGCTTGGGTCCCAGGGGACACCTGAAGTGGGGGCCTTACCAGAGCTCTTCAGGCTCTAGCAATTCAAAGCCCATGACTCCCTAAGAAGAGGGAGGAGAAGTGGCAGCACAGGGCATGGGAGCTGCAGATTCCCTCAGAGCCGCTCTGAATGACATGCTACATGCTAGGGCAGGACTTCACCATCGCAGATCTCACTCACCTGCCCCAGGAAAACCTGATACTATAGGAGGTCCCATTACAGCCACAAAAGGAGAGTGAGCAGCAATTCCTCCCATCCCCAGGAGCGGTGCCCCACTCACATCCCCACACTCTTCCCCTTGGCTTGCATTCCCACAAGAAGGGAGGAGGATGAGAGGATCGCTCATCCACATGCTGTTAGCCGGCCGTGCTCATAGGACAGCACAGTCCTCTCAGAGCGCACACAAGCTGAGCCAGACTCCTTCCCTTCTCCCACTTCCTCCTTTGGTTTCTCCCTTCACGTGCCACTTCCCTCATTCGCACTCCCTAACACACCCACCCCCCAATGGAAGAACCGAGACCTTCCCACTCCTTCCAGAACAGCTTCCTGTCTGCAGAGAGTCTGACACCACTGGGATGGGGCACAGAGCCCAAGAAATCCCAGCACCCCCCTGTGCCCCAATACCAACAAGCCTACAGAGTTTAACCCCCCTGCCTAGCCGGCGTGGCTCAGGGCTTCAGCTAGTCATCCACAAGGGTCAGGAAGGAATCGTTCCCTGCCAGTGTATTCCCCCCTCCTTCCTCTGAAGTATCAGAGATGGCCATGGCTGAAGACGGGGCACTGGAGGGGGTGGGTACAGAGAATTCTCCTTCTCCAGTGCTTGGTTGGTGGGTCTTGCTCACATGCTCAGGAGCAATAGCTGCCATATGAGGTGAGATCAATAGGCCTAGTGTGGAGACAGGAAGTAAGGAAGTGCTATTCACTGCTTCTCATAACACAAGAACTAGGGGCCACCAAATGAAATTACTAGGCAGCAGGTTTAAAACAAACAAAAGGAAGTATTTCTTCACACAACACACAGGTAACCTGTGGAACTCCTTGCCAGAGGATGTTGTGAAGACCAAGACTATAACAGGGTTCAAACAAGAACTAGATAAGTTCATGGAGGACAGGTCCATCAATGGCAATTCGCCAGGATGGGTAAGGAATGGTGTCCCTAGCCTCTGTTTGTCAGAGGGTGGTGATGGAAGGCAGGAGAGAGATCACTTGATCATTGCCTGTTAGGTTCACCCCCTCTGGGGCACCTGGCATTGGCCACTGTTGGCAGACAGAATACTGGGCTAGATGGACCTTTGGTCTGACCCAGTGTGGCCGTTCTTATACTGATCATCATATTGAGTGTGGGGAAGGAATTTTCCCCAGGTCAGAGTTGCAGGGACCTGGTGCGGGGGAGAGAAGGTTTGCCTTCTTCTGCAGCACAGGGCGTGGGTTACCTACAGGGATCATGTGGGCAGCCCACCCTATAAATTCCCCGCTGCTGCAGGAGTCTCAGGCAGTGCTGCACATCACTCCCTCCTGTTTTCGGCCAGTGACACAAACCAGGTCAGTCTCCTGAGGGCTGGAATGCTTTAGTTTAATCCCGGTCATTGGTCTTAACGCAGGGGTAACCGGGTGGGTTGGTGGCCTGTGCTAGACAGCAGGTCAGACTGGATGGTCCCTTCTGGCCTTTGACTTTTTGACTATGAGGAGGCCAGGATGGACTCCCACTCCCATGGCCAAGTGCACTGTGAAGCTGCCTCAGGTGAGTTCCTAGAGTAGATGGACTGACAGCAAATAGTCCCCACCAGCCAGGACTCAGGGAGAGGCTGGCCGCCCCCCAACAGCCCTCAAACAGTTAACAGCAGCCACCAAGATGCACATGGAGTGTCTGCACCACAGGCCCCCTGGCTTCTCTCCACTTGGGGTTCCAGCAGCCAGCTCCATTCCCCAGGAAGATGGGTTTGGCCACAGCCTCTGGCCTCCCCTGGAGGAGCCAGCGCAGCAGGGCTCTCCAGCTGTGTGGACTATTTATAGTAATCCACACTAGGCCGGGGCTTTCCCCTTGAAAACAAGCATGGAGACATTCTCCTGGCAGTGCCCGAGCGGCTGACGGGGCTGCGAGGCTTGCCAGCTCAGTCACGTTTGGCAGCCTGGATACTGTGTGCACAGGAAGACAATGCACTGTACTGTCAGCAGGGCAGCCTTTCAGCTCACTCTCAACTTGTGCTTAGCAGGAGCAGTGCAGGAGCACCAGGTACAGGAGCTATGGCCCCAGTGCCAGGTCTGGGCACAGGCCAAGCCCTCCAAGACTCTGCTCCTGTCACTGGTCATGCAGCTGACTCGGCAGACCTTGTGAGGTGGCATTTACAGCAGGGGCAAACAGAAGCAGACTCCAGCCTTTCCTTGCAGTGGACACTGGAGGGCAGAGGGTCACGGAAAGCAGAGACGGCTACGATCACACTTAACAGACTTGCGCGCCTGCGGTTAAAAGGCCAGTGATTTAACAGCTCTCATCCAAGCCCTGATCACCTTGTCTTGACTTCCCTCCTTGTCTGCTGCCACCTTGCCTCACTCAGCCTCCTTCCGAACGCTGCCAGCAAGATCGTCTTGCTGGCCCTGGGACCACACCAGGTGTCGTTTGTGTCCATCCACTGGCCTCCCCGTCTCCACCACATCAAACACACACTACATGTCCTCGCCTTCAGAGCCCTTCATGCTCCACCTCAACTCTGCCAGGGACGCCAGCCGCAGTCACCTACTTCTCCCACGTTCACGCTGCCATCCCTCCACGTGGGAAAACACCCTAGTCAAAACTCCCAAGACCACCACCCAACCCTCCTTCCAGTCCCTCCCTATGCCCACCTTGCCATGAGGCTGAGAGAATACTGCTGTGACTCACCGATTGTTGCCAGCACCTGGTTTGGCACATCTACAACTTGTGCACGCAGCTGGCCTGTGCTAAAACACCCCGTCAGTGCTGTTCCCTCGTCCTCTCTCCTTCCCATCCACTTGTCTGCCTTACTCACCTGGTCTGTGTCAGACTGTAAGCTCTCTGAGGCAGAGACTGTCCTTCACTGGGTGTACACTGCACAGCTGTTAGTACAATGGCCCTGCAGCCAGTCCAGCAGTGCAACACAAATAATCAGTGGGCTGGTTCTTCAGCGCTGGAGGGGGACAAGCTTCTGAGATGGACAGAGAGCAGAGGTGGATGGGTGGGATGACGTGGGGCAGAAACACCTGCAGTGCTGGGGCCGCAATCTGACAATGAGGAGGATAGGAGTGAGGGTCTATGGAATTGAAAACAAAGGGCATCTCTTACAGGCTGTCAGGCAGGAGGCGAGCAAGACCTGCTCCCAAGAGCAGGATCCTGCACTCCTGAGGGATTTAATCACCTGCCTAGCTGATGGCAAACAGAGATGCCCAAACTAGGTTACTGCCTGTAGGCATTAGAATCCAGAAAGTACGGAGCCCCGCCCCAGCTCTGTATCTTACTGTAGGGAGGGAATGATTGAGAAGAATATGGAAGCTTGGAACTAGTGGCCACCAGCTACATGGCTTCAGTACAGTGAGAAAGGGGATCCCAGAGCACAACGTACATGGGGAACACAGGGGAACCAGGAAAGCTAGCTAGTAAGGCCTTAACCCAGGGGTCGGCAACCTTTCAGAAGTGGTGTGCCGAGTCTTCCTTTATTCACTCTAATTTAAAGGTTTTGCGTGCCAGTAATACATTTTAACCTTTTTAGAAGGTCTCTTTCTAGAAGTCTATAATATATAACTAAACTATTGTTGTATGTAAAGTAAATAAGGTTTTTAAAATGTTTAAGAAGCTTCATTTAAAATTAAATTAAAATGCAGAGCCCCCTAGACCGGTGGCCAGGACCTGAGCAGTGTGAGTGCCACTGAAAATCAGCTCACGTGCCACCTTCGGCACGCGTGCCATAGATTGCCTACGCCTGCCTTAACCTAATGGTTTTGCTGATTTAACTACCAGTGTAGTTAAACCAGTGGCAAAGCTCCCTAGAGTAGACGCAGTTCTATCAGGATATACCAGCACAGCTTATTCTGGTTCATACGCTATACCAGCACTGAGTGCCTGTTGAAGCGGGTTCACACTAGGACTCTTACTGGCATACGTTTCTGTTGGTCTCCCTTGTGTTATGGTACAACTGCTGCAGCACCTTCCCCTGGGCTGGGCACTGCAGCTCGGCCCTGTCATACCCCAGCTGCTGCACGCCCTCTGCAGCGTCTGAAGAGACACCTTTATTTCTGCAGCTACTCTGCCGCTGAGCTTGCACGGCTCTTGCTCCCCACAGGCCGAGGAAATTGGGACTTCATTCCTGGACCAGGCAGCAGCACGCAGCTTGTAGCTTTACGTGGAGCCAGCCCCATGGGGTTGGTCGCAGAGGTGGGCTAACAGAAAGGGAGGCATTCCAAAATCACACTGGGAATAAGGGGTAGGTCAGGCTTCCAATCACTGCAATCCCCAGGCAGCAGAGTTCAAAAATTGACCAGAGCAGTTGCTGTCACTGTGGACCTGCTGATGGAGGACTGCTTCTACCGGTACAGATACCACAGCATTTGCACAGGTGGCCTACTAGTGGAACAGAGCCAGGGGAGAACTGATGCCAGTCGGGGAGGTAGTTTTCAGCCACTGACGGAGAGCTGGGGTTTTACCAGCAGGACTGCAAGTCGACTGTGGATCCACACAAAGGGTATGTCTACACTGCAGTGGAGAGGGATACCTGAGCTAGCTTTTACTGGGACAGCTCGCTAAATGGAGCAGTGAAGCCGCGGCAGTGCCCATTAGCCACCCAAGTACGTACCCAGGGGCCTGGGCAGGCCTGTCCTCAGGCAGTTAGCCTGTGCCACCACCCAAGATACGTGGCTGCACCGCGATCTGTAGGGAAGTCAGCGTAGATTGCCACATGTGCCGTAATCACCCGACAGCAGCATAGGCATGAGATACGTTGATATGAGGAACATTTTACCGGCAGAACTGTGGAGCCCAAGCCTGGCCTGTATTGTTATAAAATCCCAGCTCTAGCCAACAGTGACACCACTACACCTTTTTACGTATAGCTCAACTCTTCTCAGTGCTCTAACATCTGAAATGTGGGGTGCCTCCTGGGAAGGTGGGTATGGTGTGTGAGCCAAATTTGGGGTCATGTGACCATGGGGTTCTCCAGATGCTGACCACGAAAAAAACCAGTTGTGCTAAAGAGTGACATTTTTGCAACTTTTTTTTTAACCCAGCCTTGGGAATGAAACCCTACCTCTGCTCCTAGCACAGGGATCTTGCTCGCTGAATGGTCACCCCCAGAGAGTGCACAGCACCCACTAGCCCTTTGGAGGAGGAAAAATGAAAACAAGAGGAAGATAGAGGAGCCTACGGGGTTTGTAGGCCGGAAGCATTAAGCTGATAACCTTCAAATCTGTTCAGGGCTGCTCTAAAGAGGATGGCGATTCGTGCTTAGCTCACAGAGATAAGCAGCAAGCCCCTGATCCAGGCCCTCCCAGCCAGTGTTAATTGAAGTCTGACCACAGGTTCTGAAGGGTAAAATCCGCCTCTCTCAGGAGAGTGTCTGTATTGGGAGAACATAATGAAAGGATTTGTGTGTGGAATAGACATAAGACTCTTTGCTGGCAGGGGAGGGGGTTCAGGGGAATAGGAGTGAGGGGTTGGAGGACTCAAGTGAGGCAATGGGGATTAGGGGGAGTGAGCGTGGACTGATATTGGGAAGGGGGACATGGAGATGAGTAGCAGATAGGGGTAGAAGTACCTGTCAGTCTCACATTCTTCCCCCCCAGTGTGTGCCAGGATCTGATGGGCTCTCTTGTGGGGGCTACCTCCTTCTTCCTACCTTCACACGAGTGCTGGAATCCAAGAGACCTAGCTCCTCTGGGGATGCCGAGCCCTTCTGCCTGCCCCTCCCCAGGATACACCAGGAGCAGGGGGGACCCTGCCCATCTATGGAAGTCTGACCCCACACCCAAATCAGCTTGGGGGAGGGTGCCTGAGCCCCTCCTCCAGCCTCCCCTCACGTGAGCTGAGATCTGAAAGGTCCTGTGCCTCTCGGGGAAATCTGAGCCCCCCTCCCTGTCCCCCATGTGGCAGCCTGAGGGGAACCTGATAGCCTTCAAATCTGTTCAGGGCTGCTCTAAAGAGGATGGTGATTCGTTGTTCTCCATGTTCCCTGCAGGTAGGACAAGAAGAAATGGGCTAAATCTGCAGCAGGGAGATTGAGGTTAGCAACTAGGAAGAACTGTCTAACTCTAAGGGCAATTAAGGTCTGGGGACCTGCTTCCAAGGGAGGTTGTGGAATCACATCACTGGAAGTTTATAAGAACAGGTTGGACAAACCCCTCTCATAGCTAGTCTAAGTTCACTTGGTCCTGCTCAGTGCAGGGGGCACGAGGAGACAACCTCTTGAGGTCCCTTCCAGCCCCACGTTGCTATGATCCTGTGTGTGCCAGGATCTGTGGAAGCCCTGCTCCCCCAGGTGTGAAGCTGGACACATGCCTCCTGGGAACATGCACCAAGGCAACACTGCTGACCCTGGGAACAGGTGTGCCTGATGCATACTACAGGCTTTCTAGCACCGGGGAGTGGAAATGGAAACACCTGCAGACCGAATGGAGTGGCTCACACATCCCAGAGCTATCATTTCAGGCTGTATTCATCTCCCTGGGGTATTCCCAGCTGAATGGAGACACCTCACACCTCTCTGACTCCTCTATGCTGCAGAGGAATGTGTAGAGCCCCTTCCCTCCACCCTCCCTAAATGGCCCCCCTTTCAGCAGGAGAGTGGACTGACAGCCTACAATTGTTAAGGTAGAAGCCACTTATCTGTTAAAGCTCAACTCTTCGAAGCGTTCTAAAATCTGCACCGTTACTTGGGTTACCTTGAAATCTACTATCTCTCATGGGGGCCGATGGTACAGTTAGTGACCCTAATGTGGTGCCTTCTGACCAAGGGGTTCCTGAAATACAGACTCCTGGGAAAAAACAGCATTTAATAAAGTTCACAGATTCTAAAGGGAGGAGAGAGACACCAGTCTTCTCTCACAGGCTTTACGCTCCTGTAACCACCTTGTAATAAAGTTGTCAAGTGTTTGGGACACAATATAACATCTTTCTTTCACCAGCCCTAAAAGCCACTACACAAGCTAAACATTTCAAAGCACAACCATTATTCCCATTCCACTATAACAAAGTATATTTTGGGGGCGGGGGTATTTAGGAATCACATAACAACCGCATGGTCTAGCGGAGAGAACTGTGGAGTGGGACTCAGGAAACCTGGGCTCTATTCTCAGCTCTGCCAGTGGAATGACTTTGGCCAAGTCACTTTAATCACTCTGTGCCTCAGTTTCCCTATCTGTACAATAGAGATAATGACGTTTCCCTCCTTGCGACCTACAGATGAAAAGCACTATATAAGAGCTAGACATTATCATCATTATCTGGCAGGAGCAGTATCTGAACTGGACACTTACATGACTACAACCAGCTAATGACCAGACTCTTACCGTCATTTCTTTTTCTGTTAAAAAAAACAAACAAACAGGAAATTAAATGGCAAACACTGTTATTAACCCAGAGCTAATGTTACTCAGTGATGTCTCGGGCCCTTCAAGAACACCAGGTTGAGCAAAACTCCAACTTGTGAAAAGCAAAAGGAATACTGAGCTATTGTAAACATCCACGCAACCAGAGCTCTAGAGATGCCCAATTACACCCGTAAAACACACTAACATAGCACTCTGTCTTTGCAGTGCATTGACCAGGAGCTCCCAGTGCTCAACCGGCCTAGCCTACTCCAAAGAAAGTTCAGCCCCTCTGCAACTCCCTTAGTCAGTTCACCCCCACGTGCAAGATGCCATCAGCACTCTGCTTCCACTCACCCTTCATTAAACTCACAGACACACTCACCTCCTGTCACAGGGAAAGGAGCAATTACAGACAAGTAGCAGATACCCTGCCCATGAGGGAAGTTTCTTGCTAAACTCCCCACTCCTTGTGGTTGGTTCAGGCCCTCAAACAAGAGGTCTCATGTGCCTTGTACATCTGGGCCGAATGTAACTGTTTTTTTTTCATTATCCATATACATGTCCAATCCTTACGGGAATCTTACTAAGCTCTTGGATCATTAATAGCCTGTGGCAGTGAGTTCCACAGGTTAGTGAAACACTGTGAATACATTCCCTTTATCATTGCTAATTCTGCCTCCTTCCAGTTTTCCCCTCATTGTTGTATGTGGGAAAGAGTGAATGGCAGCACCCCACCCACCTCCTCTATACCGGTAGTCAGTCAAATGAGGGCACTGGAATATTATTCTCCCTCCTGGTCTTTATGCAGCCTGCTTGCTGGTTTGACCACTAATGCACACTAAGCTGTCCACAGCGATGCCCAGGTTTTTCCCAGAAGGAACCCAATGAAGTGTCCAAGGCCTGGTCAGCACAAGAATTTACATCAGAAAAGCCACCACCAGAGAGACGGAGCTAAACTGACCTAAGCACTAAGTCAACAGAAGAATTCTCCCGTTGACTTAACAACTGCCTCTCGGGGAGATGGATTGTCTACGGCGATGGGAGAAGCCCTCCTGTGCATGTAGGTAGTGTCTACGATGCACCACTGTAGCACTAAGTGTAGATGTGCCCTACATTCACAGTCCTCATCCTAGGACAGAGATTTGTGTTACCCGCTCGGAGAGCTGACCCTTTATCCCTACTGATTTCTATCTCTCAGCCAGCCAGAGACTGCTCCATGACACTGCTCCATTCTATGGTGACCAGTCTGTAGTCGTCAGCCTCTCCAGGGAGCTTTGCTAGCACCTTGCCATGCGGTATAGATCCCTCCAGGCAGCTCTGCTACTGTTCCTCTTGCACTCCCAGCTCTGCCGGGCAACTGACCTCTCTGTGCTCAAGGGACAGCTTTGCACTCTCCAGTTCCAAACGCAGAAGCAGCAAGCCTTCAGCACTACCCAGCCTGTGCCATTCATGCCTGCCTCTCCGCAGCCTGAATAGGCATGGTACGTGGCAGGATGGTGTGCTAGCACCATTCCCAAGCTGCTATTTGTCCTCCAAAATCTTGGCTTTCATTAACAAAAGGGAAGTCTCTAGCTGTTACAGCTGCAATGAAACCTTGAAAATGTGATGTGAGCATAACTGAGGCAGTGACACCTGTCAAGTCTGTGGGCGGCAGAGGAGTGAACACCCCATTCACATTCCTGGGTGTTAGAGCAGCATGAGCTGAGCTAAATGTTAACTAGGTCACTGCTTGTCGGATGATATATATAAGGAGAGGATCCTACCTAAATAGATCTGCCCATACGCTTTAATGATGGTTCTTTTTGGCACCATGAGTGGGTGGGCTTGAAAGATAACCTCATTTATTTTTTTCTGCAGGCAAAAAGGAGTCAAGCTCCAGGCCCCTGCACCACCAAGGAACATCTGCACAACCTGTTTCGAGCGGTGGCCCATGTGGATGGAGCTTGGAAGAGCACCACTACCTTTTTTCTTCCAGTTCAACCTCTAAGCCGCAGACCACCTAGCCCATAGCCCTTATGTCTGCTCATGCAATCTGGACCCAGCCGCTGATGTGTCATCCAGCCCATGCCACCTTGCGCTACATCCTCTTGTGCCAACAGCCTGTTGGCCAAAAAAGCTAATGCAATTGTGAGGTATCAATGGGAATCTCGAGTAGGAGTCGAGAGGTTATTTAACCTCTGGATTTTGAACTGGTGTGACCACTGCTGGAATCCTTTGTCCGTGTTTGGAGCCACAGGCCAAGAAAGATGTTGATAAACTGGAGAGGGGTCAGCGAAGAGCCACGGCGATGAATAAAGAGTTAGAAAACCTGCCTCGCAGTGACAGTCTCCAAGAGCTCAATTGTTTAGTTTAGCAAACAGCAGGTTAAGGAGTGACTTGATCAGTCTAAGTACCTGCCTGAGGAACAAACGTTTAATACGAGGCTCTTCAGTCTAACAGAGAAAGGTCTAATGTGATTCAACAGCAGGAAGTTGAATCTAAACAAATAAGGCACGAATGTTTAACAGGGAGAGTAATTAACCACTGGAACCATTTCCCAAGGGCCACAGTGGACTCTCCATCGCCGACAGCATTCCAATCAAGACTGGCAGGTTTTCTAAAAGATGGGCTCTAGCTGTTACTGTGGGGCAGGTCTCTGGCCTGTGCTATGCCCCAGATCAGACTAGACCATCCCAATTCCGCCCACCCCCGCACCCCTCGCTTTGGGATCTACGGAACTCAGCTACCAATCACTTTGGGGAAAGCCGCGCTTTAATCAGGGCACTAGCTGCAGAGATTGCAAGTGCACATGTATAAAACTGATCTCACTCTCACTCTGCTCTGCTCCAGCCACTGTGGGCAGAAACCTCTATGGGGCTGAGGGCACTGACCCGTCCCCCCCACCTGACTCCCCCAGGTACCCCAGATACACAACTAGCTCTCACACCTGGCCGGAAATCCCCAGGACACAGTAACTAGCACCATTCTAAGCTTCCCCTGAGAGTTCCCCCAGAATGCTCTCTCTGAGCAGGACGCTGATGTCTTTTTGCTCCCTGTTCCTTGGGCAGTGGCTCACATACTCAACGTGCCAAGCAGAGACACACTGGGTTACCAGGGTCAAGTCTGAAGCCCTGCCCCAGCAGAGATGGGGACAGCTCCTGTCAGACTAAGGTAAGGTCTGAGCTCCAAGGACAGGGCAGAGCACTTGATCTCAGGAAGGGGCAGAGGGACATCTGCACAGCCAGTCTATGGGCAGGACGAGCAGGAAGTTGACAACACCCCCCCAACCTGCCAACCCCTCCCAGCCGGGGAGGTGAAGCATGCAGCAGCATTTGGCTCAGGGCACATACCAGATGCTTTTTAGGGAGAGTCTTCTCCCAGCAGCATGGCCCTCCACAGGGTAATTATCACCCAGGTGTCAGCAGATCAAGAGCCGTCACAGCTGCTCCCAAAGGGCCAGGAGCGAGCCAGCATCAGATGCTGGGCAGATGGGCTGGTGTGAAAGCTACAGGAGCCAGCTGGGCAGATGGGCTGGTGTGAAAGCTATGGAAGCCAGCCAGGGGAAGTGTTCCGGCTGCAGCCAGCTCCACCCCAGGTCAGCACTTCGGGGCCACCTGGCCTCCCAGGCCCTATGGAGGATTGCACCTCTCAGACCCACTCCAGTTGCCTCTCTGCCCAGGTGATACAAGGGCTGCTCAAGCTAGCAGCATCCTGGTTTCTTGAGGGGTGGGAAGGGGAGCGGTGGCAGGGCACCATCTGCGAGGAACTTGCCTGCCCGCCCTGGTGTGACACAGCCCAAATCTTGGACCTGCAGGGCACAGCACGAAGCTGCTGGAGAGTGGCACAGGCTGCAGCAGGTCCAGCTTTCCAAGGGAGACGTGCTCCCAGGCCCAATCCAGGACAGGGGGGGCGGGGGGCACTAGCCACCAAGGGAGCAGTGCCTTGTGCCTTGTGCTTGCATTTGTAATCTCTGCACAAGGTTCGAACAGTGTTTGAAAAATATCCCCCCAGTCAGGGTGATTGTGGTATTGGCGTGGGTGGGGTTGGCGACTGGCCTGGTGGCCTCCTGAAAAGCAGAGCTGTACATCACGCTGCATGAGCCCCCAGGGAGCATGCAATGAGCTCCCCAACAGAGGGCACTGCTGGGACCCCTGTCGCATATTGGCCCCGGAAGTGGCTGCTGGGAAGACGTTTCTGCTTCTAGACACCTTCTAAATGGAGGCTCTGGCTTGGGGAGGGTTTTTAAATGGAAATGGGGGAGGGCTGGGAACGGGGAGCTCTGGGACAGGCACCCTGAATGGGGAGCATGGGACACTGGCATCAGCAGCACAGCAGGAAGGTTTCTCGGGGAGGGAACCCACAGTTGCTATGTAAACTGAGAAGTCCAATATGCCTTGTTATTGCAGCTGCTCTAGCCAACCCTAGAGACCATCGGAGTGTCCTGGGTACGCTTGGGCCCCACAGTGGGCTGACAGCCTGTATGCTCCAAAGCAGAGGCAGAGGGGTCACGTCTCTTTGTTAGGGGAGGCAGGGAAAGGTGAAGCACTGACAGAGGGAGAAAGAGAGCATCCTGCACTGGCCAGGCTAGACAGCAGGAAGCGAGGTGCCCAGGTGCTAGTCTCTGGCCTGCCACTGGTTCGCTTCTTGGCCTTGGGCAAGTCAGAACGGCTCTGTTCCTCAGTTTCCACCTCTATAATGGAGCAGTAAAGGGCCTGACCCGCCCCCATGCTACAGAGGGGTAAGGAGCTAAGGCCAGGTATTGCTGGGTGCGATGGGGTGAACCCTGCACCTGCATTTCAGCAGCTTCTTGCCCGCTGGCTGTTAGCATTACCGTCCAGCTCATCCTCCATCACTGTGCCTTCCCAGAGGGATCCGCAAGTCTCCTGGCACTAGTACAGCCCCAAGTATGGCAGGGACCCCGTGGGAAGGCCGTCTGGAGCATTGCTCTGGTGCATTTACACTCAGCCCTTTTGACTTTCCCTGAGCGAGAACCACATTGGCAAATTGCTAGGAGCCCAAAGGACCATCACAGAACAGAGCAAGTCACAGGCACTTTCATCTGTTCAGTGGAGGTGCAGCTTAGGTCCCAGCCAAGCACCATGGACCCACTGAATGATGGGAAATGTAGTCTCTGGAGATGCCACCTCTCCACAGAAACTGTGAGCTGCAGTGTCAAACCGGGTCAGGCGCTCCTACCTTAGCCTCTCCCACAGCGTCTCTGCTCCTGAATGGCTCTCCTGACTCCCTCCCTCCAAGGCAGACGGTGACAGAATCCCATACAAGTGGGACGTTCCTTCTTGTAGGCCATGGGCTCCAGGGTTCCCTTTCTCACTCTTCACAGCATCCAAGCAAGCCCTGCCCTTGAGCTGCTGCAGCCCATGGAGTGCAAAGCACCACATGACGTGCCACGAGCCCAAGACATACAGGACCCACACTCCCACTCTGCCACAAGCCGTGCCAACGAGCCAGGCTCTCTGCTCCGGTTCAGTGCCTTCAGCCCACCACCCCTCTCTCCAGCACTGTCAGCCCAGACAGAACCCCGCTGGCAGGACTCTGAGCCGCCTCACATTCTCAGACTCACCAGGGCGTGTTTGCGCTTCCTGCCAGGCCGCCCCGCTTTCCTCGTGGCTGTCCCTGGTTCCTGCTTCTCATCCTTGCTCCGGTTCTCCTCCAGCTCCTCTTCCCTCTGCTAGGCGAAGAGAGAGTGCAGAGTCAGTGCAGTAGGTCACAGCAGGGGCTAGACAGCTGCTCCCTCAACTCCAGCATATTTTACATTTCTACATTGCCTGTCAACCCAAAAGCACCGCCCAGGCTATGGACAGGGGGTGGAAAGCAGCATGCAGTAACACGACCTGGCGGGTTAGGTCAGGAAGGGTCCTGGCACAGGAGGAAGAGATTTCCACCCTTTGGATATCGGCTCAGATTGCCCAGATTGACAGCTCAGCTAAAACCTGGCACCAAAGCAGCCCCGTGTCTCCTAGCGCTGCATCGGGGGCACTGTGCCTCCTTCTGAGCCACCAGCCCCATTTCCTGCAATACCCAAGCTGACCAGCCAGCGGGACTGGAATCTGACTAGTTCCCAGCCCCTGGCGGGCTGGCTGCAGCCAGCGAGGGCGGAGCGGAGGATTGACATGACAGGAAGCAGCTCCAGGGTTTGAGGTGGATGCGTTCAAAGGGAGGGTTCAGCTCTCCCTGGAGTTTGGCTTGCTGAGCCCCAGGCCCTGCTAGGGAGGAGACAGTGGGAGGCTCTCCTGGTGCCAGGAGGGGACAGCGTGCTCCGGGGGCCGGGCGCCATTAAGAAAACAATATAAACGGACGAGACCAGCTGAGGGGAGGCGTGTCTGTGCCCATGCATGCGGGTGCACAACACACCTACACAGCCAGTTTAACACCCCCCACCCAGCTCAGTGGGGGGACCTGGGGATCTACACCCAGGGACAGGGGGGCTAACGCCACACACTTGGAGACCCTCCTCTGGCCAGCAAAGCTAATCACACTGCAGTGAGAGAGGGGAGAGGACAGACAGGCCAAGGAGGCCTGACCCCACCTCTCCACACCAAGTGCTGGCACAATGATACACGCTCCCAAACGGGCCCCGCAGCCCGGCTCTGCAGAAATGTAAGGGATTCCTGGTGCTCAGCAGTGGGGAGCCCAGGTGGCTGCTCAGAGAAACAGGTCTGGGAGAGGGCCAGGAATGACCACTTTCCTGGGGATCCTCCCACTCTCAAAGCTCTGTCACCTCCCCTGCCCCCTGCAATGGCAGTGGGGTACAGCTTCATCTCCTCCCCTCCAGGGCCTGGAGCACTGGCACAGGCAGCCCCATGTCCCAGCCCCAGCAAGCTGATGTGACGCTGGCACTTGGCATGGGTGGAGGAATGTGAACATGTCCCAAGGAGAGGAACCTGCGTCACATTCCCAGAGCAGCAGCTCATGTTCCCTGGGGAAGGCCCTGGCCCCACTGCCAGTCCTGTCACACAGGGTGCAAGCTGCTCTGCCCACAGGCTGTTGGGAATGGATTCAGCACAGGCTGTGGTAGGGCCAGCTTCCTGGAACCACACTGGCCCCTCAGCCTCTCTGCAGAACCTGCCAGCTAGGGGCACAGGGGCTGGGCTGAGGGTGTGCTGCGTGGGCTGCTATACAGACCTTCTGGTCCCTCCCAGCAGGCCTGGCTGGCTCCATTTCCCACGCCCTAGCAAGGGGTAGCACAGGGTGGGATGAGAGTGCAGCCCTCAATTCATTCTCTAGCTCCTCCTTGGTGGCTGTGTGCCATGGGCAATGACAGGCCACTCAGGGACTGCAGCCAGCCATGTGCCTGAGGGTCACCCTGGGAGAGGAAAACAAGCCAGCTTCCAGTGGCAGGGATGCATTTCACTTGAGCCTCTAAGATCGCAGCCCCAGCCAAGGCAGGAAGAGGCCAGCAGAGGGGGGAGAAGTGGAAGGAAAAGGGGGGGGCACTGGAATAGGGAGAGGCCGGGGTTGGGGAGGCGATGCGAGCTGGCAGACAGACAGCTCCCGAGATCCAGCTGTGCCTCAACAGCTCCCAGTCTCCTGACATCTCAGGCACGAGCCCCAGCCACATTCCTGTCCCACCTGAACAGTACAGGGCTGCCACCAGCTGCCTGGGTAGCTCAGAGCCCGATAAGGAGAGAACCACCACGGAGCTCCAAGAGCAGGGGTGCCAACCAGCCAGGACTGTGCTCATCTGTAACCCCTACCTGCAGCCCCCCACTCTCCAGCCCTGGAGTCCTCTCCCTCACAATGCAACCAATGCCCCCCACACTCTACGAGTAAGTCAAGAGCGGTTCCTCCATGCCCAGCACCACAGGCCCTGTGTGTTCCAGCTGGGAGGGTTCCCCCGGGGGGGGACAGGGACACTGTGCGGATGCCCTGCTGCAGTCCCCCGGCTCCGGAGTGGATGTCATTTGGGGGATTGGCTGGGGGCCTTTCCTTCTGGAGGAGGTGACCCCAAGCCCTAGGGGTGGCTGGCTGCAGGGAGAAGGGCTTTCCCACTATTGCTGCAGTTTGGGAAGCACACACTAATGGAACAGTTCCCCCTGCAGCGGCTCCTGTGCTTGCTTCCTCTGGGGGCACCCTCTCTGTGTCTCCCCACTCCGCTGCCTGCTCTCAGAGCAGGGGCCTCTCCTCAGAGCCGAGGCGGTTCTCCTGGCCCCACGAGCTGTCCTGATGAAGTTCTGAAACATGGAGCACACAGCCCGACTGCCATTCTCATGCCCACACCCAGCTGTGCCCTGGGGGAGAGTGGCCAGGCGCACACCGATTCAGATGGTATGGCCAGAAGGGACCATTTGAATCATCTAATCTGACACCCTACAGAATACAGGCCAGAGAACCTCACGTTGCTGCAGTCTCCCGTCAAGGCCGATGTAGGAGTTGGTTGACTTCAGTGTGTCAGAAGCCATTAAGGAATCTGAAGATGCCACATGCTGGGGAGATGCGGCCACCTGGTTTTTCCACAGCTGCTTACTTCACTCACGTGCCTCTTTGGCTTTTTCTGTTCTGCTGTTCTCAGTGGCTTTAACTGCAGCCCATGAGGCCTGCTGCCACCCTGATGTGCTCACAGTAGCTGCTTCCCAAGCTCTGCCAGGTTTTAGGTGAGCTTTCAGAGTATCCTTATATCGTTTCCATGGGTCTCCCAGCATACACGCTCCCATTTTCAGCTGTCCAGAAAATATTGCTTTGGGGAGTCGCTTATCACCCATACATACGAGGTCAACAGCCCAGCAAAGCTGCTCCTGTAAGATGAGGGATTCAAAGCTCGTCATGCAGCACGGTCCAGAACTTGGGTGCCTGGTGTCCTGTGCAGCCATTTGACGTCGGAGATGAGACGCAGACCGCGCATGTGAAAACAGGCTCGTTGCTTCAAGTGCCTGCTATCGAGCGTCCATGTCTCACGGTCCTTAGCTGAGATACATGGAGCTTGGGGTGAAGGCAAAGGCCTCTCACATTCCACAGGTGGCGACAAAGTCAACCCTAAGCAGCCCTGGCTTTTGAAACACACTGTGGGATTTCACCATTCATCACGGCATTATTAGGTAAATCACTCCCGAGATAGCAACATTGCTGTACTGCATTAAGCAGCGTGCCCTCAGCTGTGATTTCAGGGGCAGACTCTATTTTCCTGGCAAAGGCTGGTAAAGTGATTCGGTTTTCTTGAGGCGAACAGAGTCTGAATCGCTTTACTGATCTAGAAAAGCGCTACATAAGATGCTGCATGTCTACGACGGTACATGCTACGTATGTACAAAGCGACAAAGAGTCTTGTGGCACCTTATAGACTAACAAACTTATTGGAGCATGAGCTTTCGTGGGTGAATACCCAGTTCGTCAGACGCACGTGGTGGAAATTTCCAGAGGCAGGGATATATATATACAGGCAAGAATTCTTGGCATTCTTGGACATTTCCACCACATGCGTCTGACGAAGTGGGTATTCACCCACGAAAGCTCATGCTCCAATATGTCTGTTAGTCTATCAGGTGCCACAGGACACTCTGTCGCTTTTTACAGATCTAGACTAACACGGCCACCCCTCTGATATGTACTGTGATACAGCATGGCCAGAGGGTAGCAGGAGAGTGTTAGCAGGGAGCCTTATTCCCTGCAAGGGGAAGAAGGTTTGCTATAGACTAACTAGAGCACCTGAAGCCAATTAGAGCACCAGCAGTCATGTGATAAAAACCCTTGCTTCAGTCAGTCAGTGTGGGAGTTGGAGCAGGAAGGTTTGGTTGGAGCAGAGAGCAGTTTGAAGGAGTTGGAGAAGAGAACAGTTTTGAAGACAGACAAAAGGAAAGTTTGGAGGAGTGCTTGTCATAAACAGATAGCTAAGGGTTAATGTTCTTTTACCTGTAAAGGGTTAACAAAGGGAACCAAACATCTGACCAGAGGACCAATCAGGAAACAAGACTTTTTTAAATCTGGGTGGAGGGAAGTTTTGGGTGTGAGTTCTTTTGTTCTTTGTCTTGGTTCGGTGACCCTCTCGGCTCTGAGAGTGATCTTTCTATCTCCAGGCTTTCTAATCTTCTGTTTCCAAGTTGTAAGTACAAGTATAGTAAGACAATAGGTTTATATTGTTTTCTTTTGTATTTACATGTGTGTAGTTGCTGGAATGTGTTAAATTGTATTCTTTTGGAATAAGGCTGTTTATTCACTTTTTTTTCAAGCAATTGACCCTGTATATTGTCACCGTTATACAGAGACTATTTAATGTCCTTTTTCTTTCTTTTTATATAAAGCTTTCTTTTTAAGACCTGTTTGAGTTTTTTCACTGGTTAAGGCTAAGAAACGAAGAGAGGGGGAAAGTCTCTTTGTGTTAGATTTACTAAGCCTGACTTTGCATACCCTCTGGGTGAGGGGGGGAGAGATTAGATCTCTCGGTACTTGTGTTTCAAGGACTTGAAGCAGGGAATCTCCCAGAGTACCCAGGGCGGGGAAATCTGGGAGGAGGTAAAGAGGGTGGAATCCCTTTGTTTAGATTCACAGAGCTTGAATCTGTATATCTCTCCAGGAACCCAGGGACGGAACACCTGGAGGGGAAGAGGGAGAAGGGAAGTGGGTTATTTCCCTTTGTGGTGAGACTCAGGGCATCTGAGTCTTGGGGGTTCCCCAGGGAAGGTTTTGGGGAGACCAGAGTGAGCCAGACACTGGAATTTTTCTGGCTGGTGGCAGCGATATCAGATCCAAGCTGGTAATTAAGTTTGGAGGTTTCATACTAGCTTCTCATATTCTGAACTCTAAGGTTCAGATCTGAGTAGGACAGTTATGACATGAGTGGCAGTGGTGTGGGATAAGATAAGAATCCACAAGCCAGTAGGAATATTATTTTCTTTTTCTCTGCTAGGGCTTTTATGCAGAGAGAAAGGGTAGTTTTAAAAAGAGCCAGCGAGAATTTTTTTTTTCTGTTCTCTGGTTGCAGTTTGGCTTGCATATTAAGCAAGGAACTATTAAGGTTGACAAAGGGTCTTTTGTTAAACTATAGCACTCCAATTGTGAGTCAAGTACCCAGCACAACACACATGCAAATAAAGTGGTTTTTCTGGTTTACTTTACATTTAAAAGATTAGCTAGAAAAAAAAAGGCACTGTTGCTAGGCAAACCTCAGGAGACAACAAAGCCAGCAGTTCAGACAATAAACACCGGAGGGCACCCCAACACAAGAAAACAGGAACCATGACTTCCAAGGCAAAAATGGCGGCAGAGGGACAAATCAAAGAAGCAGACCTCAGGCGACAAATGGAAAAAAGAGGTGGAGCTGAAAGAAAGGGAAGAAAACATCAAACTTGCAGCCCATAAAAGAGAACAAGAAGCCAAAGAGGCAGGCCACCAAATGGAAAAACAACAAAAAGAACTGGAAAAACAACAAAAACAGAGTGAAGAGAGGGAAAAAGAGAGAAAGCATGAAATGGACTTGGCGCGGGCGAGGCAGGACGCTCCAGCCAGTCCTAACAACCCTGCGCCAATGATTGTTCCACATCACAGGAAATTTCCCACCTACAAGGCAGGTGATGACACTGAGGCCTTCTTAGAAAATTTTGAAAGGGTCTGTCTTGGGTACAGCATCCCTGAAGACCAGTACATGGTAGAGCTGAGGTCACAGTTCAGTGGACCCTTAGCAGAGGTGGCGGCTGAAATGCCAAAGGACAGAATGAACGATTATAAATTATTTCAAACCAAGGCCAGATTCAGAATGGGGATAACTCCGGATCATGCCCATCGGCGTTTCAGAACCCAAAAGTGGAAACCAGATGTGTCATTTCCCAGACACGCCTACTACGTTGGGAAAAATTATGAGGCCTGGATATCAGGAAACAATGTTAAATCCTTGGACAAACTGCACCTCCTCATACAAATGGAGCAGTTCTTGGATGGTGTTCCTGAGGACATAACACGGTACATACATGATGGAAAACCCAAAAATCTCACCGAGGCGGGGGAGATTGGAGCCAAATGGATGGAAGTGGCAGAAAGCAAGAAAGCTACTGTCAAGGGGAATGAATACCCCAGGGGGCACATCGACAATAAACCCTACAACCGAGGGCAACCCAAGACCCCTCCTACAACCCAAGGAAAGCCACAGACACCCTATTCTTCCACCTCACCAGTCTCCAGTAACCCACCTCAACCCAGTGACCAGTCAGCTGGAAGATGCTTCAAGTGTAATGAACTGGGACATATAAAGGCCAACTGCCCAAAGAACCCCAACCAAGTGCAGTTCATTACACCACCATCACACCAAAGATCCCCAGGCCCAGATGCCTCTCAAATACCCTTGGAGCGAAGGGAAACTTTGAGAGTGGGCGGAAAGAAGGTTACTGCGTGGAGAGACACGAGGGCACAAGTGTCAGCTATCCACCAATCCTTCGTCGACCCCAAATTCATCAACCCAAAGGCCCAAGTGACAATTTACCCCTTCATGTCGCAAGCTGTAGACTTGCCTACAGCTGAACTGCCTGTCCAGTACAAAGGCTGGTCAGGAAGGTGGACTTTTGCAGTCTATGACAATTATTCCATCCCCATGCTACTGGGGGAAGATTTGGCCAACCAGGTGAAGCAGGCCAAGAGAGTGGGAATGGTTACACGTAGCCAAACCAGGCAAGCTTCCAGACCCATTCCTGTTCCTGAGCCGTCCACAGGAAACCTGTCTGTGCTACCAGAGACCCAGACAGAGGTAGTGGACCAGCATTCCCTGCCAACAACGGAAACAGCCACAGCACTTCCAGTCCCAGGCCCGGAACTGGAACAGCCCCCAAAACTAACACCAGCTCCAGCAATCGCAACCACATCTTCAACCCCAACGCCAGAGGGTGCCAGCGACCCTGAACTGGCAGAAGCAGCAGACAACCACACCCAAGAGGCTCAGCCAGAGCCTGAAATACCACCTGGTGCACCAGCGGAGAGTGGTTCACCAACAACGGAAACAACCCCATCACCAACATCGCTTCCAGAGGGACCAAGCCCAAATCCGCAGTCTAAGGGAGAACTGGTGTCTCCAGCTTCAAGGGACCAGTTCCAGACGGAGCAGGAAGCAGATGACAGCCTTCAGAAAGCTTGGGTGGCGGCACAGAGCACCTCACCGCCTCTCAGCTCTGCTCACCGATCCTGGTTTGTTGTAGAACAAGGACTTCTATACAAGGAGACTCTTTCTGGTGGACACCAGGAAGACTGGCATCCACAAAAACAGTTGGTGGTTCCAACTAAGTACAGGGAAAAGCTCTTAAGCTTAGCCCATGATCATCCCAGTGGCCATAATGGGGTGAACAGAACCAAGGACCGCTTGGGGAAGTCCTTCCACTGGGAGGCGATGGGCAAGGACGTTGCCAAGTATGTCCAGTCTTGTGAGGTATGCCAAAGAGTGGGAAAACCCCAAGACCAGGTCAAGGCCCCTCTCCAGCCACTCCCCATAATTGAGGTCCCATTTCAGCAAGTAGCTGTGGATATTCTGGGTCCTTTCCCAAAAAAGACAACCAGAGGAAAGCAGTACGTACTGACTTTCGTGGACTTTGCTACCCAATGGCCGGAAGCAGTAGCTCTGGGCAACACCAGGGCTAAAGCTGTGTGCCAGGCACTAACTGACATTTTTGCCAGGGTAGGTTGGCCCTCTGACATCCTTACAGATTCAGGATCTAATTTCCTGGCAGGGACCATGAAAGAACTATGGGAAACTCATGGGGTGAACCACTTGGTTGCCACCCCGTACCACCATCAAACCAATGGCCTGGTGGAAAGGTTTAATGGAACTTTGGGGGCCATGATACGTAAATTCGTCAACGAACATTCCAATAATTGGGATCTAGTGTTGCAGCAGTTGCTTTTTGCCTACAGGGCTGTACCACATCCCAATTTAGGGTTTTCACCGTTTGAACTTGTGTATGGTCACGAGGATAAGGGGCCATTACAGTTGGTGAAGCAGCAATGGGAGGGGTTTACGCCTTCTCCAGGAACTAACATTCTGGACTTTGTAAGCAACCTACAAAGCACCCTCCGACACTCTTTAGCCCTTGCTAGAGAAAACCTAAAGGATGCTCAGGAAGAGCAAAAGGCCTGGTATGACAGACATGCCAGAGAACGTTCCTTCAAGGTAGGAGATCAGGTTATGGTCTTGAAGGCGCAACAGGCCCATAAGATGGAAGCATTATGGGAAGGGCCATTCACGGTCCAAAAGCGCCTGGGAGCTGTTAACTACCTCATAGCATTTCCCAATTCCTCTCTAAAACCCAGAGTGTACCATGTTAATTCTCTCAAGCCTTTCTATTCCAGAGACTTACAGGTTTGTCAGTTTACAGTCCAGGGAGATGATGCTGAGTGGCCTGAAGGTGTCTACCATGAAGGGAAAAAAGACGGTGGCGTGGAAGAGGTGAACCTCTCCACAACCCTGGAACATCTGCAGCGGCAACAAATCAAGGAGCTGTGCACTAGCTTCGCCCCATTGTTCTCAGCCACACCAGGACGGACTGAAAGGGCATACCACTCCATTGACACAGGTAATGCTCACCCAATTAGAACCCCACCCTACCGGGTGTCTCCTTACGCCCAAGCTGCTATAGAACGGGAGATCCAGAACATGCTACAGATGGGTATAATCCGCTCATCTACCAGTGCATGGGCATCTCCAGTGGTTCTGGTACCCAAACCAGATGGGGAAATATGCTTTTGTGTGGACTACTGTAAGCTAAATGCGGTAACTCGTCCGGACAACTATCCAATGCCACGCACCGATGAGCTATTGGAAAAGTTGGGACGTGCCCAATTCATCTCTACAATAGACTTAACCAAGGGGTACTGGAAGTACCGCTGGATGAACCTGCGAAGGAAAGGTCAGCATTCGTCACCCATGCGGGGGTATATGAATTTAATGTACTTCCTTTCGGGCTGCGAAATGCACCCGCCACCTTCCAGAGGCTGGTAGATGGTCTACTAGCAGGACTGGGCGAATATGCAGTTGCCTACCTTGATGATGTGGCCATTTTTTCTGACTCCTGGCCCGAACACCTAGAACACCTGGAAAAGGTCTTTGAGCGCATCAGGCAGGCCGGACTAACTGTTAAGGCCAAAAAGTGTCAAATAGGCCAAAACAGAGTGACTTACCTGGGACACCAGGTGGGTCGAGGAACCATAAACCCCCTACAGGCCAAGGTGGATGCTATCCAAAAGTGGCCTGTCCCAAAGTCAAAGAAACAGGTTCAATCCTTCTTAGGCTTGGCCGGGTACTACAGGCGATTTGTACCACACTACAGCCAAATCACTGCCCCACTGACCGACCTGACCAAAAAGACCCAGCCAAATGCAGTTAAGTGGACTGATGAGTGTCAAAAGGCCTTTACCCAACTTAAGGGGACGCTCATGTCTGACCCTGTGCTCAGGGCCCCAGATTTTGACAAGCCATTCCTAGTCACCACAGATGCATCTGAGCGTGGTATAGGAGCAGTTCTCATGCAGGAAGCAACGGATCACAACTTCCGTCCTGTCGTGTTTCTCAGCAAGAAACTGTCTGAGAGGGAACGTCACTGGTCAGTCAGTGAAAAGGAATGCTACGCCATTGTGTACGCCCTGGAAAAGCTACGCCCATATGTTTGGGGACAGCGGTTCCAGCTACAAACTGACCATGCTGCGCTAAAGTGGCTTCATACTGCCAAGGGGAACAACAAGAAACTTCTTTGTTGGAGTTTAGCTCTCCAAGATTTTGATTTTGAAATTCAGCACATCTCAGGAGCTTCTAACAAAGTGGCTGATGCACTCTCTCGTGAAAGTTTCCCAGAATCCAGTAGTTAAAAAGTGTTCTTAAAATGTAAAAGTCTGTTAGTTATATATTTAGTGGTATATGTAAAGGTGCATGTGTTGTATTAATCTGTTTATTTTAAAGTTCTAGGAGGAAATCACCGCCAGTGAGGTTCCCCACTGTCTGCAATTTGGGGAGCGTGTCATAAACAGATAGCTAAGGGTTAATGTTCTTTTAACTGTAAAGGGTTAACAAAGGGAACCAAACACCTGACCAGAGGACCAATCAGGAAACAAGACTTTTTCGAATCTGGGTGGAGGGAAGTTTTGGGTGTGAGTTCTTTTGTTCTTTGTCTTGGTTCGGTGACCCTCTCGGCTCTGAGAGTGATCTTTCTATCTCCAGGCTTTCTAATCTTCTGTTTCCAAGTTGTAAGTACAAGGATAGTAAGACAATAGATTTATATTGTTTTTTTTTTGTATTTACATGTGTGTAGTTGCTGGAATGTATTCTTTTTAGATAAGGCTGTTTATTCATTTTTTCTTTTAAGCAATTGACCCTGTATATTGTCACCTTGATACAGAGACCATTTAATGTCCTTTTTCTTTCTTTTTATATAAAGCTTTCTTTTTAAGACCTGTTTGAGTGTTTTTCACTGGTTAAGGCTAAGAAACGAAGGGAGGGGGAAAATCTCTTTGTGTTAGATTTACTAAGCCTGGCTTTGCATACCCTCTGGGTGAGGGGGGAGAGAGATTAGATCTCTCGGTACTTGTGTTTCAAGGACTTGAAGCAGGGAATCTCCCAGAGTACCCAGGGCAGGGAAATCTGGGAGGAGGTAAAGAGGGTGGAATCCCTTTGTTTAGATTCACGGAGCTTGAATCTGTATATCTCTCCAGGAACCCAGGGACGGAACACCTGAAGGGGAAGAAGGAGAAGGGAAGTGGGTTATTTCCCTTTGTGGTGAGACTCAGGGCTTCTGAGTCTTGGGGGTTCCCCAGGGAAGGTTTTGGGGAGACCAGAGTGAGCCAGACACTGGAATTTTTCTGGCTGGTGGCAGCGATATCAGATCCAAGCTGGTAATTAAGTTTGGAGGTTTCATGCTAGCCTCTCATGTTCTGAACTCTAAGGTTCAGATCTGAGTAGGAAAGTTATGACAGTGCTGCGGTGGGCTGAGAAATCCAAAAGAAACCCTAGGTAAGGGGCACCTGACTTGTGTAGAAGGAGGGCAAGAAGCCCCTTCACAAGCGGAAGGGCAGGAGAGGGAAGTAGCCCAGGGGAAGGAACCGCTAGTTCAAGCGGTTCACCACAAACCTCAGGGCCCCTGGGTTGGGACCTGGAGAAGAGGGCGGGCTCAGGTCCCTCCCTCTCCACTCCCCTCCTCAAGGACACTAGTGGGGTAATTAAAATACCGGTTCAGAGGCAAGCAATGGCGCCCTGAACCTTCCCCAAAGAAGAGAAAGGGTGAGACCCAGCATAACAGTACTGGCAATTTGCCAGAGTATGTACAGTCATCAGTGAAGAGGAACTGTCTGATGAGCAAGTCGATCACTTTAATGTGAGCACAGGGATGCTGGAGATTGGAGATGCCATCTGTGCACGACTGCATGTAAATACCCAGTCAAGCACACAGAGCTGCTTAATGCCACTTGTGACAAAGAAAGGCTCTCATAAAGCACAATTTGCCAGCACACTAGCCTGCATGCCAGCACAGCACAAGTGCACCACTGGTGACGAATCTGTGCAGGCAACCAACTTTATATAAGATCCATGACCTAATAGCGCTGAAGGCCTTCGTCAGGTCTACAAACACCATATAGAGATCACTGTTTTGTGCCCAGCACTTTTCCTGTATTTGGTGAGCAGCAAAAATCATATCCGCTGTTCCACATCCCACATGAAAGCCACAACCGATGTTATCAGTGATGATGGAGAGTCTATTGAGCAAGACATGCCAAAATCTCCCCAACAATGGAAAGAAGCGAGATACCAAGATGACTATGGCAGACTGCTCAATCATCTTTGCATATGACCAACCTGATTGTCTTCTGTGATGAGATAACTGGCTCTGTGGATATGGGGAAAGCAATGGACGTGATATACCCCGACTTTAGCAAAGCTTTTAATACGGTCTCCCACAGTATTCTTGCCAGCAAATTAAAGTAGTATGGGCTGGATGAATGGACTATAAGGTGGATAGAAAGCTGGCTAGATCATCAGGCTCAGTGGGTAGTAATCAAAGGCTCCATGTCTAGTTGGCAGCCAGTATCAAGCGGAACGCCCCAGGAGTTGGTCCCAGGGCCAGTTTCGTTCAACATCTTCATTAATGATCTGGACGATGGCGTGGACTGTACCCTCAGCAAGTCTGCGGATGACCCTAAGCTGGGAGGAGTGGTACATTTACACTGGAGAGTAGGGATAGGATACATAGGAACCTAAACAAATTAGAGGATTAGGCCAAAAGAAATCTGATGAGGTTCAACAAGGACAAGTGCAGAGTCCTGCACTTAGGACAGAAGAATCCCATGCACCCCTACAGGCTGGGGACCAACTGGCTAAGTGGCAGTTCTGCAGAAAAGAACCTGGGGATTACAGTGGACAAGAAGTTGGATATGAGTCAACAGGGTGCCCTTGTTGCCAAGAAGGCTAACGGCATATTGGCTGCATTCGTAGGAGCAATGCCAGCACATCAAGGTGCACATGACTTATGAGGAGAGGTTGAGGGAACTGGGCTTATTAGGTCTGCAGAAAAGAAGAGTGAGGGGAGATTTGATAACAGCCTTCAACTACCTGAAGGGGGGGATCCAAAGAGGATGGAGCTCAGCTGTTCTCAGTGGTACCAGATGACAGAACAAGGAGTAATGGTCTCAAGTTACAGTGGGGGAGGTCTAGGTTGGATATTATGAAAAACTATTTCACTAAGAGGGCGGTGAAGCACTGGAATGGGTTCGCTAGGGAAGTGGTGAAATTTCCATCTTTAGAGGCTTTAAAGGCCCAGCTTGACAAAGCCCTGGCTGGAATGATTTAGTTGGGGTTGGTCCTGCTTTGAACAGGGGGTTAGACTAGATACCTCCTGAGGTCTCTTCCAACCCCAATCTTCTATGATTCTATGATATATAACTGAACTATAACTATACATATAGCAGCATCCTTGAAGTCTTGAAGCATTGTCACCTGCTCCCAGATGACACTGAAGAGCCACGTGAGCATTCAAGGCATATATTATAACTGTAACGCTGGCATACCAGATGGCAGGTCATGCCCAGATTCCCACGCCTCAACTGAACACTGACAAATCTCTAGCTGAAACCAGTCTGGCTCACCTGTGTGTTAGGATTGTTAAAATAGGTATTAGAATTAAAAGAATGTGTTTAGTGTTTACATTTTATGGAATGCTTGTAAATTGCTGCCTGCGTTAGTCTCACTTCTGTTATCTGTATCCCATATTATAAGGTAACATTTAAGGGTTTGCATTGTAAGCCTTTGTAACTGCATAAATCACCAGACAGGAGGGAGACCTTAACTAGCGTAAAGTGCTGATCTCCAACAGATGGTGTTGCACATCCTGGCCAACAAGGGAGGCCCATCAACATCAGACAAACTATTGCGGAACATTAAAGAGGACAAAACACTTTGTTGTTTGCTCACCCTGCCGCAAAGATGAACCGTGTCAGTGAATTCCTCCCACCAGCTGAGTTTGCCATTCCGAGCACAAGGGGGAAGGGAAGAAACACCCTTAGCGATGAGATACAGTTCCTTCTTGTTGCTTGGGCTGTGGAGGGCAAGAATTACTAGGCAAGGGCAAAAGATCCCCAGTGCTTAGCCTGGCTTACCCGAAAGGACATATAGGGCTTGCTTATTATAGAACCTTCCACTACTGTTTGAAACTTAACCTTGGAACTCATTTGGGTCTATGCACATTTACCTGCTTTAACCTTGTAAATAACCCCCGCTTCCTTTCCCTATACAACAAATCTGTATGTAGTTTATTACAGGATTGGCTACAAGTTGTCTTTGCTGTGAGATCTAAAGTGCAACTAACCTGGGGTGAGTGACTGATCCTTTGGGACTGGGTGTAAGGGACCATCTATCACAAAGACAGGCTCACTGAGGAGGCAAGACAGATTGGAGTATCCAAAGGGACTATAGTAAAAGACGATTACTCACCTTTGAAACTGTTGTTCTTCGAGATGTGTTGCTCATAGCCATTCCAATTAGGTGCGCGCACACCATGTGCACGATCATCAGAAGATTTTTACCCTAGCAACAGTCGGTGGTTTGGCTGAGGGATCCCCTGGAGTGGCACCCTTATGGCGCCAGATATATGCCCCAGCTGACCCAGCAACCCCCCAGTTCCTTCTTGCCAGCTACTCCAACAGAGGGGAAGGAGGGCAGGTATGGAATGAATATGAGCAACAAATCTCGAAGAACAACAGTTACAAAGGTGAGTAACCGTCTTTTCTTCTTCAAGTGCTTGCTCATATCGATTCCAATCAGGTGATTCCCAAGCCTTACCTAGACGGTGGGGTCGGAGTGAGATGTCACCGAGTGAAGGACTGCTGAACCAAATACAGCATCACCTCTGGACTGCACTATCACACAGTGGGTGATGAAGGTATGCACCAATGACCAAGTCGCTGCCCTACATATCTCCTGAATGGGCACATGCGCCAGGAAAGCAGAGGATGAAGCCTGAGCCCACGTGGAGTGGGCAGTAAGGTGTGTAGATGGGAGACCAGCCAAGTCATAGCACGCACGGATGCATGATGTGATCCACAACAAGATGCGCTGAGAGAAGACCAGAAGGCCCTTCATCTGGTCTGCCACAGCAACAAACAGCTGTGACGTTTTCCTGAAGGGTTTCGTTCGCTCAATGTAGAGGGTCAGGCCCTGCAAATGTCTAGGGAGTGCAGCTGTTGCCCCTGTCGAGAGGCATGTGGCCTTGGGTAGAAGACAGGGAGGAATATGACCTGGTTGACATGGAAGGCAGACACCACCTTAGGGAGGAAGGCCGGGTGGGGTCGCAACTGTACCTTATCCTTGTGGAACACCGTAAATGGTGGTTTCGATGTGAATGCCCGGAGCTCAGACACACGCCTCGCCAAGGTGACAGCTACGAGGAAGGCTGTCTTCCAGGAAAGGTACAGGAGCGAGCAGGTGGCCATCGGCTTGAACGGGGCACCTATGAGTCTGGATAGTACCAGGTTAAGATCCCACATAGGGACCGGTTGTCGAATTCATGGGATATTGCCAAGCCCTGCTGCTTTAAGGACAGGAGGTAGTCCAAGATGATAGGTACTGACACCTGTAGGGCGGTCGTACGATTCCGGGCACAACAGCAGGAAAACCACTTCCATTTGGCTAAGTATGTGGACCTGGTAGAGGGCTTCCTGCTATCCAAAAGGATCTGCTGGACTGAGTGAGAACAGTACAGCTCAGACTGATTTAGCCATGCAGCATCCATACTGTGAGGTGGAGAGATTTCAGGTCAGGATGACAGAGTTGACTGTGATCCTGAGTGATCAGGTCTAGCCACAGCGGGAGTGGAATCAGGGTGTCCACTGACAGCTCTAGGAGAGTGGTATACCAGGGCTCTCTGGGCCACGCCAGGGTGACCAGAATCAGACGGACGCTGTCCCTGCGCAGCTTGATTAGGATCCTGTGGACTAGCGGGAATGGAGGAAAGGCGTAGCACAGGTGATCCTTCACTGAATTAGGAAGGCGTCCAACAGGGAACCCAGAGAGCGCTCTTGAAGAGAGAACACAACACCTGGCATTTCCGATCATCAGGGGAAAGCCTCACTTCAGGAAGACAGAGTGGATGATGTCCGGGTGAACAGACCACTCATGAGCCTGGATGATTTGCTGAGGTGGTCTGCTAAAGTGCTCTGGACTCCTGGGAGAAACGACACCACCAGATGGATCGAGTGGGCTATGCAGAATTCCCACAGACGAGTGGCCTCCTGACAGGGGGGGACAACCAGGCTTCCCCTTGCTTGTTGATATAAAACATGGCCGTAGAGTTGTCTGTGAGGACTGCAACACAACAGCCTTGAATGCGCTCTCGGAATGCCTGACACGCCAGGCGCACTGCTCTGAGTTCCCGTACGTTGATGTGCAGGGATAACTCTCCGGCCGACCATAGCCACTGTGTACGGAGGTTCCCAAGGTGGGCTACCCATCTCTGGGATGATGCATCCGTGACTAGGGACATGGAGGGCCGTGGGGTGTGAAATGGCACCCCTTTGCAAACTGATTTGGGGTCCAGCCACCAGCCTAGAGAGGCTAATATCCCTGGCAGGATGGTAACCACTGTGCTCAAGCTGTCCCGACCTGGGCGGTATACTGTCGATAGCCAGGCTTGGAGTGGACGTAGTCGCAGCGTGGCGTGCCTGGTCACAAACATGCAAGAGGCCATGTGCCCCAAGAGGCACAGGCATGTTTTTACGGTCGAGGTCGGGAAGCTTTGCAGGCTGTGGACGATGTTCACCAGGGATTGGAAGCGTGCTTCCGGCAGAATTGCCCGGGCCAGGCCTGAGTCTAATATTGCTTCTATGAATTCTATCTTCTGGGTTGATACCAGAGTAGATTTCGCGACATTGAGCAGGAGGCCCAGCCGATTGAACATGTTCATGGTGAGCTGAGCATAAGACTGCATCTGATCCCTGGAGCAACCCTGAATAAGCCAGTCATTGAGATATGGGAACACTTGGACCCATTGTCGATGAAGGGAGACCGCCACCACAGCCATGCATTTGGTAAACACCCTGGGGACTGTGGACAGGCCGAAAGGAAGGACGGTGAATTGAAAGTGCTGTTGATTGACCACAAAGAGAAGGAAACATCTGTGCGCTGGGTAGATCGCAATATGGAAGTATGCGCCCTTCATGTCGAGGGCAGCGTACCAGTCTCCAGGATCTAGGGAAGGAATAATGGTCCCTAGTGAGACCATACGGAACTTCAGCTTTACCATAAATTTGTTGAGTCCGCGTAGGACCAGGCCGAAGCCTGCCCTGGCCATGGGAATTAGGAGGTAGGGGGGCCTCCTCTATCACTTTCAAATCCAGGAGTGATTGGACCTCCTGTAGAAGGAGGTGCTTATGAGAAGGGTCCCTGAAGAGGGACAGGGAAGCAAATTGGAGGGTGTATCCCCTTTCCACCGTGCATAGGACCCAACGGTCTGATGTTATGTAGGACCATGCACGGAGGAAATGGAAACGACGATTTTGGAAAGGCGGGGAAGGATCCTGAATGGAGACTGGTGCTTCGTCCTCAGGTGCACCTTCAAAAGTTCTGCTTAGGCCCTGCCAATGGCTTGGGAGGGCCCTGGCCTTGGCTGGCTTGGTGTCCAGTTTGTTTCCTTTTACTACCTTGGCCACTTCTTCTAAAGAAGTCCTTTCTCAGCCGAGGAGGAGGGTATGACCTCTGAGGCTGTGGTCTGAAGGGTCTTCTCTGAGTTACTGGGGTATGCATTCCCAGAGAGCATATGATAATTCTCGAGTCCTTCAGACTCTGCAGCCTTGAGTCTGTCTTCTTGGAGAATAGGCCTTGGCCATCAAAGGGCAGGTCCTGGTGGGTCTGCTGCAACTCTGGTGGTAAGCCAGAGACCTGCAGCCACAAGATGCGGCGCATGGCTATGCCCAAGGCCAGGGTCCTAGTTGCCGAGTCTGCCATGTACAGAGAAGTTTTGCTCTCCTCTACTATAGCCCCAAATTCCTCTCTGGACTCCTGTGGAACCAACTCCTTGAATTTCTCCATAGAGTCCACGAATTATAGTCATATTGGCTGAGGAGTGCCTGCTTGTTGGCCACCCTGAGCTGCAAACCTCCGGCCGAGTACACCTTGCGCCCAAACAAGTCTAGGTGTCTAGCGTCCTTTGATGTAGGTGCTGGGGCCTGCTGACCATGCTGCTCCTTCTCATTGACCGAAGCCACAACAAGGGAGCACGGTTGGAGGTGTGTATAGAGGTAATCGTAGTCCTTTGAGTGGACAAAGTACTTCCTTTCCACCCCCTTGGTCATAGGTGGAATAGAGGCTGGCGATTGCTAGATTGTCTTGGCATTGGCCGGTATGGTTCGTATGATGGGGAGGGCAACTCTGGACAGTGCCTCTGCGGAAAGAATGTCCACCACAGGGTCCTCTACCTCCACCACACTCCTCTACCTGGAGGTTCATATTGCATGCCACTCTGCGGAGCAGTCCCTGGTGGGTGCAGAGGTCCATAGGAGGAGGGCCTGAAACCGTAGTCCCCCCCACTGCCTCATCAGGCGAGGACGAGGAAGATACCCCCAGGGGCTAAGGGATCCTGTGCAAGGTCCTCTTGTGGAGGATCTTGTTGCTCAAGGTCCATCACGCTAGGAGCGTGGGCCTACATTGGCGCTGGAGCAGTTGTCTCAGAGCCTCCGGGGAGGAGGGTGAGACACAGTGGCCTCTGGTACTCGGGGCTCCAAAGGGGCGGAACGGGAAGCCCCTGAAGGAGCCCCCTGGGTCTGATGGTATGCCCAGGGGGTCGAAAAGGACCACTGTGGAGGTTCGTGGCTCAGGTCCTGGCCTTCTTCTAGCCACTGGCCTGTACCGCCCTCGCCCTTGTCCTGAGCGTGGCAGCCACCTTGTGAGTGTGATGATGCAGAGGCAAAGCGAGATGGCCAAGGCAGTGCTGTACGCGTTGGTGCCGAGTACTCCAGTGCTGTACGATGCCGTGGTGCCGGGGACCAGTGCCGTGAGGCAGAACGGTACCGACACATTGATCAGTGCCTGCGGTTGTATTGCTACCGGGAGCCTGGATCTCAATGGCGACCTCCAGTGAGATTGGTGTTGGGATCGGCTCTGGGTCGAGTGCCGCTCTGACCGGTACCGGGAGTCCAATCGGTACCAGCTATAACACAATTCATATCTGCACGAGTCGGAGCGGCGTCACGAGTACGACGGGCGCCAAGAGCAAGAATGGTGCTGGGACTGCAAGCGATGCCGTGATGGACGCCGAGAAGGAGACTGGGACCGGGGTCGTCCTTCGCTCGGCAACAGTGGTCGCATGAGGGACAGCTTTCCCCTCAACAGCACCATCCATGCCGGAGTTGCTGCCAGCTACAGAGGAGTCGGCGCTCTGAGTATGATCAAGTCCCACACCATTGAAAAGGTCTCCGGTGTGGAGGGTAGTCTCAGCTCAACCACGGTGTGCACCAGGGAGCTTACGTGTACCGGACTCGACGGCTCTTGCAGCACCGGAGTCTACGGTGCAGGAGCTGACATTTGTCCTATGTGCTCTGGCAATGGACACGGCTCCAACTGAAGTGTGGGAAGCGTCGGTGGCTGCTGCACTGACAAACAAGAAGTGGCCAGCACCTGCTTGGGATGCTGCTTCTTCTGGCTCAGAGATAGAGACCTGCACCGTGGTGGTGGAGGTGCCGGGGAGATCTGACGCCACGAGTCATTGGTAGAGTCCGAATGCAGTGCTGGACCAGTCGGTGCTGCAGGGGCACTCCACACCGAGGACAACAGTGCCGAGTCTCGGTGCACAGAGGAAGGGACCAGGCTAAGTGCCGTCTCCATAAGGAGCTGCTTCAGTCTAAAGTCCCGCTCCTTCCTGGTCCTCGACTTGAAGGCTTTGCAAATTCGGCACTTGTCTGCTTGGTGGGATTTCCTCAGACACCTTACACAAGAATCGCGGGGGTCTCCCACTGGCATTGGCCTCTGGCAAGCCGAGCAGGGTTTGAAGCCCAGAGACCCAGGCATGGGCCTGGGTACCGGGATACAGGAGAAGGGAGAAGACCCCATTCCCCCCGACTAGTTAAGCTAACTCTAACTATACTAAATAATTCACAACTATTAACAAGTATAACCAACTATTAACAACTAATCAGAAACTATTAACAGGTACTAAAGTGAGTGCTAGGGAGAGTGGAGATCAGCTAAGCTGTGCTCCACAGTTCCAGTTACGGGTGGTAAGAAGGAACACAGGGGGCACTGGGCCGGCAGGGGCATATATCCAGCGCCATAAGGGCGCCACTTCAGAGGGCGCCTTAGCCGACCCACCGAGTGTTGCTAGGGTAAAAATCTTCCGACAATCGTGCACATGGCGCACACACACCTAATTGGAATGGATATGAGCAAGCACTCAAAGAAGGTAAGGTTGTTGTAGCACCTGAGAAGTTCACACTTGATAAATTGGTTGGTGAAATCTAAGTACAGAACTCACAACTGATGTGGGCTTTGAGCCCTGGTTCTTAACAGTCTGTCCTGAGGTTGGTACTCTCGCCCTTGAACCACTTCAGGATAGTTTGACAATAACCACCAAGCGTACAGACTTTGGGGGTATTGCATCTAAGCCAGGTGCCTTTCCTTGTGACAACTGTTTGATAGCAGCTGCTGTCTCGATAATACTTGGCAGTCTGACGAATCCTTCACGTACGGGGAACTGTGGTATACCATCAATAGCAGCTTCCAAAATTGCAGATGGAGGATCGAGGAGACCATTGAAGTGTTCAGCCCAGCGATCGCTGATAGCTTTCCTGTCTGCGTGGACCATCCTGCCCTCTGGGCTACAGATGCGAACACTACTACAAGACGTGGAACCAAAACCCACTGGCAATTGATTGTAAAAGCATTTAAGGTCTTTCTACTCTGCAGCCTGCTGGCCGTTTTCTGATGTGTGCTTCCTCCAATCATCTTCCATGTATGCAGTTTAGATGGGATAGATTGCTGAAAGCTGTGATAGGCACCTCACTTAGCGGTCGAAGTCATGTCAGATAACCATGCTTTATGTGCTGCATGCAGCCTGTCAAGTACGTACATGGCCTCCAAGCCAGTAAGCCAATCTGAATGTTCCCTAGTGCTAAAGCCTAGCCTGTCACTGGCAGAACTGAGGGGTCTATCGAGATGGGTTCTGCTCAGCATGCAGAACCAGGCTGTCTGATGATGGTATTTTTGGGGGATTTGCAGGGAGGGGATAAGGAGGTTCCCTAGCTCATGGTTTTCTGTCACATTAGATAACAATTCCTACAGAGGACAGCTCGCTTACTTACCAGATTAGTGGTCATGGGCCACCAGTGTTAGATGTTTGGCTGCGTGCGTTTGTTCTTCCTGTGTGCTGCCCCAGACCTGCACAGACAGCCGGCACAGCAGACTGCAAGCAAACCGCCCAATGACCACAAGATCTGTTAAGATATGAAGGCACCAGGCCAGGTTTGTTGTCGACGAAGCACAGTATTGGCACCTGGCAGACTCTACGAAGAGACTAAGACGTGTATGCCTGTCACAATGGACGCAGCTCAGTGAACAGCCGGACTTTCCATTCCCCCCTCGGCTGGCCAAAGACACTCCTTCTGAGATACATCTTTATACCCTGATACGAACGAGTTACGTACTGCTTCTGACATAGTTAGTTACTGCCCCCTGATGTGGCTAGTTATCACCCATCACCTTGTACATGTTGGTTCAATCAAAACATCTCTATTACATACTGTCATCTTGACCTTATCCTTTAGGAGGGATCAGTGTGCTCCTGTTATCCTTGGGGAATGTTAATGTGTATTTCTGCAATACAAGCCCTGTTCTTCCCAGATTCTATAAGCAGGTCCTGCCTCATATCAGGAGTCTAATACAAGGGCTTATGTCTCAGACTCTCTTCCTACTACCTTCCCCATTTAATCCATGGTTGGGACTATTTGCCCATTGCTAGGCATGGTAGGTATAGCCACATGCCAGTGACCTTGCACTCTGCACCTCTGGGACCCATACTGCTCCAAGATCCCTCACATTCAGCCTGAAACCACAAGGTGCAGTTTCCACCTGGTGCCATGAGGAGGCACTGCAAGAGTCTTGACCATGGAGAGGCCACATACCAGCAAGAAGGACTTAAGTAGTGTCCTCTGTATTCCTTGTGCCAAAGCTAGCTGGCAGCTGAGAATGGAGCAAGAAGTGGAAGACAATCACCCTACGCTGCACACGGCCCTAGACATATCACACTATCCTTGGCCAAAGCACCACCATCTTATTTACAGACTTCAAGAGATGACGATCCACTACACCCATAGGAAGTTGTTCCAATGGTTAATTATGTTAAAATGTGTGCCCTGCTGCTTGTCAGAATGTGTCTAGCTTCAGCTTCCCGCCACTGGATTTTGTTATCCCTTTTGCTATTAGATTAAAAAGCCATCCACTGTCAGAAATCTTCCTCACGTAGGTACAAATAGACTGGGATCAAATCATCTCTTAACTTTCCCTTTGATAACCTAAATATATCGAGCTCCTTAAATCTCTCGCTGCAAGGCAGGTTTTCCAGATTTTGAATCATTCTCTTTGCTCTTTTCTGAACCTTTTCCAATTTTTCAACACCCTTTTTGCATTGACACAGTATTCCCGAAATAGTCTCACTAATGCAATACCCAGAGCGGATACTATTCCTATTGGCTAGTCTACTGCGTATGCATCCAAGGTTTGCATCCATCCTCTTACCATCAGCAATGCACTGGGAGCTCACATTCAGTTGGTTATAACCCATGACTCCCAAAGTACTTTTCAGCATCAGTGTTCTCTGGAATATATGGGATGCACCATACCATGCCTGTTCATGCACCAGTGTTCAGGAGCCATCTCCCTGAACCTGGGGGCTCTGGTACAGGTGCAGCAGGTTTCACTGAGGGTTCCCTTCCTTCTCAGCTGCCCATCTGACCCTCTCTTCCCACTCAGGGTTCCACCACAAAACTGGCTGCAGCACCTCTCTTCTCCTCTGGTCCCCAGAGAGGAGCTGGCTGTTTTAACAACAACTTGAGATATGCCTATCTCATAGAACCCTGAAGGAACCCTGAAAGGTCACTGAGTCCAGCCCCCTGCCTTCACTAGCAGGACCATGTACTGATTTTGCCCCAGATCCCTAAGTGGCCCCCCTCTAGGACTGAGCTCACAACCGTGGGTTTAGCAGGCCAATGCTCAAACCACTGAGCTAGCCCTCCCCCTAGCTACACTGAGAATTTGAAGGTGTTTGTCTTCAAGCAGATGCAGACATATAATCCAAGTAGGTGCGTGCATGTGCTGGAGCCTGTTGCCTAGCAGTACCCATAGAGGGTGGCGCTCGCACCTGTAGCCCCTCCCGTAGCTGTATGAGGCAGCACCACCCCAACCCCCCTCGCTCCTTCTAACCTCCAGTCAGCTGGAGTCGGAACTCTGTGGAGTTGTTGCTTTACTTCTTAGCCTAGTTTTTATTGTACACAGTTACCAGCTAGTTAACAGTTACCAGAAAGAATGAGGAGTCCTTCTGGCATCTTAGAGACTAACACATTATTTGGGCATAAGCTTTCATGGGCTACAACCCACTTCATCGGATGCATGCAGTGGAAAATACAGTAGGAAGATATATATAGAGAGAGATTTTTATATATATATACACACACACACACACACACACACACACACACAACATGAAAAAATGGGTGTTGCCATACCAACTCTAACAAGACTAATCAATTAAGGTGGGCTATTATCAGCAGGAGAAAAAAAAACTTTTGTAGTGATAATCAGGATGGCCCATTTCCAACAGTTGACAAGAAGGTGCGAGTAACAGTAGGGGGAAATTAGCATGGGGAAATAGTTTTTAGTTTGTGTAATGACCCATCCACTCCCAGTCTTTATTCAAGCCTAATTTAATGATGTCCAGTTTGCAAATTAATTCCAATTAGCAGTCTCTCATTGGAGTCTGTTTTTGAAGTTTTTTTGTTGGACAATTATAAGTTTTAGGTCTGTAATTGAGTGACCAGGGAGGTTGAAGTGTTCTCCGACGGGTTTTTGAATGTTATAATTCTTGACGTCTGATTTGTGTTCATTTATTCTTTTGCATAGAGACTGTCCGATTTGGCCAATGTATATGGCAGAGGGGCATTACTGGCACATGATGGCATATATCACATTGGTAGATGTGCAGGTGAACAAGCCCCTGATGCTGTGGCTGATGTGATTAGGTCTTATGATGGTGTCCCTTGAATAGATATGCGGACAGAGTTGCAGTGAGGATTGTTGCAAGAATAAGTTCCTGGGTTAGTGTTTTTGTTATGTGGTGTGTGGTTGCTGGTGAGTATTTGTTTCAGGCTGGGGGGCTGTCTGTAAGTGAGGACTGGCCTGTCTCCCAAGATCTGTGAGAGTTAGGGATCGTCCTTCAGGATAGGTTGTAGATCCTTGATGATGCGCTCGAGAGGTTTTAGTTGGGGGCTGAAGGTGATAGCTAGTGGCGTTCTGTTACTTTCTTTGTTGGGTCTGTCCTGGATTAGGTGAGTTCTGGGTATTCTTCTGGCTCTGTCAATCTGTTTCTTCACTTCAGCAGATGGGTGCTGTAGTTTTAAGAACACTTGATAGAGATCCTCTAGGTGTTGTCTCTGTCTGAGGGATTGGTGCAAATGCGGTTGTATCTTAGAGCTTGGCTGTAGACAATGGATCATTTGATGTGGTCTGGATGAAAGATGGAGGCATGTATGTAAGTATAGCAGTCAGTAGGTTTCCAGTATAGGGTGGTGTTTATATCACCATTGCTTATTAGCACTGTAGTATCCAGGAAGTGGATCTCTTGTGTGGACTGGTCCAGGCTGAGGTTGATGGTGGGACAGAAATTGTTGAAATCATGGTGGAATTCCTCAAGGGCTTCTTTTCCATGGGTCCAGATGATGGCAACAGTATGCCAACATTTTTATGGTTGACTTAGAACAATACTTCCTCAGCTCTCATCCCCTACCACCCCTACTCTACTTGCGCAACACGGATGACATCTTCATCATCTGGACCTAAAAGTTGCAATTCTCCAACAAGAAAAATTTCAAAAACAGACTCCAAAGAGAAACTGCAGAACTGGAATTAATTTGCAAACTGGATACCATTAAATTAGGCTTGAATAAAGACTGGAAGTGGATGGGCCATTACACAAACTAAAAACTATTTCCCCATGCTAATGTTTCCCCTACTGTTACTAACACCTTCTTGTCAACTGTTGGAAATGGGCCATCCTGATTATCACTACAAAAGTTTTTTTTCTCTCGCTGATAATAGCCCACCTTAATTGATTAGTCTTGTTAGAGTTGGTATGGCAATACCCATTTTTTCATGTTCTCTGTGTACATAAATCTTCCTACTGTATTTTCCACTGCTTGCATCCAGCGAAGTGGTTTTAGCCCACGAAAGCTTATGCCCAAATAAATTTGTTAGTCTCTAAGGTGCCACAAGTACTCCTGTTCTTTTTGCTGATACAGACTAACACAGCTACAACTCTGAAACGTAACAGTTACCATGTATAGGTAGTGGTGGCACTCCACAGTGATGCCCTCACCATGGTCAGCACTGCTCTTCATGTGGAGTGTCAGTTCCTATCAGTGACCCCTACACGTGGCGTTTGCTCTGCCTCAGTGTAGCCCACCTTAAGGAGCGCTGTGCGATCTGCACATCCTTCAATCAGAGGACCCAAATGCCATGGGACCTTCGCCTTAAGCAGCCCCTGCTTGAACAGGCCACGAGGCCTGACGCAGTACCTAGGCCTGCCTTGGGTCACAGATCACCCTCCGGCTCACAGAGTGCTGCTGCCTCCTGTTCTGCAGGGGCCTCTCCAAAGACGTGTAGGAGTTGTTCTCTGTCGTCAGCACTAAAGAGGCTGCGTAAGACCAACTAGGAGCACTCGAGGTCCTGGGGCAACTCTTCCATGGTGCAGGCTCCAGTACCCAGGATGGCATGGGTGCCATGGCCTTCCCTCGGTATACGGTAGGGTGGGCAAACCCCCTGTACCGTTGACTCCGGTTACATCCTCCACGCATCGAGTCCAGACACTGGCTTCAGCGTACCAGGCTGTGGTGGACCTACTCTGCCTTTTAGTCCCGTCCTTGCCACTGACCCAAGACTTAGTAAGGCTGGTGACCCCGATGGCCCTCAGCTGGAGAATGCCATCAAAGTCCTGGCTCCCTCTGGTTGCCCCTCCCATGTCTCCAAGGTGCTGGGACTCCTTTGCTTCAGAGTTGGGCTCCTCGTCATCCCACTCCACTTCACCTGAGGGAGTCTGGAGGCCACCAATGGAGCAGTATGGCTACCAAGGTTGGCATGTGGCCCAAGGCCCAGATGGAGACTCTTGGCCTGGCACCTACAGGCCACCAATGTCCTACCCATGCCAGCAGCTGCCTTGGGCTCAGTGGGAAGCTCCTCGTCCCCACAGGTCTCGCTCATCATCCAAGCCAAGAGCGTGATCACCTGCTTGTGTGGCACTGATGTTGTGGATCAGCTGCAAGTCCAGATGCCTGCAGTTCCCCCTTCTGTGCAGCCATCAGTTTCCCCATCTGGAAATGCTGCCCCAGGAACAGGATCTGTCTCTAGTCCAGCCAACAGTCTTGTCTTCATCCCCGGATGATGGGGTGCTGCGTGGTTCATCCTCTCCTTCCATTCCAAAGGACTTCAAGGCACTCCAGGACCTTATACATCAGGTGGCCTTGTCCCTGGGGTATTTGGGTGGAGTCTCTCCAGGAGAATACCCATGGAGTCATGTATCAGAGGGGCAGCCGTGTTAGCTTGGATCTGTAAAAGCAGCAAAGAGTCCTGTGGCACCATATAGACTAACAGACGTATTGGAGCATGAGCTTTCGTGGGTGAATACCTACTTCGTCGGATGCATGTAGTAGAAATTTCCAGAGGCAGGTATAAATATGCAGGCAAGAATCAGGCTAGAGATAACGAGGTTAGTTCAATCAGGGAGGATGAGGCCCTCTTCTAGCAGCTGAGCTGTGAACATCAAGAGAGGAGAAACTGCTTTTGTGGTTGGCTAGCCATTCACAGTCATGGACATTCTCTAACCTTCTGTCCCTGGAAGAGTGGCCTTCCTGATTAATGAGGTGCTCCTTGAGCCGCTGAGGGTTCTTTGGGGTACACTGACCTCGGTACCATCAGTGGCCAACCACTTGGAGAAGCACTATTTTGTGTTGGTACTGAGATACAAAGATTTTATTCCCATCCAGCCCCAAACTCACTGGTGGTCACGGCAGTGAACGACAAGGCCTGGCAGGGCAGGTTCAAGTCCGCCCCCAAAGACAAAGACTCTAAGAACCTGGGCCTTCTAGGCAGGAAGATATACACCTCATTGTCACTACAGATGAGGATTGTTAGTCACCTACTTGGAATACACATCCGCATCTACTCAAAGAAGAAAAGGTTACTTACTGTAACTGGTTTCTCAAGATGTGATGCAGACGCATATTGCACGACCCAGCCTCTGCATCAGAGTCTTCCCCTGGACATTCAGTGTGAAGGAACTAAGGGCAGGTTGGGGCAGCCCCGCCTCTTATAGCCAGGAGAGGGACTATGGGCATGAGGCGCAATCACTGCCCCCTACGGGTACTGCTAGGCAAAAGGCTCCTGCTCCAACGTGCACACGTCTGCATGGAATATATGTTTGCATCACATCTTCAAGAACCACAATTCCAGGAAGTAACCGACTCTTCTCTCCACAGTGCAGCTCCAGCTGCAAAAGCACTTGTGTTGACAGGCTGGCCAGCCAGCGTGACTGTGAAGGTATACGGGTTACCACTCCACTGAGGTCTGAGGCCAGTAGCTGGCTGATTACCCCATCCACTGCACCTGGGAAAAGACCTGCAGCTTAACTGGCTGATCCTCAAGAGGAGGAGCAGGAAATGGATAGAGGGAGTGGCTGGGGGTATTGCTAGGAGGAACTGCTCCCAAGAACCAAAAGGACAGAGGGGAGACTGGGAAGTCCTGTTATACAAAAGGCTATGAGGTAAGAGCCAGGCACTTTTGAGCCAAGGAACTGACGGGGGGGTGAGGCACAGACTTGGTGAAATTTTGATCATTGTTTTGTTGAGGAGATTTGCAATAAAAGAAAAAGAAACCACAACAACTGACCCTGCTGGGAACGATCCTCCCTGGACTCTGTGAGAAGGCTGCCAGCAGAATTGTCCCAGGAGGGTGCTGGCTCTGCAAACGCAAGCCAGGGTCCAGCTGGAAGAGGGGGCTGTAAAACAGGCCCCAATCCCTTACAGTGATCCCCAGCTGGGGCTGTACTAGAATTCCTCCACGCTCCCCCACAACCATAACCTGCTTCTCCCCCTCCTGGCACCTGCACCGCACAGGGCTGCCGGAATGTGTCAGAGACAAGGAGATGTTAGAGCAGGAAACCGGAGACAAAGGCTGTCAGAAATATAAGGCAGCGCTGGGTGGGGCTCCTGCGAGAAAACAGCCCCAGGTATGCCATATCTCTACGCACTAGGCGAGCTGCAGCCGAAGCGGGGAGGCTCAGCGGTGCAGATGGCTCAGTGGCACAGCTGCCTATGGGGAGCCTGAGGCTAGAAAAGCAGAGGGCTTTGGGTCAGGATTGAGAAGCATCAGCACAGCTCTGTGTGCGAAGCCCAGGGCTGACACAAAGGGGCGGGGGGGAAGTGGTGTTATGCAGGGCCTTGGGGGGACAGGAACTGGAAACTGATGTTGTGTGGGGGGAGAGCAATCATTACAACTGATCCAAGTGGGGGTGCCCTGGAGGCTGAAGCAGGGAGGGGACAGGGCCTGCAGGGAGAGGAGGGGCTGGAGAAGAAAGGGCAGAGTCTGATGCCAGCCTGGCTGAGGGGGAAGAGCCAGGGCCCAACCACAGGTTTGGTATGGGGAAGGCAGAGCGGTCAGCAGCAGTGAGAGAGAGAGCAGGGATGGGAGGAGGAGCTCAGTGAGAGCCACGGGGAGCTGGAGCTGTTGCCCATTGCCCCTGTCATAAACAGATAGTTAAGGGTTAATGTCTCTTTTACCTGTAAAGGGTTAAGAAGCTCAGGGAACCTGGTTGACACCTGACCAGAGGACCAATTGGGGGACAAGATACTTTCAAATCTCTGTGGAGGGAAGTTGTGGTTTGTGCTGTTTGTTTTGTTCGTTGTTCGCTCTTGGGGCTAAGAGGGACCAGATGCGCACCCCAGGTTTCCCCAATCTTTCTGAAACAGTCTCTCATGTTCAAAATAGTAAGTACTAGCTAGAAAAGACGGATTAGTCTTATGTTTGTTTCTTAACTTGTGAACGTGTATTTTCCTGGAAGTATTTTTACCTCTGTTTGCTGTAACTTGAATCTCAGGCTAGTCTATTTGAGCTGAATACCCTGTAAACATTTTCCATCCTAATTTTACAGAGATAATTTTTACTTTTTCTTTCTTTAATTAAAAGCTTTCTTTTTTAAGAACCTGACTGATTTTTTTCCTTGTTTAAGACCTAAGGGGATTGGGTCTGAACTCACTAGGGATTGGTGGGGGGAAAGGAGAAGGGGAGAAGGTTAATTCCTCTCTGTTTTAAGATCCAAGGAGTTTGGATCAGTGTAGTCTCTTAGGGTAGACCAGGGAGGGGAAAGTCTGGAAGGGGGAAAGGAGGGAGGATGGTTTATTTCCCCTTGTTTTAAGACCCAAGAGGTTTGGGTCTTGGGTTCCCCAGGGAAGGTTTTAGGGGAACAGAAAGAGTGCCAAACACTATATTTTGGCTGGTGGCGGCGCTATCAGATCTAAGCTAGGAATTAAGCTTAGAAGGGTACATGCAGGTCCCCACTTTTTGGACGCTAAAGTTCAAAGTGGAAAAATACCTTGACAGCCCACCACCCCAAGCCCAGCTGTGAGGCAGGCTGGGGGACAGAGCATTGTCAGGGAAGGTGGGGGCCAGACACAGCCCTGCAGGTGAGGTGAGGAGGAGCCGCCCACGAGGGACCAGAGAGGCAGGAGCTGACTCCAGACAGGCACAAGCACAAAGGCCAGGGAGGGGAGCAAGACCGGCCCAGGCCCAGGCGGGTCAGCAGGCCAGGGGCAAGGAGGTGAGTGCCCTCTCATGGAGCGCTCCCCCTTAAACCCCACCACCTGAACAGCTCCCCCACCTATACAGCTCCCCACACAGCTCCCCCACCTGCACAGCTCCCTGCACAGCTCCTCCTTCCTGTACAGCTCCCTACACAGTTCCTCCCACCTGCACAGTTCCCCGCACAGCTCCTCCCAGTCTGCGCAGCTCCCCGCACCACTCCTCCTGCCTGCACAGTTCCCCACACAGCTCCCTCCTGCCTGCACAGTTCCCCACACAGCTCCCGCCGCCTGCGCAGCTCCCCCCGCTTGCCCAGCTCCCCCTGCCTGCGCAGCTCCCCACACAGCTCCCCCCACCTCTACAGCTCCCCGCACAGCTCCCCTCGCCTACGCAGCTGCCCCTGCCTGCACAGCTCCCCACACAGCTCCCCCCGCCTCTACAGCTCCCCCCACAGCTCCCCCTGCCTGCGCAGCTCCCCACATAGCTCCCCACACAGCTCCCCCTGCCTGCGCAGCTCCCCACACAGCTCCCCCACCTGTACAGCTCCCCCCACCTGCGCAGCTCCCCACACAGCTCCCCCTGCCTGCGCAGCTCCCTACATAACTCCCCCACCTGTACAGCTCCCCCTGCCTCTACAGATCCCCGCAAAACTCCCCACACAGCTCCCCCCCGCCTGTACAGCTCCCCCTGCTTGCGCAGCTCCCAGTACGACTCCCGCTGCCTGCACAGCTCCCCACACAACTCCCCCACCTCTACAGATCCCCACACAGCTCCCCCTGCCTCTACAGATCCCCGCACGACTCCCCCTGCCTGCACGGCTTCCACTCATATATCTGCAGGGCTCCCCAGCCCCTGCTGCATGCGGCTCCCTGTACACTAAGGACTCAAGCACAAGTTCAGAACAGGCTCCAGGGGCAACCACTTCATTAGGCTTCCTCCTTCCCTCCGCTTCTGCTGTGGGCCTCTTCTGGGGAGCAGTCTGGGAAGGCCAGGCCCGGCCTGGCCCAGGGCAGTAGAACCCCATTGCTGTCTCCCCCTGGAAGCTACCTGAGGAACCTGCTCACTCCCACGCCAGGAGGTCACAGAACCAGTCACTGATTACAAGGGTACTCACAGCCCAGACAGCTGTGTTCCAGCCTCAGCATGGAGAGCGGGCTCAGAGCCGGCAGCGAGGTATAAACCCTTCCATCGAGAGCCCTTGGCCCCTTCCAGCCAATGCCTATTGCTGTGTCTCTGCCTGCTGTGGGACAGGGACTGTCTCCCCCTGTGAGTGTGCGCACACAACACCAGCACAACCGGCTCTGGGGCGGCTGCCATCATAGAACCTACAGCAACTAAAAGATAATCCTCTGAGCTCTTGGGTGACCCCAGGTCATGGCTGACGGCTCTTCGGGCAATCAGAGTGGAGAGGATGGCTGCTGTGTCACAGACAAGAATTATGGCCCAGTGTTGAGGGGGCTAGCCTGGGACTGGGAGACCCGGGTTTACATCCCTGCTCCCTGTTAGCAAGCAATTTGGGTTGTCTAGGCCTCAGTTACAACAGCTAGGTGTCACTCAGGCTGCCTGGGTCTTTAATCAAATGCAAGGTCATTTCAGGCAAAGAGAGAGCTGCCTTCTTCCCACCCACATGCACCGGCATCCTCCAGGCCCCAGGGGTGCTCAAACCCCTGCTCCACCCCAGATCTGTCCCCACCCGATCCCTTCCCCCAAACCCCACCACTGCCCCGTCTCTGCTCTGCCCAGGCCCCAGGCCCACCCCCCTCTTCCCATCCCCTCCCCGCTCCTCCTAGCAGCTCCTGCATGCTGCAGAACAGCTGACTGCAGCGGGCAGGATGCGCTGCGAGGGAGGGGGAGGCACTGATGGGGGAGTGTGGGAGCTGCCTGACAGTGGGTGCTGAACACCCACTATTTTTTTTTCTGAATGCCCCAGGGCTGGAGCACCCCTGGAGTCGTCTCTTATGTTCCCATTCATCTCTCTCTATGCTGCTTCTATCTTTCGGCAGCGCAGAAGCTCTCTTTTGGACAACTCCCTGTCACCAGAGTTTCCAAGCACCTCCCGGCTAATATGGAAACACCAACATTCTCTCCCTGCTCCTTTGTCAGTCTACAGGAGACAATGCTTGAGTAGTTCTCAACCCAGGGGTACCCGTACCCCTGGGGGTACATGGAGGTCTTCCAGAGGTACCTTAACTCATCTAGTTTTACAAGAGTGAAAAGCACTAGCGAACTCAGTACAAACAAGAATTTCATACAGACAATGACTTGTTTATACTGCTCTAGATACTATATCAGTGTTTCTCAGCCTGGTGGTCACGACTTATTTTATAATTATAGGGTAAAAATGAGAATGTAAGCAATTCTTCAGTACTAGTGTGCTGTGGCACATTTGTATTTTTATGTCTCGTTTTGTAAGCAAGTAGTTTTTAACTGAGGTGACACTTGTGGTACACAAGACAAATCAGCCTTCTGATGGGTACAGTAATCTGGAAAGGTTGATAACCACTGGTTTACAGATTTGGGGAGGGCAGAGCTAGAAATAAACAATGTGCTCGGTCTGTGAACCAACAGAGTGGAAGCTACGTCAAAGAGCTGAGTTCTGATTCAGCCCTAGGCTTGGTGGATCCCATGGTCTCTCCTCTCTTTTGGGAGTGAGTTCCGCAGCGCAGGCTTTTGCTGAAGCAGTTTCGGGTCACGTACTATCAGTGTTGTTAATGCTGTTTCACTAGGCTCTTCTGCACATTCTGAGGTTCCCAAAAGATATACTATGTCACAAGATATACAAAGTTGGGAGGAGGTCAATGAGGTGGCTTCCCACCCAGCGATCTCTGGCTGCAGAAGTTGGAAGTACAGCAACTCTTTTCTGCCCTAAAGACATTGATGAAGCAACGTGGCCAGTGAACGTGGGAAAGTTCTCTCTTCCCTTGGTGGGGGATAATTTCACTGCTCCAGCGTCATGCAGCTGTTGTGGAAGGCCCTGGCCACAGAGGAAGAGGTGTCTCTCAGGAGGCCAGGGACTATCTTTGAGGCTTTGAGTATCAGGACAGAGACCTTGACCTGGATGGAATGGGGAGCAGGGCATGGGAGGAGGTTTCCATCCAACCTGTCTGGTTAAGCAGAACAGCTGCTGTACTTTGTCCTCGTTGGAGCTTTCTGAGGAAGACAGAACGAGCTGCACGACTGAGTCCTGGAGGCCATGCATGCCTGGATCTCCATGGCCAGGTCTATCTTTTCATAAGTCTCAAATGGAAGTGAGCATGTTTTGCCTCCATAACTATATTTGGGCACCCAGTACCCCGAGGCATCTGTAGGGGCCATATGACGTGGATCAATTTACCAGTCCAAGGGCTGATGCTCTAGATAGTGGTGGTGTTGAAGAGGAATCAGACACCACAAAGCAGTTTCCATTTCTCTACCAACATCACCTCAGCCGTGCCTGGGTTCAGCTCAAGTCAGCTGCCCTGCAGCCAGGTGCTGGTTTTGGCAGGCTCAGAAAGCTGAATGGTGGTGCTCTTTCCACTGTATGTGAAGGCAGATGTAGAACTGGATGTTAACTGCCTGCTGCTGACACTTCAGCCCTTGTTGTGTCACCAGCTCTTCTAATAGCTGCATACTTACTGTGCTTGAATAGTCCAGGGGAGAGGACTGAATCTTGTCAGGCTACAGAAATGGAGGACTGACTAACCATCATGGTTATCTGGGTTTGGCCGGAGGAAGAGCCTGGGCCATGGAATTTCCTTACCTACAGCCCAGAGGAGGCCATCTGGTGGTCTGTGAGGTCTTTGGTGCAGGATGATGGTCTCTTTAGTGCTGATCATGTTTTCATGTAGCCGGTATATTCCCCCTGGCTGGGAGATGCTGACAGACTTTGCTAGGAATGGTCCAAGTGTTCTCTGCTACCCCTTACTCTCAGGAGAGATGGAGCAGTCACAGGCAGTGGCTCCATCTGCAGTCAGTGCTTCCATGATTTCTGCTTACATGAATGGGCCAGATTCTTGGAAGACAGGGCCTGGTGTTTCTGGTCCTGCACCAGGTGGTGTATGAAGGCAGCTTGACATGCGGGGCCTTCGCTGTGAAAGAAGGAGATACCTCCTCTCTTTGGCAGGGGTGTGATCTGTGACTCAGGGATGGAATTCAGCGTACGCCAAACCTATCTGAGAGCCAATGGAACAATGCCATGCCAAGGCCACAGCCTCCACTCAACCTGTTAAGCCTGGGTCACTTCAGGGTTACTATTACTGCTGTTGTGCTGGTCAGGAAGCACAGCATAACAACGTCTGCAAAAGCCAGGTGTAAGGCTAGCAAACCACAGGGCTAAACAATTTCCTGGCGGCTGCTGTGAGCAGAAGGCAGCAGGAGCAGCAGGCCCAAGATGCAAGATAGGCTCAGCAAAGTAAGCACTGAAAGTGCCAAACAGATCCCTCCTGCACGCTCCTTGCTGCTACACTGAAGAACAGCCCCCTGACTATGCATACGGGAGGCCTGTCCTCCCCACGGAAGCACAGCAACCTGAGTCTGATGGCACCTTAGTGCCCGGCTGAGCAAGAACAACACCCACAGAATCACTAGCACCAGGCCTGCAGCACCGACATTTTCCCTGGAGAGAACCCATTCAGCCCCAAGCATGTTTAGCTGGCAAAACATAGAACCAGAGCCCATGGAGCATTCTCCAGGACAGTACCTGCATCACAGCATCCCATCATCACAGGAGAATCCTCACAGGTTGCAGCCACGGGGTCAGAGAGGCACAAGGGATGCAGGGAATGGATGAAGGGCAGCAGAGGAGGCAAAATCTGGCAGGAGAAGGAGAACAGCCCTTCCTCTCTGCCAAGAGGATGCATCTCCAAAGTGCCTGTGCCATAGCCTCCCTGCTTCCTCAAGCTGGCTCTGAGCTGACTCATCCCCCGCATAACTCACGCAGCTCCGCCTCCCCCTCAGGTTTAATGAACTGCCTGGCTGCCTGGAGTGTCCCCGGAGCACAGCTCTCTCCTTCCGCTGCCAAGCAACAACCCACAGGGAAACTAACTCCAAGGAGAGCTGCTACATGAAGCAGGCATTGGCTCCGCAGCCGAAAAGCTCACTTAGGTCCCTGGCATCAGCTCACCTCTCTGCTGCTCCTTTCATATGGAGTGCAGCAGCCTCTGGGGTTGGGCCTGGCAACTATTTAACAGCTACCCAGGGGAAAACACTGGGAGTCTTGTGTACTTACACCAGGTCTGAATTTTGCCCCATGAAGATGGGGAGAACACCGTACCTGGTGGAAACTGCCCTGGGATCACAGGAAGGCACAGCAGAATCACTTGAGCGGCGATGTAGGTAGGACACTGGGACTAACATGTTAACTCTTGGGAAACAGTGCACAGATGGTAAGGACCTCAGGTTTACATCTCACCTGCCTGAGGCACTTCCCAGAGCGAAGCATCCCCCACTGCTGCAATGGGACACGGAGGTCAGCACTGCCTCAGAGGAAGTCACCCACTCCCCCTTAAAGTTCTGCAGAGATTTATTCTCCACATGCTAACCTCAGCTTGTGAGCTGCCCTCACCCCGAACCAGAAAAGCCCCATCAGGGCCCAGTTGCTCCTGTTCACTCCAGGGTCAGAAAAGGTTGCTCCCAATTGTATGTTTTCTAGCATTTTGTCATGCGTGTGTTAACCTGATCAACAGGGGTTCCAGCCCTTCCCCAGAAAATTCCCCAGCCTGATCCATTTCCTGCCAGGGAATCTCTCATTTGCCCTTTCTTAATTCCATCCCATATCTCCTAGTTATACCCCTTGGGCCACTCTCACCAATCCCTCTTCCTCCCGTGGTTTAGCGTGGCCACATGTAGCTCTGTAATGACTTCTTATCTGTCAGATCCTTCAGCCCCCGGAGCATTTGTGTATCTCTTCTCAACACTTCCTCCACTTTGTCCATATCTGTCTGGTAACAAGAGGCCCAGAAATAAACTGGCTCTAGAGAGAGGCTGGAGACCACCCGCTGTGGGAGGGAGAGCAAGCTGTCCCTTGTTGCAGCTCTCCTCACTTCCAGCACTCCTGGCTGGCAGAGAGCGCTCACCGACTGCTCCACTGTTTAAGAAAGCAGGAGGGTAAATCTTTTCTCTGTACATTAGTTGATGCTAAACCTCCTAAGTCAAGCTGTGGCTGGATCTGTGCTGACGTGTGCCTCAATACCATTACCAATCTGCCCCACCACACCACCTCCCAGCCAACCTGCTCTGCCCAGCCCAGCCCACTCTCCCCCGCTCTCTGCCCCATTTCCCCTCCGCCAGCCTGCTCTCCCCTGGCCTCTGCACGGCCTGATCTCACCCAGCTGGGACCACTGAGATCTTCTAGTCTGAGAATTCCACCCAGTGATTCGTGCACAAAGTCCATAACTTCTAGCTGAACTCTCTGGTGTGTCTTCGAGACAAACATCCAGTCTTGATTTCAAATTATCTAGGGATGGAGAATCCACCACAGCTCTTGGTTAGTTCCTCCAGTTGTTAATTACCCTGTTAAAAATTTGCACCTTAGTTCTGGTCTGAATATGTCTAACTTCAGCTTCCAGATGTTGGATCTTGTTATGTCCTTTTCTGCTAGATTACAGAGTCGGCTATCAGAAACCTGATGCCAATCTGGTTGGGCAAGAAGCTTGTGCACATTGATCCAGATAAACCCTGGCCATTCCCACCGAGTAGCCTCCAGCTCCAGATTACAATGTGTTCAGTATTAACCTGTCCAGATGGAATGTCAGGCAGGTGGCTGCTGTCAGAGACTTGGGACAGGGCCAGAGGATGCCTGAGAAATGTGAACACTTGCACAGCAGTAGCTGCTGTGTCTTTTGAGCCCTTCAGAAGCCTCTGTGGGGATGTTGTGACATTAAGCTTGCGATGAAGCTGTGGATCTGTAGCATCATGGTTCTGCCAACTCTATTGTACAGCCATGAAACGTGGGAGCTGAAGATGACTGAACAGAGCAGACTGAAGTTTTTGTTGTCTCTGTCGACTGCTCTATATCAAGTGGCAGAGCAATGAGGACATGTGTTGCTGGACCCAGCAACTGGAAATCAGCACTCATTTGGTTTTGGTTTCAGCAGCTTTCTTGGTACACACACATCATTAGAATGGAAGACCAACAGATTAGGAAGCTGATTTACCAAGAAACAACGTTACACAGTCTGCAATCACATAGTCACCAAAAGTGGTAAGTTTGCCAATGATGGACATAAACTGAATGCCCAGCCAGACCACCCTAAGGACCTAGGCAGAGATCAGTCCGGGTGACACTCAATCCGCAAGGAGGCTATGTCCCTTTGCGATTCGTCATGATGACGATGATGATGATATCGATTCAGATAATAGTAATTTTTAATCAGAATATCATGAGGGACAGAGTCAGAAATCTAAGTATATTGTGTCAGCAGTTACCTTCATCAACTAAACCTGTGATCTCATCAAAAAAACAATACCAAGCCCGTTTAGCAAGTCTTACTTTCCATAAAACCATGTTTGGTGGCATTTATTACTCTACCTTTCCTCTGATTCTTTACTGACCACATCCCGTATCAGCCTTTCCAGGATTCTGCCAGGCTAATCAGCCTAGTTTCCATGGTCATCCCACTTATCCTTTTTAAATATTGGTACAACATTAGCAGCTTTTTTACAGTCCTTGTGCACTTCCCCACTTATCCTAAACTTGTTAAAATCAACATTAATGGTTCAGAGAATTTCTCAGCCAGTTCTTTTAATATTCTTGGGTACAAGTTATCTGCTCCTGCAGATTTAAAAATGTTTAACTGTAATAGCTGCAGTTTAACAACCTTCCTAGTTACTGCTTGCACAGAAAGTCTTTCATTATTATTATTTATTCATCATTGCCCATAATACACTGGGCTCCTTCCAAACCAAGCAGCAGGGGTGCTCCCCTCCCCTCCCCCAAGGCGCCTGCAGTCTAGAGATACAGCAAGTAGGGGGCAGGGCTGAGGATGGAGGAGCTGCCTCCCCTAAAAATGGCAGCAGGACTCTGGGGGAAAAGAGTTCAGGAAACTCAAGAGAGACAAGAGAGGCTCCTGCCGAAAAGACTCAGGGACTAGGGGAGTTGCCCAGTTAGGGAGGGCTGGAAGGAGCCAGCTGAAGCAGGGAAGACCCTGAGAAACCAGGGGAGCTTGGGGCTGGGCCCAGTTTATGGTTGGAGGGCAGACTTTTGGATTCATTTCTGAACTTTAAGCTAATAACCAGACCCTAAAGAGAGCTGCAGTTACTGGACTTGTAAAAGCCCCTTTTTGTGAATTAGTGAGAAACCAAGAAGGGAAACTGAGACAAGGGGTCAGCCTGTGGCCATGAGGGGTGTCCGGGGTGTTGCCAGTGGCACAGGCAGCAGGATCCAAATGTTCCTTCTGCAGCTTCTGCAGGATCATCTGGCAACCCAGGCAGTGCAGCCACAGGCACAGCAGGGAGGGCAGGGAGATCACTGCCAGCAGGTGAGGAAGATCCTGCTATGCTTTAATGTGGGAAACCTGGACATAAGAGTGGAGGGCCCCAGATGGCAGTGGGATCATTCAGCAGGGGCTGGGGGAAGAGACACACCAAAAGTGGTGTGGAGGTGGAAGGGCCTGGCCATATATTTCAAGTGGTGGGGGATATGAGGAGGGTCTGTCCCTTTAAGAACAGTTAAAAAAAGAAGCGGGAGGAGAAGGGGAACATGTGTCCCCTAAGTGGCATGCCAAACATAGCTGACTAGAACACAGCCAGACAAACGCTCCCTTTAAGAGGTGTTTCAGGCATGGGAAGGAAGGACCTGCACTGAAGATGTGTCTTAATTAGGTCCAGGACCTTGGCAAAGAAAACGAGGGGGTCTGTAAGACGGGAAAGATCTGGCAGGCTGCTAGCATGTTCTCGGAAGCATGCCAGCCCTCTGTGCCCGAGGCGAGAGGAGTGAGTGGGGTGGTGATGGACGTAGTAGCCCCACCTCCTGCTCAAGAGCAGACAGACTTGGGGCTGTGGGAGAAGGACGCTAAGTCAGAGAGAGGCAGGACCAGAGCAGGGATGCGCCTTGGGAGTGGCAGGACAGGACAGCTGGTCGGCAAATGGGTATAAACACAGAACTGGCGGGAGAGGAGATTAGTGGTTTGCTCTCTTTGAAGGAGACACACCAGAGGAAACATGCTGCTTTGAAGGAGGACGTGCAGCTGGCCCTGCAAGAAAGCAACCAGCTAGCCACAGATAAGCAGGGCTTAGCATGGTAAATTGAAATGCTGGTGGACAAGTAGGTGGGCTTCATCTCCAAATAGGGGAGATGGAGGACATCAAGGGGGAAAGAGCCAGCTGCTCCATGGCTTTAGCCAGTTGGCGGTATTGCTATTGCCAAACAAGCCAGCAAGGAGTGACGGAAGAAACAAAGATGGTAGAAACTTGCCCTGTGGTTGGGCAAGGGTGAGGTTGTGTAAGGGGGTGGCCTGTCCCTTTAAGGACTGGAGTCTGGAGCTGGCTTGCTCTGCCTGCCACACCTGGGAGGAGGGCTGGGGATGGGAGCTGCCACCCCAATAAAGGGCAGCACGGAGTAAGGGAGGCTCCTGCAGAGAAAACTGAGAGGCTGGGGAGTTCCCCCAGCCGGGAAGGGCTGGGAGGAGCTGAGATGCCAGGAGAGTCTGGGGCCGGAGAGCACTCTTTTGTTCCTTTCTCAACCTAAAGATAATAAACTTTCACAAAGACGCTGCTGTTACTGGACGTGCACACCCCTCTCTTTGTGAGTTATCAGGACCCAAGAAGGGAGGTGAGGTGAGGGGCCCCATTGCTGCCCAGCTCCAGCACAGTGCCTGGATCCTCTGCTCTGTGGGGGAACCTTTCCCCCTCCAATTCACTCCATTCAGAAGGGCCCACTGTGCCGCATTCTCCCTAGCTCCTCTCTCCTGGCCATGCAGGTGTGTAGCTACACAAGGTCCCTCCCCCAGCTGGGCCTTACCTGAGCTCTCCCACTCCAGCCTGGCATTAGCAATGGCGCTGGAACCCCCCTGCTCTGGCTGGCAAATGAGCACAGCTCTGACACGAACACTTGTGCGTCCCCCTCTCTTCCTCCATGCCCCCTTCCCACCCCAGCCGGTCTGTGTCTCCCCGCCTCCCAGCATGTCTCTCTCCCTTCGGCCTTGTCCCATCCCTCAGTGTATGCATGCCTCTGCATCCTAGCCCCCCAGTGATGTATCTCTTTGTCCCACCCCTACCCCCCAATGTGTGTGTGCGTCTCCCTCGCCACTCCCCCTGTGCATCTGTGCACATCTGTCCTTTCTTCACGGCCACTCTCTCCCCCTGCCAGCTTTCTCTCCACCTAGGGTGTCTCTCTCCCCTGTCACGTGTCCCAGGTTCTGGGGTGTGCACTCCCCCTCCCCCATTCGTGTGACCCTGGTTCAGAGCTGTGCAGTCCCCCCCACCCAGGTATGTAGAGTCAGACCAGGGCCACATGGAGGGCACTGACCCAGTTCCTGCTGTCACAGCTCCCCCAGGAGCAGAAGGGCAGGTGAACCAGCCCTTGCCTGCAAAGCAGCCATCCCCCTGCCCTCCCAAGACCACCCCAACCAACAGGACAGCTGCCCTCATTCCCCCGCCTTACCAGAGGCTTCTCTCTCTTGGCAGGTGACAGCAGAGAGGTAACAGCAGGTCTCATCAGCACCGTCACATTCGCCCCCATTCAGCAGTGCCCAGAAATAGCTCGATCCACTCTAATCCCACTCTGCAGCTCAGGCCTTCTCAGCGCCTGCCCCCACCCCCAGTTCAGATCACCAGCACAAGCCTCTGGCCAGGCCCCACTCTCCTCCCTGCCTGCTAGACACCAGAACATTCCCCCCGAGCCCCTCCCCCTCACAATCAGACAGCCAGTTAGACTTGACATGGGCCTTTGAAAACATTGGGGCCAGATGGACAGCCCCAGAGCCTGAACTCTCAGCATCCCCACAGCAGAGACAAGGCAGCTGCCGGGCAAGCCCTTCCCCCTCACACCAGCCCTGCCCACCCACCAGTGGCTCTTCTGCCAGTTAACACCAGCACTGGACATGGTCAGGAAACTGGACTGAGACCCACCAAATTCATCACACATGTGGGCCATCAGAGAGTGGGAAGGACTTTGCCCCCCTCCAGAGTTGGGGTGCCCAGCTTCAGAGGCCAGCACTGCCCGTGTGTTCCTTACCTTGTGAGTGTCGGGTGTCTCCCTGTCTGGAGCAGCACTGCTGGTGTCGATAGACCCGTTGGACGGCATCGTGGGGATAGGGGTAGGCTGAGAGGTTTTGCTTTTTTTTTTTTTAAATAAAATAAAATTTAAAAGTTCAAACTTTAAAAACAAGAAGAAAGTTTAAAAACTGCCCCAGCAGCAATGTCCTAAGCCTTCCGTCCGTCTGTCTGTCTGTCCCCTCCTGCCACCTGTGGAGGAAACACAGAGAAGGGCGCAGGGTGAGGCCCGGAACACCATCGCACACGGCACCCGCAGGCACCAACTTCAAGCGGCCTCGCCCCCAGCCAGGGACAATTATTAACACGCCGCAGCCTTGACTCAGCCGTGCAGGGGCCCCTTTCCCCCAGCTCCGCTGGCCCCCCACCCACCAGGGTCCCCACCACCCGGACACCATGCTAGCCAGCTCCTCCAGACTCCATGGAGAGCCCCCTCGCCCCTCCCTGGCCCCCCCATCAATCCCAAACTCCTGTCTCGGGGCACAGAGCCCCCCCCCATCCCAGACAGATGCTGCTCCCCCTCCCCCAGCAGGGGCTGCCCACCGCAGCCAAGCACCTGTTGCTATGGAAAATGCTGCCTGCATTAGCCATGGCCGGGGCTGCTGTTGCCTTTGGCACCAGAGCTGCAAATTGTTTCTAGAGCTTTCCAGCCGCAGCTCGTTCCCAGCCAGGAGGGTGGGGGGCTGCTGGGCAGGCAGGGCTGCTGCTTCTAGAACAGAAACTTAAAACCCAGACAATTCTCCTTCCTCTGCCCCACTACAGGTAGGCTGTGGCCTGAGGGAGGGGGCTGCAGGGAGCAGCCTCTTCCTCCCCTTCCCCATATCTCTGCTCTGTGCAGAGGCCAGGGGGCTGGGTGTTCCCCACAATCAGCCTCTCCCTCCCTGCCTCCTTCCGACCTCTGCTCTCTGCAGAGGCCAGGGGGCTGAGTGTCCCCTGCACTCAGCCTCTCCCTCCCTGCCTCCCACCCACCCACCCCTGCTCTGTGCAGAGACCAGGGGGCTGGGTGTCCCCCACAATCAGCCTCTCCCTCCGTGCCTCATCCCCACCTCTGCTCTGTGCAGAGGCCAGAGGGCTGGGTGTCCCCTGCACTCAGCCTCTCCCTCCCTGCCTCCCACCCATCCACCCACCTCTGCTCTGTGCAGAGGCCAGGGGGCTGGGTGTCCCCTGCACTCAGCCTCTCCCTCCGTGCCTCATCCCCACCTCTGCTCTGTGCAGAGGCCAGGGGGCTGGGTGTCCCCCATAATCAGCCTCTTTGTTCCTCCCCCACACACGCACACCTCTGCTCTGTGCAGAGGCCTGAGGGCTAGGTGCAGGCAGGAACCAGCCTCTCCCTCTCTGTGCTCCCCCCACCCTGCAAAGGCCAGAGCCTGGGTGTCCACTGCAGTCAGCCTCTCCTTCCCTATTCCCCTGTCCCGCACACACATACACACACCTCTGCTCTGTGCAGAGCTGGGTTAGAGGCAGGAACCAGCCTCCCCCATAACCCCCCTCCCCACACACCTCTGCTCTGTGCAGAGGCCAGGGGGCTGGGTGTCCCACATAATCAGCCTCTTCCTCCCTGCCCCCCCCCCCGCCACCTCCACTCTGTGCAGAGGCCAGGGGGCTGGATATAGGTAGGAACCATCTTCTCCCTCTCTCTGCCCCGCCCAACCCACTGTGCAGAGGCCATGGGGCTGGACGTCCCCTGCAATCAGCCTTCCCCTCCCTGCCCCTTGGTTCTTAGCAGGAATCCAACACTTGGGAGCTGTCTCCCCTCTGCTGGGAGGTTTGAGCACCACGGAACATTCTCCACAGCCTGAACAAGCAGGGCACAGTCCGGAACAGACCCACCTCTCCTGGGCTGCCCCACCCGCAGACCGCCGTCTCCCCTGTGTCTCCAGCACTGCCCCAGCCCCATCTCCCCATCACTTCTAAACTCATGGGACATGACAGCTACAATCACCACCTCAAGTTCCTCTATTTCCCCTGGGCTTCCAGCCCCTCCCCTTCACCGAAAGGTCTCACCAGGGTCTCCTTCAAGCTCCTCTTCTGGTCCATTCCCAGAGCTCCGCCTCATCCTCACCCGCCTTGCCCTCACTGCTGCTTTTCACACTGCTGAGCACACACCTTACTCCCTCCTCTCCTGGTTCATCTCTGACCATTGTTTCGGGGCTCTCTGTCTCCACTCTCCCTCACGTCTCGCAGGTGCTGCCTTTGACCCCTGCCTCTTCTCCTTTCTCGCCTCTTTCCACCCACACAGCTTCAACTACCATCTTTACCCCAAAGAGCCACCTCTCCACTCCTGACCCGTTTCCCTTCGCCCCAGCCTGACGTCAGCTCAACCATACCATGACTCCAGTTCCTCCCTCCCATCTTCTGTCAGCATGGACACTGTCGCCAAAAGGCTGCGCAGACCCACCCTAACCAACTCCACTGCTGCCTTTGCTCCCATGTGATGCTGATTGATATGGGGTGACTGTGAAAACAAAGACCACTTCCCTAGCCATCCATTGGCTGAGACTCCCCTGCCCCTGTGCTATGCCCCCCAGAGGATCCCCTTCTCTCCGGAAACGCACTCCTTTCTATAGCCTTCCCTATTGGGGCTGCAGGTTCCCCACAGGTGATCCAGGTGGCTCAGCAGCTGAGTCTGCACTCTGCTCCCTGCCATGCCCCTCCCCCACAGTATCCTTCCTCCCCAGCTCTGCCCACCCCCACTATGGCACTGCAAGTCCTGCGGGGTTTGGAGGGAGCTGAGGGACTAGCTCCCAGCTTTGCTCCTCCTGCTGCAGGTTCAGCACACAGGGTACCTCTGGGATGCTGGAACAGAGCTGGAAAGGAAGATGGCAGCAGGGGAGGAAACCAGGAGGGAGTTGGGCTAAGAGTGCAGAATCAGCCCCTGGATTCCTGGTTGGGGCTCTGTGGAACCAAGGTGTCATGGCCCAAGGGAGAGGCAGAGACATTTTGGGAGCTCAGAGGAGACTCTCAGCTGGGGAGCTAGAGAGTTTGGCCAGGCAAGGGAGCTGTCAAAGAGGTCAGTGCAACAACTGCCCTCAGCCAACTGAGATGTGACCCCTTGTAGCGAGATGGTGGGATAATCCACACAGCCCCGCTGAGGGACAAGCCTCCCCTAGCACCAACGTGGGCAGAGACAGTGGATCCTGTGCCCGCCACTCAGAAGTCACGGTGCAGGACAGGAAGTAGAAAACCCCACTGCAAAGCTCAGTTGAAAGCCGGCCGCTGGAGAGGCCAGATGCCTGTGGCCTAGCTCCGGGTTGGGGGACGCCGGCAGGCCATGGCTGACCCAATGACTGGCCAGGCCAGCCACGCCTGCCCCTTGCCAGCTACCCCGAGGAGGAGCGGCGCCTGGCCCTCATCAGCCAGCTACCCCGAGGAGGAGCGGCGCCTGGCCCTCATCAGCCAGCTACCCCGAGGAGGAGCGGCGCCTGGCCCTCGTCAGCCAGCTACCCCGAGGAGGAGCGGCGCCTGGCCCTCGCTAGTTACCCGGAGGAACCGATGGCGCTGGGAACTGCCAAGGACGCCGGCCAAACCCAGGTACCTTACGAGGGGGAGGCAGGAATTAGCCCAGGGCAGCTGACTTTAGTCTGGGTGCAGCACACCCAGAGCCCATGTCAGCGCGGTGCGGTCAGGATCCCCACTGACACAGCAGCGAGTCTTCTGCCGCTGCTAGGGCCCCAGGCTGGGACGCAGTGTAGCGGGTGGCCCTGCGTCCCCCCTGACACCCCACTCACGGGTGGCCGTCTCCCCCTCGCACCAGATACTCAGAAGCCGGAGCTCCTGACTGTGTTTGCTGCCCCACCCTGACCTAAGGCCTGGGCTTGCATTGAACTATTGGCTCTGCCCCTGCCTAAGGGCCTAAGCTCCCAACTGTTTGTTTACTGGCGTGCCCTGACCCAGGGCTTGGGCCCAGAGCAACCTAGTGCGAGGCAGTGGGATACTCCACAGCCCCACAGAGGAACCCTTCTACACCCCTGTACATTTTGGGTGAAACTGCAATGCCTGTTGCCTCCTTGACAAGTGGGTGACACACTCATGTGTGTGACAGACTCATGTGTGTGACACGGTGTTTTTAAACCAACTGAGAGGCAGGAGAACTGGTGTAAGCATCTCTAGCACAGACAAGACCAAAGATCCCTTCTCGCCAGCTATTTGTCATCCCCTTCCAAGCTCTGCGTGACTTCCTCTCCTTGCCAAATTCCAGGTGCTTCTCTGCCCCCTCGAATGGTGTCAGCCTCCAATGCCCATTCTCAGTGTCCCCCACACCTCTGCCCCTTACCTAGAGCACCCTCCCCGAGCTCAGCTTCAAGGCCCTCACTCTGAAGCTCCATCTCTGCTGTGCTGCCTGCAGACAACACATTGTGCTAGAGGAGTGCCCGGGGGACTGTTCAGACCTCCCAACACTGCACGTGTGTTGTGCCCTGCCCCCTACTCAGTGTATCTCTAGACTGTGGGCTCCTTGGGGCAAGGAGCACCCCTGCTGCTCGGTTTGAGCAGCACCAGCTGGATGCGGACACCCTCCAGGTTTGCACCCCCAATGCAATCCAGCTTCTTAGTCAGGGTGTCTCATCATAGAATATCAGGGTTGGAAGGGATCTCAGGAGGTCATCTAGTCCAACCCCCTGCTCAAAGCAGGACCAATACCCAACTAAATCATCCCAGCGAAGGCTTTGTCAAGCCTGACCTTAAAAACCTCTAAGGAAGGAGATTGCACCACCTCCCTAGGTAACCCATTCCAGTGCTTCACCACCCTCCATCATGCCTCTGGCCTAGCACCCCCAGGCAACCCAGGTCCTTGGTCAGGGTCTCATGATCCCGAAGGCCCTGCCCCCCATGCCATCTGACTCCCTTGCCAGGTTCACAGCCCCTCTGGATCTCCATTTCCATGCAGTCCAGCTCCACTGCAGGGGTCTTGTGCTCCTTGGGGCCCCTCACCACAGAATACATTCTCTTCTGGTGGGTCTCCCGCCCTGTAGGTCCCAGCTGAGCTGCTGGCAACGTTCGCCTGGATTTCTAAGTAAGCCTCCCCAAACCCATATGAAACGGCTCTGTCAGCCACTTCTCCCCCCAGATGCAGGGAGCTCTGCCATTAGGAAGGCGTTCCAACACACACACAAGGCCAGCAAATAGCTCAGCACAGCCACCCAGCCCCCACCCCAGGTCATCCCCAATGTCCCAGAGAAATGGTTCGCTCAGAGCAGCACGCAGCTCCACTCTGAAAAATAACCAGTTCTCAGGCTTTGATTCGCTTCCAGCAAACATGGTCTCCAAATGCACTAAAAATAGTCAGGCTGCGTAAGAAGCACCAGGCAGATGGGGAATATGCAAGGGGGAGCACCAGGAACAACCAGCAATGAAGGCCTCCTCCCTGCCCCCATCCCTCGACAGCCTCATCACCTAGCCTCCTCCTTTGCTCTCTGCTGAGCTTTAAATAAAGACAAACACTCTTTTTCAAAGTGAGCTCTTTAAGCAGCATGTCCATCCCTTACAAGGGAGTGTAAACGCCCCTTTCCCCTAATAACCACAACTGCTGCTGTGAGCCCCTTGAGGGAGTGGACTCCCTGTCCAGCCAGCGAGGGATCCTGACTCTCTGTCTAAAGGAGGTTTGACACAGTCCACACAACGTTCCTTACCTCTAAACGTCGCTGGAAAGAGTCTGCAAAGAAACATGACTGAAGCAGGCTACATACGTTCAGTGTGGAACCTGTGGGGCCTTCAGAAGTGCCCATTCATAGCAGCGTTGCCTTGGTCCCAAGCTCTCTGAATAACCTTACCCAAGTCAGTGAGCTCCTCTACTGCTCCCACAACAGGTGTTCGTTCTCCTGATGGCAGCACGCACTCCTTCTCCTGTGCACTAGTGCCCAGAGTTATTACTGGTGCATTAATAGCAAAGGCTGGGCAGAAGCTTGCAAACTGGAAGAGTTTCACCCAGTTAATGCAGCAGGTCTCAAAGCTTGATCTCAAATTAATCCTCTCCTTGCCACCTGCCTGGCTCTCCCACTCACGCACCAGCGCCTGCCTTTGAAGTGCAGGGAAGGACTCTGTCTGCACGTTCCTCTGCTCCTGTATTTAACAGCTCAGTCTGACCTTACAACTGAAGGCAAGTGAGGAAGAAAACTTACGGCACTTCTCCCACAAGGCAGAGCTTGTATGGGACCTGCCAGTCACTCCCACTAACGGCAGAGGCGTTTAAAGTGGGTTACCTTCCATGATACACGCAGTGCTAACAAGCCAGGGTTTATTAAGGACTCCTCAAGTCCTGCTGTCAGGATGCTTCAGCCCAGTCACATGCTGGGAACTCTCAGAAACATAACAGGCATTCTATTTCAAGTCATTTCAAAGAGGAGAGCTCATGAGCCTCCTGCCCCAGCTATTAATAATGAGGGCAAGCTTCATCCCAAAGACTGAGACCCCAAGGCTCTTTCACAGACACACATGCAGTGTGCACAGATCACTGAAATGCAGCCACCTCCAGTCTACGTTTACAAATACACACACACACACACACTCCTCCCCTGCCCCCCCAGCAGCTGCAGGTAGCTTCTTCTTTGTCCTGACACTGCAGTACATGCAGAATTTGAGGTACACCAGCATGCAGTTACCCTTACCCAAGCTGGCACTTGGTCATGACACAGAGATGACACCCTGCCTCTAGGAGTAAGTGCTCAGCGATCTTTAATGATCACAAATACTTAAGACCTGAGCTTCACTCCTCATATGAAAGATAGCATCTCTGCTAACACAGTTCATGTCACATGTACCCGGCACCGTGGTGCAGCACAGACATGGGGGGGTAAGGGCCACCTAGCACTTAGACGGGTGCACTTTGCACCTGTAAAAATAGGGGGCTTTCCAGGGGGCTGTGAGGATTCGTTAGGGAACTTGTCCAAAGCATTTGAAAGATGACAAGTCCTGCAAAGAATGATTATTGTTACTCTGAGTCACCAACACCCCCTCTGACAGCACGGTCCCTCCTTCCCCTACTGAGACACACCTGCTGAGCCACCAACAACCATCCTAAATCACACTGGGGCATTAGCTCAGCACTGATTCAGAGAGACGAGTCACTACCACCCCCTCCAGCAGCAAGACACTGTAGCGTTCACTGAGTATTGACTCAGAGGCAAGAGTGGTACCTACCCTGAGTCAGCATCTACTGCACCTGAGCTCTCCTTGGAGGTCTCCCAGGCAAGTAGCAACCAAATCCATCCCTCCTTAAAACCCAAAGTCAGATACCAAAATGGTATCAACAACTAAACGCTGCTGCAAATCACAACTCTGGACATTCAGAAAAGAAGGAAATTGGGAGAGAGAGTCTCTCTTTTCATTACAACAAGGCTGATAAAAGAAAGAGGTACAGAAAAAAATCATAGCCATATTTGTCAAAAATGTTCAGGGCTAATGGGTTAGAAGTGATAGCATCACCTATGCTACTACTCCCGACCGATGGCTGTAATAAATTCATTGTCATGGATAATAAAAGTATTGGCTTGATCCAGTTAAACACACTTAGCTAATTATAAACTTCTGTGGTCAAATATTTTGCTTATTATTCAAAATTACATGTCTGTGTTAGGCAAAGGAGTCAAAATCTCGATTTGTATTTGGCTTTTACTTTCACAGAGTGCTATATAAAACTACATACTATACCCTGTGAATTTCAGCAAAAACAGATCATCAACTCAGCCAAGTGCTGGGGACAGTGATAGCACACACCGCAGGTGAAAATACACAGAAAAACAGGTATGTTGGGGGGAAGAATGGCTGGTTCTCAGTAACAGACTAGACAGAAAGGAGGAGGAGAAGGGAAAAGTCCCAAAACTAGCCTGATGGAAAGTTATTCTACACAACAAGATTTTCTTTTCTCCTATACTGTAACCAAAGTAGTCAAGATCCTCTCCTACACTGTAAACATAACAATGTAAAGTTATACATCTAGGAACAAGGAACACAGGTATCTGAGCGAAAGTTAATGGCCAGACTAGTTGATCAGACCTTAAACTCTATGAATCTATGAAACATTTGCTTTACATGTCCCTGGAAATCTCCTAGCCCTCCCCCACCCACCCCAATACTAACGGAATGGCTGCTAGAGAAGTTCCTAGTTAGTAGGTCAAGAAGACCGTCATTTACAAAACTAAACGGCCTAAAATCTACAAGAACATTCATGAACAACTTGGTCCCAAACTCTACTATTTGTTCTCTAGAAAACTGCATTCAGAAGTATGAAACATTTCACTGTTTACGAGTAGCCAATTCTGTACAACCCTCACATGAAACACATGCCATACATGCCATACATCAAAACAGCCGATTCCACATGGAAAATTAAACACACTCATCAGGGTAATAAAGAGCATCACTGTGCCAGTTTGTTTTCCTTTTCAGTTCTGCCACAGGCTCAAAGAAGCCTAGAGCAGAAAGCAGGGCACCCCTTTCTGTTACGTCACCACCAATACATCAGAACTGCAGCCAAACCTACTTTCTACCGTTGACCTTAGCTGTTCGGAGACACTCAAGGGATTTATAAGTGAAACCTCTCAAACTGTTCTCAAGCACACACTAAGAAGATTAGGAGAATCATAGACGGAGCAAAGCAGGGATGCTGGAGGTTAGAGGAACCCCAACTGTAACAAAGGGCAAGGAAAAAGCCAGCCCATGGTTTGGTATAAGTGTGGGGAGATGCCAGTATGGAAGCAATTAAGCAGTGATGCACAACTGCATAGTGATATTTTTAGGATGATGCAGAATGAATATTAAATCACCTGAGGTGCCCAGAGTTGCTGCCCAGAAGCAGAGCTTCAAGTATCCGTTGGATAAAATCCCAAAAACAAACAAACTACAGTAAGCAATGGGAGGTGCTTTGGTGAAAGGGGTGGTGCCCACCCTCAAAAATATTTTGCAAAGCAGGATCAAATTAGTGGATTCTGCCAACTTTTTAAATGCAAACATCCCTCCGGGGTTTTACCCAGCCCGTTTCCCTGAGAATGAAGTTAGGAACTAAATCATTTTTGCTCTGCTTTCATTCCAACTAACCCAGAGAGATGTTTTTAAGACACTTATAAATTTAGAGATTATTTAAGCAGCTAAGGAAACATTGTTTAGACTCTAATCCCACTGCCACTCTACTACAGAACTGCCTGCAAGCCCTTAGTCAAGTGTTATATATGGATATCCATTATTTCCAAGAGATGTTTGTGGACATTTCATTTTAAGAAAAAAGCCTCCTGCTAGGAAGTTTTGAGCTGACTCAGCATGAAAGGCTATTGCGTGTGTGAAGAGTTATTGAGAGCAGTTACTTAACACAAAAAGGTCAATTCCTCGTCCATTATTGTTAAGAACTTCACAGCCACTAGATCTGAAGAATTTGCTTACAAATTTCCAGGCCTTCTCCTTCCATAGGATTTCAGACAGAAACCTCGCCTCTCTAAGTGGTACTCCAGGCCCATATAAGCAGCGGAGTTAAAAATATACATATATGTACAGCACTGTAAGTTTTCAAAGCCTAGGCTCTCCAGAGGTTACTGGGCTACAAGCAGTTTATCAAAACATAGCCACTGACCTACCTCTTGGTTTATTTCTGCAATCATCCACTTAGCAAAGCAATGCAAATACAGTAAAACCAATCATTGTGATGCCATCTACACAGCACAAAGGGAAGAAAAAAAGAGGAACTAGGCTAAGAGGAAAATTCACTTGCTCAAAGACACACACACACACACACACACACACTCGAACACTGAAAAAAAAGGCGTCACTAACTTGAACTTATCTCATCAATAAACATAAAAAGAGACAGCTAGGGAAGTCTGTGGTAACAGTAGGAGCATCACTGTACACGTCATAAGCAGATACAAATCTTTCAGGCCTCAATTCCAAGCCATGAAGAAGCCTTTCTTTCTCCATATAGATGTTTGCATGGTACTTACAGAAGGAAACAGGTCAATGGATGAAAACTAGCACAATCAATACAAGAGATGAACTTTGCTCTTGTATGTATGAGACCAAACTACCCAGCCTCTAATGACTTACAGTCTGATTCTTTCCCATTCTAGCTGGACATCTGACTATTCTTTGATAGCAAAATCATCAGGCAGAAAATAAACCACACAGTCCTGCAAAGACTCAAACCCCTGAATTTACAGATGGGGCTTCTAAGTGGATCTTTAGTGCATTTCCCAATATTTCTGCATAACAGCACCCCCGTCAAACAGGTTTCCCAGAGATTAAACAGCATGCCAACTTCCCCTCTTTGCCCCAATCCTGGGCTGAGAGCTTCCAGAGGCTAAAGGTAGCAGTGCTCCCTCCCTCAGCAGGGCAAGCGTTTGATAAAGATCATTTTGAAATGACTGTGTATAAGAAAAAGAATCTCCATGCAGATCCCCTAGGACTTTGTCACTCCCAAGTGACAGATGAGAGCGCAAGAGAAACAGACACACGCACGGGCGCACACACATACACACACACAGATGGGCAGGCTAAGTCAATGACACTTGTGTGCACAGAATGGGTAACATGCCCATCTCAGTTGCCAGCCTGCCTTGCAAAACCTCTCTAGGCTTCTTGTGTTTGGAGGGAGCTGCAAAGCCCTTGTCACAATACAGGCAGCCCAGCCTTGCTGCTGAGGATGGAAAAGAGGGAGGGAGGCCATTTACAAATAAAAAGACAGGAGGCCTTGGGGTGGGAGGAATAGAGATTTTCAAACTGTCTCCCCCCACTACCACCACACACGCACTGCCTGCCAGATCCCAGCCCAAAGGCTGGAGAAAAGAGAGCCGGGGAGGGGGGGGAATGGGGCCTGGCCCTCTGCCAGGCCCAGGATGATAAACCAGCCAAGCAGGCAATGCAGGGAAGAAAGAGGCACAGGCAGGAGGGAAGGGAGTGGAGTTTTACAGGGCTAATTTGTGGGGCTGATTAAATGGCCCCATGGAGGCAATTTCCCTGCAGTGAATGTGTATGTGCTGGGGAGGGGGCCAGATCCATGATGCAGCCTCCCTCCTTCCCCCAAATCCCAGCTGCGATGCCTTGCCCTTCACCAGTGCAGATGCAAAGCGTTCAAGGACACATCTGCACCCAGCTCCTCATAGGGAGGAGAAGAGACCCACCCTCATCGGGGGCTGTGAACCACCCTGGCTCCTCCAAATCCAGTCGGCTATGCAGCAGCTTCCTCTGCCCCTTGCAGGGTCTCTGTCCCACTAACACTCCCCTGGGCTTGGGTTTGATGATGGAATGGAGGGGAAGAATCCTGCCTTCTCATCACCCTCCCCCCCCAAAACAACCACCATCCTGCACCTTCCTTACAGTGCACCACACCCTCCCTGGCCTGGACTCAGTGTCTGGTGCGGAAGAGTGGGCAGGTTTCGTCCCACCCCCTCAGCAAAGCTCCAGGGCAAGAGGATGCTGTTAGCAGAGCCTAGGAATTACACCTCCGTGCACCCCAACCCTGGCCCTCGGCAGGCACAATCCAACGGCAGAGCAGAATCTCCTGCCCAAACTCAAAGGGTTTCCTACCTTCTACACAAACAGACCAAGCCACAGGTGGGGGTGCACAGGGACCCACTCCCCAGGGATGGCCTCCTCTCCCAGCAGATCAGAGCAATTCCCCCATCCCTATTCTACCCTACCCTTGTCTGCAGAACCGCCTTATCTCCTCCCATCCTGACTCCCTGACAGGAACCCCCAGGCTGCAGCCTGTCTCCTAAAGCCCCCTTCTCTGGAGGACACAGGATAGGAATGAAGAGGGGGGAGGATGGCGAGAGAACAAGGGTCATGCCAGGCTGCCATTTTTCCAGCTTCTCTGCTCTGCCCTCCACACCACCCTCTTGCAACCACGGCTCTACATTCCACTTCACAGAAGGATTTGAGGGAGGAGGAGGGGGATTATTTCCTTGCCCTGGAACCGTGCCCACCCTTCTCCTCCCCCACCTTATTTTTTTTTTTTACAAAACCCAATGCACGGCTGCAAAAAAATAATAGCCAGGAGCAATGCAAAGCAGCCGAGACACGCCTGCAAACATGTACGTGAAATAAAGGAAATCCCCCACACACAGAAGGGGGTATCTGGGTCCCCCCCCCCAAAATATTAAACATAAAATCTGTATCTCCACCTCAGGGGATGGCGTTGACGGCTCATTAATTAATCGGGGGGCAATCTTCCCCCACAGCCCCCCGGGGGGGGTGTCACAAGTTCGTGCGCCCTCAATGTACTCAAATCGGGGAGTCCGGGTGCAAGGCAGGGGGTAGCCCCTGAGTACCGCCCCCTTCCCCCCATCGATCTGTGTGCAGTAAGATTGGGGGCACCTGAACTTGGAAGGAGGAAGGCACCGACTGCCAAAAAAAGCAAGGGGGGGGAATCAATGCAACATCTAGGGCAGATCTCTTTGCGATGCATGGCAAACGCAGCCCAGGGAGGGGGCGGTTGCAACTAGTGCAGAGGAGGGGGGGCTCTGCCAGCTTCTCGTCCCCATGCCCGGGTGCCAAGCCCCCCCTCTCCGTGCCCGCTTGCCCCATGGCACCGCCCCCACCCGGAGGCGGAGAAGGGGAGGATCGGCCCTAGGGAAGCTGCCCCCCTCCGCCGCCTGGGCCCGCTGCTACCTCGGCCAGTCCCGGGCCTGGACCTCCTCCCGGGAGCTGCCGCCGCTCCCTCCGCCGCGGTCCCCCTCTCCGCCGCCGCCTCCTCCTGCCCTGCCCGGCGAGGCCTCCTCCCGCAGCTCCGCCGCCTCCACTGCAGCACTGAGCCGCACAGCCCAGCCAGCGGAGCCCGAGCGAGGGAGCGGGAGCGCGGCTCCCGCGCGGTCCTAGCGCCGGGCGCCAGCCAAACCCGCCGCCGCCGGCCACGGGCCCCCGGCCCAGCTACGGAGCCCCCGCGGGCCCTGGCTAGGGACCCCCCCGCCGGCCCGCACCCACCTGGGCTAGGGACCCTCCCCCGCCGGCCCTGGCTAGGGACCCCCCCGCCGGCCCGCACCCACCTGGGCTAGGGACCCTCCCCCGCCGGCCCTGGCTAGGGACCCCCCCGCACCCATCTGGGCTAGGGACCCTCCCCCGCGGACCCTGGCTAGGGACCCCCCCGCCGGCCCGCACCCATCTGGGCTAAGGACCCTCCCCCGCCGGCCCTGGCTAGGGACCTCCCCGCCGGCCCGCACCCACCTGGGCTAGGGACCCTCCCCCGCCGGCCCTGGCTAGGGACCTCCCCGCCGGCCCGCACCCACCTGGGCTAGGGACCCCCCCGCCGGCCCGCACCCACCTGGGCTAAGGACCCTCCCCCGCCGGCCCTGGCTAGGGACCCCCCCGCCGGCCCGCACCCATCTGGGCTAGGGACCCCCCCGCCGGCCCGCACCCACCTGGGCTAGGGACCCTCCCCCGCGGGCCCTGGCTAGGGACCCCCCCGCCGGCCCTGGCTAGGGAACCCCCGCCGGCCCGCACCCACCTGGGCTAGGGACCCTCCCCCGCCGGCCCTGGCTAGGGACCCCCCCGCCGGCCCGCATCCACCTGGGCTAGGGACCCTCCCCCGCCGGCCCTGGCTAGGGACCCCCCCCGCACCCATCTGGGCTAGGGACCCTCCCCCGCGGGCCCTGGCTAGGGACCCCCCCGCCGGCCCGCACCCATCTGGGCTAAGGACCCTCCCCCGCCGGCCCTGGCTAGGGACCTCCCCGCCGGCCCGCACCCACCTGGGCTAGGGACCCTCCCCCGCCGGCCCTGGCTAGGGACCCCCCCGCCGGCCCGCACCCATCTGGGCTAGGGACCCTCCCCCGCGGGCCCTGGCTAGGGACCCCCCCGCCGGCCCGCACCCATCTGGGCTAAGGACCCTCCCCCGCCGGCCCTGGCTAGGGACCTCCCCGCCGGCCCGCACCCACCTGGGCTAGGGACCCCCCCGCCGCCCCGCACCCACCTGGGCTAAGGACCCTCCCCCGCCGGCCCTGGCTAGGGACCCCCCCGCCGGCCCGCACCCATCTGGGCTAGGGACCCCCCCGCCGGCCCGCACCCATCTGGGCTAGGGACCCTCCCCCGCCGGCCCTGGCTAGGGACCCCCCCGCCGGCCCGCACCCATCTGGGCTAGGGACCCTCCCCCGCGGGCCCTGGCTAGGGACCCCCCCGCCGGCCCGCACCCATCTGGGCTAAGGACCCTCCCCCGCCGGCCCTGGCTAGGGACCTCCCCGCCGGCCCGCACCCACCTGGGCTAGGGACCCCCCCGCCGACCCGCACCCACCTGGGCTAGGGACCCTCCCCCGCCGGCCCTGGCTAGGGACCCCTCCGCCGGCCCGCACCCACCTGGGCTAGGGACCCTCCCCCGCCGGCCCTGGCTAGGGACCTCCCCCCCGCCGGCCCGCACCCAGCCGGGGTAGGGACCCCTCCCCACCGGCCCACACCCACTCAGGGTACGGACTCCCCCCGCCGTCCCTGGATAGGGACCCCCACCCTGGCTAGGGACACCCCTGCCAACCCACACCCACCCAGGCTAGGTACCCCTCCCGCCGGCCCTGGCTAGGGACCCCCACCCTGGCTAGGGACCCCCCCGTTGGCCCGCCCCACCAGCCCACACCCACCCGGGCTAAGGACCCCTCTGCCAGCCCTAGCTAGGGACGCCCCCCACCAGCACACACCCACCCAGGGTAGGGACTCCCCCCCAGCCAGCCCTGGCTAGGGACCCCCCCACCGGCCCACACCCGCCCGGGGTAGGGACCCCCCAACCGGCCCACACCCATCCGGGGTAGGTACCCCCCCCCGCCAGCCCTGGCTAGGGACCACACCCACCGGCCCACACCCACCCAGGCTGCCCCCCCCGCCAGCCCGCATCTATCCTGGCTAGGGACCCCACCCCCTGCCAGCCCATACCCGCCCTGGCTAGGGCCCCCCCCCACTGGCCCGCACCTGCCTGGGCTAGCCTCCCCTCCACCGGCCCGCACCCCTCCGCCGACCCTGGCTAGGGACCCCCCATGCCGGCCCGCACCCACCCTGGCTAGGGACTCCCCCCGCGTCCCGGCCCTGGCTAGGGACCTCCTCCCGCTGGACCCACCCTGCAGCCCTAGCTCGGGACCCCCCCCCCCAGGCCCTGGCTAGGCCACCCCCACTGGCCTGCCCCGCTGGCTCTGGCTGGGGACCCACCCCGCCAGCCCACACCCGCCCCAGCCCGGCTACGGACTCCATGCCCAGCCATACGTGACCCCCAGATGTGGACCCCCAGGGACACCCTCACTGAGCCCTGCGCAGCCCCCAGATGGGGACCCCCAGGGACGTCCTCTCCGAGCCCTGCGTGGCCCCCAGATGGGGACCCCTGCTCCACCTCCTGGTATGCACATAGTAACCCCTCAGCAGCATGCATCCCACCCAGCTCTCCACTAGGGATATGCCTGGCCCAGAGCTGCTCAGCTTCTCTCCCCCCATCGGGCCAACCCTCAGTCCTGCCCGGCTCCCCTTCAACACCCCCCATTACAGTGCATCTGGCCCTGGGCACCCAATCTGCACCTCACCCTGCCCCGCTGCAGCACCAGCTAGTCCTTCCCGCCACACGTGTCTACAGCTAGAAAAGCCAGCGCACAGGGTGAAGTTCAGCCCTGGGCAGAGGCCAAGGCCAGGCCTAGGCAGCCATTTGAGCCCTCCCCCCCTCCGTGTCAGGGGCTCCCACTCACAGGCACTGCTCTGTCCTCTCTTCTCAGAGCCTCCCAGGGTCCTCTGGCTTCATCTCTGGCTCCAGCCTCTCGCTTTGTTCTCACTCATTACCAGACCCCTCTGCCAACCTCCCTCTTTGGCTCTTTCCTGGAGGACCCCCGCCATTGTCACTGGGCCTGCCCCAGCCCCTCACCTCTGGTCATCTGCCTTCTACGGGGAAAGCCTTGGACCACTGCCTCACCCGGGGGCACCAACCCCCATCGCCTGCTTTGTGGGGACCTGCCCCCGCTCACACGGGGGCATTAGGACCCATTGCCTCCTCCGTGGGCACCTGCCCCCCTCACCCGGGGGCACCAACCCCCATCGCCTGCTTTGTGGGGACCTGCCCCCCCTCACACGGGGACACTAGGACCCATTGCCTGTGTGGGGACCTGCCTCCCTCACCCAGGGGACATCAGCCCCCATCATCTGCTCTGTGGGGACCTGCCCCCCTCACCCAGGGGCACCAGCCCCATCGCCTGCTCTGCGGGGACCTGCCCCCCTCACCCAGGGGCACCAGCCCCATCGCCTGCTTTGTGGGGACCTGCCCCCCCTCACATGGGGACACTAGGACCCATTGCCTGTGTGGGGACCTGCCCCCCTCACCCAGGGGACATCAGCCCCCATCATCTGCTCTGTGGGGACCTGCCCCCCTCACCCAGGGGCACCAGCCCCATCGCCTGCTCTGCGGGGACCTGCCCCCCTCACCCAGGGGCACCAGCCCCATCGCCTGCTTTGTGGGGACCTGCCCCCCCTCACATGGGGACACTAGGACCCATTGCCTGTGTGGGGACATGCCCCCTCACCCGGGGGCACTAAGACTCATTGCCTTCATGGGGACCTGCCCCCCCTCACCCAGGGGCCATCAGCCCCCATCACCTCCTCCATGGGGACCTGCCCCCCCACCTGGGGGGGTCTAGTCACGATGGCCTCCCAGGGAAGTGGGGGATGGGGAGAAGAAGGTCCAGTCCCAACTGCCATGGAACCTTCCGGTCCCAGCATTCCGTCCCTCCCTCTGCTTTGGGGGCAGCCCCCAGAGCATCCCGCTCCTCCTCGGACCAGCCAGATCTCCCAAATCCCTCCTCTCCACCCCTCTGAGTTTATTGGGCCTGCTCCAGACACAACCCAACTCCACCCCAGCCGGCAGAGCCTGCCATGCCTGTTCTCAGGGTGCATCCTCTCTCCACTGCACCAGGGACTGGCTGCTTCTCCCCATACGTGCCCTCCACCCCTCTCCCTACACACAGGGCGCCCTGCCCAAGCCAGCTGAGTGGTGGCCGAGACAGTGAACAAAGGAATAAAGGGTCCGTTTTGTTCTTGGCCAAAGGCTCCCAGCAGGTAATACAAGGCTCCAGGTGGCATATGACCATGTAGGAACCTGATGAATTCTTAAGTTTCTAGTTTCTGGGTGGTTGAGAAAAGGCTGCAAACCAGACCCAAGTGCACCTTACAGGCTCAGAAATCAGAAAGCAAAGGACTGAACCTTTGTTATCTTCTAAACAATTATGATTTTTAACCATATTTTTTGAATGGTCTTATCTTTCCAGAATGCATAAGTTTGGCAACTCAGTACCATGGGCAGGATGGTGAATGCAATAATTAAAGTGCTGGAACAGGGTGGGGAAGCTGATATTTGCAGATGACACTAAATTCTGTAGGTTTGTCAAGGCTATTGGACGCTGAGGAACTTTAGAGGGACAGACCCACGCCAAGGGGATGGGCAACATGATGGGAAAGGGAATTCAGGGCTGACAAATGCAACACAATCCACATTAGAGGGAATAATGTGAACAACTTAGACACCTGATTGAGTTCCACTCAGGGAAGGGACATGGGTGTTGCTGGGGGCAGCTTAGTGACGACACTGCTCAATGAGCAGGGCTGGCCAAAAAACCCAATCGCTCCATTAGGCTGTGTAAGGAAGGGGCAAAGCTTCTCCCTCTTTCACACGGAGATGACTCCTCTTTCTATGTGCCTTTAAACCCACAGTGTTTTCAGCCAAGAAGGAAATGCTCACAGTGGGTGCAGTCCAGCACTGTCCACTCGAGACCTTGTACATAGTGCTATCCCCTCTGCTTGCCCCAGTTCCTCCTTGGTCTCCATCACCCTTCTCGAGGCCTGGCCTGAGAGTGACATGCTGCGGTGCCCTGAAAGCCACCTCTCGTCCTGCACCATTTCCAGGAGGGAACTCTGAAGCCCAACATCCAGTAAGTGCATCCAAAGTCCTGTGGCCACTTCACCTCCTGCTTTTGGGGGAGGGATAGCTCAATGGTTTGAACATTGGCCTACTAAACCCTGGGTTATGAGTTCAATCCTTGAGGGGGCCATTTAGGGATCTGGGGTAAAAATCTGTCTGGGGATTGGTCCTGCTTTGAGCAGGGGGTTGGACTAGATATTTCCTGAGGTCCCTTTCAGCCCTGAGATTCTATGATACAGTTGACATGAATGAGGACTTGAGATTAGTTGCTTCCACATCTCAGCAGGCTGCTACTTGGCTTTCTCTCACTGCCTTCCCTTGGGTCCGGCTATGCTGGGATGCCAGGGCCTTGCTTCCTATTTACTGCTGTGTAACTGTGATTAATGCTCATTTTCCTGCTCTGTTATGAGTCTCAACTGATCATCATATTAGGTCAGCATGTAGCGATGGAGCTATGGCAGGCTTTGATCTCCCGCCGCAGCACTTCCTTTGCCTGTATAATAAGGCTCCCCAAGTTCAAGTGCCAACTGATCTCTATTTCAGGATGAGCAGCCTTTAGCTTACTGGGTCTTTTCAACCCTGGCATGAATCTACAAGCCTGAGATGGTGCTTCACCAGCTCCGTTTGTTTAACAGCTACCACGGTGTTCTCAGCTCTTTCAAGTCATGTTCCCTTGATTTCCCTCTCCTCGTTAGAAATGCTAGTGCTCTCTGTTGTGAATAAGCCCGACACTCTTCACCACTCTATACTGGATTGACACCCAGATTTAGCATCTGACTGACACCCAGACTGGAGGGTGCTGCAGCCCAGTTCCTGCGCTGCCGGTGCCACCTGCACGCTCAGTGATGCACCTACCTCACACAGAACCGGGGGGAGGGGGAAACAGTTGTGATATTTTCATTCTGCTTGCAGCTCGTGATGCGGCCAACCTTAGAGGTGAGTTTATTCAAACATCTGGTCATTTCCTGCCTCCCGAGGCAATGCAGCTTAGGATTCCGCTGTCATAGACACCACCAGGTTCTATGGGGGAGCTCGGGGTGGATTTCTCATAGCTGGTGTCATTTCAGCAATGCTAGTGTGAGCCCTCAGAGGCTTCAACATCCATACAGCTGTCAGGGGACTCTGGAGTAGGAATAGGGGGGTTATAATACTCTGTATTTGGCATTGCTGCAATCACTACTGGAATATTGTGTCCAGTTCAGGTGCCCACAATCCAAGAAAGAGGTTAATAAATTGGAGAGGGGTCAGAGACGAGCCATGACAATGATGCAACGATTGGAAGATGTGCCTTATAGTGACAGACTCAAGGAGCCCAATCTGTTTAGCTCAACAAAGAGAAGGTTAAGGAGTGACCTGATCTGAAATGAACAAGATGAAATTCAATGAGACAAGTGCAAAATCAAATGCACAACTATAAAATGGGGGATAACTGGTTAGGCAATAGTACTACTAAAAAGAACTGGGGGTGATAGTGGATCATAAACTGAATATGAGCAACAACATGAAGCAATTGCAAAAAAGACAAATATAATTCTGGGGTGTATTAACAGGAGTGTCAGATCTAAGACACAAGAAATAATTGTCCTGCTCTACTTGGCCCTGGGGAGGCCTTAGGTGCAGTACTGTGTCCAGTTTTGGGTGCCACATTTTTGGAAAAATGTGGGCAAATTGGAGAGAGGAGAGCAAATAAATTAAAAGAAAAAAAAAAGCTTTAGAAGACCTGACCTGGGAGTAAAGGGTAAAAAGCTGGGCATGTTTAGTCTTGAGAAAAGAAGACTGAGGGACGACCTGATAACAGTCTTCAAATCCATGAAGGGCTGTTCTAAAGAAGATGCTGATCAGTTGTTTTCCCTGTCCGCCAAAGATAGGACAAGAAGTAACAGACTTAATCTGCAGCAAGAAAGATTTAGCTTAGATATGCAGAAAACCCTTCTCAGTATATGGATAGTTAAGTACTGCAAATAGGTTACCAAGGGAGGTTTTTAAGAACAGGCTAAACAAACACCTGTTGGGAATGGTGTAGGTCCTGCCTCAGCATGGGGATATGGTCTAGATGACCACTCGAGGTCACTTCCAGCCTTATATTTCTATGATAATCTAGAAGTACCTACATGGGGAATGAAAACTTGATAACAGGCTCTTCAGCCTAGCAGAGACAGCTAGAACAAGATCCAGGGACTGGTAATTAAGCTAGATAGATTCAGATTGGAAATGTTTAATAGTGAAAATAACTAACCATTGGAACAACTTACCAAGGGTCATGGTGGATTCTCCATCAATGCTGATTGACTGTTTTTCTAAAACACATGCTCTAGTTCAAACAGGAAGTAATATAGGGAAGTCCTCTGGCCTGTGTTACACAGAAGGGTGGACTAGATGATCACAGTGGTCCCTTCTGGCCTTGGAATCTATGGGTCTATATCAACTGGGACGAGTTAGCACATGTCTTTGTGGGGTCTGGCCTTTCTAGCAGCTTCTGATACAAATTACCGTGGAGTCGTTGCTTCAGCAACTAGGGGCTGTCACTCTTGTGCCTGGAAATCCCTTCTCATGGTTCCAGTTATTGCTAAAAGAAATGAGTTGGAGATGAACAATCATGTGTCCTTTCCAGGGTATTTGGATATACCCCATCTCCTGTGTTGTTGGCCAGGTAGATGAGGCCCACTGGAAAAGCACTTTCAAAGCCTGGAATATGGTATCCTTGGGATGTGGTATCCTTGGGATGCAGGGCATACTCAGCTCTATCTCGCTGGCTCCCTGGGCCTTGCAGCTGTGGAGCAGGGCCATGATGGTATTGCCAGGAGCATGAACCCACGCTACCAGCACAGATCTGCCCCCTTAGAAATGCAGAAGCCTGGTAAGTCAGGTGGAGAACTGTGGCATTGCTCTGCCCATGCCCTTTATATAGCGAGCCTGGTGTCACACTTGGTACCATGTATTTCTCCAGTTGCTTAATACAGCCCAGGCTGCCCCTGATGTTGCCGTGACGTACGCCATAGTGACCAGAAGCCTCTGTTCTCCCTCTCTGCAGGGCTCTCCATCACTCACAGCTCATTCCAAACCCATGGACAAGACTCCCCTCTCCCACTGCATCCTGGTGGGTATCTGCACTCAGCCATCACCCAGGGCTTAGCGTCCCCCTGGATCAGCAGAGAGGTGGCAGAGTATAGGACCTGGTCTCCCTGAAATCTCTACAGTCCAGCCCTTTGTGCTGGCCTCTATGCTTGTTCCCAGTGACCACTGTGGGCCCCCTATTCACAACCCTGTTGTTTTAACTGCTCCTTTCCATGAGGGCATTTCCTCCACAGTGTTGCGGTAGCAATGGGATCCAAGGCATCACGCAGTACCTCAAGCACCATGGCCAGGTGTGATGGAGTAGGGGCTGTCTGTGTGGGGAATGGGAGAGCAGGGGAGGACTTTAGGGGATGGACCACACCGGAGCTGTAACCTGAGCTAGGTAAGGGAGGGGAAAGGTGAACACCTTTGCCCGGGAAGGGGGACAAAGGAAGGGAGTGGCAGGAGGGAAGCAGTTTTGAGTTTGGGCTTGGGGCTGTGTGGGCAAAATTCAAGGTATCCTAGCTAGGATCCAAGCACCCTGAAAGCCCAGAAGGACTCGATGGAGGGGGGTCCTGACTGTGCCTGCAAGCTCTGCTGTAACCTGTGTTCCTGTTGTCCAATAAATCTTCTGTTTTACTGGCTGGCTGAGAGTCACTGTGGGTCCCAGGTTGAGGGATGCAGGACTGGACTCCCCACACTCCGTGACAACTAGTGGTAGCAGTGGGATATACTGCACCCCGTGGACGGCGCTTCCTGTAGTAAGAGACTGGGGAGCAGTAAAACGAAGGGGTGATTAACCCCTGGGAGTGTGTGCCCAGTGAGAAGGACTTTGCAGTAACAGGGTCCCCCGGGGGATTGCAGCGAGCGGTCCCAGGGGCGGAGGAGTCTACAGCTCGACCGTGGCAGAGAGGTGGTGACCTCAAAAAGGGCTGGTGCACTAGGGGTCCCCCTGGAAACCGTGGGGAGCAGCGAGCACCCCGGCCTTTGAGTGGCCAGCAGGAAGATGTATGCCAAGTGGCGCAAGTGCGACCTGCTGGAGCTGTGCAAGCAGAGGGGGCTGCGCCCGGGGAGGCTCACCAAGGACCAGATGATTGCCCAGCTGGAGCAGGGAGACCGCATGAATGAATGGAGCCCTGTCTCTGAGGGAAGCAGCCAGGCAGATGCAGTGCAGGCATCAGTGTCTGTCCCCGCTGGGAGTGGTCAGCTGGCGGACAAGGGCTTCCCGAGACCCCCCCTTCCTAGGCCTAGGGGAAGGGCGAGGAGGAGCCCAGTGTATACCGAGGGCACCGTGACCCCCCAGGCCAGCAGGGGAGCCTCACGGCGAAGCTCACCCCCCAGCAGGGTATCCTCCCAGCGACGCTCGGCATCCGTGGAGCGGATGCGGCTGAAATATGAAAGGGAGCTGAGACGGGAGAAGCTCGAGTTAAAGAGGCAAGAGCTGGAGGAGAAGGCGAAACAGCGTGAACATGAGGAGAACCAGCGTCAACATGAGCAGGAGGAGAAGGAGAAACAGCGTAAACATGAGCTGGACCTGGCCCAGCTGAGGAGCAGTGAGGCCCCAGCTACAGTGAGTGAGGGGGGACCCAAGCATACAAAGAGCTTTGATAAGCACTTGCTGCCCCGGCGTAAGGAGGGGGAGGACATAGATACCTTCCTGACGGCCTTTGAAAATGCCTGCGAGCTGCACAGGGTTGACCCTGCAGACAGGATCGCAGTTCTCACCCCCTTACTGGACTCCACAGCCGTGGAGGTGTACAGCCGACTGAAAGGGGCGGAGGCAGGGGACTACGAACTGTTCAAACAGGCCCTGCTCCGCGAGTTTGGGCTGACTCCTGAGATGTACCGGAAAAAGTTCTGGAGCCAGCGTAAAACCCGTGAGGTCACATACCTACAACTGGTCAACCGGGCGCAGGGGTATGCCTGCAAGTGGACAGCTGGGGCCCAAACTAAAGAGGACCTGCTTAACCTATTCATACTGGAGCACCTGTACGAGCAGTGCCCGTCCGACCTGAGGCTGTGGTTGATGGAGCAGAAGCCGGAGAACCCACAGCACGCAGGCCAGCTGGCCGACCAATTTGTGGACAGTCGGGCAGGGGATAGCAGGGAGGAGTCTCGAAGGAGCAGGCCTGCCTCAACGCAGAGAGAGAGTCATCATGGGACCTCCCAAAGGGGGCCTATGGAGAACCCCCCCAAAAGGGGAACATCCAGCGTCAGGTCCCTCCGACCCACTCAAGGGGACCCACGAGACATGGGCTGCTATCGCTGTGGCCAACGAGGACACATACGGGCCCAGTGCTCCAAGCTCAGGGACAGACCAAGCAGACCCAACCCGCAGAGGGTGGACTGGGTAAAAACCCAATCGGAGGAGGGGCTACATTCCCAGAAAAGGGGGGCTGGCAACATACCATCTGTGAAGGAGGGAAGAGGTCCCCAGGTCAGCTCCTCTGGGGGGCTGGATGCTCCAGGCTCCGGGTTTTTGGTTTACCGGGTAGGCGCGGGGCTGCCCCTCCAGAAAGAGTGCATTGTTTCCCTGGAGGTAGATGGGAGGAAGGTCACTGGGTACTGGGACACGGGCACAGAGGTGACACTGGCCCGGCCCGAGGTGGTGGCCTCAGATCGGATGGTGCCCGACACCTACCTGACCCTGATGGGCGTGGGTGGGACCCCATTCAAGGTGCCCGTGGCGAGGGTACACCTGAAGTGGGGGGCCAAGAAGGGCCCCAAGGATGTGGGGGTACACCCCTATTTGCCCACGGACGTGTTAATGGGAGGGGACCTCGAGGACTGGCCTAGTAACCCCCAGAGAGCCCTGGTCGTGACTCGTAGTCAAAGTCGGCAAAGGGCACTGCACCCCGACAACGGGGAAGGTACTCGACCCGAGGTGCAGGACCCTAACCCAGGGGGTGGGGAACGCCCAGGGGCATGGTTCAGAGAGGCTGCGGCCTCAGACCCAGCCAGCAAGAGAGAGCCGGTCCCCATCCCTGTCCCAGATGCTGAGTTCCAGGCCGAGTTGCAGAAAGATCCCTCCTTGCGGAAGCCCAGGGACCGGGCTGATCTTAGTGCGGTACAGACCATGAGGAGAGGTTCCAAGGAGAGGTTCCTGTGGGAGAAGGGGTTCCTGTACCGAAAATGGGCTCCCCCAGGGGAAGTAGAGTCATGGGGGATCAGGAGGCAGCTGGTGGTTCTCCAAAAGTTTCGCCACAAGCTGCTGTACCTGGTCCATGACATCCCTCTCACAGGGCACCAGGGAATCCGGCACAGCAGGCAGAGGCTGCTACAGAACTTTTACTGGCCTGGGGTCTTTACCTAGGTCCAACAGTACTGCCAATCCTGTGACCCCTGCCAGAGGGTGGGAAAGGCCCAGGACAAGGGGAAAGCGGCTTTGAGGCCTTTACCCATCATAGAAGAACCTTTCCAGAAGGTGGCCATGAACATAGTGGAACCTCTCAGCAAGACGACCCGGTCAGGGAAGAAATACATCCTGGTGGTGGTGGATTTTGCCACTTGCTACCCCGAGGCAGTGGCCTTGTCCTCTATCGAAGCAGACACAGTGGCAAATGTGCTGCTGATAATTTTCAGCTGGGTGGGGTTCCCCAAGGAGGTCTTAACGGATCAGGGGTCCAACTTCATGTCGGCCCTGCTCCAGCCCTTATGGCAAAAATGTGGGGTCCAGCACAAATGGGCCTCAGTGTATCACCCCCAGTCCAACGGGCTGGTGGAAAGGTTCAACAGAATGCTGAAGATGATGCTAAAAACATTTATAAACCAGCACCCGCAGGATTGGGACAAGTACTTACCTCACTTGCTGTTCGCATACAGGAAGGTACCCCAGGAATCTATTGGGTTTTCACCTTTCGAACTGTTGTATGGAAGGCGGGTAAGGGGGCCCCTAGACCTGATAAGGAACGAATGGGAGGGGAAGGCCGCTCCCGAGGGAGAGTCAGTGGTGGAGTATGTCCTGACCTTCCAGGAAAGACTGGCCGAGCTCATGGGCCTGGCCAGGGAAAATCTGGCCCGAGCCCAGAGGAGGCAAAAGGTCTGGTATGACCCCCCGGCACGGGCCTTTGCCTTCGCCACTGGGGATCAGGTAATGGTTCTCCTCCCCCTGAGGAAAAACAAACTCCAGGACGCCTGGGAAGGGCCCTTCAAGGTTATCAAGCAACTGAATAAGGTAAACTATGTGGTGGAGCTGTCAAACCGGGCACATCACCGTTGGGTGTACCATGTAAACATGATGAAATCATACTATGACAGGGAAAATGTGGTGTTGGCCGTGTGTGGACATTGGGAGGGGCAGGGAGATGACCCCTTAGTGGATCTATTCCCTGAGACAAAAGCTGGTTCCCCCCTGGAGGCGATTCCCCTCTCTGATCAGCTGACCCCGGGCCAGCACGCTGAGATCAGAGGGGTGCTGCATCTGTACCGACAGCTGTTTTCCAACCAGCCTGGATGCACTAATTTGACTGTCCACAGGGTGGAGACCGGGTCGCATCCCCCTATAAGATGCTCCCCTTTTCGGGTCACTGGTAAAACTGCCCAGAATCTTGAAAGAGAGGTCAGGGACATGCTGGCTTTGGGGGTGATCCAGCCATCTTCCAGCCCTTGGGCCTCGCCAGTGGTGCTGGTCCCCAAGAAGGATGGGTCAATCCGGTTCTGTGTGGACTATCAAAAGCTCAATGCCATCACCATATCTGATGCCTACCCCATGCCCAGGCCTGACGAGCTCCTAGACAAGCTGGGAGGTGCTCGGTACCTCACCACTATGGATCTTACAAAGGGCTACTGGCAAGTGCTGCTGGACGCAGATGCCAGGCTGAAATCAGCCTTTATCACCCCTCTGGGGCTCTACGAGTTTCTGACCCTGCCCTTCGGCCTCAAGGGAGCGCCGGCCACCTTCCAGCGCCTGGTGGATCAGCTACTGAGGGGGATGGAAAGTTTTGCCGTGGCATATATTGATGACATCTGCGTCTTCAGCCAGACCTGGGAGAACCACATGTCCCAGGTTAAACAAGTCCTGGACTGACTCCGAAAGGCTGGGTTAACAGTAAAGGCTGAAAAGTGCAAGGTGGGGATGGCTGAAGTATCTTACCTGGGCCATCGGATGGGGAGCGGCTGCCTAAAGCCGAAACCAGCCAAGGTGAAGGTGATCAGAAACTGGCCTGCTCCCCAAACCAAAAAGCAGGTCCAGGCCTTTATTGGGATGGCGGGGTACTATCAAAGGTTCGTGCCCCACTTTAGTGCCATAGCCGGCCCCATCACTGAACTGTGCAAAAAGGGGAAGCCAGACAAGGTTATCTGGACTAAGCAGTGCCAGAAGGCTTTCCGGGCGCTGAAGAAGGCTCTGGTTAGTGGCCCAGTTCTGGCAAACCCAGATTTTAACAAACCCTTTATGGTGTTCACCAACGCCTCAGACACGGGACTGGGGGCGGTGTTAATGCAGGAGGATGAAAAGGGGGAGAGACACCCCATCGTGTACCTGAGTAAAAAGCTGCTACCCCGGAAGCAAAACTACGCGGCCATCAAGAAGAAATGCCTGGCCATGGTGTGGGCTCTTAAGAAGCTAGAGCCATATCTCTTTGGGCGACACTTCACCGTGTACACCGACCACTCTCCCCTGACCTGGCTGCACCAGATGAAAGGAGCCAACGCCAAGCTCTTGAGGTGGAGCCTGCTCCTGCAGGACTATGACATGGACGTGGTCCATGTGAAGGGAAGTGCCAACCTGATAGCGAATGCGTTGTCCCGGAGAGGAGGCCCTGAACTTCCCCAGGTCACTGGGCAGAGTGACCCCGCTCAGTTCAGTCTCGAAGGGGGGAGAGATGTGATGGAGTAGGGGTTGTCTGTGTGGGGAATGGGAGAGCAGGGGAGGACTTTAGGGGATGGACTATACCGGAGCCTGTAACCTGAGCTAGGGAAGGGAAGGGAAAGGTGAACACCTTTGCCCGGGAAGGGGGACAAAGGAAGGGAGTGGCAGGAGGGAAGCATTTCCTCCAGTGTTGCGGTAGCAATGGGATCCAAGGCATCACACAGTACCTCAAGCACCAGGGCCAGGTGCTTTAGAAGTAGGAGAATTATCATCACACTCGTTTGCTACAAGTCACTTGTCTGCTCTCTCCCATTCCCGGCCTGCCGGTTAGCTTGGGGTGCTGCAGGACTGTTCAGACCTCACAACCAGCAGGCCTGAGCCTGTCCTAGGGGTTTGTGCCTGTTGGACAATACTGTCCCATGCTCTTTCCTTCTGGCAGACAGCTGGCTAAAGGCTCAGGCTCACTTCCTCCGCGGTTTGGGATTCCTGCACTAGCCTGCCTCCATGTTCTCTGGGAGTCAGATGCACGGCCATGGTCCAGAGCTCCTGCAGCAGATCACTCGCTATGGCTGTATTCTCTACCCAGGTAAAAATGCCAGTGCCTGCAGAAGCCTTGTCTGTACCAGCGCTCCCATCTGAGGAGCTGAACCAGCAGACGCAACTGTGGGACACTAAGGACTAAACCCTACGCTAGAGCAGGCAAGTCATGTAGACAAGTCACCTTCCCCAGCGGCTCTCAGTGTCAGACCTTGCTCTCCCTGGCCTGACACATGCTTTTCCCCTGCTGTTTTCCTCTTACTATGCTGCACTACTGACAGGCTGGGGTGGGCAAGCAGCTGTCTGGGCCTAGTGCACTCTGCTCCTCAGCCAGCCCAGCCTGGCAACCGCACAGGCACATACCAGATACAGCTTGAGACAGGCCGGTATGTTATAACAGGAACGTTATGTTACTGATCTGTCCATCCCAACGTGCAGGATCTGCTCACACAGGTAACAGAGCAGCGGGGTTAAAGAACAACACACCTGCAGCAATAAGAGAATGTGGATATCAATAGACTTGTAAGATAACTGCACACATACTCTGGAGTACAGCTCCAGAGCAGCAGAGGGACAGAGAAAGTGATGGCATTATTATTCTCATTAACCACGTGCGTTGTGCTAGCAGCCCAAGGACTAGGGCCCCGTTATTCTGAGCACAAAGTCCCTGCCCCAAAGAACTGGCACTCTTAAAGCTCCAGGCATTGATGAAGGGTTGAGGATGGTGATCTAACATGAGTATTGGAACATGATGAAGATTGGCACAGCTTGATTAGTGATGTGGTTCTAACTGTGAGCAGAGGAATGACAGGAACGGGAGGATTAGCAAGAGTAAAGGAGAAGGAAAAGGAAAAGGCGGGAAGGGGAAAAGGGACAGTCCCAGCTTGTCACATGCCTGGCCATTGCCCACCAAAGGATGAGTGCTAAGGGGGGTTGTGACAGTGGCTGTATGGATCGTACCAAGGAGTTTTGCCCTTGGATAAAGGGTGGCATCGGAGAAAGCAAGAAGGTATTTAGGGAAGAAGCTGGGAACAGAGCACTGGCAGAGGGAAGGTGGGGGTTGATGTTGCAATAAGTTACTGGATCACTTAGGTAGGATGTGGCAAATTGTGAAGGGCCACAAAGTTAAAGTCAAGAAGTCCAATGCAGAGGTGAAGGGGGAAGCAGTGGAGGGCCTGGTGAGAGCGACGAGCCAAGAAAACGATTTTAGCAGCAGTGTTTTGAATGGATTTGCTAAAATCGTCTTCCTGACTGGTTGCTCTCAGCATGTCACCACTGCAGTCCAGAGCAGAGAAGAGGAGGTTACAATGATGAAGACATGAGATGAGGACAGCCTGGACAAGAGTTCTGGTTGTGTAGCTCTCAAGACAAGAGATCTTAGGAATATCACGTCAGAAGATCTGGATGCAACCCGGATCTGTGAGTCTAGAGAGAGGGATGAGTCAAAGATGCTGCCCAGATTAGGGGCCCGAATGACTGACTGGGAGGATGGCTGGTTTCACAGTGATGGAAAAGAGGGGGAAGATGGTAGATGATAACATGGCCTCAGTTATACACATTTTTTCGCCTTCCATCTGGACTGCAGTGAGGTGATAACCCTGGGCATGAAGACTTCAGCACTCAGTAAACTCCAGCACACAAAGATCACTGCAGGTCACCTCCCCAGTAACACAGGCTACCATGAGCACAACACACCTGTCCTCCACTCCCTATACCGGCTTCCCAGAGAACAGAGAGTCAAGTTCAAGCATTTAGATATTGGTCTCCTAGTACCTTCAAATGACTAGAGTTGATTCCTATCAGCACTGACACAATAGATACACCTTTAGGGTTGGGACATATTAGTGCAGTAGTGTCCAATTCTTCTTACCTCGACAGGTGATTCCAGGTGAGCTAAGACCTGCCCAGAAATTCCAGGTGAACTATAACCTGCCTTTGGTAGGGATGTTCTTCTATATTAAGGCCATGCAGTCTGAGTCCAGGCAGTGGCTGTATTGGCAAATGCCTAAGAATCTTTTGGTAGAAGGACTAAAATAAAGAGTCTGGGATCTGGCATCAGGCCTTGCTGTACATTAAGAACTGGCTAATAGTTATCAACGGGGAATGATCATCCAGTGGGGGCTTTTCTACTGGGCAACCTGACACTATTCAACCTTTTCATCAATGATCTGGAAGCAAATATAAAAACACTGCAGAGAAGTAATTGGCTGAGTGGTAAATAACCATTAGAGCAGGGCAGTCATAGTGAATGACCTGGATCACTTGGTAAGCTGGGCCTGTTCAAACACAATGTGTTTCAATGCTGCCAAGCTAGGAACAAGGAATGCAGGTCACCCTTACAGAATGGGGGTTGTCTCCTGGAAGGCGCTGACTCTGAAAAGGACGGAGGGGTCAGAGCGCACAAGCAACTGAACATGAGCTCCCAGTGCGATGCTGTGGTATAAAGAGCTAATGCAACCCTTGGGTGTACAATCAATAGTAGTTTGGTGATTGTTCCTCTGTATACAGCTTTAGTGAGACAGATGCTGGAATACTGGGTCCAGATCTGGTGTCCACATTTTAAAAAGGGATATTGAAAAACTGGCGAGGGTGCAGAAGAGAGCCACAGGGTTGGAGAAAATGCCATCTAGTGAGAGATTTGACGAGCTGTATCAGTTTGGCCTCTCAAAAAGAAGATTGAGAGGTGACTTGATTACACTGTTGTAAGCCCGCTCATGGGCAGAAAATACTGGGAACTAAAGGGCTCTTAAATCGAGTGGGAAAAGACATGAACAAGAACCAAGATCTGGCAGATGAAGCCAGACAAATTCAGTTGGAAATAAGGCACAAGTTTTTACCAATGAGGGAGATTAACCATTGGAACAAATTACCGAGGGATTTGGTAGATTCTCCATCTCTTGATGTCTTCATGTCAAGACTGGATGCCTTCCCGGAAGATGTACTTTATCCAAACACAAGTTATTGGGCTTATTACAAGGGTAAGAGGGTGAAATGGAGGGACTGTGATATACAGGAGGACAGACTAGATGATCTAATTGTCCTCTCTGAATTTAAGTTCTATGAACTAAAAGCTGTTTCCACGGGGTGGATGTTCCGTGTCTTCTATAAAGCTAGTTTGCTGGATTTAGACCTGGACTTTCCAATACAGAAGTGTCCACTTTATAAAAAGCACCATTGCAGTCAGCAGTAATTGGTCCTCTCCTTGCTCTTGGAGGAGAGTCTCACCAGGACAGGGATGAAATTCATTTGTGGAGCAGCACAAGAGATACTTGCATTGCCGCTGCCGATGCTGTGGATAGCTCCCCAGCTGTTGATCTGCAGCAATCTCTCCTTTACTGCTCCATTCACAGGTTGCAGAGGTGATATGAAGACACCCACTTTGGGCACGATGCGCATTCCCTGATTTTAGCCAGAAAAATAATGGTGGGATTCCATAGATTCAGGCCAACATAAACCTGTGAAATGAGTGAATTTCTGTGCCTGAGTTATAAGCGCCTGATAGGGTTAAATTGTTGGGCAAAGACCTTTCCCTAAGTGCCAAGAATTTTTTTGATGGAGATGTACTTTTAATATTCATAAAAAGAGAGGCAAAAGCAGCCTCCCCACAAAGGAAGCCAAATTTGTCTTTGCCGTACCACATCTGCCCCCACATTTACATGAGTAATAATTAGCCAAAGAAAAACACTCCTGGTTAAATTCCGCTCTGGGCAGAGGGCCATAGAAAAGCTGGTTCCAAAGCCAGGGCTCCACTTAAATCCTGCTTCAGACCTCAGGGTGCTGTCTAAGCTCTGGACCAGGCCCCATGCTGGCCCTCTGCCCAGGGGTAAATGTCACCCTAACTGCACAAAATAAGCTTCCCAGGGATGCCAGAGTCTGCTTACAGCCTTATCACACATTCCCTATTGCGCTTCTCCCAACAGGGGGATCAGGAGTCACTCTACGGGACTACTGCTAGCCCGGGGTACTCAAGTGAATTCAACTTCATTTGTTTTACTTCAAGTTTGAGATAGGTAATAGCACAAAGAAAATCATAGAATCATAGAATATCAGGATTGGAAGAGACCTCAGGAGATCATCTAGTCCAACCCCCGACTCAAAGCAGGACCAATCCGCAACTAAATCACCTCCTGGTTCCTACTCACTACTTCCTCATTTATACATCCAAGGGTCACATCTGCTCCTTTTTCCACAGCGTTGTGCCCAGGGTTGCCAGGTGTCCGGTGTCCAGAATGCCTGGTCAAAAAGGGACCCTAGCAGCTCCGGTCAGCACCACTGACTAGACCATTAAAAGTCCAGTTGGCGGCCCAGACAGGCTCCCTACCTGGCTCCATGCTACTCCTGGGAAGCTCCTGGCATCTCCCTCTGGCTCCTAGGTGTAGGGGCGGCCACAGGGGCTCTATGTGCTGTCCCTGCCCCCAGTGCCAGCTCAGCAGCTCCCATTGGCCAATGGGAGCTGACAGGGTAGTGCCTGTAGGCGCAGGCAGTGTGCAGAGCCATGTGGTCGTGCCTCCACTTAGGAGCCAGAGGGAGATGTTGCTGCTTTTTGGGAGCCACCTGAGGTAAGTGCCACCCAGAGCGTGCACCCTGAACCCCCTCCCATGTCCCAACCCACTGCCCCAGACCTGAGCCCCTCCTGCACCCCAAACCCCAGCCCCACTCCAGAGCCTGCACCCCCAGCCGGAGTCCTCACCCCACCACACGCCAACCCCCTGCCCCAGCCCAGATCCTCCTCCCGCACTCTGAACCCCTCATTTCTAGCCCCAGCCTGGAGCCAGCACTCCCAGCCCAGAGCCTGTATCCCCTCCCAAACCCCAACCCACTGCCCCAGCCCAGAGCCCTCTTCTGCACCCCAAACTTCTAATCTCTGGCCCCATCCCAGAGCCTGCACCCGCAGCAGGAGCCCTCACCCCCTGCACCCCAACCCCCTGACCCAGCTCAGTGAAAATGAGTGAGTGAGTGAGAGCGGGGAAGAGCGAGCAGGGGCAGGGCCTTGGAGAAGGGGGAACAGAGGGCGGGGCAAGGGTGTTTGGTTTTCTGTAAATACAAAGTTGGCAACCCTAATCGCGCCAGGAGCTCTCGTTCAGTTTTTTGTCCACTATGACCCCTACATCCTTTTCAGAGTCCCTGCTTTCTAAGACACAGTCCCAACTCTGTAGGCGTGGCCTGCAGTTCTTGTTCCTAGATGTGTATCTTTGTATCTGGCTATATTTAAACACATTCTGTTTGAACGGGCCCAGCTTACCACGTGATCCAAATCGCTCTGTGTAGCTGCTCTGTCCTATCATTGCCATTGCACCAATATTTGTGTCCTCCACAAACGATATCCATAGAGATTTTATATTTACTTCTAGGCCATTGATGAGCATGGTATGTAGAATCAAGACAAATAGTGATCCCTATGGGACCCCAGCAGATACACCCCAGGTGATGATGATTCTGCACTGAGAGCTGCTTCTCATAGACTCATAGAAGATTAGAGTTGGAAGAGACCTCAGGAGGTCATCTAGTCCAACCCCCTGCTCAAAGCAGGACCAACCCCAACTAAATCATCCTAGCCAGGGCTTTGTCAAGCCTGACCTTAAAAACCTCTAAGGAAGGAGATTCCACCACCTCCCTAGGGAACCCATTCCAGTGCTTCACCACTCTCTGAGTGAAAAAGTTTTTCCTAATATCCAACCTAAACCTCCCCCGCTGCAACTGGAGACCATTACTCCTTGTTCTGTCATCTGCTACCACTGAGAACAGTCTAGAGCCATCCTCTTTGGACCCCCCCTTCAGGTAGTTGAAGGCAGCTATCAAATCCCCCCTCACTCTTCTCTTCTGCAGACTAAACAATCCCAGTTCCCTCAGCCTTTCCTCATAAGTCATGTGCCCCAGACCCCTGATCATTTTCATTGTCTTCCGCTGGACTCTCTCCAATTTGTTCACATCCTTTCTGTAGTGGGGGACCCAAAACTGGACACAATACTCCAGATGTGGCCTCACCAGTGTCGAACAGAAGGGAATAATCACTTCCCTTGATCTGCTGGCAATGTTCCTACTAACGCAGCCCAATATGCCATTAGCCTTCTTGGCAACAAGGGCACACTGTTAACTGATATCCAGCATCTCATCCACTGTAATCCCCAGGTCTTTTTCTGCAGAATTGCCGCTTAGCCAGTCGGTCCCCAGCCTGTAGCAGTGTATGGGATTCTTCCATCCTAAGTACAGAACTCTGCACTTGCCTTTGTTGAACCTCATCAGATTTCTTTTGGCCCAATCATCCAATTTGTCTAGGTCACTCTGGACCCTATCCCTACCTACCCTCCAGAGTATCTACTTCTCCCCCGCAGCTTAGTGTCATCCGCGAACTTGCTGAGGGTGCAATCCAGCCCATCGTCCAGATCATTAATGAAGATGTGGAACAAAGCCGGCCCCCGGACCGAACCCTGGGGCACTCCACTTGATACCAGCTGCCAACTAGACATCGAGCCCTTGATCAGTACCCATTAAGCCTGATGATCTAGCCAGCTTTCTATCCACCTTATAGTCCATTCATCCAACCTATACTTTAACTTGCAGGAAAGAATACTGTTGGAGACCATATCTAAAGCTTTGCTAAAGTCAAGATATATCACAACCACCACTTTCCCCATATCCACAGAGCCAGTTATCTCATCATAGAAGGCAATCAGGTTGGTCAGGCATGACTTGCCCTTGGTGAATCCATGTGGACTGTTCCAGATCACCTTCTCCTCCAAGTGCTTTACAATGGGTTCCTTGTGGACCTGCTCCATGATTTTTCCAGGGACTGAGGTAAGGCTGACCGGTCTGTAGTTCCCCTTCTTCCCGTTCTTCCCTTTTTTAAAGATGGGCACTATATTTGCCTTTTTCCAGTCATCCGGGACCTCCTCGGATCGCCATGAGTTTTCAGAGATAATGGCCAATGGCTCTGTAATCACATCAACCAACTCCCTCAGCACCCTCGGATGCATTAGATCCAGCCCCACTGGACTTGTGCATGTCCACTTTTTCTAAATAGTCCTGAACCTGTTATTTCACCACTGTGGGCTTTTGGAGAGCTGTTCTTAATCCATGTACTGTGTGCGCTATTGATATTGTGCAGTGCTAGATTTTTAATCAGACTATTGTGCCGTACCAATGCAAAAACCTTATAAAAGTCTAAGAATAGTTGTGGCTAGTCCAGCTCCCTGCACCCTCTAGTGGCCCATCATGGCACCACTTGTCCTGCCTCAGTTTTTCCAAGGATCATAGTCCCAGCAGTAAAGCTGTGATGGCCGACCTTCTTTTAGGGAGGCTTTGACAAGCCGCAGTCTCTAGTCCAAATAAAACATAAAACAAAAGGGTATTCTACCCCTGCTGGCTTCCCCTCGCACCCCACTGTCTCACAGAGTGCTGAGCCTTCCGACTTTCTCCCTGGCAGCCTGGCTCCTACCCAAGCCGCCACCCTCAGGGCTTCCTCCCTGGAGTCCTTTCCCAAGTCCAGTTCTCCACAGGCTGGATCCTTAGTGCAAGTTTACCTCCAGGCCATCTTCCTGGGGCTTAGTCCTCTCAGCACCTTCTGCAGCAACCTCATCCTCTTCTACCCCCCTCTCCCTTCAGGGAACACCACCCAAAATAACCTGTCTCCCATAGCTTTCCCCCACAACTCAGCTCTCCCAGCCATTTAGGGAAATCACCCAACTCCTTCCCAGCTGAGCCTGATAATTGACCCAGGCCAATCAGGACCAGCTTGGGTGGTGGGTAGCTGATCCACCACAGAAAGGTTCAGCCCAATTCCCATTAAAAGGTCAGCCAGCCTGTGACACAATTACATCTATGCAGTTACCTTTCCCAACCAAACTGGTCATCTCATCAGAGACTGCAAGCGGGTTTGTTTGACAGGATGTGTTTTCCATAAAACCCTGGTGACTGGCATTCATTGTATTCCTATCCTTTCATTCTTCATCAATGGAAGCCCACATCAACCTTTACATGTTTTCTGCCTAGGACTGATGTCAGGCTGATCAGTTGCTTTGTCTGAATATTGGCACAACCTTTGCACTCTTCCAGTCTTCTGAGATGTCGTCAGTATTCCAATCTGTATTAAAAATTAACATCAGCAGGGAATACATCTTCTTAACCTAAAATTATAGGACTCTTGGATGCAAATGATCTGGCCCTGCTGATTTAAAAATATTCACCTCAACAGAAGAGTATTGATCACTATGCGCTTGAATGAGGTTGCACAGGAAAATGATAAAAGACAGAAATGATCACTCTATATCTGACCTCTCTCTCAGTCCTCCTTCACAAAGGAAACCTGCATAACGCTTTCAAAAGATGAGCCTGGGTGCTTAAATTCATAATTTTACTAGACACTAAAAATCATGGACTGAACACTGGATTTATAGTTTATTACAACTATCTGTAACCCACTAACCTCCCTTGTTGTCCTATGACTACAGGTGTGTTAATGGGCCACTTCACCTTGAACTGTCCCTTAGAATATGTGCTAACTACTTATGCTAACCTATCTGTTTGAGCTTGTATTTAGCTGTGACACTCCACTTACCTCTTCCAGTCCTAAGGAAGAGCTTTGTGTAACTCAAAAGCTTGTCTCTCTCAACAACTGGGATTAGCTCTCTGGAGCTCTCTCTCTCAGCTGTCAGTAGGCAGCTAGTCATGATTCTCCTCAGCTGTCTTCTCTCCAGACTGAACCTGCTCCAGGTATTAACCTTTTCTCTTAGGTCTCTTCTTCTTCTTCTTCTTCTTTTTTCCTTTATGCCACTTTTCCTGGTGAGGGTCGTGGTGGCAGCATGGAGAATAGGGAGAACCAGATCTCCTTTTCCTCCATAACAGGTACCAGTTCCTCCTGGGGGATTCCCCAGCATTCCCAGGCCAGCCAGGAGATATAATCCCTCCAGCATGTCCTGGGTCAGCCTCGGGCCTCTGCCCAGTGCGACATGCCCAGTGTAGTTCCAACAGAAGCCTCCTGGGGGGCATACTTAGCAGGTGCCCCAAACCTCCTCAACTGTCTCCTCTCGATCCTGAGGAGTAGCAGCTCTACTCTGAGACCTGCCCAAATAGCTGAGGTCCTCACCCTGTCTCGGAGAGCAAGCCCAGCCACCCTGTGGAGAAACCTCATTTCTGCCGTTTGTATCCAGAATCTTGTCCTTTTGGCATTACTCAAAGTTGCTGACCACAAGTGAGGATGGGGATGTAGAGCGACCTGTAAACCAAGAGCTTCATCCGAGAACTTGGCTCCCACTTCACCACCACGGATTGGTACAGCGCCCACATCACTGCCGCTGCCACTCCAATCCACCTGTTGATCTCATGCTTCTGCTATCATTCATGAACAAGACCCCTAAATACTTGAACTCATCCATTAAGGGCAGCTGCTCCTCACTCACCGGAGAGAACAGTCCACTTACTTCCAGGAGAGGAGCATGACCTCCGATTTGGAGGTGCCGATTCTCATCCCAGCTGCTTTGCACTCAGCAGCAAAACATTCAAGTGCACATCAGACACTGCAGTCTGAAGAAGAAAGGAGGACAACATCATCTGCAAACATTTATAGAGATGCCACCTCCGAGTCCCCATACCAGATGCACTCCACAACTTGGCTGCGACTTGATATCCTGTCCAGGAAAATCACGAATAGAAGTGGGAACAAGACAGAATCCAATGCCCACCTTGAATGAACTCAACTTAATGCCAAGAATACAAACATAACTCTCACTTGGAGAATTGAGGGACCGGGTGGCATGCCAAAGCGGAACCGGCATCTCATACTCCCACAGCACTTCCCACAAGGCATCTCGGGGACTGCAGTCATATGCCTTCTCCAGGTCTACAAAACAAAGGTAAACCGGTTTAGCAAACTCCCATGACCCCTGGAGTATCTGTGAGAGAGCAAAGAGCTGGTCCATTGTTCCACATCCAGGACGGAATCCGCATGGTCCCTCCTGAATCTGAGGTTCAACTAATGGCCGTAACCTTCTTTCCGGCACCCTGGCTCAGGGTTTGCCGAGGAGGCTGAGGAGTGTGATTCCCCTATCGGTGGAACACACCCTCTGATCTTTCTTAAAGATTGGGACCACCACCCTAGTTTGCCAGTCCAGAGGTACTGCACCTGCCTTCCACGCAACATTGAAGAGGTGTGTTAACCATGACACCCCAACATTGTATAGTGCTTTCAACATCTCTGGGCGAATCTCGTACACCCCTGCTGCCTTATCACTACAAAGGCACTTTACTGCCATATCAATCTCAGCATCAGAAACAGACCTGATCTCACTGGAGGTTTCCGGCACTGCCTCCTGGAAGTGGGGGAGTGTTCATCGGGTTGAGGAGTTCCTCAAAGTACTCCTTCCACCTCTTGACAGTCTCCTCAGTCAAGGTCAGCGTTTCACCACCCTTACTGAGTACAGCCTGGGCAACATCTCACCAATCCCTCCTAAGGTGATGAATGGCTTGCCAGAACACTTTTGAAGCTATCTGGTAGACATTCTCCATGGTCTATCCAAACTCCTCCCAAGGCTGGGCTTTTGCTTCAATGACCACCCTAGTCACAGCCCTCTTAGCCAGCTGGTACCTCTCAGCCGTATGAGGAGTCTGGTTCGCAAGCACTGCTCAGAAGGCCTCCTTCTTTGCCTTGACAGCTTCCCTCACCACTGGAGTCCAGCAGTAGGTCCTAGGGTTGCCACCATGACAGGATCCAACCGCCTTCAGGCCGCAGCTTTTCCTGGGTGCAGCAAAGATTGAGGCCCTCTACAAGGTCCACTCGGAGTCACTGTACAAGACCTCACCCGGAATGCAGAAATTCTTCCAGAGGTGGGAACTGAAGTCTTTCCACATAGGATCCTCCACCAGACCTTCCCAGGTAACGCACACTGATCATTTGGGCCTCCTGTGTCTATCCACCCAGTGTCCTGTGAGTCGGATCCGACTTCACCCGAGTGTCCAGAACATACATCCTTAGGTCCAATGAGATGAATGGACAATCCACGACTAGCACAGAAGTCCAATAACAACTCACCTCTCGGGGCCAGACCAGGGAGGCCGTTCCTCCCAGCCACTCCCCTCCAGGTATCTCCGTTGTTCTCCACATGAGCGTTGAAGTCTCCAGTAGAACTACAGTGTCGGTTGATGGCACTCTATTGAGTACTGATTCCACCATCTCCAGAAAGGCTGAGTACTCTGTGTCACGGAGTGTGGGGGAGTCCGGGCCCTGCATCCTCGGCTTCCTGCAATTCATCGTGACTCTCAGCCAGCCAGTAAAACAGAGGTTTATTAGATGACAGGAACACGGTCTAAAACAGAACTTGTAGGTACCACGAACCAGACCCCTTGGCCGGGTCCATTCTGGGGCCCAGCGAAGCAGACCACCCCATCTGCCCTCACTTCCAGTCCCCAGCCAGCTCCAAACTGACCCCCTCCAGCTCCTCCTTTCTGGCCTTTGTCTCTTTCCTGGGCCAGGAGGTCACCTGATCTCTTTGTTCTCCAACACCTTTAGCCATCCCTTTGCAGGGGGGATTAGTTGCCATGGAGACAGAGTGTCAGCCAGAAACTGAGACACCCACACAGTATTAAGAGGAAACATTAAGAACAGCCCCACTTTGTCACACTCTGAACTGCTGTTAGGCTACAGACACAAACAACAGTCAGGACTTTCCTCTCTGATACCCAAAGTCTCACTGAGGTGACTCTCTCGTCAACTAGAACATACTCCAACTGTGCAGCACCCAGCTGGGGACTTCTGAGTATCTCCACACCTGCCCTGGGCCTCTCACATGGGGCCACTCCTGAGTAGGAAAGAGACCACCCTGGGTCAAGAAGTTTTTTCCAGAGTCAGTGCTATTTGTGGAGGTGAGGCCAACTATATCTACTCGGTATCTTTCTACCTCTTCCACCAACTCTGGCTCCTTTCCCGCCAGAGAAGTAACATTCCATGTCCCTAGAGCCAGTTTCCATTGTGGAGGGCCAGTTCATCGTGGTCCACCCCTCCTGCTGCCATTCTGTCATCGCACCCGACCCTCGCTCTTTGCCTCGTGGGTGGTGAGCCCATGAGATGAGTCCACGTCGCCCTTTTGGGTCTCCCCTTTTCAAAATCCTGTTAGTTAGCACTCTGGCAGCTCTCAGCCCTTCCTCTTCTCTCTTCCAGAAGTCAGTGGCCCAGGCTGATCGCACTGATGCACCTGAGATATCATGGCATTACGCGCTTGTATGCAGTGCATTATTCATCATAATGTCCATCTGGCCTTCTGCAGCCATTATTACTCAGCCACTAGTTAAGAACATAAGAACAGCCATACTGGGTCAGACCAATGATCTATCTACCCAGGTAACCTGTCTTCTGACAGGGACCAGTGCCAGATGCTTCACTGGGAATGAACAGAATGGGGCAATTATCAAGTAATCCAGCCCTGTCATCCAGTCCCAGTTTCTGGCAGTCAGAGGTTTAGGGACACCCAGAGCATGGTGTTATGTCCTGACCATCTTGGTGAATAGCCACTGATGGACCTATCCTCTATGAAAGGCTAGAGTCTCATTAGATCCTTCATCTAAGTGAATAGATGCAGTTATCCCTGGGCTGAATCTCTGCACATGAGGAGAGGTCAGAGGGGTTGCAGGAGGGCTGTGGTTTCACTGCTAGAAATTGCATAAGTGCAGTAACCTTGTGCTCCAAAAGGGAAGTGGAGTAACACTTGTACCAGTCTGAGTTGCAGACGCCTAGTCAGCAGGACGTGTAAGGAAATATACCAGGACTGTTTCTGAGTCCTACAATCTGTCCTTGTTTCAGTCTGTCAGGCTCTCACTGAGCAATTTACTGTTTCCAAAGGCACTTACCCCTGGCTAGCAAGCGGCTGGCATCAGAGGATTGGGCACTTCAGCAGGCTAGTAAAAGGCAGAGGAGGGTGTTAGGTTGTATTCAACACTTACATCAAGAGAGGCAGAATGTGGCTAATTAGTGCTGATTTCACCAACAAGGCCAGGAAATGTGGCTGAAAAGGCCTGGGGTTTCCCCCTTCTTCCTATTAGTGAGTTTCATTACGGGAGAAAAACAGTAACAATGTGGTCACACAGGAGGTGCTGTACAAGGGGCAGCCACTGGGCCATCTAGCCTGACATCCCACCTCTGGCCCATGCCATCCAGCACCCCATCTGATGCCCAAGAAGTTCAGGCCACCAGGCCACTCAGCCTGGCACATCTGCCAATCGGATCATACAATTCTTCCTTCCACAGCTGCGGAACCCTAATGCTTCAGGCGAAGGTGACCTGCCCCTCCACCATCTTACGCCCCAAGAGTGCTTAGAGGCCAAGGTGACAGTGGCTTGAGTCCACTTCATGCCTGTGCAGGGGGCCAGCATGAGGCCAAGGCAACCCCAAGTCACAGCTGGGTTCCCATTGGCTTTGAGGACTGCTGCAGGGTTTGGCCAATGTTTCATGCAGTAGCACAGCTGATACCCTCCGCCTCTGCCCAGTCAATCCACCCCCAGCAGCCTCCCAAGATAAGACTCATCACCAAGATGAAGGGTAGCACGACATTCCTGTGACAGGTGCCAATTTCCAAAGCGGAACTCTCTGGGGGCTCCAGTGCAGTGATTTGAATTGGTAATTTCACCAAGAAGGTGGGTTCCAAATTAAGACTGTGACACATGGTCAGTTATTTAGTCAGAACCAAGTTAGCTGGAACAGAAAGTGATTTTGCCTTAGCACTAAAGAGAGCTCACTCACTGCACGTGCAAAACCACATTGCACGTACTCCTGGCGTGTCTCTAAGGCACCCCTCCCCCCATGCCAAATGATCTCCCAGCTATTCCGCACTGGCCAGCAGGAACAGTCACTTGGCAGCTGCATGTAGGAAAGTCCCAGGGACGTCTGGGGGCGAGGTGCTGAGGTCTGACCTCTTTGGAGGGGAAGGGCCTTCCACTGTCCACATTCTATCCCACAGGCTCACAGGAGGACATGCCGGAGAGGCAATGCCTCAGCAGAACAATTTCACTTGGTGTCCCTGGTTTCCTTAGTTCGAGGCCCTGTTGATGTCTTGGAAAAGCTCCTCTGCTCTTGAAACTTTCTGACTTTGCCTCCAGGCCTTTCAGGCAGCAGAAGCAGGACTAGCGAGTTACTGATGCTAATCACAGGGACAGTCCAGCATTAGGCCTTGTCCACAAACTCCACGAAGAAGGGTCAGCTTCTCCAGTTTGCCATCACCTGGATCCACTGCCTCAGCTTCCCCATTGGGCTCCCCAGTCACAGCCCACAGACTCATGACATTCAAGTTGATAACCTGGCTTGGGGATCTGGCTTATTCAAATAACAGTTCAGCAGCACCTCAAATCAAGCCCCATCTTTCCTAGACTCTACAGTTCAACCAGCATTTTCTAGGGCTAGGTATCTCCTTCCCAAAACCCAAGTCTGGCTGTCTGGAAGTTCCTGAAGCCATGTCCTCCTAGCAGGTCGCTGCTGCCAGGTCTTTTCATCTGGCCGGTGTGGCCAGCCCCTTCCTGGGCCTCTCTTGGCCCTAAGTCTCCTGCAGGTCTGTCCTCCCTGGCTGAGTTGGCTTCCTCTTATAGGAAGCACCACCTCTGGGGCTGTTGTGCTATGATGCTTGGTTTCCTGACCCAGCCACCGGCCCAAGCCTCGCGGTGTGTCTGCTGCTCATTCAGGAGCACAGTGAGGCCCACGTAACTGTGTGCCCTGCACATACACAACACGCTAAGGCTAGCCACGCTGCTGCTCTCATTGGGCTCCGAGGGCTTATAGCTTAAACCCAGAACCCATTGAGTGCCACTAGGGGGCTCCCACACTATGTCAAGGGCTATTATTTAGTTCTCTGGGCTACACCTCATGCGGCTGCAGGTCTGCATACGGCCTCTCAGCCCGTGCCTGGACTAGCCCATGGCCACAGAGGGCATCATCATCAGAGCTGGAATTGGGGGCGGGACAGCTCAGTGGTTTGAGCATTGGCCTGCTAAACCCAGGGTAGTGAGTGCAATCCTTGAAGCGGCCACTTAGGGATCTGGGGCAAAAATCTGTCTGCTTTGAGCAGGGGGGTGGACTAGATACCTCCTGAGGTCCCTTCCAATCCCAATATTCTATGAAAACTCAGGAGTTCCTGGCTCCACTCCCATGATCAGCCCCTGCCCTGCTCCCTTTCTTGGCCATGTCTCTCTGGAATCACTCCCCAGTGCTTCTCCTACCTTCCTTGTGACACAAATGATACGTTTGAAAAAGTACAGACCTAGCCCTGAGCACTTCAAGTCCATAGATCCCACCGCCAGACAGGATCACTGCGATCATCTAGTCTGACCTCTTCCATAGCACTGGCAGGAGACTGGCCCCAAAATAATTCCTAGAAAAATATCCAATCTTGATCTGAAAATTGCCAGTGATGGAGAATGCACCATGGTCCTTGGCAACTGTTCTAATGGTAACACTCACCGTTAAAAAAGGACACCTTATGTTCAGTCTGAATTTATCTAGCTTCAGTCATGCAAAGGCCTAGCAGCACCAGTGACACATTGCACCTTATCACCAGAGGGGTATACCCCCCTCTTAGATATTGATATAGCCCCATTCCTGGCACTCTCAGGGCGCCTGTAACCAACAAGCTTAGTTCTCGTCCCAGACACAAAACTCTGAAGCTCGGAGAAAGCTGTAAATGAGATCTATGCATTTAAAACAACATGATCAGAACATTTAAAAGGCCCCAGTGCTTAACTTTAAGCATGTGGTTAAGTCCCACTGTAAGTCAAGGCAACTTAAGCAGGTCCTTAAAAATAAGTGCATGCTTAAATGTTTTGCTGAATCAGGGCCAAAGAGGGACACTTAACTTAAGGTTAAAAGACACTGCAAAGTGAGGAATGTGGGCTTGTTAGAAAGCTGTCACTCAAAAGAGGATCAGATGTGTTGGTGGACAAGAACAGTTGCAGTTATGAGAAACAAGCATGCAGCATCCCTAGAGCCACTCCTGGTGCAAGACAGATCCCAACCAATCCATTTATTCCCAGCTGCCTCATTTATTTGCTATTCATTGACTAGCACAACAAAGTCACAGAGGGCGACATTCATCTCAGGGCAGATGTCAGCATAAGCCCTAGGCACCAATTAAGTTTGACTCATTTTTGTTGCTGTCTGTGTTTTTAGTGATTACAGCAGATTGAGACCCTGGTGAGTTCATTCAGAATCTGTGCCCATTCTTCTGTGGGTGCAGTTCTAAGTCACGCTAGGGCAAGACACGGATGGTTATCGCCCCGTTTAGCCTTCCTGCAGCGATTTTCACTGCCTCAATAGCTCTCTTGACCATCCAGTAACTCTGTGGCCATTTTTGCAAGGAGGTGATGTGCTCCACGTGCCAGGTCTTTGTGAACTGCTCCATTGCCTCACTTGAGAACCAGGGTCCAATGCCACTAATCAGTGCCTCTGGCAGCCAGGCCTTGCATATTGCACTTGGATAGGAATAATCACCATTCTACTGATTGCACCCAGTAGCTTTGAAATATGCATTGGCCCACCACAAGGGCTATGTACCTCTGAAGTCCAGCTTAAACCTTACATAATGCATAGGCCTCCTGATACCCCTCAGCACCCAGAAAGCTCATGGAGTTCACAGAAGTTAGAGCTGGAAGAGACATGCTGGGTCCTATGCTCACTTCTCTACCCTTGAAGGACTACTCTCTACTATTTACTTTTTCTAGATTTAAGGGTTCCAGGCAATGGGACTTCTCAGGAGATGATTCCCCAGTTAGATTCATCTCAGCATCAGGAATTTGTTTAATGAGATTCAACCTAAAAATGTCCTTTCTCAATTTCATCCCACTAGTCCTAGTTACACTCTACAGAGTTCAGGTTGTGTTGAAAAATGCAGTTACAGTGGTGATTTATTCCACTGATTTTTATAAGAAAAACAAAATATTTCCTGCTCAAACTCACATCATCTGCCAAAGATGTGGTAGCAGGTTTCATTTGTGTGAATGTTTTCAGAGATTGTGTTCAGTAGGTTAAAAGTTAGAAGCATTTAGAGTCAACCCTTTTCACCTATTTGCACTAGATAGACACACATTTCTTTAGATCCCTCTAATTTCACAGTGTTAAAACTTAGAAATGTCAAGCGTACCATGTTCATAGCTACTTTCATAGGGACATGGTACAGGTTGAAATGCAGATGTACACAATCATTTATTTACATTTTTCGCTGTAACTCCCTTAGTTGACACAAAGCCTTTGAACGACGGACATATTTTCCTCTCTTCTCCTCTCCAACCACACCACCAGACTTACTGCTGGGGCCCTTGTCATCTCACATCTTGCTACTGCAACCTTTCCTTCTCTGGCCTTGGCATCTGCTTCTCAGTTTATATGACTCTCAATAGCTTTTATCTACCCACCTGGGTAAAAGTCATCCCTTGCATCTGACCACTACCAGGCCTATGCACCATGTTTGCACCTATGCTTGATTGACCCTTAAAGAGCCAGCGCATCTCCCACACCTGTCTAGTATCAGAGGAGTAGCCGTATTAGTCTAGATCTGTAAAAGCAGCAAAGAGTCCTGTGGCACCTTATAGACTAACAGACGTTTTGGAGCATGAGCTTTCGTGGGTGAATACCCACTTCGTCGGATGCATGTCACCTGTCTGGCCATCATTGTGGCCTCCCTCCATCAGCACTGCCCTTAGTAACCTCCGCAGACCAGGCTGTCCCCATGCATGGGAAGGGTTCATTTTCTCTCTTCCCTCCACTCCCAGCCACATCTGCTAGCTGCTGGGCTCCCACTGTGCCAGTTCCAGGAAAGTCCTTCAGTAATACAAGAGGGAAGGAAATGGGATCCTGCCAGGAAGTGTGTGTGTGAGTGAGTGAGTGCCATGTGTAACTGTGCATGTGTGTGTATTAGTGTGACTGTGCATGACAGCCTGTCTGTGAGTGTAAAGAGTGGTCTCTGGGTGTGTTTGTGCATGCATGTGCTGGTGGCTGTCTCTCACGGTGTGCGTGTGAGTGTGTGTGTGAGTCAGCGAGAGAGAGAGAGAGACACATACACACACACACACACTGCTCTGTGCAGCTCTGTGTGAGAACCTTTGTGCACTTGACTGTGGGACTGACTCACAAGGGCTTCTGGATTCTATCAAATGAAACATCAAAGCAGACTCACGTTCCTTCTCCTTTCCTCTTTCCATAATTCACTTAGGTGTTTTCCATGACGTCTTGTGGAATCGTGATTGTTAGTGTGAGCAAGACGAGCTGCCTCAGAAGCGGAGTGTGGGGGAGAGCAGCCCACTTCCACTGCCTGTCAGAGGAGGTGGGGGAATGATTGCAAACAACTGTGGGAGGGCTGCCACTCCTCCACACACTCCCCCCCCCCCCAGCCCCCGAGCCGAGCCTGCCCTGCGTCTGCACACTTGTCCCAGGGTGGAAGCCTTGTCTAAAATGTTTTCTTTGCCACCTTTCACATTGCCAGCAGAAAAACAAAATTTGCATGTCCCTCCCTCACTGGCTGTTTCTAGATGACTCAGAGCAGCTCCCCTAAGCCAGTGCTGGTTCTGAATGGGCCCAGTGACCAGTGGGTTTTGCCCAGATCTCTCATGGTCATCAGCCTTCAGCCCCTGCCCCAGGTTCTCTCTCCCCCCAGTGAGTATCTCTTTAAAGTGGCCACCATGCACCAGAGTTATGGGGATGTAACAAACTCTCAGCAGAGGGCTCAGAATTTCCCTGGCCGCCCTCCCTGGGGCTCAGAGGGTGGGAGTCACCCCTAGGCAGATGCCAGCCCAAGGCTTAGGCACGGCTTAAGTCCTGTGTAAGCCCCCTGAATTGCACCCCTAGTGTGCATGGAAGGGGTCTCCTAGAGATGGGCTCTGTGCCTGACCCCTGCCACTGACTCACCAAGTTACAAGTTCACCTCGCTGGGCCTTAACTCCCTCGCCTGTACATGGAGAGAACGTGTGTGTGCAGTCCTTTGGGAGCGAGCTGTGGTGAGCAGTCTGGAGCGGGGTGTTCTCTTGTGGGAGCCTGGGGGAGCACTGGAGACGCCAAAGACCCACCATTTAGTAAGGAGCGGTGGAAGGAAGAAGTGGCCAGTACGATTTCAAATATCTCAGGCTAAAATCCCTCCAACCCTGTTGCTGGGAATGGAGCAAGGAATCCGAGTGGCACAGACACAGCCCGTGGAGCTGCAGGAAAGAGATGAGGGCAGCAGAGGGAGCCAGTGCTGTCGAAGGGGCTGAGGGGAGCATGCGGGGGGGGGGATGGATTTTACAAACAGCAGGAGGAATACAGGGCCGTTCACAAACAAGGGAGCTGAAAGCAACAGGATTCCAAACCGGCTGAGCTGCTGACCCACTTTCTCCTGTGGGGTTAGCAGAAGAGAAGTGAGGTGCATCGTTACCATCGCTATGGGTGAGCAGCAGGTGCAGTTCCACCCAGCCCCAATACCCAGACCTCCCTGGAGAAAGAACCCCTCGTGTTTGGACACTCAGGGGGTTGGAGAACCAGGGCTGGTTGGAGCACCTGGCAGAAAAGCTCCCCGACCCCCTAGAAGTGGCCAAGTTTAAGTGGGAGTGAAACTGCTGTTCTGCCCCATCTTAGGGGTCAGGTCGACCTCGGGAGAGCCAGATTCTGGGCTATCGGAGCTGGGCTCTACCTGGAAAACTGGCCTTAGCCAGGCCTCTGGGTCTGCACCAATCAATTTGAAGCTGGTCCCTTGCTCATCCCGCCCCACCCAGACCACGGCTTGTTTAGCTCAGAATGTGAGACATGTGCAGAGAGGGAGGAATTGTTTGGGGTGAGATTCCAGCATGTCGAGATCCCCTCTTGAGAGACCTGAGGGGAGGCCCATGGCCAGCACAGGACAACAGGTGGGGGAATCCATGGGCCATAGGCAGCCAGATGGGAACCTCTCCCCAGTTGAGGAAGAAGGAGACATGCAGAGTGGACTGGGCTGGATGTCACCTATCCCTGGCTGAGCTGGGTTGCGTGTCCCCTGCCCCTGGCTGGGCCAGTAGGAGCTGCCCTGCGTATCACCTGCTCTTACTCAGGCCAGTAAGCGCTGCACTGGATGTGGCTGGGCCCATGGGAGGAGACTGGGTGGTGGGAGCCGTGCTAGGCTGGGCATTGCCTTTCACTGTACAGCTCTCATTTCTGTCAGCTGCGCCCACTCACACAGTGGGAGGCGTGCGGTGCTGTGCAGATGCATTACCCAGGACACAGCCCTGCCCCAGGGAGAACATAAGACCAGCTGTACTGGCCCAAACCAATGGTCCATCTAGTCCCATAGCCAGTTTTCCCACAGTGGCTGGTGCTTCAGAGGGAATGACCAGAGCAGGGCAATTATTCAGTGAGCCAGCCCCAGCTTCAGGCAGGCAGAGGTTTAGGGATACCCAGAGCGTGGGGTTGCGTCCATGACCATCCTGACTAATAGCCATTGATGGGCCTGTCCTCTGTTAACGTATCTAGTTCTTGTTTGAACCCTGTTATATGTTTGGCCTTCATGAGTTCCACAGGTTGACTGTGCATTGTGTGAAGGTACTTATGTTTGTTTTACACGTGCTGCCTGTTCATGTCATTGGTTCTTGCATTAGGAGAAGGAGTAAATAACACTTCCCTAGTCACTCTCTCCCCACCAGGCAGGATTTTATAGACCTCTGTCATATTCCTCCTTAGTCGTCTCTTTTCCAAGCTGAAAAGTCCCAGTCTTATTAATCTCTCCTCATACGGCAGCTGTTCCAGACCCTTAATCATTTTTGTTGCCCTTTTCTGAACCTTTTCCAATTCCCATAGATCTTTTTTGAGATGGGGCGACCACATCTGCACCCAGTGTTCAAGCTGCAGTTGTACCATGGATTTATATAGCAGCAACAGGATGTTTTCTCTCATTATCTCTCCCTTTCCTAATGAGTCTCCACATGCTGTTGGCTTTTTTGACTGCCGCTGCACATTGAGTGGGTGTTTTCAGAGAACTATCTATGACTCCACGATCTCTTTCTTGAGTGGTAACAGCTAATTTAGCCCCCATCATTTTCTATGTCTAGTTGGGATTCTGTTTTCCAGTGTACTTTACTTTGCATTTATCAACGTTGAATTTCATCAGCCATTTTGTTGCCCAGTCACCCAGTTTTGTGAGCTCATTTGGTAGCATGTTGCAGCTGGCTCACAATCTAGATATGCTTAAGTCAGGCTACCACTGGGGAGCGAAACAGGCACCCGGGGCTGGGGATTTGGCACGAGAAAGGAGCAAAGATATAGTGTTTGGTACCAAGCAATGCTGTGCAGCGTGCTGAGCGGGTGCTGCCTTTCCAGCTGAGCTGCTCTGCGCTGGCAAAAGACTAACACATCATCTCCCACCCCCTGCAGAACCCCCCAACCGCCCACCCCACCCTAGTAGGTAGGGCTGACCACAGGTCATGTTTACCCTGTGATTTACCACCGATAACACTGAGGGTTTAGATCGCTGCATTCCTCCATCATAAATCATTCATGGTTTGGAGGCTGGGGAGAGGCTGGGGGAGGTGGGCTGGGGAGGGGAGGGGACATGAATTAAATTAACAGCTGGTGACAGAGGAATTAATTTTACAGTGATGGATGGGAGTCAGAGGAGCTAATGCAGCTCAGGGTCACCATTAAAGGGTATAAAGGAGAAGAAATCAAATCACTGCTGCCCCTAGGTCACACTGCTAACAGGAGGTCACCTGACCTGAGGTGGGGCTGGAGGCAAGGAGGGGGAGAGGATGCAGGCTGGTTAGCAGGAGTCATGGCCATTGACTGGCCATGTCTGCGCCAGAGCCCTGCTCCAGAGATGCACCTCCCCCCGTGCACCTGGCTCTGTGTGCTGCTCCACCCTGAGCTGCGCCACCTGAAATCACAGTACAAGAGATGGAAGAGTTTTCATCAGCTTCTAGAGGGGGGCTGTGGTATGTGGGGGATTCTGGGGGTCCCATAGGGCTTGGTGTGCATGGAGAGGCTCACAGCATAACTGAAGGGATCCTGTAGATGTGGGGGACAGGGGTTCTCGATCTCACTTTCACTGCCCGGGGGAGCTGGCCCAGCTGCAAGGGGCTCCCAGGGGAGCAGCTGCTGCTCACGCTGGGCAGACTTTGGTCCAGTTTCTTTAGTCTTTGCTTCCAGAATGCAGCCTCTCATTCCCAGCCTGCCCTGCAGACGCTGCCCCGGTGTGGGGAGTGCATAGAGGCTGGGGGGGGGGCTGTTTTAGGAATGGTGTGGGAAGAGGGGGCTCCCCTACCCCCCGAGGGACAGGCTTCTTAGTGAAATGGCTTGGAAGGAGCAGAATGCCCTAGCAGTGCAGTCCCGGGGATTGGGCAGCTGAGATTGCTGTCCCCAGCACCAAGCCCCACAGCAGGTGTTTTGCAGGGTCACTGTCTGTCATGTTGGCCTGGTTTGCACGGACTGCAGAAAGCTCCTTGCTCCCACTTTGGCCTGGCTGGCGAGGCTCCTGCTGAGCCAGATGGCACCGGGGATCGTTCCATGGCCTGGCAGCGGTCACGTACCCCTGGGCTGCAGAAAGCTCTGGGCTGTGCCGTTTGACCCCCACGTCACAGGGTGTGAGTTGGCTCTGCGTCCCGTCACAGGAACAGGCAGCTTCACTGTTTGGAGTACCAGGGCTGAAGAAGCTGCACAGACCAGCCCTGCCCTGCCCTGGCGCAGCCTCCAACAGGGGTCGGGGGCACCACAGAGCCCCAGGGGGCCAGTAGCATTTGCCCTCTTGCCTCCCTCAGTCTAGGTCAGCGCAAGGCTAGCAGGACTGGGCCTCTGAGAGCTCCATTGCCTGGCTGGGATGTCGTGCGATCGCAAGGACAGGCTGGTGCACAGGCCGCAGCGCCTCAGGCAGTCACTAGATCACGAGGTTCCTCCCATCCTTCCTGTGTGTGAGGAGCTGCACGGCCCAGAGCGCTGATCCTAACCCAAGGCCCGGCCCCCCCAGGCACCGAGGCCATGCTATGTTTGGGATCCTCACTTCTAACCCTGATGAATCTGAAGACAGCAGTTTCTGCAGCTGGTAGCCCCCAGGGTCCCTCTCAGGGCAGCAAACGTGTGATCCATGCTCGGGCCTGGTTGCAGTCAGGGCCAGGCCAGAGAGGAGAAGGCTGGGGCTTTCCACTGTCACACCCAGGTCTGGTTGTGGTCAGGCCAGGTCAGAGAGGGGAAGGCTGGGGCTCTCTGCTGTCACACCCAGGTCTGGTCACGGTCGGGGCTGGGTTGGAGAGGGCATGGCTGGGGCTCTCCGTTGTCACACGCAGGTCTGGTCACGGTTGGGGCTCTCTGCTGTCACACCCAGGTCTGGTCACGGTCGGGACTGGGTTGGAGAGGGCACGGCTGGGGCTCTCTGCTGTCACACCCAGGTCTGGTTGTGGTCAGGCTGGGTTGGAGAGGGCACGGCTGGGGCTCTCTGCTGTCACACAAAGGTTCGGTCACAGTCGGGGCTGGGTTGGAGAGGGCACAGCTGGGGCTCTCTGCTGTCACACTTGGGTCTGGTCACAGTCGGGGCTGGGTTGGAGAGGGCACGGCTGGGGCTCTACACTGTCACACCCAGGTCTGGCTGTGGTCAGGCCAGGTCGGAGAGGGGAAGACTGGGGCTCTCCGTTGTCACACCCAGGTCTGGCTGCGGTCAGGCCGGGTCGGAGAGGGGAAGGCTGGGGCTCTCCGTTGTCACACACAGGTCTGGTCAAAGTCAGAGCTGGGTTGGAGAGGGCGCAGCTGGGGTTCTCCACTGTCACATGCAGGACGTTGCTAACAATCGGGGGCACAAGGCCATGCACAGAGCCAAGCCATCTGCTAGATGACATAACACCGACTCTGAGTTGATTGACGTCATGACCAGGTTTTCTTGCCACCCAAAGAGAAAAGGGTTCAGTTGTGGCAGACAAGAGCAGAGAACAGCCCTGTAGCCCATGTGCTCAGGCTCCCACCAGCCGAGCGCCGACCACGCCCTGCACATCAGCCCTGAACAACCAGGCGCTGCCCTAAGTGACTCGGCACCGGAGCTGGCCAGTCGAGAGATGATGTTCAAGGGGGGCGATGTGGCTGGCCTCCGGCGCTGCGACTGCGGCAGAGGCCTCAGAATTTGCAGCTGCGCTGCCAGCTGCTGAAGCACGACTGCTCTTCTAGTGGCCTGGCAGCATGTAATGCTTTGGCCATGGCATGTACACAGATGTGGCAGGAAGCAGTAGGATGACGGGACAAGAAGGATGCCCCACCCCCTCCTCTCCAGATGCTGGGAAAAGAGACAGGCCTCTGCAGTGGGCCCTGAAGGACAACAGCCTCTGTTTATTTCACAGGGGATGGGGCACTGGTTGTGAATTCCAGAGCTCAGGGGCCTCCCAGAGAAGGCCCTGCCAGCAGCCCCCTCTCACCATACCGGGGAGCAGCAGTGTCTGCTGCCTGGCCTGCTGCTGCGGCCCTGAAGAGGGGGCATCTCTTAGCTTGGCAGCTCCCAGGCCAGCCAGGGCTGGGAGGTCACGGGGCAGTGCACCCCGCGGCTCTGCCTTGGAGCTGCTCCCCCGGCCCCAGAACAAGCAGCGCCTGCAGGGGCGGGATGACAGACTTCCCCTCTAATGGGCCCTAATAAGCAGCCAGGAGTGCCCAGAGCAGCCTTTGAGGACGGAGCATTGTCCCCCTGGGACTTTCTGTCCAGCCAGGAGCTCTTGGCAGGGTTAACAGGCGCCAGAGGAATAATGGGAGTGGTGACTAGCCCGGCTCCCCTCCTCCTGCCCCCTGCCAGGCTCCAGTCAGAGAGCCCAATGGGGCGTTCAGGGGTCAGTACCCTTTCTTTGGGGTTTAGGCCATCTGCCGCCTGTGTTCAACATGAGCTAATCCTTGCTCCTCTGGGCTGGGGGTAATTGGGTTTAAATGCTCAGCTAATGAGGCGTGAAAACGTTAGCACTGATAGAACAAACAGAGACATGTGCAGAGGGAAGGGGAGCCGGGCAGGGGCAGCCGAAGGAGGCTGCCTGCAGGCCCTAGGGCACAGCCCAGCCAGTCGGGAACAGGAGCTGCTGCCAGACTCCCCTTCCCTCAGGTCGGCACGTTTTGTCTGCATCCTGCGCTGAGGCCTGCTCTGGCTGGGGTGAGCTCCCCTCGCTGCCTCTCCCCACGTCACCCCTCGCTAACGCAGCATTTGTACAAGGGACTGACCGCAACAAACCCCGCAGCTTTCTGGGAACCAGCCCAGGCTGCCCAGCGGCTCCATGGAGAGAACTGGAGGCTCTCGCACAGCAGGCCCAGGCCCCGGCCCCAGACCCACCTCCCTATCCCATGAGATGCTCATTGGCCTGAAACTAATTTCCTCCTTGGCTCCCTGGTGTGTTAGCCAGGTAGCCCCTGCGCCCCAGGCACAAGGACTTAGGTTCAACCAGAAGAGCCCCAGACCCAAACAACAGGCTCAGGCCTGGAGCTGCAGGGACAGAGGGAGACAAACTAGAAATGCCAGCGGCCTAGTGCAGCCCCAGGAAGAGACGGGGTAGCAGGGTCACGCCTGATGACCTAGGGGAGCCCAGTCTGATTTTAGCTGCCCCCATCCCAAGCAGTCTTGCTATCAGGAAACCTTTCCTGATGTTCAGCTGATTTGTTGTGTGTTCCAAATTTCATCCCAACACTTCCAGATCTCCCCTTTTGGGGACACTGACCCCAGTGTCCAATCAGCCACCCGTCCTACAGGCCCAGTACCTGGGACTCCTTGCCCCCGTTACCTAGCGAGGATCCAGGGAATGGCAAAGACCAGCTCAGCATGGCTCCTACCGGGAAGGCACCTATGCAGCTCTACAGCTGGTGCCTGCCAAACAGTGTTCCCAGCTCGACTCTGCTGTTGCCACAGCCCGAAGGAGTCTCTGCTCACTGGATAAATCCGCTCCAGTTCCAGGCCCCGGGATGCAGAGGGCAGGAACACAGACAAGCGGGGTGGCTCTAGGTATTTTGCTGCCCCAAGCATGGCAGGCAGGCTGCCTTCGGCAGCTTGCCTGTGGGAGGTCCCCGGTCCCGCACATTTGGCGGCACACCTGCTGGAGGTCCGCTGAAGCCACGGGACCAGCGGACCCTCCACAGGCATGCCGCTGAACGCAACCTGCCTGCCGCCCTCGCTGCAACCGGCAGAGTGTCCCCCGTGGCTTGCCGCCCCAAGCACGCACTTGGCATGCTGGTGCCTGAGCCGCCCCTGCGGGCAGGATAGGCCCTGTAGCACTCCACTGACTGCACTGCACTTAGGACTGTCAAGTAATCAGTTAACTCACACAATTAACTAAAAAAAAAATCATGATTAAAAATTCAATCGTGATTAATCGCAGTTTTAATCGCACCGATAAACAACAGAATACCAACTGACATTTAGTCAATATTTTTGGATGTTTTTCTACATTTTCAAATACATTGATTGCAATTAAAACACAGCATACGATGTAGACAGTGCTCACTTTATACTGTTGTTTTTAATTACAAATATTTGCACTGTAAACATGGCAAACAAAATCATAGAATTATTGAAGATTAGGGTTGGAAGAGAGACCTCAGGAGTTATCTAGTCCAATCCCCTGCTCAAAGCAGGACCAACCCCAACTAAATCATCCCAGCCAGGGCTTTGTCAAGCCGGGCCTTAAAAACCTCTAAGGAAGGAGATTCCACCACCTCCCTAGGGAACCCATTCCAGTGCTTCACCACCCGCCTAGTGAAATAGTTTTTCCTAATATCCAACTTAAACCTCCCCCACTGCAACTGGAGACCATTCCTCCTTGTTCCGTCAACTGCTACCACTGAGAAGAGCCAAGCTCCATCCTCTTTGGAACCCCCCTTCAGGTAGTTGAAAGTAGCTATCAAATCCCTCCTCATTCTTCTCTTCTGCAGATTAAAAAATCCCAGTTCCCTCAGCCTCTCCTCATAAGTCATGTGCTTCAGCCCCCTAATCATTTTTGTTGCCCTCCAGTGGACTCTCTCCAATTTGTCCACATCCTTTCTGTAGTGGGGGGACCAAAACTGGAAGCAGTACTCCAGATGTGGCCTCACCAGTGCCGAATAGAGGGGAATAATCACTTCCCTCCAGCTGTGGGCAATGCTCCTACGAACGCAGCCCAATATGCCATTAGCCTTCTTGGCAACAAGAGCACACTGCTGACTCATATCCAGCTTCTCATCCACTGTAACCCCCAGATCCTTTTCTGCAGAACTGCCGCTTAGCCAGTCGGTCCCCAGTCTGTAGCGGTGCATGGGATTCTTCCATCCTAAGTGCAGGACTCTGCACTTGTCCTTGTTGAACCTTATCAGATTTCTTTTGGCCCAATCCTTCAATTTGTCTAGCTCACTCTGGACTCTGTTCCTACCCTCCAGTGTATCTCCCTCTCCCCCCATCTTAGCATCATCTGCAAACTTGCTGAGAGTTCAATCCATCCCATCATCCAGATCATTAATGAAGATGTTGAACAAAACCGGCCCCAGGACCGACCCTTGGGGCACTCCGCTTGATACCAGCTGCCAACTAGACATCGAGCCATTGATCACTACCCGTTGAGCCCAACCATCTAGCCAGCTTTCTATCCACCTTACAGTCCATTCATCCAATCCATACTTTTTAAAGTTGCTGGCAAGAATACTGTGAGAGACGGTATGAAAAGCTTTGCTAGAATCAAGACATAGTATTTTTCAGTTCACCTCATACAAGTATTGTAATGCAATCTTTTTGTCATGAAAGTGCAACTTACAAATTTAGATTTTTTTTGTTACATAACTGCACTCAAACAAAACAATGAAAAACTTTAGCACCTACAAGTCCATTCAGTCCTACTTCTTGTTCAGCCAGTCGCTAAGACAAACAAGTTTGTTTAATTTATGGGAGATAATGCTGCCTACTTCTTATTTATGTCACCTGAAAGTGAGAACAGGCATTTGCATGGCATTTTTATAGCTGGCATTGCAAGGTATCTTCGTGTCAGATATGCCAAACATTCATATGCCCCTTCATGCTTTGGCCACCATTCCAGAGGACATGCTTCCATGCTGATGATGCTCATTAAAAAATAATGCATTAATTAAATTTGTGACTGAACTCCTTGGGGGAGAATTGTATGTTTCCTACTCTGTTTTACCTGCATTCTGCCATATATTTCAGGTTATAGCAGTCTCAGATGATGATCCAGCACGTTTGTTTTAAGAACACTTTCACTGCAGATTTCACAAAACACAAAGAAGGTACCAAAGTGAGATTTCTAAATATAACTACAGCACTGGACCCAAGGTTTAAGAAGCTGAAATGCCTTCCAGAATCTGAGAGGGACGAGGTGTGGAGCATACTTTCAGAAGTCTTAAAAGAGCAACACTCCGATGTGGAAACTACAGAACCTGAACCACCAAAAAGGAAAATCAACCTTCTGCTGGTGGCATGTGACTCAGATGATGAAAATGAACATGGGTCAGTCCGCATTGCTTTGGATTGTTATTGAGCAGAACCCGTCATCACCATGGTGGTTGAAGCATGAAGGGACATACAAATCTTCAGTGCATCTGGCACGTAAATATCTCACAATGGCAGCTACAACAGTGCCATGCAAACCCCTGTTCTCACTTTTAGGTGACATTGTAAATAAGAAGTGGGCAGCATTATCTCCTGCAAATGTAAACAAACTTTTTTGACTGAGCGATTGGCTGAACAAGAAGTAGGACTGATTGGACTTGGAGGCTCTAAAGTTTTACACTGTTTTATTTTTGAATGCAGTTATTTTTTGTACATAATTCTACATTTGTAAGTTCAGCTTTCATGATAAAGAAATTGCACTACAGCACTTGTAATGTGGGAATTTAAAAATACTGTTTTTTTACAGTGCAAATATTAGTAATCAAAAATAAAGTGAGCACTGTACACTTTGTATTCTGTGTTGTAAATAAAATCAATATATTTGCAAATGTAGAAAATATCAAAAACTATTTAAATAAATGATAGCATCTGTGGGGTAAGTGACTGTCTGCAGTGTTTGGGTTTGTGTGTGTGTTTGGGGGTTACTTGCTGTGTGCTGAGCTTGTGTTTGTCAGTCTGTTTGGTTTGTTTGTTTGAAGGACCGTGTGCTGTAGCTGGCAGTTGGAGGTGGAGCTACTAGGAAGGTTTGAAAGCTAGAAGCCTCTGGTAATTGGCTGAACCTTAACCAGTGGGAGGGGCATTCACTCAGGCCAGGGCTTTATAAAGCTGCACACAAGCGACCAGGGAGCTTAGTGAACAGGAGCTGCTAACAGGGAGTTTTGCAAGGGAGTTCGGAAGGGGAGTAGGAAGGGGAGGGGGGTCCCTTGTCGGTCTCATCTGTGACCCATTGGTCCCCTGAACCCATAACCTGAGCCACATTGAAAACCTTTCTGTTTACAGCAGAGAGGAGCAGACAGGGAGCTGTAGACGGGAATTTGAGAGAGTTTGACAGAGGGAGGCTTACAATGGTGAGGAGGACCCGCAACACCTGTGCCAGCACTGCTTCTGTCTCCTCCACCTGCGCCTGTAGCCAGACAGAGCACCAAAGCATGGATGCTTTTACCCAGATTCTGGTGTGGGCTTGCAAAGACTGTAATTTGCAATTTCCACTTACTGATATCCAGGCTGGGGGTGGCATCCAATGTGAAAGGTGCCTACTGGTGGAAACTCTCAGGCAGCAGGTGGGAGAGCTACAGGAGGAGGTGGCCAGGCTGAGGAACATCCATGTCCATGAGCAATTCCTGGACAGTATCCATGTGGAGACAGCTGACGGTGCTGTCCCAGTTGACAGGACTACTGACACACCAGTGGAGGAGGAGGCTCAGGGTGGACACAGCCAGCTGGTTACTTCTAGCAGCAGGCAGTGCTCCACCGCTGCTGCGAACCCTCCTGCTGTGGTAAAAGATAACCATTATGCTCTTCTTGATACAGGAGAGAAGAAATCACCCCCAACAGTTAAGGGGGTGAAGCCTCGTACCCCTAAGGCTGGGAGGTCTGCTGCCACCACTGATAAGAAACGTAGGGTAGTGGTGGTTGGAGACTCTCTGCTGAGGGGGACGGAGACACCCATCTGTCGCCCTGACCGTTCATCCCGGGAGGTATGCTGCCTGCCAGGGGCCCGTATCCGAGATGTTGCAGAGGCTTTGTCGAGGATTATCCGGCCTTCTGACTACTATCCCATGCTACTCATCCATGTGGGCACAAATGATACTGCGAGGTGTGATGCTGAGCAGATCAAGAGTGACTACAGGTCTCTGGGAGTACGGGTTAAGGAGTTTGGAGCGCAGGTGGTATTCTCTTCGATTCTTCCTGTTGAAGGTAGGGGTCCGGGCAGAGACAGATGCATCGTGGAGGTGAATGCCTGGCTGCGAAGATGGTGTCGCCAGGAGGGCTTTGGCTTCCTCGACCACGGGATGCTATTTGAGGAAGGACTGCTAGGACCAGATGGCGTTCACCTTTCGAAGCAGGGAAAGGCCTTATTTGCACACAGACTGGCTAACCTAGTAAGGAGGGCTTTAAACTAGGTTCGACGGGGACAGGTGAGCAAAGCCCACAGGTAAGTGGGGAACAAGACCTGGGAGATGGGTTGGAAACAGGAGGGAGCACGGGCTATAATGGCAGAGAGGAAGGAGGGTCAGGGCAAAGCTGGGAGGCAAGATCAAACCAATATCTTAGATGCCTTTATACAAATGCAAGAAGTATGGGTAATAAGCAGGAAGAACTGGAAGTGCTAATAAATAAATACAACTATGACATTATTGGCATTACTGAAACTTGGTGGGATAATACACACAACTGGAATGTTGGTGTGGATGGGTATAGTTTGCTCAGGAAGGATAGACGGGGGAAAAAGGGAGGAGGTGTTGCCTTATATATTAAAAATGTACACACTGGGACTGAGGTGGAGATGGACATAGGAGACGGAAGGGTGGAGAGTCTCTGGGTTAGGCTAAAAGGGGTAAAAAACACGGGTGATGTCATGCTGGGAGTCTACTACAGGCCACCTAATCAGGCGGAAGAGGTGGATGAGGCTTTTTTCAAACAACTAACAAAATCATCCAAAGTCCAAGATTTGGTGGTGATGGGGGACTTCAACTATCCAGATATATGTTGGGAAAATAACACAGCGGGGCACAGACTATCCAATAAGTTCCTGGACTGCATTGCAGACAACTTTTTATTTCAGAAAGTTGAAAAAGCTACTGGGGGGAAGCTGTTCTAGACTTGATTTTAACAAATAGGGAGGAACTTGTTGAGAATTTGAAAGTAGAAGGAAGCTTGGGTGAAAGTGATCATGAAATCATAGAATTTGCAATTCTAAGGAAAGGTAGAAGGGAGTACAGCAGAATAGAGACAATGGATTTCAGGAAGGCGGATTTTGGTAAGCTCACAGAGCTGATAGGCAAGGTCCTATGGGAATCAAGACTGAGGGGAAAAACAACTGAGGAAAGTTGGCAGTTTTTCAAAGGGACGCTATTAAGGGCCCAAAAGCAAGTTATTCCGATGGTTAGGAAAGATAGAAAATGTGGCAAAAGACCACCTTGGCTTACCCTTGAGATCTTGCGTGACCTACAAAATAAAAAGGCATCATATAAAAAATGGAAACTAGGTCAGATCACGAAGGATGAATCTAGGCAAATAACACAGGAATGCAGAGGCAAGATTAGAAAAGCAAAGGCACAAAATGAACTCAAACTAGCTATGGGAATAAAGGGAAACAAGAAGACTTTTTATCAATACATTAGAAGCAAGAGGAAGACTAAGGACAGGGTAGGCCCACTGCTCAATGAGGAGGGGGTAACAGTAACGGGAGACTTGGAAATGGCAGAGATGCTTAATGACTTCTTTGTTTCGGTCTTCACTGAGAAGTCTGAAGGAATGTCTAGTATAGTGAATGCTTACGAGAAGAGGGTAGGTTTAGAAGAGAAAATAAGGAAAGAGCAAGTAAAAAATCACTTAGAAAAGTTAGATGCCTGCAAGTCACCAGGGCCTGATGAAATGCATCCTAGAATACTCAAGGAGTTAATGGAAGAGGTATCTGAGCCTCTAGCTATTATCTTTGGGAAATCATGGGAGACGGGGGAGATTCCAGAAGACTGGAAGGGGGCAAATAGAGTGCCCATCTATAAAAAGGGAAATAAAAACAACCCAGGAAACTACAGACCAGTTAGTTTAACTTCTGTGCCAGGGAAGATAATGGAGCAGGTAATTAAAGAAATCATCTGCAAACACTTGGAAGGTGGTAAGGTGATAGGGAATAGCCAGCATGGATTTGTAAAGAACAAATCGTGTTAAACTAATCTGATAGCATTCTTTGATAGGATAACGAGCCTTGTGGATAAGGGAGAAGCGGTGGATGTGATATACCTAGACTTCAGTAAGGCATTTGATACGGTCTCGCATGATATTCTTATAGATAAACTAGGAAAGTATAATTTAGATGGGGCTACTATAAGGTGGGTGCATAACTGGCTGGATAACCGTACTCAGAGAGTAGTTGTTAATGGCTCCCAATCCCGCTGGAAAGGAATAACAAGTGGGGTTCCGCAGGGGTCTGTTTTGGGACCGGTTCTGTTCAATATCTTCATCAACGATTTAGATGTTGGCATAGAAAGTACGCTTATTAAGTTTGCGGACGATACCAAACTGGGAGGGATTGCAACTGCTTTGGAGGACAGGGTCAAAATTCAAAATGATCTGGACAAGTTGGAGAAATGGTCTGAGGTAAACAGGATGAAGTTCAATAAAGATAAATGCAAAGTGCTCCACTTAGGAAGGAACAATCAGTTTCACACATACAGAATGGGAAGAGACTGTCTAGGAAGGAGTATGGCAGAAAGAGATCTAGGGGTCATAGTGGACCACAAGCTTAATATGAGTCAACAGTGTGATACTGTTGCAAAAAAAGCAAACGTGATTCTGGGATGCATTAACAGGTGTCTTGTAAACAAGACACGAGAAGTCATTCTTCCACTTTACTCTGCGCTGGTTAGGCCTCAACTGGAGTATTGTGTCCAGTTCTGGGCACCGCATTTCAAGAAAGATGTGGAGAAATTGGAGAGGGTCCAGAGAAGAGCAACGAGAATGATTAAAGGTCTTGAGAACATGACCTATGAAGGATGGCTGAAGGAATTGGGTTTGTTTAGTTTGGAAAAGAGAAGACTGAGAGGGGACATGATAGCAGTTTTCAGGTATCTAAAAGGGTGTCATCAGGAGGAGGGAGAAAACTTGTTCACCTTAGCCTCCAATGATAGAACAAGAAGCAATGGGCTTAAACTGCAGCAAGGGAGATTTAGGTTGGACATTAGGAAAAAGTTCCTAACTGTCAGGGTAGTTAAACACTGGAATAGATTGCCTAGGGAAGTTGTGGAATCTCCATCTCTGGAGATATTTAAGAGTAGGTTAGATAAATGTCTATCAGGGATGGTCTAGACAGTATTTGGTCCTGCCATGTGGGCAGGGGACTGGACTCGATGACCTCTCGAGGTCCCTTCCAGTCCTAGAGTCTATGAGTCTATGAGTCTATATTCTATTATTAACAGTGCAATTAATTGTGCAATTAATTGTGATTAATTTTTGTAATCATGCAATTAATTGCGATTAATTTTTGTAATCGCTTGACAGCCCTAACTACAAGGAAGCACAGCTGAAGAACATCCCCAACGTGGTCCTGCCTCTAATACAGAGGAGCGACTTGAGAAGCCAGTACCTTCCAGCATGCACTGTTTCCAGCTACACTGGTCTGCATGGCACATGGCATGCTAGGACTGTAGTCTTTACTGTAGGGAGAAGAACAGCCGTAATCTGCTCCAGTTAAACAGGCTCTCGGGGCTGTGACACATTCCCACCATGGCCCGTGGATGGGCAGAGTCTGGGGCCCTGGCAGTTTGCACTGTGCAGTGGAGGAGATGGTGACACATTGTTTATGAGCTGCTCATGTCACCTGCGGCTGCTGGAAGCAGTGACCTCTGGGTCACACTCAGACTGTGGTTTGCTGGACTTCCTGTGGAATACAATCCACCCACCCATGCAGCAGCCCAGCTGAGACTATGGCTTCCCTAGGGCTAGTGTGGCCTATCTGGGGAATGATGGAGGAGGAACTAGAACGAGGGACCACCCCTAAGAGAGGAGGGGCCATGGGAGCTCAGGAATGGGGTGCTGGGGGCGGAGCTTCCATGTACCAGCCTAGGAGCTCCCTGGAGATGTAACTGTACAGAGCTGCGGCCTCCATGAGCTTGCTTATGTCCCCTTCCCATAAATCCCTTTGGATCTCAGAGGCTGCAGGGGGCCATTTCCTCCTCCCCAGCAGGTGCGTCCTCCAGCAGAGGGCGACACAGCTGAGAGGCTGCTGGGAGCTGTCGTATCTCTCAGAGACGGAGTTCCCAGGCTCTGGGTGCCTGTGGGAGGCGACCATCTGGGCCCTTCCCAGGGCTTAAGAGGCAGCTTCTCACCAGATGCTGTTATGTCTTCAGTGTTCAATGTTTGTTAACAAGCTGTCGAGTCAGAGCCTGCCTGCCTGCCAGTCTGTGGTGAGAAACCTCTGCCCTGCGTTCACCCATGCACCCAGCCAGGGCAGCCTGTCCTGAGCTGGGCAAGGGGAGACTCCAGTCTCCAGAGCCAGCAGCAATGGAGAATCAAAGGGGGGCTCGTCTCTGTGGGCTGATGGTCCGCGGAAGAGCACTACACTCATCCCCCCTGGATCACGGCCTGCCCCCCTGGCAGAGTGTGGCCCTGGCATGGGCCTCTGCCCCACCAGTCTCACCCTAGCTCTGGGAAAGGAGGGTGTCACTTCATTGCTGCACAGCTAGCCAGGGGCACCCAAGCGCTTCAAGGGGTTTTCTGTGCTGGCTCTGCAGGTTTCCTGTTTTTAAATGAGACCCTACAATAACAAACCAGCCAGTGCTCAGGGACAGCCTTGCAGTAACAAACCATGACCCACAAAACCCAGCACTTAGGAAGAAATCCCCTCATGGGGTGCAGCACTCCTGAATGACCCTACAAGAAACCAGGTGACACTTTCTAACATCCCGCAGTTACTGTGGAGTTGCCCTGCGGCAGTGCTTCTGGGCACTTATTCCCACTGATTTATGCAGCCAGAAAATTAAAGGTGCATGAACAAATTACTTCTCCTCGCCTTTTGTTTTACACCTGAGCCCTGGATGTGTACAGCCCAGGCCGCTCAGCTGCACTGCCTGCCCAGTGGCATTACCCTGCACTCCGACATCCTGCAGCAGGTCCAGTCACAGCATGCGCCACGTCCATGGAGTCTGCCCACCACCAGTGCCCTGGAGAAGCACAAGCAAGTCAGTCCTGGCACCAACAGGTGGCGAAGGCTCTGTAGTAGCCATGGCTGTCAGAGTCCAGCACCGGGTAATTGCTGGGAAATATGGGGGCAACCCCATGGCACCAATGGGCAGGCAGGTAGTGCAGGCCCACTGTGAAGCAGAGCTGCAGCAGGGACATGACCAGGAAGGAGGAGGTGTCCAGCCATGAGCATGTGGGAAAAGGAGAATTTAGCAAGGGATCGCTCCTGCACTGGGGATGCTGGGAAAGCTGAAAGGGTCCTCCATGTGTTAGGGATAGACAAGGCAGCCTAGATACCCAACCAACCCGACCCTTGGGCCAGTAGTTAGCCCACCACCCCACACCTTCCTGGAGACACGTCCCTGCCCCAAGAACGCTTCCCCCACCTCTGAGCAGTACAGCTGCATGGAAAGCCCTTGCAGACTCTCCAGCCAGACCCAGAGCTGGGAGTAGCAGGAAAGCTGGGATGGCAGTGGGCCCAGGCGGCAATCGTGAAGAGGATATTGCTGGGGTGTGTTGGCATTGCCATGCTCACACTCCATTCTCATCCTCCCTTGGTGCTAGTCATTCCTGCAGGGCAAGTGCCTCTGGGTCTCTGAGATGCCCCACAATCCTCTGCACCATTGGCCCTGGCCTGTCAGAACAGATGGGGCAAAATATTGCAGGACATGTCTGGGAAGTCTAGACGCCTGCACACTTCCCTGAGTGGCAGCAGGGAGTTGGGGGGTGACTCACACAGGAAGTCAGTGTTTCAGGGACTGCCAGGGAGGAGAGAGGAACCTACTGATGGTTGGGGTCCTGGGGGCAAGGGGTGAGTGTAGACTGAATCCCACCACTGCCTGGGGTGTCAACACTGCTGGACCGAGCCGGGGACAGCCCGCTCACATGAGTGCCAGAGACACTGCAGATGCTTCCCTGAGCTGAAACTGAGACTATAAGCAGACTTTTATTTTTCCCCAGGGATGCCCCACTCCTCCACCCACTCCACTCCTTTCCTCAAGGGCCAGCCCTTGCTCTGCCTCTTCCTGCCCCTGCTCCGCCCCCTCCCCTGAGGCCCCCGCCCTCCTGCCACTCTCCGCCCTCTCCCAAGTGCCTCCCCCAGTCACCAAACAGCTGATCGATGGCCCCTCTGAAGAGCTGATCTGCAGTGCTGCCGAACAGCTGTGAGCCCCGGAACACCCACAGAGTCAGCACCTATGGCTGAGATCCTTAGACTCCCTGTCCTTGCTGAGCATCACCACAGCATGACAGAGCGGGGCAAGTACCTCCCACCACCCAGCTCCTGCTCCACTCTCATGCTCTGGGATGCACCAGGCTGGGATGGCGCCACCAGCCCTGGAGCATGGTGCCAGTGCCAAGGTCTGTGGGTTTTACTGCAGGGAGGGGGTGTTGTATAGGAGTGAGCTTTCAAACCCTTTGGGAGACACTTCCCCTGGGAATCAGACCCCAACTCCCCTCCACTCTGTCATGGCTCGAGCCATTTTCTGGTCACACAGATGAGTTTCCAGCACCCAGCCTTCCTGTACAGCACCTTTTGTCCCAAAGCACCCAAACAAGCAAGTGACATATTCAGGGCTCATCTCACCTAGCATGCTAATGCAACCCCTCTGGGGCAGAACGCGCCTGCTTTTTAACAGCCCCCAGCAACACTGCTTTTAGGAAGAACGTGAGGTGGATTTTAGGCAGGCAGAACACAACTGCCAGAGGTGGCGTGGGACCAAACCACCAGGCTACCAAGGAGTGCAGGGGACTCATAACCAGTTAGGACCTCAGCTCTACATGTCACCTGAACATTGGCACCTCTACAGCACAGCATCCCTTAGCACCAAGACCGGGCACTGGCTTGGAGGGAGGGCATCTCCCTTGCCCACTAAGGCAGCGACCCAGGCGCTTTGCCTGAGCTGGTGAGAGCCCAGCCGGTGAGGGGCGGCATGGCTGAAGGCTGGCAAGCCAAGCTAGGCGCTTGCACTGCCCACATTGTGCACGAGCCCTGGCTGTACAAACCACAATGCCATGCTGCTGGCAGGGCAAACACAGCTGTCTTCAAGGCCTGCGGTACAGACATGGCCCCTGCTCAAGCCACAGTGGAGTATATGAACAAGCCGTGGTGTGTCCCCGAAGCCCTGGCGTATGACACGTGGTGTGCGGTGGGGAGGGGGATTCTGGCTGGAGCCTGAACTCGCTGCTGGAACTGCTGAGCTCTTGGCGTAGCCTTCGGACTCGCTTTAGAAATGCCGGATGTGTGGTGGCCTCAGACATGTCAGCCGTCCCCTCCCGCTTCCCCCCCACTCCCGGTTTGTAAACACCTCGCACTCGGGTTGGGGGAGCGATGCAGTATAAACATGTCATACTTCCACACTTCCTGCTGCCAGCCACCACATCTGGGGATGCAGCGCTCCAGATGTCCCACTTCTGGCTTCCCTTCCCGCCGCGGCACATCTCAGACGGTTATTAGTGGGGCAGGTGGCTGAGTTCAGCCGTCTCTTCGGGGCCTGCAGGCTTTGCAAGGAGCAGCAGAGCTGAGAGAGGGATCTGGGCTGCAGAGAGTGCCCAGCCTCTGAGACACGCCCGCCTTCCAAAGTTCAGCTGAGGGGGAAAGCTCCATTTTACCCTGAAAGTGCCCCATCCTGGCAGCTCCATGAAGCCACCTGGAGTAAAACCTGGCAGCATGGTGGCAAGGAGACCCACAATCCTGTGTGCACTTCGCTTGGCCTGCATGCCTGCTCCTGGGTGGGCCCTTGGGCACCCGTTCACTTTGGAGACTGTGCTTCACCCTGGGGTCCCTCCTTCCATGCCCGACACCCCAGAACCCGTGTGCCCTCCTGCACAGGGCTGGGGATCGTGTTCTCACACAGCTGGGCCTGGCCTGGTACAAGGGGCCGACCCATTTTTCTGTCCGTTAAGGGTCCAGGCTGTCAGGTGGGTCTCCTGCAGCTAGCTCCCAGCCTCCCAGGCAAGGCCAGCACGTGATTGCACCCAACCCACTCCCCACACATCATGGCCTGCAGTGCAGACAGGCCCCCAGACAGGCCAGTGGTGCTGGGTCTCCTCTCACAAGGGGGAGGTGGTTAGACCCCTGGGGAGGTGTGAGGGAGAGCAAGGCCTGTCTTGCTACCAGGGGCGGCTCTAGGCATTTTGCCGCCCCAAGCACGCCGAAGCCGCGGGACCAGCAGACCCTCCGCAGGCATGCTGCCGAAGGCAGCCTGCCTGCCACCCTCACAGCACCAGCAGAGCGCCCCCAGTGGCTTGCCGCCCCAAGCACGCGCTTGGCGTGCTGGTGCCTGGAGCCACCCCTGCTTGCTACCAAGGCTCCCAAGCTTGTACGCAATGGAGCTTGGACCAGCGCCCAGTCCTGTAATCTAACCACTAGCCTCTGCTGCCTGCCAAGGCCCCTCTCACGCCCCAGTGTTCTGAGGAGCACACAAGCCCCATCTGGCTGGCTGCACTGGTCCCGCTGCCCCAGGTCACAGCTCTCAGTTGCCACTAGCCACCTCTCTGGAGTGGACTGCTGGGAGCTCCCACACTGGCCTGGGAGCGGTGGCTCTGGGGCTCTCCCCCTGCGGGCAGCTCCAATCAGCTGAGAGGAAGTGGTTAATTTTCAGGATCCAGCTCCTGGACTGCTGCTGCTGCACTTTAACAAAGGACACAATATTCATTGCCATCTAGTGGCCCAGCGGATGTCTAGCTGCCTCCGGCCCTCACGTGCCTTCGCCCGGGATCCAGAGCTGGAGAGATCCTGAAAGGGGGCACATGTGACTGGGGCAGCAGGGACTGCACCAGGCACGAGCAGGCTGATTAACATGGAGAAGGCTTCTACTGACGAACGTTTCCTGCCATCAGCTGCCATGGGGCTGGGGGGAGGGACGTGATGCGCCAGTGAGGGGGTGGTGTGAATTGCAGAGTCTGAAAGATACAGCTGCAGCCACCAAAGGAACCACACGGGAAATGACCCCATTCTTTCCCGGGGTCTGCTGCCTTTACTGACATCTCTCTCGGCCCTGCAGGACCCCTCGGCTCACTGCCGGGCAAAGCCCTCCCCCCAAGTGCCAAAGACACATGGCAGCCAAGACAGAACAGAGCTGGCACCTCCCATGAAGTGGGACCCTCGTCGTAGCCCCCAACCACCCCCTCCCCGTGCTCCCTGGAGCCCCCTGAGTGCACAGAACAGAGTCGGGTGGCTAGGCCTGGAGGACAGAGGGGAACTGGTGCTTCCCAGAACGGGGAGCAGGACACACGCCAGTGACCACGAGGGCTTCAGCCTGGTAGGAAGCAGACAGGAGTGAATCCTGCAGAGGAAAGAGCTGGGTGAGGCATTACGGGAACAAAGGCACTTTGGCAGGCACAGCTGGGGGAGAGGTGGTCTCAGTTTGTCATTAAAGGGGCTGGGGATGGCGAAGATCCCAGGAGCTCTCTGCATTCCCCATTCCACTGCACAGACACAGACACCAAGCAGGTGAGAGAACACAGAGCAAACGGAAACCCCGGGGCCCTTGCTCCAGCAAAGCTCCTGGGCCATCAGTGTTTTTGGGGCCATGGGGCCATGCAGAAAATCCCCTTGGAAGATAAGCTAGCAAGGGCTTGGTGCGACTCAGGAGTCATTCACTATAGTCAATGGACACAAGAGTAGAATCGGAACCAGAACTGGGCTCCAGAAAACATCCTCTGCCGGGTGGCCAGGGCTCAAGCAGATAGCTACTTCTCGCTCTTCCTTGGTGACTGGGAGCAGGCAGAGAAATGGTCCCTTGGTGCAGAGAGTCCTGGAGTCTCTAGATCAGCCTGTGGGAAGTACCAGGGCTTGTCATCCTGAAAGATGCATTGCCCCTGGCTCCAGGAGATGGTCTCTGAGACAACACTTCTCCCCTGAAACCTCAAGCCGTGGCAGGGCCTCCCAGAACTGGCTGCAGCCGGATGGGTGACAAACCAAGCATGCTGCTCAGGAAGCTCAGAGCAAGGGAGGCCGGATCTGAGGCTCTGGGCAGCGCAGCAAACTCAGGGCTGGAGCAAGGAGCTGGATTGAGAACCCTGAGGACTGGTGGCCTCACTGCTCGAAGCAGCACACACAGCTGCCCCTTCACCACCTCACACCAACGTGCGTGTCCCTAGCCCTGCAGGGATGAGATGGAGGGTCAGCTGGCACGGCCCATTCAGTGCTGGGTTTTGTGCTGTAGCTGCCTGTCCCTTAAACTGGCACCTGGAGGTCCCTGGTTAGCTGCTGCCCGTGCCGAGTCCAGGCCCTGCCGGCTAGTGGAGGGCTGCTAGGCTCACAGCAAGGGCACTGCACTGGCATGCTGGAAACCCTGGCTCGGTGGGACCCGTGGCAAGTCACTCAGGACCAGATTTTTCAGACATGCTCAGCTGTGTTGAAATCTTTTTTCACAGCCTTTGTGGGTGGTGGGGCAGCAGGGGATGCTAGGTGGTGGCTACTCATCTCTTGGGGTCTCAGATCCACTGCTGTAAAATAGAGCGAATGATCCCCCAGTTGTCTGCCAGGCCTTTTGAGATTACACACTCCGAGGCAAGGCGGGTGCTGCCAGCCCTCCAGGATAGTCCTGGAGTCTCCAGAAATTACAGATTAATCTTTAATTAGATTGTGTCATGTGACGAAACCTCCAGGAACATGTTCAACCAAAACTGGCAACCTTCTATAAGCGGGGGAAGGGTCCCGCTATTGTGGGGAACTTTCCTGGCTTATACACTACCCCGGTGAAATGGGCTAGTGAAAGGATCAGAGTCCTCGCTCCCACTCCCTTTACCCAGAGGCCTGCCTGGCCTGAAGGGCTCCCCTTCCACTCTCCTGGGCTGGGCCCAGGATTCCTGGGTCTCGACCCCCAACCACACCAGCGTGCTCTCTCTACTCTGGCTGCTTCCCTGACCCACTGATCACTGCATGTAGCTCAACCAAATACAATGTATTAAACAGCAGCCAATTTAAAACATAAGGAGAAAACGGGAAAGGTGAAAGGAAAACCCATCACCCCGCTCTGTGGCACAGGGGAGCCCCAAACAGCGTCTCTGGAATGTCAGGGCAGTTCACAGTCTGCTCCTCACGTGTGCCAGGCCCCGGCTGTGTTGCAGGGATGTGGCGGGTCAGACACTTGCTCTGGCAGTGGCAACATACCTTCAGGCTTAGGTAGCAGGACCCTTCTGCCCAGTGTCAGCCCCCTGTGAGGGTTACGATCCTGCCCCTCAAGTCTGGCCTGCAGGTCTCTCGGCACTGGGCCTGCTACCCAGGGTCTCCCTCGCTCTCCCCAGCTGCTCCCCGCACCCGCTCTGGACGGCTCCAGCTCCAGCTCAGGCCCCTGCTCCCCTTAGCTCTGCCCTGCTCAGGTAGCTCCAGCTCACATGGCAGATGGGAACTCTGTCCTCCTGATGCAGGCAGGAGGTGGCCCCAGCTGAGCAGGAGCTGGCGTGGGGCGATTTTCCAGTGCCTCCTCCCTTGCCCCCTCCCCGGTAACTGGACTTTTGGTGTCCAGTCAGTACATGTGATCCCTTTCAACCAGACTTTCCAATCAAAAACCTGGCAACCCTAGGCCAATGGGGTAAGGGGCAAGTCCTGATCTTGGTCAGAGCCTGTAGGTGCGGCTGGAATAATGACGCTGGAAACATGGCACGTAATGAAGACAGGAGCTGGGTGATCTGGGCTGTTTCTAGTTCTCAGCCCAGCCCCTCTCAGTTCAGCCCAGTTTTCCAGCTCTCACGTGCCCCACCACTCCCCTGGAGCCCCACAGGAAGAGTGAGTCATTACTGGGCTCTGCAGATGGTGGGGCTCAGGAAACCCTCCCCATGGAGTTTGCAGTAGAAAAGCAAATTACTCTGTTACAGCAGCCAGCAGAGCTTCGCATGGTATCTGTCCACACGAGGAGGGGACTAATCACCACACAGGGGCTGCTCTCCTCCCCAGGGGCAAGGTGAATAATAAAATCATTGCAAGAATCACTGACCCCATTCCACCAGCCTCCATGGACAGCAGAGCAGTGCCAGGGCCAAGGTAATAAAACACGAGACAATAGCCACTAATCCCCCCTGCTTTGCGGGATGGCCAAAAGGGCCATACAACCCCCTGGGAGAAATTTCTAGCCCCCAGCTGGTGAGCTGCTTGTACTCTGAAGCATGAGCAGTGATAGTTCTCGTTATTTGTAGCATTGCTAGTGAAACTAGATATTGTCCTTATTCATGTTAGCATCGAGCCACTGTTTTAACCTGACCAGGCTATTTGCCTCAGAAAATAATGTGGCAGTGAGTTCCGCAGCTTAATCAGATGCTGCGTTCCTCTTACTCATTTTGAACATGTTGCCTTGGCTGCAATGAAGCTGCTTGTGGGTGGTTTCACTGGGACCTGTGGGGACAACTCAAGCCCCCAGAGCTGCCTGTGTGCCTGGGCTGTGCTCAGCCCCTCGTCACCAAACCCAGCTTGCAAGCAACTTGCTGTGGAGTCCTGATTCCTGCCCCCTCTCAGAGGGGAATCATGAGGTCAGTTGTTAAAAGCCAGACCCTAGGACTCCTGGACCTACAGTTACCCAGGACCTCAGCTAGCGGAAGCTCGGAGAAGCTGGGGCAGTAAGAGCAGAGGTGGCCAGGGGGTTCTCGCTGCCAGACCTCATGGGCTCAGTTAAATAGATTGGAGAAATTGAATAGTTTTTTCCTTCAAAGATAATCCCCAGGCATTGGGGTAGACTCAACCTAGAGAGACCACGTGGAGCTGCTCTCAAAGGAACATTGTCCGGATAGATCTCAAAGGAGGAGAATGGCCTAATGCTGCTCTCCTGACATCAATAGTAAAAGCCCCACCTAGGCTAATTATTCATTAGGAGGAAAGGCAAGTTCACAGCTGGAGTTAAGACAAGGCTCCAGTGACTTCAATGAGGTCGGAGGCAGGCCATCGCTGAGCACTTCTGAAAACCCCAAAGCACATCAGTTTAATTCCCAAGCTACTCAGTTCCTCCTGCACTGAAACACAACCAGCTCTGGGGTGGGACCAGGAGCGGTGCCAGGGTTTTTGGTGCCCTAGGCGGAGGTCCTTCCACGCTCCCATTTGTTGGCGGCAATTCTGATGTGGGGGGGGTCCTTCCGCACTCCCGGTCTTCGGGGCACTTTGGCGGTGGGTCCCGGAGCGAGTGAAGGACCCGCCGCAGAATTTCTGATGACGACCCAGAGCGCGGAAGGACCCCCCGCTGCTGAATTGCCGCTAAGGTTGGCAAAATGCCACCCTCCCAAATCCTGGTGCCCTAGGCGACTGCCTAGGTCACCTAAATGGAAGCGCCGGCCATGGGTGGGACGCAGCAGCCACTTCACAGTCCTCCAGCAACACTGCTCAGAAGGATTTTGCTAGAGCTGGTTCAAAAAGCTCTGAGGCAGACATTTCATGCAGCACGAGATCTGAGTGACCTCAGCTGTGGCTGCGATGCCAGGTGGCAGTGCTGGAAGCCGGGTGCCCTGGGATGAGGCTGGGACAACAAGGTTACTGGCCCCACGCTTGTTAGAATAGCCAGGGGTCTTTATTTTCTAACCCCAGGAATGTGATGTTCTCAGTTCTAGGGCATCACCCCAGGCTGGCACAGTTAAAGGGGGACACTACGGCCGTCTCTGGGGACCCGGCATGGGCTACTAACCACTTCCCCAGGGAAGACTCCGGCAGAGCAGCACTCAGCAGTTCCTTCTACTCCCGGTCAGGTCTGTGCAGCTCAGCAGAGCCCCACATGCAGCAGTGTGACCCCTGCAGGTGTGTGGGGCGGGGAAGGGAGGGATACACCTAGTGATGTCCTGCAGGAGGAAGGGGTGTAGGGGTGTGATTACCAGACCATCTGTCTTCTCCCCAGCTGACAGCTCCATTGCAGAGCACTGGACAGGGGCATTGGGGTCAGCGCTGAGTCCAATGGGACAGCGCCCCCTGTTGAGTCACTACCCTGCCTCCTGCAGCGCAGCACAGCACCCGCTCAGCGCTGCCCCACCTCTGTTCTTACTGCAGCCTGTCATAAAGGGCCCTTCTCACACCTATGGAAAGTAACCCTCTGCTTACCTCTCCCTCCCCACCCCACCATTGCTTCGCCCTGACTCAAGTGTGGCTTTTCAGGTCTATCGTAACTCAGTCTGTGCCCACACATGCTGCTTCCTGGCCTGGGGTGTGCCACTTTCACGGGGTGCCATTCTCCCTCCACACAGATCCCAGGTGGCCCCTCTACACCCGTGGTGTGGGGGGAGTTGGTACAAGACCTTCACTGTGGGAGACTGGACAGAAATCCCTGCAGATTAATATTGACTTACCCTATTAACCTTTCCCATTTGCGGGTGTGTGGAGCCCCTGCTGTTTCTGGTCTGGCCAGTCCAAGCAAGCAAAAGGCAGGAACCTATTTCCCAGGGTTGCTAATGAGAACCAGAAGCACCATCCCTGCTGCTGGTTCAGCTGAAAAGGAGTGCAGACATCCCTTCCAAACAAAGACTACAGCAGCCATTCGGGGAGCTGGGCAGTCCTCAGCTACAGGGTCCAGGCTGATACCTCCCCTGACATCCACATGCTTCTGGGAAATATCAGAGCCTCTCTGGGCTGCAACAAGCCGGTCACTGAGATGTTGGGGCACTTGCCAGGACCTGCACCCAAATGGCCCTTTCAGAGGGGGTCTCAGCAGCTCTCCTAGCAGGTCCAATACTGGCTGCTGTGTAGACACAGGCCACTGGCCTGAAGAGCTTGGGGACAAGCCTTCTGCCATTGGAGCTCCACTGTGCTCAGTGACATTAGAGCAAAGGAGAGTTTGGCTCTCACGGCCTCGTGTGGATAAGTGACTGCAAAGGGGATGGACGTGGGGAGCAGAGGCAATGGATCTGTAGGGAGCACCTGGTGAGAAAGAAGCTATTTGAGGGGAGAGAGAGATAAGTAGGAGGAATAGTTGAATGGTATCCTGTAACTCAAGGGCCCAGAAATCACACCCTGATGTCTCCTGAGACCTCCCCTCAGGGGTCTGTGACAGGTGTTTGTTTTTATTTCTGGGAGTGAGCCAATTCCCCCTCCCAGATCCCTTCTTCCCCCTGCCTGAGTTCTCCTCCAGCAGTAAGTCTTGATCTAGGCCTGCTCTGGAGCATGTGTCAACCACTCAGGGCCTTATGGGCTGTGGGGCTGCCAAGCCCCAGACCAAGCAGGGAGGGTGTCTAGGCCAGAAATCTGGTCTCTGCTGCTTAGCCATTGGCTGTTTGGTAGCACTGTTCCCAGAGCCCCTGAGGTATGAAAGAGGCCATGTTGTTTGAAGAGCACATTTTCAGAACTAGAGGAAAAGTGGAGAGGAAATGTGGACTCCTTCATCACCCCCATGGCAATGACAGCATTGGTTTTACTCTGACAATGCTTGGGCACCTGCAAGAATGGGCAAGGTCAGCAACAGTTCTGCGGAGGGGGCGAGGGAGGTCAAGGGGAGCTGTTTGGCCCAGGCGCTGCTAGGGACACCAGAACCCTACTGAGAGACCTGAGCGATCAGGAGACAATCTGATGAATGTGATGCCCCCCATTTGTCCAACCCCATGAAGGAGGAGGCCTCCAATGAGACTGGGGAGTCTCCATCGAATGATTTGACTCACACAACTAAATCTCAGGTAAACAAGGTATAAAATATTGAGGCCATATTGGGGGTTAGAGCTGTCCTGGCCTGTGTAAACCGAAAACAGGTGCTTACTGGTGTTTCTTTTCTGAAAATCTCTCAACAGCTGGGCAACATCTTTCTAGAGACTAAGAGAGCCTGGACAGCATTAGATCACCAGACTTTGCTGCAACAGGCCCAAGATGTTTTTGCCAATCACCGAGACAGGGTGCTCAAGAAATTGCCACGGGAAGCGGAGGAGGAGTGTACATCTCTAAGGAGAGCGCTGGGAATGGAGCTAGGACTGTATCATTCCAGAACCATGAAAGAGATGCGTGGTCTTAGGGTACGTCTCCTCTACAAGCGCTACAGCAGAACAGCTACACCCGCACTCCTGGAGCATAAATATTCACTGGAGCAATGGAAGGGGCTTTCCCCTCGATGCAGTTAATGCACCTCTCAGAGGCGGTAGTTCGGTTGAATGACGAATTCTTCCATTGACCATCTACAGTGGGGGTTCGGTTGATCTAACCACACTGCACAGGGCTTGACATTTTTCACCATGCTGAGCAAGGCAGCTAGATCAGCCCACGTTTTAGGTGTGGACCCCAGGCCTTAGAAAGCAGCTTTCTGATGCCTGATGGGCGTGTTCGAGACATGCCAGGCTCACAGCAGCATGACTGTGAGAACTGGACTGCTAAGGAGATAAACCACAAACTCTGGGGTCTCAGCGCTGAACTGTGGCTAGAAAGGCTATTAAATGCAGCTGTTGCATTAGCATATGCAATGAAATGCCTGTGCTGAATCAATTTAGCTCAGGGGGTGGCATTGGTAAATGCTGTGCAAAGCTTTAAAGACACTGGTGATGCTTCACACAAGACAGTCAAACTAACAGCTAAATGCCTAATGGTTTATATTGACTATATATTCCATACAAAAGAGTTACAAAACCCTGTATGAAAAAACACCTGTTTGCAAGAAATCTAAAAGCATTTCGGAAAGTCTGGAGAGGGGCTAACCTAGGGTTGTAAAATACAACAAACTTGGTAGATAAATACAATATTTATTGAAAAGATCTGTCATGGTGTCCACTCACCGCTAAAGCCACCTCTTCCTGGCTGCTCTGGCGATCAGCTCCCTCCAGGTGCTGCACCATCTTCTGGCCGTCTCTCCACCTGCTGTCCTCTCTCAGTCTAGGAGCTGCAGCTTCCCCTTCGTGATGCAGCCCCCTGGCCAATTCACTATGGTCCTCCCCTTCTGGGGGATTAGAGTCTTTTGCAGCAAACTGTCCCAGGCAGGCTGTTGCCCACTGTCTGGTCTGTGCCCCTTCCCAGGGTCTGGCGGGGGAACCTGGGCCCACCCTCTACTCTGAGTCCCAGCTCAGGGACTCTCTAGTCAGCAGCCAGGAGCCGCACTATCCTAGACTTCACTGCCTTTCCCCTGAGCCTCACCTGCCTTCTGGCTTCCCACCTTCTCTGGGCTGGCCAGCCCCCAAACTCCCAACTGAAGGGTTCTCACGTCTGTGGCCCCAAGCACCCCTTCTTTCCCCCAGGGAGTGACTGCACCTACTTCCCTGCAGCCCCCAGCAGCTCACAGTGGGCTATATACAGGCAGCTCCTGTTCCTGAGGCGCTCAGCCACTCTTTAATGAATCCCTGTTCCCTGGGTCATCCTCCAGGTGCAGCCTGGGTAGTTAATTGGCCCAGCTAGCCATCTTAACCCCTTCTGGGCTTGTGGGGGCTGGGCACCCCCGCACCAGGCCTTTCTTTCTTCCTGGGTTTCTGTTAAAAGCCCTGGGTCGGCTTAACTACGCTGGGATCTGAAGGGCCCCACTGATGCTCTCCAGGGAGTTCAGTTATGTCTTTTAACTGAAATCGTGGTGTGAGACCACCACTGCTGGGTCTGTGGGGAAAGACGCCTCTTTCACAGCAAACAGTGGAAAGGGTTCGCGGAGAAGCAGATGGAACCAAAACCCTTGTGTTTAAAATAAAGCCAAACCCTGCTATATTTTATATTAAACACACATCCCCTCCCCCCCTTTGTAAAACATGCCAGTGGAGGCTGTTCCAGGGGGTTAATATATTCTAGCCCCTTCTCATAAGTGCTATGACTTTTCCAAAGGGGCTGTGGCCTATTGCCCCCGTATCAGCCCCATACATCACGGGGACCCCATGATAAGGGTGAAGGGGAGACCACAGCCCGCCTGGGATGTGTGATAGTTTTTGTGTAGCGAGGGGTCCCTGTAATTAGTGAGGGTCTCCCTCGTGTTTTGCTTTTGAAAATCCCCACTCTCTCCAGGAGCAGAGGTGCCTTGCCAAGATGTGTCTGTTCTGGTCTGTCGTTATTTCAGTGGGGACGCTATGGACGTGATATTTACTCACTGGGATGTAACACGGTTTGTCATATGCCATGATGACAATCTGATTGTTCCTTCTGCCCACAGGGACCCACGGGTAGGGAAAGTCCCCAGTCCCCCTGGTATTCTCTGATGTCTGAATCGATATAAAATGACCTCCTCCAATTTTATCTAGATACAGATATTTTTGGCACTGTATCTGAGAGTATTTTTGGCACTGTGATTTGGCACCCCCCAATCCTCACTACCCCCCAAGAGCAGAACAGGCAAAAGCACATCAGAGGATTTAATTGTAACTTTTCTACTCACAGGATCGTACGTTTGTGGCTCCCTCAAGCAGTTCCGACTGGCTAGACACAGTTTTCTTCAAATGATCCAGTCATTCGGTTTGGGTGCTAACAGCTGGGGCGTAGCGAGAAACTCCAGTTCTTAGCTCCCCAGCTGATTTTAAGGGGGTGGCCTCAGGGGTGCTGTTCTAGCTGTGTGGGTGTGTATTCCCACGAACTCCATCTCCCCAGCCCTTGGAAGAGCCAGGGCTTTAACTATCTGTATGGTGATGTTCAAGCCGATGTGCAGCAGACACCATTTTGCTCCACACAGTGTGACTTCACATGTATCGTGTGTGCAAGGTCACAATGCACGGAGAACATCATTTTGCTGTACAAAACAGCATGCTCCGCCCAGCATGACCTCACACACACCGAACGTATGAGGTCACGCTGGGCGGAGGACGCCATTTTAATCTTCAAAATGACATCCTCCATACACTCTGAGGTCCCAGGAGAAAACAGTTCATTAAAATGGGGTCATGATGTCAATGCAACTGGGTGTTGCACTGGGTGCCTCAGTTTCCCCATGGTGATGATGATATGGACTTACTTGTGCGTCAGGAGCGCTATATGACTGTTTGTAATATGAGCTGGGAGCCTTCGCTCTGTAAGAGCCAGGGATGATTGTCCATTCCCTCACCTCTCACATACTGGAACTCGAGGGGTGTGCTAATCATGCTGATGATAAATGCCTTGTAATGGGACATGAAATCCATTCCCAGCCCTTGTTCCAGCTCCTTACCTTGGTTGGTACGGATAGTTCTGTCAAGGCTTTGGTTGTAACGCTTTATAAACTCTGGTAACACACTGATGTAGAGAAAGGTGTTGTGAGCCATAAAATACTTCTACAGCTTAGTTATTAAAGTTCTGTTAAAATGCATCACAGTCCATGCCTCGACTTCATCATTAATAACAAAATGGTGAATCTATGCTGCCTTCACAAACTGATAAAATGCTTGTTTAAAAATTCTTTCCCCCAATCATACTGTAATTTTTTGGGCATGCACCACTCATAAACAGTAGTTTTAAAGGCCGTAGATAGTTGATCTCTTGTCTTGTCTTTTAGTACTAAGGCCCAGACATATTTAGCCAGAATAGCAGTCACTGTTAAGATGTATTTAAAACCACTGTTGTGTTTGGAGACATGCTACCTATTTGCCAGATCTGCCAACCATTGTGTATTCACCTCTGAAACAAGAGTCTTCTTTCTTTTAAAATGGATTTCTGGCGGTTTGTGTAAAGTGTGCACATCCTGGTCTGGAAGCTGGGTTGTTACCTGGCTTCTGTTCAATGCTTCACCATGTTTTCTGGCCGCTTGGAAAAAAGGGTCCACCTCCCCTGCCAAAGTTCCCTATATTTCCAGGGAATACCTTTTCTTTAGCAGAGCCTTCTGTGGAGACGTGACTGGTAGCTGTAAGGATGCCTGCTAATGTGAGTATAGCTGGGTCACAGTCACAATAAAATGTATTAACCATACAGTGAAACATAACATTTTTACAGCAGTCTAAGGACATCAGGGTGCTGCTATTACTGATTCAGGGCTGGTGCTGTCTTCAGTTTGTTCTTACTCAGTGTGTTTTCTTGAGCTCCGTGTCTCAGGCATGAGCAAAGACACCTGATGCAAGACAAAGTCTTCCTCACAGGACTACTGATGCGTAGGTTCTCAAGGGTCTCTAGAAAGGAGTCGTCTAGCTGTTGAGAGATTTTCAGAAAAGAAACTCTGGTCAGCATCCTGTGTAAGATTTACACAGCAAGGTTTCTAGCCCTCAGTACCTCTTGCCCATAAGAACAGCCGTACCGGGTTAGACCAAAGGTCCATCTAGCCCAGGATCTGTCTATTGACAGTGGCCAGTGCCAGGTGCCCCAGAGGGAGTGAAGCTAACAGGCAATGATCAAGTGATCTCTCTCCTGCCATCCATCTCCATCCTCTGATAAACAGAGGCTAGGGACACCATTCCTTGCCCATCCTGGCTAATAGCCATTTATGGACTTAGCCACCATGAATTTATCCAGGTCCCTTTTAAACATTGTTATAGTCCCAGCCTTCACAACCTCCTCAGGAAAGGAGTTCCACAAGTTGACTGTGCGCTGTGTGAAGAACTTCCTTTTATTTGTTTTAAACCTGCTGCCTATTAATTTCATTTGGTGGCCCCTAGTTCTTGTATTATAGGAACAAATAAATAACTTTTCCTTATTCAGTTTCTTCACGCCACTCATTATTTTATAGACCTCTATCATATCCCCCTTATTCTTGCCTCTTTTCCAAGCTGAAAGGTCCTAGCCTTTTTAATCTCTCCTCATATGGGACCCGTTCCAAACCCCTAATCATTTTAGTTGCCCTTCTCTGAACCTTTTCTAGTGCCAGTATATCTTTTTTTGAGGTGAGAGACCACATCTGTACACAATATTCAAGATGTGGGCGTACCATGGATTTATAGAAGGGCAATAAGATATTCTCAGTCTTATTCTCTATCCCCTTTTTAATGATTCCTAACATCCTGTTTGCTTTTTTGACCGCCTCTGCACACTGCATGGACATCTTCAGAGAACTATCCATGATGACTCTAAGATCTTTTTCCTGACTTGTTGTAGCTAAAATAGCCCCCATCATATTGTATGTATAGTTGGGGTTAGAGCCCCCTCAATATTTTATGCTCTATTTACCTGCGACTTGGCTCCATGGGTCAAATTGGTTGACGGAGATTCCCTGGCCTCATCCAAGGCCTCCTCCTCCTCCACGGGTTCAGACAGATGGTGGGCACCACATTAGTCAGACGGCCTCACGATGGTTCGGGTCTCCCCGTAGGGGTCCTTGGTGTCTCCACCAGTGGCTGGGCAGAGGGCGCCACTTGACCTCCCCGGCCCCCCCTTCAGAACTGTTGCTGACGTAATGCTTTGCACTGTTGGCGCTAAAATGAATGTAGTAGTTGTCATGGGGGCATTGAGGAATCACCTTTCCTCTCCATGTTGCCTCGATTCTGAAAACGTGCTCCTTAAACAAACTGCCTAGTGGAAGATCCTTCACTGGGGGGTTTTGAAAAGGAGGCTGGAGCCATCTGTCTGGGATGGGTAGACACAACAAATCCTGCATCTGGGCTGGGGGGGTTAGACTAGATGACCCTTGATGACCCTACTAACCCTATGGGTCTCTGGTTTTATGGCCTCTTTCATATCTTGATGGCTTCTGAAACAGCCAGTAGAGACCAACTTTCTGGCCTTGACACCCTCCCTGCTTGGTCTGGGGCTTGGTGGTCCCACAGCCCACAAGACACCCAGTGTTTGGCTCACGTTCCAGAGCAGGCCTATGAGGATCAAGACTGCTTGGAGGAGGGGAACTTGGTCAGGGAACAGAAGGGATCAGGGGGTTGTCTCACCCCTGGAAGTAAAAACCAACATGTATGTTGCAGGCCGCTAGGGCAGGATCTCAGGAGACATCAGGGGTGTAATTTCCAGGCCCTTCCCAGTAGTGATAGGTCAAGTAAGAGGAGGAGATACCACTGGAAGATCCACCTGTGTCCCTCTGCACGTGCTCTGGGGCAGGGTCTGTGTCACCACCGGAAGATCCACCTGTGTCCCTCTGCACGTGCCCGGCGGCAGGGTCTGTGTCACCACTGGAAGATCCACCTGTGTCCCTCTGCACGTGTCCTGGGACAGGGTCTGTGTCACAGTCTTAGAGCTGACTGGTCAGAGGTAGCACTTAGGGGTGACTGACAGGATACACTTGCATTATTGGAGTGGGAAGAAATACAGGGCCCAGTGCTCTGCACGAACCCCAGCAAAGTGTCTGCAGGATCACATCTGAAGGGAGGGAATAACCCTGACCAACTCTCAGGGGAGACTCTCCAGCAGGGGGACAGGTCTGGCTGGGGAAGGGGCTCATCTCTCAGGGAAGGACTGGGGGCCCGTTGCTCCCAGCAGACATAGCTGTGGCTGGGGGAGTCACCTCTCACAGAAGTCCCATTGCTCCCTGGCAGGGAGAGGGACTGGGTGATTTACTGGGTCTCTGCTTGGTCCCTAAGGCTTTCCCACTAAGTTTGCTTGAAATCCTAGAGGTGTCTGTCATCACATGACACCAGTGTCTCGTGGCTGTCCAGCTGCAGCTCTGGAGCAGTGCGGTTCCTGGGGTCTGAGCCCTCACTGTGCCAAGTGTGGCTCAGCCCAGCGTTGCTAGGAAAGCCTTCACCTGCCCGCCTGATGTGCCCAAGCCCCTCCTCCGACATGCTGCACGTGACATCGGTGACCCAGGCATAGGGATTATTAAACCTCAGCCAGGAAAAGAATTAAATACATAAGGCGCCTGCATGGGATTCTTGCTACATGACACGCTGGCTGGTGGGAACATTGCTCTTGGTTACAGGTTGCAAAACTGTTACAAGGGAGCCAGAGTAAGGGGCTGGAGCAAGTGGTGGTAATGGATTACAAGGCATTTATCATCAGCATGATTAGCACACCTCTCGAGTTTCACTATGTGAGCGGTGAGGACGTGGACAATCATCCCTGGCTCTTACAGAGCAAAGGCTCCCAGCCCATATTACAAACAGTCATATAATGCCCTGACACACAGGTGAGTCCATATCATCATCACCATGTTAGGTGGGGAAACTGAGGCACCTAGTGCAACACCCAGAGGGGCTAGCACAGGGGTTCCCAAACTCTTTGCTGGCATGACCCCATTTTAATAAACTATTTCCTCCTGGGACCTCAGTGTGCATGGAGGATGTCGTTTTGAAGAACAAAATGGCGTCCTCTGCCCAGTGTGACCTCATACGTTCAGTGTGTGTGAGGTCACGCTGGGTGGAGGATGCCATTTTTGTACAGCATAATGGTGTCCTCCATGCACTGTGATCTTGCATGCACCATACATGTGAGGTCATGCTGTGTGGAGCAAAATGTTGTCTGCTGCACTCTACGGATCCCTTCTGATGTACCAGTAGTTTCCTTTCTGGCCCTATAAAACATCCAGGCTAGCAAGACTCCAAGGCACCAGAATGCCTCCCACTCTCAGGCCAGGTTGCAGCCTCCACCCTGCTCCTCCTGGCAAAAGGAAATGCATTTGTGTGGGAGGTTGGGACACAGAGATCTGCCGCTCCATGTCCATTGTCGGAAGCTCCCAGCTTCATCGATCCAGCCTGGTGCGATCATACAACGGAGCAAGCACAAGATGAGATGGAAACAGCCTGACTTGACCCCTGCCAGACAATCCCATTCAATGAGGAGCTTTGTTCCACAGGACTCACCTCATATTCCCACTCAAAGGCGTCCTGCAGCACGCAGCTTGCCCAGTTGTCTTCTGGTCATGGGTTCTGTCTGCAACAGCTACTTAGCTACATGAGCATGTCTCTGAGCAAGGTGAGGCTGCTTCTGCCCTGCTGAGCAATCACGCAACATGGCAACAGAGCCGTGACTGTCCGATACTGCAGCCACCTTCCGCATCTTACACCACAACAGCAGCTGCTCTGCACACCCCTGGGAGCCCCAGCAGGCCCAGAGGCCGAGGGATCAAGACAGTCATGAGCCTGGAGCTTGTGCTCAGTAAGTGGTACCAGGCTGGCCCAAGTGGTCTCTTCACCCAGTCCAGGGCTACAGTTAATCTGCTCCAGAATGAGTTAGTTGATTTTCCAGGGAAGAACCTGTTGAGCTGGTGACCAGAGCCAGGTGGGAGAGCTGGTCTGATGACAGGTCAGCCCGAGACTGCACGCTGGGAAATGGGAAACCCCCAAATAACTGCCTAGGAAGGATACTGCAGAAAGGGATCTGGGGGTCATAGTGGATCACAAGCTAAATATGAGTCAACAGCGTAACATTGTTGTGTAACCCTTCTGCCAGGCCGAATTGATAGCAGAAGGGCCAGGTTCAATACATAGGGGTCCCTTCCCTACAACGTAATGCAAAACTAGCTCGAGCCCCCACCCAGTGACCTGGGAAAATCTTACACACACCCCTGGGCGCCTCGAAGAGGCAATGCTTCCCCTCTCGCAAGCACAGAGTCTCGGTGTAGCGGAAAAGGTTTAATTACATGAGATAAACAACAAGCGTTAAATTGGCAAAACACCTCAACTAGAGTTCATAGACTAAACCATGAGCAAAGACCCACCCCAGGAAATTGGGCCGTGTCCTTTTCCCTGGGCTCTTGAGTCCAGCAACCCCCAAATCACCCCAAGACTCCAAAGTCCAATACCCTAAACGTCCCTAGAGTCTAGCAACCCAAAGATCACCCACAGTCCCAAAAGTCCCACAAACCAAAAGTCTCTGTTCTGGGTCAGTGCAGCCCCAGAGTTCGAGAGTCTATCTGCAGAGGTACCCCCCCAGCCTGGAAAGGGGCACCTTATGTGGTCGGGGTCAACTGCCCTGCCTCTCCGTGGGGTTCTGCTTCCACCTTCTCCACGAATTGCTCCGCTCTGCCAGCCACTCCACTCTGCTCCTCCAGCCATCCTCACAAACTGCTCCTCTCCGCTCCGCCAGCTGCTCTGCTCCACCAGCCGTCCCGTGATCCGCTCCAGCCATCCCCGCAAACTGCTCAGCTCCACTCGCTCCATGGGCCGCTCCATCCGTCCCACAGCTGCTCCGCGCTGCCAGCTGCCCTGCTCCGCCAGCTGTCCCGTGATCTGCTCAGCTCCATTCACTCTGTGGCTCCACAAACTGCTCCGCTAGCTGCTCTCTCCACAGTATAGCTTCAGGCTCCCCCACTAGTTGGCACAGTACTCAGTGCTCTCGGCTCAGCAATTTCAGCTCTTTAGTGATTTCAGCTCACAGTAGGGGAGCCTCAGTGCTAATGCACCATTAGCCCAAAGTGAGTTCAGCTCAGTAACCTGTATCTAGATTCTTAAGGGAATCAAAAATCAACTCTGATATTCCACAGTGGAGAGTGGAGTAGGTGAAACTGGTGCATCTGGCTCACACAAGGCACCTACACCACCAGACACAGATACCTGTCCCCAGCCTCTCTCAATTCACTGGGTTTTGGAATCCATGTCCCTTGTCTAGCAAGTGCTATTTAGTTGATAGTGAAACCCTTTATCATAAAACGGTTTCATAGTTCCTCATTTACTTAATCAGGGTGACAACACTTTATTCCTCCTGACCTAATAACAAAGAAATTGGGGATTCCACAGCTGTGAAAGTAACCATTTTAGGCTGCCGTGGGCTATGCTAGGTGGAGTGGGTGTGCCTATGCAAATACAATCAACCTCTGAAATTGTTTTGCACACTCGCCAAAATTCACCTCCAGATGTCAGGGTAGAGCTCATCCTGACTCTGCTTACATCCTTCCCCCAGCCGAGAATTTGTCGTCCCGACAAATCACATTCCCTGCTATACCAACTCACTGGTCCCCTCCAAAAGGTCTCAAATACCTCACTTTAGCTTCCACAAACCTGTGTGCTAAATGTATTGGCTCTTCACTAGTCACCCTAGGTGCATCATAAGTTAACCTTTTTACTGGTCTTATTACCCTGTCTCGCCTATTGACAATCTCTGTTGCTGTGGTAGGGGGGACATCCTCTTGAGTGACGGATGGGGAGGTTTCCTGTGAGGTCCCCTCGGATACTGGCATAGGCCCCTGCATTTCTAATTCTAACAGTTGAGGGTCGAAAGTGCTCAGGACATCCTCCACCTGTATGTCTCCACTGCCAAATAACCTGTGTATGTCATCACACGAGGGTCCCACCAATGGCTCAGGGGTGTCAGGAATGGGCCTAAATACTTCTGCCATAGGGTTTAGAGTGGAAGAGGAGGTGTTCTCTTTTGATTCAGCTGATCGAGACTGAAGTCTTGTCTTCATCCCAGGATACACCCTGGTTGTGTCTCCCTCCTCAGACTCACTCTCAGATGTGCTGAGTAGGGGTAGGTTAGCTGCAGGGGGCCGGTTGTCCACACTGGAAGGCAGCTTTGGTACAGCACCTTCGTTCTGCCCCAGTTGCCCTGTTGTGGCCCATCTCATAAGGGGTGCCTACCAATTCCCCCACAGGGAGCAAAAGGTTTCTGTGTACTGTCTTTGGCTGCCCTGGACCCTCTTCAGGCTTGATTTTGTAGACCAGCAGGTCTCCTAGCTTTTCCATCACCAAGTAAGGTATTGCCTTCCATCTGTCAGCTATCTTGCATTTGCCAGCAATACCCAAATTTTGCAGCAGGACTCTGTCCCCTGGTTGGAGCTCTTGAGACGCACCCTAGCATCATATCGATGTTTGTTGCTGTCTGCGTTCTTCCGAGCTGCAGATGTAGCTAAGTGATAAGCATCCTGCAGCTTTTTTCGTAGTCGGGATACATATTGCTGATGGGTTTCATAGCTATCACCATCCTCTGATACACCAAAGCACAGGTCTATGGGTAATCTTGGTTCTTGCCCAAACATCAAGAGATATGGGGTGACTCCCTAGTGTCGTTCTTTGTGGCGATGTAGGTGTGCATCAGAAATGCGACATGTTGGCTCCAGGTTGCCTTCTGCTCTGACCGCAAAGTCCCTAACATATCTAACAGGGTTTGGTTGAACCTCTCTGGCTGAGGATCACCTTGCAGGTGATAAGGCGTTGTTCTAGACTTTTTAATTCCCGCTATCCTTAGCACCTCCTTCAGAAGGTGACTCTCAAAGTCTCGTTCCTGATCCGAGTGTATGCGGGCTGGGAATCCATAAACTGAGAAATATTTTTCCCACAGTACTCGAGCAACAGTAGTGGCCTTCTGATCACATGTGGGATATGCCTGCGCATATCACATACAATGGTTGGTCACGACTAGAATGTTCCCAATATTCCTCTTGTCTACTTCTAAGGACAAGAAATCAATGCAAACCAGCTCCAGAGGTTTGTTGCTGGTGATGTTCTTCAGATATGCAGCCCTCGTTGGCAGAGTTTTCCTTTGAACACATTGGGCGCATGTTTCTCATTTTCTGCGAACATCTTCGGCCATCTGGGGCCAATAGAACCTACTGCGGATAAGTTCCAGAGTCCTCTCTATTCCTAAATGTCCAAAGTCATCATGCAGGGCCCTCATGGCCAGGGCTCTGTACTCTTTCAGCAGCACTAGTTGAGTCCATTGCTTTTGTAGAGGGTCTGTGGTCACATGGTGTAGCACTCCCTGAATCAGTTTTAGTTTGGTCCATTCTTTCAATAGTAGTTTACTCTCTGGGGTAGGTGGGACAACCGCAGCTTGGCCTCACCCCTCCCTTTTGGCAAATAGTGTATCACAAATGTCAATATCTTGCAGCTGGGCTTCCTGTCAGTCAGCTGCATTGAGCATGGGCAAGGGAGATTGGTCCAAAGCAATATAGTTCACTGAAGCAGAAGGCATGCATTCAGGGGGCAGGCCCAAAGCTTCAGCAACACATCCATGAAGGTTCTCACGGGCATCTGACTCGCAGCGACTCACGCTGCAAATAGCTCTCTCGGCATCCGTGGATATCACAGCAACTTCAGATGCCTGCGGATGTCTGGACAATGCATCTGCATCTACATTGCTTCTCCTTGATCAGTATTGAATGCTGAACTCACAGCTAGCCAAGGCAGCCACCCATCTCTGTCCTGTAGCATCCAACTTAGCACTTGTTAACACATAGGTCAGTGGGTTGTTGTCTGTCCACACCTGGAACTGAGCACCATACAAGTAATCTCGAAATTTCTCAGTGATGGCCCATTTCAAGGCCAAGAACTCCAGCTTGTGGATGGGATAGCAAGTTTCACTGTCAGACAGTCCTCGGCTGGCAAAGGCTACAGGTTTGCATTTTCCTTTCACTTCCTGATACAGTACAGCTCCCAGACCCTCAAAACTGGCATCAGTATGCAGGATAAATGGTTTGCTTGGATCAGCAAAGACTAGGATGGGAGCATGAGTTAGGCGAGTAATGATTTCCCGAAAAGCCCTCTCATATCTTTCATTCCACTGTGGCCCAAATGGTTCGAAGGGACCATAGTGTCTCTGCACAGGAGGCTTTGGAGGCCTCCTCTTATTCCGGGTCTTAGATTTGTTCTTGTTGGACTGGTATCCCCTGGTAAGATCATTCAGAGGTTTTACAATCGTAGCATAGTTCTTCACAAAACTGCGGTAGTAGCCACTAAATCCAAGAAAGGTCTTGAGTTCTCTGTAGTTAATGGGACGTGGCCAGGTAGTGAGTGCTTCTATTTTATCGAGATCAGTACTCACACCCTCTTTGGATACGATGTGACCCACATACTTCACTGAGGTTTGGCAGAACTGGCATTTGTCAATTGAAAGCTTCAAACCATATGCCTCCAACCTATCAAGCACTTTAAGAAGCCTTTCTTCATGTTCCTCCAAGGTTCTTCCAAACACAATCAGGTCATCCAAGTAAACTAACACTTGCAGTAAATTCATGTATCACACGACTTTTTCCATAAGTTGTTGAAATGTGGCAGGGGCCCCAGAAATCCCTTACAGCATCCATTCGAACTGGTAGAATCCTAATGGGCAGATGAAGGCTGTCTTCTCCTTATCCTCTTCTCCCAGAGGGATCTGGTAGTATCCACTCTGAAGATCCAACACAGAGAACCACTGGCTACCCAGCAAACAGTCCAAGGCATCTTGTACTCGAGGCATGGTGTATTGATCAACTGTAGTGCGCCTGTTCAGGGTGCAGTAGTCAATACACATCCAGATTTTTCCACTCTTCTTACGAACGACCACAATAGGTGAGGCATAGGGGCTTCGGGATTCTGTAAGGATACCATTCGCGATCAACGCTTGAAGATGATGGCACACGTCTTCCATCTCAGAGACGGCAATCCTCCTAGACCTCTCCCTGAAGGGTCGGGGATCTTGCAGCTTGATGTGGTGTTCCACTTCTTTGGCACATCCCACGTCCCACTCAGGTAGTGAGAACACCTTGGATCTCTCGCAAAGCTTCTTCCTCAGGCAATCCTTCCACTCCTCAGACAGCGGTGAGTCCCCGAAGTCAAACTTCGCAGGATCTATCACTGGAACTTCAGCTTCACACTGGGGTCTCACAACGCTTTCAGGTTCAAAGATGTCTGCAATCTTTTGCCCTGGTTTTACAAACACATCACGCCGTGTTTCATTAGCAAGCAGTATAGTCACCTCCTCCTGGGCTTCGGCAGGTAGGGTTATGACTCCACTGAGAACCAGCACTCCTTCTGGGAGCCCTCCCTTGGTTGGCTGCTCTACCACAGCTAATGTTCCCTTACTGCCTTTTAGGCAGGTACTCCTGACAATTACCTCCTTTTCTGACATGGCAGGCACCACTAAAGGGACCGGGCCCGCATACCTCAGTGCTCCCACTGGCAAATCAGGCATCACTTTTCTTGTGTCCTCAATTTTTCTGTAGGCCACGGCACAGTGTGTGTGTGTATCACCAAGGTGTTCAGATATTGGTCTCCTGCTTGCTGTCTGCAGTAATCCTAAAGAGGCTGGAGCTGGTCCCTATTAGCATGGACACATCAGAGGCTCCTTTGGGTCAGGGCATATTAAAGCAGCAGTGTCCACCTCCTGTCTTTCCCCAGCGATCTCTTCTGGGAATTCCAGGTGTACTATGACATAGCCCTGATAAGGGTATTCATCCATGCTGAGGCCACGTAGGCCAAGCCCTGTCAGGGGCCGTATAGGCAGATGCCCAAATCTGCTGGTAGAAAGACTGGAATATGATAGTCACCTGGGATCCAGTGTCAAGCACTGCTCTACATTCTGTCCCTTCAACCTTTACAGTGACCTCCGCTCGGGGTCCTATCAATCCTGGGGGGATTCGGGCCGCATGGTTCCTTCCAGGGGAGCCTCCGCATCCTGCATGCCTAGCGGCTCCCTTCCCAGGCCCTGGGGCCGTTTCCTGACTTTCCCCAGGTGGCCCTCAGCTTTTGATATACCAGCATGGGATTCTCTGCATTCCGACACCTTGCCGCAGTGTGCCTGCTCTGGCCACACTGGCAGCAGAAGAAGGATTGTCCTTTCCCTTGCTGTCGAGGGGGTGCAGATGTTCTAAATGAGTCCTCTGGACCGTGGTAGCAGAGGGTTCCTTGCACCTTGAAGTCTTTGCTGAATCGAGGGTACTCTCTAGTTCAGTCACTTTCTGTGTCAAGGCCTGCACTCGCTGAGTAAGTTCCTCTTGAGGATTCACCATTAGTGCCTTGGGTGTCCGTGTGGATGTTGTGCCAGTTGCCTGGTGTTGCTGCACCTCCCAAACCTCGCCAGCTGCCTGCCTCTCTTCTTCCTCTTGGACCTCTTTATCAGGCGAGAGTAACTTGGTGGATTATCTTGCCGTTCCCTTAATCGAAGGTGGAGAAGGATTGGGTTCTGATATTGAATTCCTCTCACAATCTGAGCCAATCTAGTCCGGTCCATTTGCTCAACTGCTACTGCTCCCCTCATGATGGCTCTCTGTAATAATTTCTCCAACCTCTGGATATAGGCAGAGACCTTCTTTCCCTTTTGTTGCCTGGCATTGAGGAACTTGCAATAAACATCCTCTGGACCCTCAGTTCTCCCAAAGGCGTGATCCGGGGTCTCTAGGCAGTCCTTCACCTTGACCTCAGGGTTACCGAGTTTCAGGATGCAAATCACATCTAGGGCTGGCCCCCTGAGACACTCTACTAGTCACCTTCTCTTTTCAGCATCAGGCACCACCCACTCCTGCAGCATCTCAGTGGTGTGCTCCCGCCAGGTTGTGGGGTGGGACCCTCAGAAAACAACCTCAGTTTACGATAGGAGCTTGACTCAGGGTGGGGTGGCATAACCTTCTCTAATGCTTGCCCCAAAGCCTTCACCCACTCCTCAGGTGAAGGAGAAGTCTCCTGGTGTGGGGCTCCCGATTTAAGGCCCAACAGACCTGGCATATCAGCCAAAGTTTTTCCCTCTTTCCCCAAAAAGTTCGACATTTTCTTTAAAAACTCGACATCAGCAGTAGGGGCTGGTGAGGGCTGGCTCCCGGTGGTTATTATCTTCCACTCACCATCTTCCACTGCTATCGTGCCTGGAACCTGTAGAGGGTCCACAGCTGAGGGCAGCTCACACAGTACAGCAAAAGCCCCTCCCCCCACAAAAATGCACCCACGCATTTTGCACTTATGCAGGTACTCAGTGGATGACCTTAAGATAGGTTCTATTGAGCCCTCATCAACTGCCTCCAGCACCCCCATTACCAGAAGACAGTTCCTGGGGTCAATATTCATCCCCTTGCACCAGTCCTCTAACAAGTGTAGGGCCATTATACAAACTCTAATCTTTTCCAAATACAGCATCAAAACAACAAGGTAATTTGGGGTTTTCCCAATTCAAGATGTGCTTGCGAGGGATACTGACCTAGGATCCCGGACGAGCCCCCCAAAATGTAACCCTTCTGCCAGGCCGAATTGATAGCAGCAAGGGCCGGGTTCAATACATAGGGGTCCCTTCCCTACAACGTAATGCAAAACCAGCTCGAGCCCCCACCCAGTGACCTGGGAAAGTCTTACACACACCCCTGGGTGCCTCCAAGAGGCAATACTTCCCCTCTCGCAAGCACAGAGTCTCGGTGTAGCGGAAAAGGTTTAATTACATGAGATAAACAACAAGCATTACATTGGGAAAACACCTCAACTAGAGTTCATAGAGCAAACTGTGAGCAAAGACCCACCCCAGGAAATTGGGCCGTGTCCTTTTCCCTTGAGTCCAGCAACTCCCAAATCACCCCAAGACGCCAAAGTCCAATACCCTAAACGTCCCTAGAGTCCAGCAACCCAAAGATCACCCACAGTCCCTGTCATAAACAGATGGTTAAGGGTTAATGTCTCTTTTACCTGTAAAGGGTTAAGAAGCTCAGTAAACCTAGCTGACACCTGACCAGAGGACCAACAGGGAGACAAGATATTTTCAAATCTCTGTGGAGGGAAGTCTTTGTTTGTGCTTTTTGTTTTGTTCGTTGCTCGCTCTCAGGACTGAGAGGGACGGGACATCATTCCAGGCTCTCCCAATCTTTCTGAATCAGTCTTTCATGTTTCAAAATTGTAAGTAATAGCCAGGCAAGGCGGATTAGTCTTATGTTTGTTTTCTCAACTTGTAAATGGTTCTTTTGCTGGAAGGATTTTTACCTCTGTTTGCTGTAACTTTGAATCTAAGGCTGTGGGGGGAGGTCCCTCTGGTCTATATGAATCTGAGTACCCTGTAAAGCATTTTCCATCCTGATTTTACAGAGATAATTTTTACCTTTTCTTTCTTTAATTAAAAGCTTTCTTTTTAAGAACCTGATCGATTTTTCCTTGTTTTAAGATCCAAGGGATTGGGTCTGAACTCACCAGGGATTGGTGGGGGGAAAGGAGGGAGGATGGTTAATTCCTCCTTGTTTTAAGATCCAAGGAGTTTGGATCCGTGTGAAGCCTCTCAAGGCAACCCAGGGAGGGGAAAGTCTAGGGGGAAAAGGAGGGGGATGGTTAGTTTCTCCTTGTTTTAAGACCCAAGGGGTTTGGATCTGGGTTCCCCAGGATAGGTTTTGGGGGAACAGAAAGTGTGCCAGACACTAAATTCTGGCTGGTGACAGTGTACCAGACCTAAGCTAGTAATTAAGCTTAGAAGTGTTCATGCAGGTCCCCACTTTTTGTACTCTAAAGTTCAAAGTGGGGAAAAAACCTTGAGAGTCCCAAAAGTCCCACAATCTAAAAGTCTCTGCCCTGGGTCAGTGCAGCCCCAAAGCTCGAGAGTCTATCTGTAGAGGTCCCCCCCACAGCCTAGGTAGAAAGGGGCACCTTACGTGGTCGGGGCCAACTGCCCTGCCTCTCTGTGGGGTTCTGCTTCTGCCTTCTCCACGAACTGCTCCGCTTTACCAGCCGCTCCACTCTGCTCCTCCAGCCGTCCTCAGGAACTGCTTCGCTCCGCCAGCTACTCTGCTCCACCGGCCATCCCGTGATCCGCTTCAGCCATCCCTGCAAACTGCTCGGCTCCATTCACTCCGTGGCTCCACAAACTGCTCTGCTCCACTCTGCTAGCTGCTCTCTCCACAGTATAGCTTCAGGCTCCCCCACTAGTTGGCACAGTACTCAGTGCTCTCGGCTCAGCAATTCCAGCTCTTTAGTGATTTCAGCTCACAGTAGGGAGCCCCAGTGCTAGTGCACTGTAAAGGTGCCCGTCCGGGACTTGACCCTCCCTGAGGAGGAGGGGTGCCACACCGGCCTCGCTACACGCTGTCCGAGTCTGCCCTTTTTAACAGGGCTAAGCGACGCGGCACAGTCGCTTAGGACTCCGGCCTTCTGCTACAGGGCAGAGTAAACAGAAAGTCAGCTTGGGGGTCTCAGGCCCTCAGTCCCGGGGCTGAGGGCCTCCTTACCCGAGGCTCAGGCCGCTCGAGCCCCTTGATGCAGGACCGAGCAGTGGCGCAGTTTAAGGGGGCCCAGCCCTTGGGTCGGGCGGGGCACCAAACACACAGTTGTAGAGGCTCAGGCCCTCTTGGCTCAGGGCTGAGCAAACAACAGTTCAGGCTGCTCAGGTCCTTTGGTGCAGGACCAAGCAGTGGCACAGTTTAAGGGGGCCCAGCCCTTGGGTCGGGCGGGGCACCAAACACACAGTTATAGAGGCTCAGGCCCTCTTGGCTCAGGGCTGTAAACCGCCACTAGACTCAGGGGCCTCCTCAGGCCGGGGGGGGAGAGGGAGTCTGCCACCCGCATATGGGTGGCGGGGGAACGCAGGCCCACCCACTCCTCTGCGTTCCAGCCCGGGGCCCTAGTCACGGCTATAACTGCTACTGGGTCAGTGGGGTTCCTGACCGCGACACACGGACATGGGTTCCAGTACACTTGCAGCCTGACTGGGGTCAGCTGCCCCCGGGCCACTTCCAATCTCCCCCTCTGGGCCTACCTGGTCGGTGCGTCAGCCCCTGGGAAGTCCAGTAGCATGGGCCCCTCCCGGCTGGGGCCGGGTGATAGATCCGGCAGTACCTCTGGGAAGTCTGGCCAGGCCTGCTCCGGGGGCTCCTCGGGGTAACAGCAGGGACGGGGCGACTCCGGCAGTCCCTCCTCGTCGTGGGCGCGGGGAAGCTCCAGCAGCTCCTCGTTGTAGCGGGCGCAGGGGACTTCCGGCCAGTTTGGGCAACCACCCTGGGCCTCAGCAGCCTCCCAGTCACGAGCATCCTCGGGCAGGTCTGCTCCCAACGGCGGCTGGGCCTCAACTGAGCGCTGCCGGCTGGCTTTTATACTTCTGGGTCGCCTCCTGACCCTCTGAGGGGCGGGTCCAGTGCCCTGTGGCCCCTGCACCATTAGCCCAAAGTGAGTTCAGCTCAGTAACCTGTATCTAGATTCTTGAGGAAATAAAAAATCAACTCTGATATTCCACAGTGGAGAGAGGAGTAGGTGGAACTGGAGCATCTGGCTCACACAAGGCACCTACACCACTAGCTACAGATATCTGTCCCCAGCCTCTCTCAATTCACTGGGTTTTGATAAAGAAAAATAACCCCAGGCCCCAAAACCAGGGGTTAAAAAAAACTGACATACAATCCCTTAAATAACCCATCCATCACTGCCGGAATAAACTAACAGCTACTAGGTTGCTATAGTTCATTAAAATTGCTTATGCATAAATTGTATCTCTTGGCAACTTGACCAAAAGTACAAACAACATGTATTTTTAAATACAAGTTCCTCAAAAAGCTTGGACAACAGGCAACAGCTTAACCACAAGTAACCTGCAAGTAGGTGGAAACCAGGTGTCAAAGTCCTGACAAATAAAAAAACCAGTAAAAAGGGGAAGTTACAAAGAGCAAGCTTGCAAATTAGCTCATAACCAGTATATTAATAGTAGTTTTTTTTTAGCAGATGGTTAGAAGATGTCATTGTATTAACCAAATATGGTATCCTCGGATGTATAAGTTCATATGGTAATTTGCGGTTTTTGGCTATATAAACCCAGGTATCACTGCTGTAGGGCAGAGCGACTTACCTCTTGCTAGAGGACCTGTCGTCTCTCCATGCATATGCACGTATTCTCTGATTAATCAATAAAGGAGCCTCAGGCTGTCTGATCAACTCAACTGGGTGGTGGTCATTTTCCATGACAGTTTTCAAACCCATGTCCCTTGTCTAGCAAGTGCTATTTAGTTGATAGTGAAACCCTTTATCATAAAACAGTTTCATAGTTACTCATTTACTTAATCAGGGTGACAACACTTTATCCCTCCTGCCCCAATAACAAAGAAATTGGGGATCCCACAGCCGTGAAAGTAACCATTTTAGGCTGCCGTGGGCTATGCTAGGCGGAGTGGGTGTGCCTATGCAAACACAATCAGCCTCTGAAATTCTTTTGCACACTCGCCATAATTCACCTCCAGATGTCAGGGTAGAGCTCATCCTGACTCTGCTTACAGTTGCAAAAAAAGCGAACATCATTCTGGGATATATTAGCAGGAGTGTTGTAAGCAAGACATGAGAAGTAATTCTTCTGCTCTACTCCACTCTGATCAGGCCTCAAATGGAGCATTGTGTCCAGTTCTGAGTGTCACATTTCAAAAGGATGTGGACAAATTGGAGAGAGTCCAGAAAAGAGCAAAAAAATTGAGGGAGGGGGAGGTGCTGATTGGCGGGACCGCTGGCGGGCAGGAGGCATTTGGGGGAGGAAGAGGAGGGGCTACCCACCATTTTTTTCCTTTGGGTGTTCCAACCCTGGAGCACCCACAGAGTCGTCGCCTATGGGTGCTGGAGGTTATAAGATTGGGGTATTTAATCCATTTTCTCTTTCTCCTCTATGCCCACTCCCTTTTCACATTCCTCTTCAGGGACCCATCTCACAAATATCTCTTAAAGCAAGAAGTCTACTCCCTTCTGTGAACAGGAACTGCAGAACTGGTTCCAGTTTAGCACAGAGGGAGGAGTGTTTTACTCCAGCTACTTTCTGGTCCCAAACAAGAATTGCAGGTGGAGATCAATCTTAGACCTAAGACTCCTAAACAATTGTATGAAATCACAAAAAATTCAGGATGGTGACTCGGGCAGCTGTAATTCCATTATTAGAACTGGGGGACTGGTTTTTAGCCCTTGAATTTCAGGATCATCCATCCACTCCCAGTCTTTATTCAAGCCTAATTTAATGGTGTCCAGTTTGCAAATTAATTCCAATTGAGCAGTTTCTCATCGGAGTCTGTTTTTGAAGTTTTTTTGTTGTATTATTGCCACTTTTAGGTCTGTAACTGAGTGACCAGGAGTTTTTATAATTCTTGATGTCTGATTTGTGTCCATTTATTATTTTGTGTAGAGACTATACATTGGCCAAATCGGACAGTCTCTGTGCAAAAGAATAAATAGACACAAATCAGACATCAAGAATTATAACATTCAAAAACCAGTCTGAGAACACTTCAGCTTCCCTGGTCACTCAGTTACAGACCTAAAAGTGGCAATAGTACAACCAAAAAACAGACTCCTATGAGAGACTGCTGAATTGGAATTAATTTGCAGACTGGACACCATTAAATTAGGCTTGAATAAAGCCTGGGAGTGGATGGGTCATTACACAAAGTAGAACTATTCCCCCTACTGTTACTCACACCTTCTTGTCAACTGTTGGAAATGGGCCATCCTGATTATCACTACGAAAGTTTTTTTTTCTCCTGCTGATAATAGCCCACCTTAACTGATTACTCTTGTTATAGTTGGTATGGCAACACGCAACACCCATTTTTTCATGTTTTCTCTGTGTGTGTGTGTATATATATATATATATATAGTATTTTCCACTGCATGCATCCAATGGAGTGGGTTTTAGCCCAAGAAAGCTCATGCTTAAATAAATTTGTTAGTCTCCACGGTGCCACAAGTACTCCTCATTCTTTTTGCTGATACAGACTAACACGGCTGTCACTGTGAAACAAGATCAAGCACAACAAAGCCTGGATCATATTAATAGTCCCAATGTGCCCCAGACAGATACGGTATTCTGACCTGATTCTCCTAGCCTGTTAGGCAATCAGCCTTCCATCCATTCCACATCTTCTTTCCCAAAATGCTGGTTGGATTCTTCACCCCAACCTGAAGATTCTTCATCTCAAAGCTTGGCTCCTTGATGGTTCATGGGAATAGAGTCTACTTGCTCTAAGGAGGTACAACAGATATCATTGAACAGTAGGAATGATTCCAGGAAGATACACTTATCTCCTCAAGCGGGAAAGGTTCAGCCTTTGGTGTGTCCAGAGAAGTGTTCCATCTGCTCACTCTCCCTTCTTTATCATTCTTGAGTACCAATTAGAGCTAAAAAAAACAGGATTATCTATGAGCAGCCTTTCTTTCCCCAGTGGAGGGAGTCTCACTCTTCGCTTATTCTAAATTGTAAGGTTTCTCAGAGGATTATAGAACCTGTTCCCCCAATTTAAGGAACCCACTCCTATCTGGGATTTGAATTTAGGATTTAGATGCCTTATGGGCCCTTTCTCTGAGCCAATCGCTACTTTGTCCCTAGTTAATTTATCTCTGAAGACAGCCTTTTTGGTGGCTATCACCTTTGTTCAAAGGGCTGGGGAAATATGGGCTCTAATGGACCCACCATTTACAGTATTTTTCAAGGACAAAGTTTTGTTATGTCCATGCCCTAAACTTTTCCCCAGGATGTCGTCCAAGTTTCACATCAGCTAGGTTATCCATCTGCCCATTTTTTTCTGAAGCCACATCAGTCCAGAGAGAAGACTTTGCACATTTGGATATTAGGAGAGCATTAGCCTTTTATTTCAACAGCATTAAGTCATTTAGAAAATCATCCAGACTATGTGTGGCTATTGTGGATAGGTCTGATGGTTCAGTAATTTCCACCCACAGACTCCCCTGGTGGATTTTTGATTGTATGATATTATGCTATGAAATAACCTCCTTCTAGGGGTTTGGCCCATTTCACATGATCTCTGTCTATATCTCTGGTATTACTCAGGAATGTTCATATTTGGGACATTTGTAAGCCTGCCACTTAGATATCCATCCATACCTTTTCCAAGCATTGTGCAGTGGACCAGTCTTCTAGATTGGATGCTGCTGTTGGAACTGCCGTCCAAAGCCCCCCTGCCCTCCAGCTGAGGATACTACTCAGTAGTGACCTGAAGTGGAGCACCCATAGGACACTGCTCAAAGAAGGAGAGGATGCTCACCTTCTGCAGTAACTGCAGTTCTTTGAGCTGTGAGTCTGTATGGGTGCGGCACTATCTGCCCTCGTTCCCCTCTGCTCTGGGGTTTCCTCTGGGGATTTTGCAGTGCAGGAGGAGGGTGGTTCACCCGCTCTGCTCTCTATAGCCTTGGAGCAGGGCATGAGGAAGCATAGTGCCTATCCGGGTCTGAGGACACCGGAAGTGGAGCACCCATCAGGACACACATCTTGAAGAACTCCATTTACTGTGACCGGTGAGTAACCTCTGCTTTCCAAAGCCAGCTTGTTGAGCAGACATGGGAGGTCTTGGGCCAGCAGTCTGAGAGGAGCAGAGTTTGGTTTGGGTCTTTGACTCCTTTGGTGCCTAGTCCTGCTCTACGTGAAGAGATTCCCGAGAGGTGCTCAGCTTCCACAGGTTTCACGGGCAGTGAGGGCACTTTACACACTGAGGGATAAAGCCCAGACTGAGCAACAGGTGGAAGCAGTGGGGATGATTATTTCAGTGTGGGTGGGAGACTGCATTTTCTGATGCTACCCTGGAAGCCCTTACTAGCCAGTTTGGCTTCTGGATGGTGTTTCCAAATGAAGTTACAGATCCTGTTTTCTGCTGGAGGATGCTGCAATAGGGCAGGAATTAGAGGGGAAAAGAGCAGTGATACCAAAGCCATCCACACTGCTGTCCCAGTCACGGGTTTTCTCCCCAGCTCTGCCAGTGCCCCTCAGTCCTGACCCACCACCTCCTGCCTGTCCAGCCTTGGGCTCCTCGCACAGCTCTGCCAGTGCCCCTCAGTCCTGACCCACTGGCCCCTGCCTGTCCAGCCTTGGGCTCCTCGCACAGCTCTGCCAGTGCCCCTCAGTCCTGACCCACTGGCCCCTGCCTGTCCAGCCTTGGGCTCCTCTCACAGCTCTGCCAGTGCCCCTCAGTCCTGACCCACTGGCCCCTGCCTGTCCAGCCTTGGGCTCCTCGCACAGCTCTGCCAGTGCCCCTCAATCCTGACCCACTGGCCCCTGCCTGTCCAGCCTTGGGCTCCTCTCACAGCTCTGCCAGTGCCCCTCAGTCCTGACCCACCACCTCCTGCCTGTCCAGCCTTGGGCTCCTCTCACAGCTCTGCCAGTGCCCCTCAGTCCTGACCCACTGGCCCCTGCCTGTCCAGCCTTGGGCTCCTCTCACAGCTCTGCCAGTGCCCCTCAGTGCTGACCCACTGGCCCCTGCCTGTCCAGCCTTGGGCTCCTCTCACAGCTCTGCCAGTGCCCCTCAGTGCTGACCCACTGGCCCCTGCCTGTCCAGCCTTGGGCTCCTCTCACAGCTCTGCCAGTGCCCCTCAGGCCTGACCCACTGGCCCCTGCCTGTCCAGCCTTGGGCTCCTCTCACAGCTCTGCCAGTGCCCCTCAGGCCTGACCCACTGGCCCCTGCCTGTCCAGCCTTGGGCTCCTCTCACAGCTCTGCCAGTGCCCCTCAGTGCTGACCCACTGGCCCCTGCCTGTCCAGCCTTGGGCTCCTCTCACAGCTCTGCCAGTGCCCCTCAGTCCTGACCCACCACCTCCTGCCTGTCCAGCTGTGACGATGCGGTTCTGGCGGGACCCAACTGAGAGTGCCAGCTCAGGACAAATTCTTAAACAGGGCAGATGCAGCCCTAGGCTGGGGTTTTTCCACCTTTAAAGCAAACCAAACCAGCCAGACAAAAAGGACTACGGTTTTGCCCCACTGGCTAACCACAAGTCACACAAGCAATATACTTAGACACTCCAGTCTCCCAGTATCCCCACCAGTCCCACTCGTCCTGGGGATGAATGGTTATGAAAACCAACACCCCAGTAAAAGAAAAAGGTTCTCTCGATCCCAAAGGACCAAGCCCCAGACCCAGGTCAATATACACATCAGATCTTACCCACAAATCATGCTGTTGCCAATCCTTTAGAATCTAAAATCTAAAGGTTTATTCATAAAAGGAACAAGACAGAGATGAGAGTTAGAATTGGTTAAATGGAATCAACTACATACAATAATGGCAGAGTTCTTAGTTCAGGCTTGTAGCAGTGATGGAGTAAACTGCAGGTTCAAATCAAGTCTCTGGAACATCCCCCGCTGGGATGGGTCATTCAGTCCTTTGTTCAGAGCTTCAGTTTGTAGCAAAGTCCCTCCAGAGGTAGGAAGCAGGATTGAAGACCAGATGGAGATGAGGCATCAGCCTTATATAGGCTCTTCCAGGTGTAAGAACACTTCTTTGTTCTTACTGTGGAAAATTACAGCAAAATGGAGTCTGGAGTCACATGGGCAAGTTCCTGCACACCCTGCTGAGTTACAAGGCATATCTGCCTCCTCTCAATGGGTCAATTGTGTAACTGATGGTCCTTAATGGGCCATCAAGCAGGCTAGGCAGAGCTAACACCCACTTATCTGGGACTTTTCCCAGAAATACAGCACAAATTTGAAATACAGACAGTATACAGCCAATACTCATAACTTCAACTACAAAATGATACAGACATATAGACACCATAATCATAACCAGCAACCCATAACCTGGTTTTAGACACCTTATATGACCCCCTTTACATAAGATTTGGTGCCACTACAGGACCTTGGTTGCAAACCATGTTCTATATGGTCCCAGTTCATATCAATAACATCACACCAGCCTTGGGCTCCTCTCACAGCTCTGCCAGTGCCCCTCAGTCCTGACCCACTGGCCCCTGCCTGTCCAGCCTTGGGCTCCTCTCACAGCTCTTCCAGTGCCCCTCAATCCTGACCCACTGGCCCCTGCCTGTCCAGCCTTGGGCTCCTCTCACAGCTCTGCCAGTGCCCCTCAGTCCTGACCCACTGGCCCCTGCCTGTCCAGCCTTGGGCTCCAGCCCTGTTGGTGCTTCTCTAAAAGTCACAGCCTCCCTTGCAGTTCCAGCCCTGGGCACCTCCACAGCCCTGCCAATGCACTTCAATCTTAATCTGAAACCCCACTCCATTCTAGTCCGGAGAGTGTTCCTGGCCCTGCAGTTGCACCTCAGTCCTGACCACCTCTTCCAGTTCTGGGCCCTTCACTCATTTCTCTGCTGATGCTTGATTTTGCCCGCTTCCCCTGCTGCTGCTGTCCTGGGCCTGCTTGGAACAGCATCCAACAAATGTTCTAGTTCACTGGCATCCATTGAATTTTCAGGTGTAATACAGACTAAGATTTGATCCCAAGTCTCTAGAGGGGAATATAAACAACCACTGAAATCATTGATAAAAGTGCCATTGACGTCAAACATCCAGGACTGCACTTTTGATCCACAAACACAATACTGCCTTGAGCTGTTTTGAAATCCTTCCCTTTGCAAGAGATGTTACATGAAAAGGGGGGGCTGATGGCAATTGGAATCCACTGTTTTATGGGCACCAGATGCTGACCATATCCCCTGTGCTTCCTGGCCCCAGCTTGGCATTCCACGCACTTCTGATTTAACTCCCTGTGCCCAGCTATTCATTTGTTTTAGGGATTAGAAGAATTAGAGGAAAGACATGGACCCTTTCTCTAGAATTAGTAGAAGCTAATTTTGCTCACGCTTGCTCACAGCCCCAGGTGGTTGTGGTTTCAAGATGGATGCTTGTTTTTCTCATCATGGCACTTCCAGCCTCAAAATATGTAATTGGAGAGGGGCTGAATTCTTAATGCAGAACTTCCTTCAGAAACGTTAGGGTCAAGGGTTCTGGGGCTTGTTAACTATGGTGATCTCTGAGCCCTGCTTCCCCTGCCATGAGCTCTCCAAAGAGCAATGCATGCTGAATATGCATTCTTAGCTCCCTCCCAAGTCGTGCCGGAGTTCCAGTTTCTCTAATCACATCATGCACACAATGTTTCCCATCACCTAACTGCAACACTGGGGACCCTCTGTTCATAAAGTCAGTACAAAAAAGGGTCTGCAGGAAGAGTGGATGAAGCACTTTTCTTCACTCTCGCAGTTCTTCCTTGGGCAGTTTGTTACTTGTGGGTCAGAGCCGAGTTCGCTCAGCCCTGGTCAGATTTATACCAGTGAGGAATGTGGCTGTTACTACCCACATGACCAGTGCCCCATGAGTTTGCATGGCCAGGAGAGTCCGTGTGTATGGATGTACAGTTCACTGGTAATCGTTAATATATATATTGCCATAGCACTAGGGGCCCAATTCAGAGCTTGGGGCCCCTTGTGCTCGCTGCTGTACAAATGCATAACAAACGGTACCTGCCCCAAGGAGCTTCCAGGCTAAGTAAAAGCCCTTCTCCAGCCAGACTGTTCTCCCCACCTTGTTCTTGCTGTTCCTGAGATACAAGGCAACCATATGCCCCAGGAATGCAAGGAGAAGGCATGAGGCTGAAGGCCAGGTGTTTCCTCCATCACTGATAGTATGGGAAGTTGTCCCACTTCAGCCCAGGGGACTTGACGTGTGTAAATGACCTGACACCCCGGATTGGGTTATTTTGCTTGCTAATGCCAGTTGAAAAGTATTTTAACATTTAAAAAGTCTTTTCAACCAGCCCTAATAATTCCATTTAAAAAAGAGAGGATCTGTGCAAATAATCCCCTTATTCTGCTGTAGCCATCCTATTCGCTGCATGCCTCTGCTCCCAGCCCAAAGTGAGTCCTGCTTTTGCTGCATCCATGGCCTGCCTTTCCTGATTAGACTCATTTGCCCAATTTACTCCATGCAAACTACTCAGAGGGGGCTTGATCCTGAACATGCTGACCACCCTCATCTCCCATTGATTTCAAGGACATTGCACCCTTGATGGCCCAGAGCTCATTACGTGCAGTAACCCCTCAGACACAAGCCTCCACCACTTTGATCTCAATGGGTGAGCGGCAAGCAAGTGGATCCCGGTCAGCTTTTCATGCTGGAAGTGTGAGGCTCATGGCCTTTGTGAAGATCCACATGTTTTATACTCAGTGAAGCTCAGAGGAGATTTTACACATTACACCATCATGTGTTGCTGCTGCTGCTGAGCAGCAAACCCAGCTCAGATGAAAAGGGGTTGAGATTAAAGGTGTTTCCCAGCATTTCAGTCCCAGCAGAGCAGCCATCAATACAATGGAGGAGCTATTGGAAAGAGGGAAATGCCAGCACAGTTCATCCTGGCACAAATGTCATGGAAAGAGGAGTGTGTTGTCCTGGCCAAAGGGCTGCCCTGGTGCTTAAATCAATGTGTTTTGGTGCGTGGATCAGAATGCGAGATGGAGAGGGGCTGATTGGCTCGGGGATTGAGAAGAGGAGAATAGAGATGTCCATCTCTTGGCTGCCCTTCTCAAAGCAGCCCTAGACAGTGGTGACGAGAGCGGAGTTATTGTTCCTTCCTAAATGGAGCACTTTGCATTTGTCCTTATTGAATTTCATCCTATTTACTTCAGACCATTTCTTCAGTTTGTCCAGATCACTTTGAATTTTAATCCTATCCTCCAAAGCACTTGCAACCCCTCCCAGCTTGGTATCGTCTGCAAACTTTATATGTGTACTTTCTATGCCATTATTTAAATCATTGATGAAGATATTGAACAGAACCGGACCCAAAAATGATCCCTGTGGGACCCCACTCGTTATGCTCTTCCAGCACGGCTGTGAACCAATGATGATTACTCTCTGGGGATGGTTTTCCAACCAGCTTGGAACCCACCTTATAGTAGCTCTATATAGGTTGTATTTCCCTAGTTTGTTTATGAGATGGTCATGTGAGACAGCATCAAAAGCTTTACTAAAGTCAAGACATGCCACGTTTACCACTTACCCCCATCCACAAGGATTGTTATCCTGTCAAAGAAAGCTAGCAGGTTGGTTTGACACAATTTGTTTTTGACAAATCTATGCTGTTACTTATCACATTATCTTCTCGATGTTTGCAAACTGATTGCTTAATTATTTGCTCCATTATCTTTCCGGGTATAGAAGTTAAGCTGACTGGTCTGTAATTCCCTGGGTTGTCCTTATTTCCCTTTTTATAGATAGGCACCAGATTTGCCCTTTTCCAGACTTCTGGAATCTCTTCCATCTTCCATGACTTCTCAAAGATAATTGCTAATGGCTCAGATAATTGCTAATCTGCTCAGTCAGCTCCTTGAGTATTCTAGGATGCATTTCATCAGGCCCTTGTGCCACGAGACATCTAATTTGTCTAAGTAATTTTTAACTTGTTCTTTCCCTATTTTAGCCTCTTCTGATCTTACCTCATTTTCACTGGCATTCACTATGTTAGACATCCAATCGCCACCAACCTTCTTGGTGAAAACTGAAACAAAGACATCATTAAGCACCTCTGCCATTTCAACATTTTCTGTTTTTATTTCTAAACAAAAAACAGAAACCTCTCATTGAGTAATGGGCCTACCCTGTCCTTGGTCTTCCGCTTGCTTCTAATGTATTTGTAGAATGTTTTCTTGTTACCTTTTGTCTCTCTAGCTAGTTTGATCTCGTTATGTGCCGTGGCCTTTCTAATTTCGTTCCTACATACTTGTGTTATTTGTTTATATTCATCCTTTGTAATTTGACTTAGTTTCCACTTTTTGTAGGACTTTTTTGATTTTTAGATCATTGAAGATCTCCTGGTTAAGCCAGGGTGGTCTCTTGCCATACATCCTATCTTTCCTACACAGTGGGATAGCTTGTTCTTGTGCCCTTAATAGCGTCTCTTTGAAAAACTGCCTCTTCTATTGTTTTTCTGCTTAGACTTGTTTCCCATGGGATCTTACCTACCAACTCCCTGAGTTTGCTGAAGTCACCTTCTTGATATCCACTGTTTATATTTTGCTGTTCTCCCTCCTACCATTCCTTAGAATCATGGTGTCAAGTATCAAAGGGGTAGCTGTGTTAGTCTGGATCTGTAAAAGGCGACAAAGAATCCTGTGGCACCTTATAGACTAACAGACTTGTTGGAGCATGAGCTTTTGTGGGTGAATACTCACTTTGTCATGAACTCTATCATTTCAAAACAACAACAACAACGAAGAGTCCTTGTGGCACTTTAGAGACTAACAAATCTATTTGGGCATAAGCTTTCGTGGGCTAAAACCCACTTCATCGACTAACATTTGTTAGTCGCTAAGGTGCCACAAGGACTCCTCATTGTTTTTGGTGATACAGACTAACTCCGCTACCGCCTGAAATCTATCATTTCATGATCACTTTCACCCAAGTTGCCTTCCACTTTCAAATTCTCAACCAGTTCCTCCCTATTTGTCAAAATCAAATGTATAACAGCCTTTTCCCTGGCAGTTGTCTCCACCTTCTGAAATAAAAAAATTGTCTCCGATACATTCCAAGAATTTATTGGATAATCTGTGCCCTGCTGTGTTATTTTCCCAACAGATGTCTGGGTAGTTGAAGTCCCCCATCACCACCAAGTCCTGTGCTTTGGATGATTTTGTTAGCTGTTTAAAATAAGGCTCATCCACCTCTTCTTCCTGGTTAGGTGGTCTGTAGTAGGCCCCTACCATGACATCACCCTTTTTACCCCTTTCATTCTTACCCAGAGACTTTCAACAAGTCTGTTTCCTATATCCATCTCAACCTCAGGCCAAGCATACACATTTTTAATATATAAGGCAACACCTCCTCCCTTTTTTCCCTGCCAGTTCTTTCTGAGCAAGCTATATCTTTCTATACCAATATTCCAGTCATGCGTATTATCCCACTAGGTCTCTGTGATGCCAACTATGTCATAGCTGTGTTTATTTACTAGCATTTTGAGTTTTTTCTGCTTATTCCCCATACTTCTTACATTAGTATACAGCCATCTAAGATAGTGATTTGATTCCCTCCCCATCAGTTCTGTCTTGGCTCTCCTTTATCCTTGCTATAACAGCTCATGCTCCCCCCAAATTCCAAACCTTCTCCCAGGTCTCCATGTTCGTGACTTACCTGAGGGCTTTGGTCATCTGCCCCTCTTCAAACCTAGTTTAAAGCCCTCCTCCCTAGGTTAGCCAGTCTATATCCAAATATGCTCTTTCCCTTACTTGATAGGTGGACCCATCTCTGCTTATCAGTCCTTCTTCCTGGAACAGCATCCTGTGGTCAAGGAAGCTGAACCCCTCCTGCTGCCACCATTCTTGAAGCCAGGCATTTGTCTCCAGGATGCATCTGTTTCTGCCAGGGCCCCTACTACCCTTCACCGGAAGGACTGATGCCCATCAACAACCCAGGTGGACTCCCAGCAAGAGACGCACCTCTTGAAGCCTGGAGAGCCTGGCATACCCCTGGGCAATGGTTATTGTGAAGGGGGAAGGTTCCACCCTCCTTAAAGGGAAAAGGGATGAAGAGAAATCCCCCCATAACCACTTACTAAAATAAATAAAGAACATAATATAACAAAGGTAACTAGACTACGCTGTAGCCTTCAGGTAGTAAGGCATGCGAATGCTCCATTTCGGGCTGAGGCGGTTGAGAAGGACCTGAGAATGGTTCTTCCAAGCTGCCTTACATAGCCTAGGGAGCATGCATGGGCCAAGCGAGCAGTACTGCCGAAAATCTCTGATGTAAGGCACCAAGGGCGTGAGCACACCAGAAGTAGGGCACCCACAGGACACTACTTGAAGAACACATTGTTCCAGGACATTCCTGATCTTTATGTACTTTGCATGGGCAACAGGTGAGGAGCAAACATGGCTAGGTGCCTAGATACTATGAGGATAGGGACAGAAATGCCTGGATAGGATGCTAAAAAACTGCAACAGAGCTGCTTACTACTCACTCTTAAAGTTTAGTAAAATTGGTCACCTTCTTTACAGATAATTGTATGCTTTGTAGTTTAATTTCAGTATGTCTAGCTCATATGGAGTCAGATAGATTTCAGACTGGTACTCTATGGAATCTGTAATTAAATTATGGTAGGATTGGTTTAACTCCACTCACTGGCCTACTGGTAAGGGTGGTAATACTACCCTTCTTCCAAGCTCTTGTACAAAGTTTTTAAAGGACTTTAGTAGGAGTGATGGCCACATGTACCTAAATCTATATACGCTATAGCAGTAGTTCTCAACCTTTTGTACTGGTGACCTCTTTCACCTAGCAAACCTCTGAGTGCGACCTCCCCCCTTATAAATTAAAAACACTGTTTTATATATTTAACTCCATTATAAATGCTGAATGCAAAACGGGGTTTAGGGTGGAGGCTGACAGCTTGCGGCCCCCCATGTAACAACCTTGCGACCCCCTGAGGGGTCCTGACCCCCAGTTTGAGAACCCCTGTGCTATAGTATGTTTGCTGACCTTTAAAATCCATCCTCTTTTGTGGGGTAAATACTATTGATAGGGTCCTACCAAATTCATGTTTCATTTTGGTCAATTTCAGAGTCATAAGACTTAAGAAATCATAAATGTCATGATTTCAGGAAATTTCAGTGTTGTAACTGTAGGGGTCCTGACCCCAAAAGGAGTTGTGGGGAGGGGGTCGCAAGGTTATTGTAGGGGAGGTTGCAGTACTTCTACCCTTACTTTTGGGCTGAGCTGGTGGCTGGAGAGAGTCGGCTGCTGGCTGGGAGCCTAGGTCTGAAGGCAGAGTCGCCGCCAGCAGCAGCACAGAAGAAAAAATGGCAGGTACGGTGTTGCCCCCTTACTTCTGTGCTGCTGCTGCAGAGCTGAACCCTTGATCAGCATCCACCACTCTCCGGCCACCCAGCTCTGAAGGCAGCAGCGCAGAAGGAAGGATGGCACAGTATGGTATTGCCACCCCTACTTCTGTGCTGCTGCTGGCGGGGCGCTGCCTTCGGAGGTGGGCACCCGGCCCACAGCCACTGCTCTCCAGCTGCCGAGCTCTGAAGGCAGCGCAGAAGTAAGAGTGGCAATTCCGTGATCCCTCTAAAATAACCTTGTGAGCCCCTTTTGGGTCAGGACTCCCGATCTGAGAAACACTGGTCTCCTTGTGAAATCTGTATAGAACAGCGTAAAAGTACACAAAGGACCAGATTTCATGGGAGGAGACCAGATTTCACGGTCCATGATGCATTTTTCATGGCTGTGAATCTGGTAGGGTCCTAACTATTGAATAACACTGAGCCCCACTGATCATCCAGGAAAGGAAGCATCTTGAAAGGGGCTTTAGGCACTGACCCTTTCTGAGCTCCCAGATGAGTATGGAGTTGCAGGCGCCTCTATCACGAGGTCTGGTTTGTTCTATTTGACCTGTATTCATGACAGATGTGCATACTCTCCTGGCTCTGGTATTTAACAAAAAGACACAATGAACTATGGGCAGCTGCTTTTATTCTGGGGCAGTAAGTTCATGTTAAAACAGCTTTTCTGTTCCATGTACATCTCAAATATATTTTTCCATGGTCATCACAGACAAGAGACCCCCCATAGGGATGGGACTAATTTATTCAATATTTGGCAGATAACAGAACATGGCTTCCAGTTTACAGATTTATATTAGACACATTCCCAACATGACAGAATCTCGTTTTTAACATTTATTTATGGAACACCCACACAGACACGCACTCACACCCACCCACTCACCCACACACATTGATTTATTACACACACACAGTCACACGTAAATTTGAAATAGTACAGTCATTCCACAGCAGTCTGGAATCCCAAGGCAGATTTCTATGCAGTACATGGAAGAAAAGGGTGTGGTCCCTGCCAGCTCTGCTTGTGGCCACCTGACCGGATGTGAATGAGCCTGGCTTTGTTTTACATCGAGGGGCTGGAAGTTGGCAGGGTCTCTGAAGGAACTGGACATCCACTGAGCACACATATGCTGAAGTCTGTATGAGTTGCTAAAGCCAATTTTCTTCCTGTTATACATCATTGACACAGTAATTTTATGTAGAAAATAGCATGAGGGAGACTCACATCTGAGAGCACGCTGCTCCCAGTGCTACCTGCCAGTGCAGACCACGCTGGCTGTGTCATGAAACTCCAGCTTCTGCTACCCAGGACTAACGGGGAATTCACCTCCCCAACAAACACGAGGTGATATTGGCTGACGAACCCACAATTCCATCACAGAGCTGAAAAGTTTAGCTAGGACCAAAAGCCGGTACGTTTTAAACAGCAGTTTCGTTCCCTTGTGCAATGCTGTGCAGGGAGCCGCATCAGCTCTGGCTTTCCTCACAGCATCGTTGCTATGGTAGGCCCCGCCCAGACAGCCGTTCTCTAGACATTTCCATGGTAACTCACATCGCATGCTGCTGTACTGGTTCCACATTTTACTGCAGGGCTCCCTCCACAGCAGGCCATGCCGGAGTGGGATGCACTAATCCCTGCCCTTGGAACGGCGACCGTTCTGCCCAGCTCGAGAATGGTTTTCTTTTTAAGCCTGTAGTGAGATGCACTGCATAAAGCCAAAGGAATTTTCCTTCCCTAGTTAAACAGCACAATGTACGAGCTTCCACGGGTAACTTGGAACAGTTTATCATTGAATGTGACAGGCTGGTTGGCTGAGCTGAGCTGAGCGGACAAGGTGGTGCTCAAAGCGCACACAAACCTGTGTGTTTGGGTGTTCTCTCCCATCTCCAGGAAGGGCAAGGCATCTGGGGCAGCTGAACCAGGGGATGGTGGGGGCTAGCAACAGAAACATAGTGGGGGCTGATCTATATTTCTGCCCACACACATCATTCTGGGAACCAATCTTCTCTGTAAACTGCACGCATGTGGCAGGGGGAGATGAAGGCAAGAGCAGGACTCGGAGTGTCTGGGATCAGGCTGGAGAGTAGACAGGAACTGTGGTGATTGGGCCAGGGTCAGGAGCAGCTATCCCTAGTGGCTGGCAAGAGACACGAACCTCTGGGACCTCCCTTCCCAGTCTGTAGCTGGCTCCCCTCCTCTGCCCCCATGCACCGAGTCTTACTCCTCATGCACAGCACCCATCCTACTCCCCCCTGCAATCCCTCCACTTCCCTGTGGGAGGCATAATCTCCAAGCCACATCTCAGCCAGTTACAATCCTCAGACCAAGCGACAATTAATTGGGACGTTTAGGCACAGCTGTTGTCTTTATGCTGCAGCTCTGCATTGTGGACATACCTTCCGGTCACCTTCACTGCACCTGTTTGCACATAGCATAGTCCTCAGTCTGCACTACTACATACAGTGGCTGAGCCTTCACTGGAGACAGCCTCTTCTTTAAAAAGTCACCACACTGTCCATGTCAAACACAAGAATTGGGGACATAGCCCAACACTGACGTTTCAGCCTCAAGAGCATGTTCAAGCATCCCTTACAAACAGAGCAGAGCAGGGATAAACTGTACTTTATACGTACAGCACTTCGGAGGGGTCATTTCTTAGAGAACAGAAGAAGGCCAGACTGCAGAGGTGACATGCACTTGGGTACAGACGCGGAGCCCAAGGCCCCACCACACGCAGAGGTTGCCAGAGGGCTGCTGTTGCCACCCTATGGCAGTGCATTGTGAAGACAAGAATGGGTCCATTTGCCCCCTCTTCCACACAAAAAAACTCCTTCACTGTTTTGTAAAAAAATGGGCCCTTTTCCCAGCAAAAACAAGGCTATTTTCAACACACAAAAAAATAGGACGCAGTGAGCAGAGATGGCTGCAAAATATGAATTTTTGTCCGTTTCCAGTGTGAAAACAGGCATTTTGGTCAAAGCTCACCAAGACGTGAAACAGGAAGAGGGTACAAAACAAACAGCCAACATTTCCACAACAAACGTCATTGAGACACGGTCACAGTTATTCAGCTTCACTGGAGACGGACAATGATCTCTGTAAAACTCCTCTCTTCTCCCGAGTATCTAGCCGGTGTCTAGCCAGAGCCACGGCAATACTGCACGTTAATGAGCAATGTGGCTTTGCATAATGGGCCTGATCAAAGCCTACTGAAGGCAATGCAAAGCCTCCTGTTGACTTCAATGGGCTTCATATCAGGCCCTGTATCTTTTGCTCGTGACTCTGATGTTATTACACATCCTGGAAAAAATGTACAGGAACATGTGCAGAAAAAGCTCCACACCTGAAGGAAAAAAGGAAACATCTCTTTGATGCATTTTTTCCAATGGCAGCCTTTTGAAGCTGCTCAGGATGTGGAATATCTGAAGGCGTCTCAGCAGAGATGGGCCAGAGGGCAGAGTGCGGGTGATACCCGCTTTACTGCAGTTTATTACATCAGTATCAATACCACATCTACATGGCATGCTAGAGTTCTGTAGGGTAGCTATATTACACACAGGATCAAAATTAGCTCTGTTACATGGCTACTACTCCACTGACCTGGGGCTGAGTTGTTCTGGTGCAGTGGAGTAGATCATCACCCAGGCGCCAAAGATTAAATTTTGTGTCCAGTGAAGACTAGCACAGATGGGTAGGAAAGCGCTGTTTTTGCTGACAGGTGAAAAACAGACTTAATAAAGTGTGCGGGCAAGTGTGACTAGAGTGGGGTAAAGTAATGCCGGAGAAGACGGCCTGGTAAAATATATTAAAGCCTGGCCTGGAATGTTGAGCCCAGGGGCTTTAAGGCAGTTATTGCAAGGCAAACAATAGTTTATAAGCAGAGTTTCCAATGTTAACGTGTGTGAGTGATTTTCTTCCATACAATGTCATGTCGTGTCACCACAGCAAGTGCTCTGCATTGCGGAGTGAGGAGCTATCACAGGTGTCATGGCACATGACACAGGAATTACGCTGTGCTCATCAAGGGCTTGTCTACACAGCAAGTTACTGCATGGCAAGCCGGGGTGTGAATCTACAGCACTCCAGCTTGCTGTGTAGAAACGTTCGCTGTGGGCACTGCTCCACCACAGGACTTTTACTGCACTGAAGCCCTGAGTGCGGCAAGCTGGTGGGCTGTAGATTCACACGCTGGCTTGCCGCAGAGTAACTTGCCACACATACAAGCCCTGACATAAGTTATCTCACTATGACATGCTGCAGGGGTTCCTAAAAGCTCTGGGCAATGGTACCCATTTAGTAACATTCAAAGCTTAGCTGTACGGGTCTGTGCCTTCCTCCTTCCCCTGAGCCTGTGCTCCTCTTGCCATCAGGAGACGGGCATTTGGAGCAGTCTCAGCTCCATGGCAGAGTGAAGGGAGAACAAAGTGGCTGGAAGGTGGCTAGCAGGGGCTCACCAAAGGTATCAGTACTGAGTAGCAGTGAGTGGGAAGCAGAACTCCAGTTCCACCCAAAGACAGGGCACGACAGCCGGCAATACCACAGGGTCGCTCTGCAGCCCCCTCACCGTGTTCTCTTCAGGAATTGCTGGCTAGTGCTCCCTAGCAGCACTATGGCAACAGGATAAGGCTGGATTGCCACCTTGTTCTTGACTCAGGGCAAATGGCAGAGTGAAGCTCTCGGGAGCGTACCAGGTTAATGAGGACAAATGTAACTGAAGTTTAGGCCTGAATGATCACATATGGGAAAATGGCCTTGGAGTTTGTATATGATCCACTGGCTCTCTGCTCCCTGACATTTAATTCCCCATTCGCTATTCCTTCTTGCGGGGCATATTAACATTGTAAAGTGCTGGGGAAAAAAGCCTTTTTTTTCCCCAGCGACTCTAGCATGAGAGTGACACACAAATGGCTTCTGTGCAAGAGGTGGTCAGGTAAACCAAGGACATCCTCTCGGTATCACATCAGCTAAGACAGGCTTACACTATCACTGCAAAGCACCCTCCAGACCCCTCATGACAATAATACGAAGCAATTACCTAACACTTTGTAGACTAAAATATATGGCACTGTGGGTGAGGTAATCCAGAACCATGGCACACAGGGTCACATTTCATATACACAGACTATGCACTGTCTCTGGCTGTAAAAGCCCATTGATCCTGTCAAGAGTTATATGAACAAAAAGCAGATGCAACAGAAATGTTTTACTGCACAGTGGAACTTGCCTATTCAATCACAGAGTTCAGCATAAAGAGAAGAATAAGCAAACTCTCTAATAGTCTGATACAGAAAATGCTTCCACAGCTTCCTTAGCTGAGCTTACAACAGGCTAAGACGTGATCATAGTATTGTAATGCTTGTGGGCAAGGGTAATTAGCTTCCTGGAACTTTGAGAGAGGAAATGCTCCTCCTTTTATAGTAAGCAGAAAACAACAAAACTAACAAAGTGCATTTGGTTCTGGTGGTGCTGCTCTGTGCTGTGAAATGGCTATTCCACTGCTGGGGGGTTACAACGACCTCTCAATATCTATAATCTGTAATCAACGCACCTGACTGTCCTTCGGGATGGAGAGTGCTATAGAAATGTAGCATCACCATCATCATACTACAATACCTCTGCTCCCAACTTGCAGACACTGGGGCCTTATCTGCACTAGGATATTTCCCACCACAGTTACCACTGGTTCAGCTCTACTGGTGAGAGCCCCAGTGCAGAAAAGGTGGTGGTAATCACTGCTGTTTTAGCCACTGTCATGTAGATCTGTTACAGCGCAGACAGCCTATAGGGACAGATATTCCCTTTCGTGTAGGGAGAAGTGTCTTTACCTCCAAGAGCTGCAAAAACGAGCAGATACAGTGGAAGTTTTAGCCTCTAAATATTAGACTAATGGTGGCAACAAAAGTGAGGCGTTGGAAAATGAACAAACAGGAAAAACTTAAAAAAAGAATGAGCAGCTATTTGGTCTGTCCATGTAGCTTGCTTTCACGTTGTAATCACATGACAGAAAAGCTGCAATATGCACGGTTGTTGTAGCCATGCTGGTCCCGGCACATTAGACAAGGTAGGTGTGGTACTAACTTGAAAGCTTGTCTCTCTCCCCAGCAGAAGTCGGTCCAATAAAAGATATCCCCTCCCCCACCTTGTCTCGCTAGAAAAGCTGTAGATCATAGTCACTGGGTCATGAACAGTGTCTCCCCTTCCACTGTAACTCTGACCCAGATTATTGGCATTTAGGGGAGAAAAACATATGTTTTCATTTGGAAAGACCAAAAGGCAAAACTTTCATCTACTCCTCTCCCAGATGTACTGTTCCACATACTGAGTGTTTCCAGTTCATCTTCAGCATCCCCCAAGGCCTAGTCTAGTTCACAATTCATATTTCCTTCCACACAGATTTCTGCACACAGCGTTGGCTGTGGTTATTGAAGTTAAATGTCAAGAGGACCTTTGCCTGTCTGAAAGCAGGCTTGGTGGGTGAGACAGAGATCCCAGGTACTCTATGCTGTTGCTGGTCCATTCACAGCTGGAACAATGCCAGCATTTTACCAACCAGACCTTGGGAGTCAGGGTGGTAAGTAGGGGAAGAAGTGCATGAAAATCAAGGACAAAAAAGAGGGTCCACAGTGAAGATATGATGAAGCTACAGCCACAATATCTCTAACCACGATGGCCTCCTGTTTATACCGGCGGGCCCTGGAGCCGGCCACTAGCAAAACTTTCATCCTTTAAAATTCCAGAACACAAATCCCCTTCTTGCATCTGTACAGCTGCAAACAGAGTAATGTCTGGGTAATGATTCAGCTAATCATACTGAAAACGTGTACAAAGACTAGGGTGACCAGATGTCCCAATTTTATAGGAACAGTCCCGATTTTTGGGTCTTTTTCTTATATAGGCTCCTATTACCCCCCACCCCGTCCCGATTTTTCACACTTGCTGCCTGGTCACCCTAACAAAGACAGCCACGAACCCTCCCAAGTGCGTGGTGTTTGGCAGGCTAAAGCTAACACACTGAACCAGATTAACCTCACTTTTCTTTCCTTCTTGACAGCTCATTCACAATATTTATATTTGACGAAACCTGTGGCCACCATGTATGTTTATCTTCTCTCCCCCAAAGAGTTATAGGTACCTAACGAGCACTTTCCTCCAAGAACCAATGTTGCATCTCAGATGAGACAGGGAGCAAAGCTGAGAGTTGGTTTCAGGGTTTATCACTCCATTCCATTCATCGCCCTTGATAAATATTTATAGATGCATTAGGGCACTCAGCTCTTCTGCTAAAAATAACATTCCTAAGCACCAAGAAAAAATAAAATAAAATAAAATCACTAGTGATTGGAACTGATTACAATGTTTTCTAAGTAGCTACAAAACTAGAGAGTCTAGCAAGGATCCAGGTAGTGGTGAGTTTCAAACCTCTGACTATACAACTTTGTCATTTCTCCTTCAATTTAAATACAAATATACTTGCTTCTTGAAAATGAATGTGCAGGCACTAATCTGAACCAAGCAGTGGTCATCCCTGAACTCCCCTGCTTGCCAAGAACTATTCAAGTAATTTTTAACAGAGTCTAAAAGAAAAATACACAGAGTTGGGAATCCCCAGGAGGCATCTCATCCAAGTTTTATGGTCCTAATTACAGCCATTCCCCCCTCCTTGCTCTGCATTCCTCTACTCTTGGCATGCCCTGTCATTTACTCTCAGAATGACATGCAGTATCAAACACTATGGCAACCAAACATTAATAGACAAGAGCGGTATTTTTAGAAAGTGTGTGTTTTTAAAGGATCTGGACTCAGAGTTCCCTTTGTATTACACACAGGAAAACTCAAATAGTTTAAAATCCATTTTACATGCACATCCAAAGTCAAAGGTCACGAGTGAAACCACCAGCGCATGATGAGATGACACTGCTTAGATAGGAAATCAGAAGAGATCAGTGCACTTTACAAGAGAACAGTTTTCTTTTGAAACCTCCCATAAAAACGTTTTGTTGAATTTTTGATGGGGCATTGTCCGATTAGCATTGGCAAACACCTATGAAAATAGTACATGCAATAGTCTCAGAGGGAGGAAAAGCCCTTCAGTCAGTTAAAAGAAAGCTGCTTTCCCTTCCCTTACAGCAGGTGGTTGGCTGTGATCTTTCACAGTTGCACAATGGTGTATGTATCGGCTGAAACATGCCTCTTCCAAAGGATGTGGAGACTTCGTTAGAACATGAGCTCGCTTCATAACCCTCTGTGCCTGTGCCATTGGAAACACACACAACAGTTAGCGAGAAACACTTTCCATATGGAGAGCATAGTTCAAACTTGTGCATATGTTGTAAGGAAATGACTTTTACTTACCAGCAACTGGAGTTCTGCACATTCACACTCATGGGATCAGGGCTTCTATACTGTGAGCTTCCAGAATCTTCTGGCAAGCAGTGCCTGTTGGGGCCGCTCATCCCCACCCCTGGAAGTGGGTCCAACCACTCTTCAGTTCCCTCCTAGTACCAGAATTCCCACTCTAGGACTCAGATGAACTGGGGAGACTGGAGTGGGGAGTGTGAATTTGCCAGTCAACAGTGCCAGGTCCTCAGTATCACACTAGGTCAGAGTCAACGTGTGCCGGATCCTTGGCACTGGACTTAGCTGACCAGGATAGATCCAGAGACCTGCCATCTATGTCAGTCAGACAGCCTGTGCGGAGAGCATCTCTCCAAAGTTGCTGCTGGACTTACAGCAAGCAGCCTTAGACAACAGCCCTAAGAGCAGTCCCTGTCAGCAATGGGACGAGGCAGCTCTCCAGCCTCTGAAGGTCCTGAGGTTGCCCGCTACATGCCTCCTCTGTTTTACGCAAAGCCTGACTAACTGCTGATCTAACTGCAAACATAAACAGCTCCCAAGGGGCAGAAAGAAGGAAAAACAACAAGGGAATCATCAAGGACACCGGGTGGGATCGGAGCCCACTGCACCTTGCATGGCCAGACAGAATGGAACCGGACTTACATCCTCAGGAGCCTTTGCAAGGGGCACGGAACAGCGACAACACCGCTCACCAGAAGATTCCAAATGCTCACGGCACAGGTACCTTGATTGCACACGTGGGAATGTGCAGAGGCCACTTGAAGGAGAACAACTAGATTTTAAAGGCGACTTGTAAGTTATTCTTCTTTAAAAAGGGCTTGGGTCCTTTTTTGAGTTATCATGAAGGACACAGAAGGCCTGGAAGGGGGCTGGTTGGCATGTTTCTATTTGTTTTTTAATTTAGCAATGCCAGGAACGTCAACTCTGGTCCTTCCCAGGTTTGCTGGAGAACCTGTTGGGGGCTGCAGAGGATTGTTAGCATTCAACTTTACATGGAAGGTTGAAGGTGTTGAATCTTTAACAGAAATGTTCTTTTCTCCAAAATGGTAGCCAATCATTGTAAGTAATTAGGCATTAACAAAAACAAACAAAAAGTGTTTTTAAGCAGTCTGGTTAACAATCCCCTCCCCTCTCCACTTTCAGTTTTGTAATAACATGTCACTAACTCTCCAGTTACCAGACACATTTCTAGGCTAAACAGGAGCTGAATTTCTAATATAAAAACAACCCTCCCCCTCCCCAGAATCCTCCGCCACTTTCAGGCTGCCTTTATCCATACAAAAACAAACAAACCCCCCAAAATGCACAAGCCCCATTTTTTCCCCTTTGCAAGTCACCTTAGATGACAGTTTTGGTTTTGCTGTGTGGAGTGAGAAACTTGTTTCACACAGCCCACTGAACAGATGTTAATGACTCAGGTCCATTATGTACATGGGCTGAGTTTGAACTGCTAACTTAGAAGAGAATGTCTGTGTATCTCCCACCCACTTCTCAGAGCTATAGTCCTCTGACCTGGAGTGGCCTGGAAACAGAAACCTGGAAATGAAAGATTGCATATCCCATTCCCAGTCCCTGAGTTAACTACTTCTGGATTATGATCTGTGCTCCCCATGTGGTGTTTCTCTGCAAGAGGAGTTCTCCCCTCTCCTCACTTAAAGATCACCTTTCGTGGGTATGCCAAATATCATGTGACTGGATCAGCATAGAAACCTGATCCAATGCCTCCTACAGACTTTTCACATGGGAGAAGATAAAGATTTTATTCATGTTTTTCAGGGGCATTAACAACACAGGATTAACAGTTACTGTTATCGCACCCTTCCCGACCACCTGTGGTGTCCTTTTATAAGATAGATTGTGAGCTCTCTAGGTTAGGAACTTTATTTTTACTGCACGTTTGTACAGATAACTAGTGCAATGGGTCCTGTCGCCTGACCTAAGCCTCTAAGTGCTATCACAGCACAAACAATAAGAGAATAATGATACTAAATCTGCTCTCACTGAAGTTAATAGAAGCTTTCCCACTAATTTAAATGTAATCATGATTGGGTCTTTAGAAGGAAAACCTGACACTTTAAAGAGGACGTGCAGTAACAGATCAATGGCGAATATTTTCCATTTTGTACATGAATATAAATAAGGAAAAGGACAATGTTGTCAGGTTATGAGTGAGTCAGTCATATCCATTACAGCAGCATGAATGGAGCAGGCTCTTTGGGAAGAAGAAAAATCCCCATACTTACTTGAATTACTGTGCAGTCTGGGTTCTTCCCTCTAACCTGCAACACATGGGGGGAAAAATTTATAAGGCAGGTAACTGACTGCAACAAAATGAAAAAAAAAACCCAACCAATGTTGCTCTAATAGGGCACCTCTCATCCCGGGAATGCAAACAACTTTACAGACAATGAATGACAATGACAATGAATGAAGACTCACAAACTCCTGTGGGGTATGGAGGGTAAAGAACAGTGACTTACCTTATAGTAGCTGTCTTTCTTCAAGATGTGCTGTCTACATGGATTCAACTCTAGCTGTGCCCCATGCACAAGAGATCACATTGTTTTGGCTGGTAGTGTCTATTGGGGCCATACCTGCACCCTAGATGTTCTCATCCCCCCTACCCAAGAGCATAAAGGGAAGAGCAGTCCCAACAGTGTCTCAGTTACCTCGCCAATACAGAATCCCAGAGAAGTAAGACTCCATAGTAGCAGGGAAGGAGGGCGGGTTGTGGAATCTGTGTGAATACCACATCTTGGAGAACGAGTTATCAAAGGTAAGTAACCATTATTTCTTCTTCGCATGATTGTCCACATGGATTCTACTCTTGGTGACTAACAAACAGTTATAAATCCATAGTACTCCCACATCTTGAATACTGCATGCAGATGTGGTTGCCCCATTTCAAAAAAGATATATTGGGATTGGTAAAGGTTCAGAAAAGGGCAACAAAAATGATAAGTGGTATGCAACGGCTTCCATATGAGGAGCAATTAATAAGACTGGGACTTTTCATCTCGGAAAAGAGATGACTAATGGTGGATATGATTAGAGGTCTGTAAAATCATGACTGCTCTGGAGAAAGTAAATAAGGAAGTGTTATTTACTCCTTCTCATAGAACTAGGGGTCACCAAATGAAATTAATAGGCAGCAGGTTTAAAACAAACAAAAGGAAGTATTTCTTCACACAGTGCACAGTCAACCTGTGGAACTCCTTGCCAGAGGATGTTGTGAAGGCCAAGACTATAACAAGGTTAAAAAAAGAACTAGATACATTCATGGAGGAGAGGTCCATCAATGGCTATTAGCCAGGATGGGCAGGAATGGTGTCCCTAGTCTCTGTTTACCAGAAGCTGGGAATGAGCGACGGGGGATGAATCACTTGATGATTCCCTGTTCTGTTCATTTCCTCTGGGGCTCCTGGCATTTGCCACTGTTGGAAGACAGGATACTGGGCTAAATGGACCTTTGATCTGATCCAGTATGGCCGTTTTTATGTTCTTGTGTACTGTTTGCTTGGAGGTGGGTAATAGGAGTCCTACTTAACCAGTGACTTCAGGACAGCCCTACTAAAGTGGTCATCCAGTTTGGAAGTCTCTACCAAAGAACAGCATCTTGTGAATGTAGAACTGAGACACGTGTATCTGCTCTATGGATTTCAGAAATAGGGACATTCCTCACACAGGCAACAGAAGCTGCCTGAGCTCGAGGGGAATGAGCTCCAACGTGAGGAGGTTGGTCTCAAGAGGAGGGTTCCCAAACTGGGGAAAAAACGTGAAAAAGGCTTTAAGGAACCTTGCCACTGTAGGGTGGGAAAATACGGCATGTTCCTGGATAGGAGGCTGATGTGCAGAGACTGCTGCTAGCTAGATGTACCCTTAGGGTGCTGAGAGAAAGTCCAGATTGTTAGGGCTAGTGGACAATCCAGTCATGCTGAAATGGGTGATGTCAAGAGAGACAGGTGATGCTGAGGTGCCCAGATAGAAACCTCCTCCACTCAGCTTTCTGTCAGTCTAACTGAGGCTTTCCTGCTTTGAAACAGAATGTTTTGAACTTCAGCTAAAGAACTTCTTTTGGTAGATGTCATCCAACCAGCATCTGAGCTGTCAAATGTCATGATATTAGGTCTGCATGCGGATTCTGACTCTTGTTCTGTGAGACTATGTTGGGTAAAGCAGGCAAGGTGGATCGAGGTCTGTGTTGAGAGGTTCATCAGATCTGAGTACCAAAACAGCCTGTCCCATGAGGAGGCTATCATGATCGTGCATCCTGCTTCAGTTTCCTCAGGAACCTTGGTATCATTGGGACTGAGGGAAAGGCATACTTCAGTCCAACCGTTGAGGGAATGAAAGAAACATCTGACAGGGAGCCCAGACTGATTAATCAACTCATGCACCATTAGATCACCCAGTCTGATCTCCTACATATCACAGTCCATTACATTTCATCCAGTTACCGCTCTATGGAGCCCAATCATTTGTGGTGACTAACGCATATATTTCTGAAAGGTAACCAGTCTCGATCTGAGGAAATCAAGAGATGGAGAATCTACCATTTCCTTTGGCAGTTTGTTCCAATGGTTAAATCACCTTCCCTGTTACAAATCTGTGCCTGATTTCTAATTTGAATTTGTCTGGTTTCAGCTTCCAGCAATGGCTTCTTGTTTATGCCTTTCTCTGCTAAATTAAAGATCTCTTTAATATCTGGGATTTACTCAGATACTGTAATCAAGCTACCTCTCAATCTTCTTTATCAAAGCTAAACAGATTGAGCTACTGAAGTCTCTCACTTTCTCCAGCCCTCATTGCTGAAAAAATGTGCAGATGACACAGAAATTGGTGGAGTGGTCTTGAGGACATGGGCAGGGCAGTCATACAGAGCAAACCGGATCGCTTGGTAAGCTCGGCTAATTCAAACAAAATGAATTTTAAAACGGACAAATGCAAAAAGTTATACACCTAGGAACAAGGAAATCACAGATTTAGAGATTCCAAGGCCAGAAGGAACCATTGTGATCATCTAGTTTGACCTCCAGCATAGCACCAGCCAGAAACCTGCCCCAAAATAATTCCTAGAGCAGATCCTTTAGAAAAATACTCAGTCTTGATTTTAAAATGGCCAGTGATGGAGGATCCACCACGACCCTTGGCAATTGTTCCAATGGTTAATTAGTCTCATCGTTAAAAATTTACACTTTATTTCCAGTATGAATTTATCTAGCTTCAACTTCCAGCAATTGGATCATGTTAGACCTTTCTCTGCTAGACTGAAAAGCCCACTAATAAATATTTGCTTCCCATGGAGATACTTACAGACTGCAGTCAAGTCACCTGTGATGGGGGATACAAACCCCATACTGGGCCCAAGGGGGTTAAAAGACAATTGTGGGCCCAGTAGCACCCCCAGCCTGCTGAGCATGTTCTGATTGGAGGAACAGGTTAAAAGGGGCTCAGAAGCACAGGCAGAGAGTGTTGGACAGGTTATAGGAGAGAGGACTCGTTCTCCAGGCAGCCAGACAAAAGGTTGTCCCTTAGAGGGGACCACAGAGGGGTCAGGCCTACAGGAGACCGCTCTAACCAACCCCCTTTCAGAACCTGCAGGGCCCTGTCCCTTTGAATTTTTGTTGTTTTTGAGGGAGACTGTTAGGATACAAGGATTGGGGGTAGCCGTGTTAGTCTGTATCCACAAAAAACACGGAGTCCAGTCTTTAAGGTGCCACTGGACTTTTTGTTGTTTTTTTGTTATGACTACAGGGGCCTGCCCCAAACTGAAGAGACTTATTGGTGGGAAGTAGCCCAAGGAAGTGGACTTGGACTCACTGCAGAGAGGACCCTCTGGTGTTGCTTCCTGCTGGGGCCCATGGGAGAGGGAGGGCCTGCGAAATCCTTAACAAACATCGCATCCGCCATAATCTCTCCACTGCTGAGAGGACAGCCATGCAGTCCCTGAAATCTAACCACTGGACAGTGTTCAAAGCAGCAGACAAAGGGGGTTCCACTGTAGTTCTCAACTGTGGTGACTACATTAACAAGGCCAACCCACAGCTCTCCAACACAGCCTACTATGAAGAACTCAGAGAAGACCCCCACACTACAATTTACCCAGGAACTTACGGATGTCATCAAATCCTTCCCTCAAACAACTCCAAGAGAAACTCTACAAACCCATCCTCCACAAACTCACCTAGGAAACTTGGACGTGCTCCCAAGATACACAAGCCAGGGAGCCCCAGTAGACCCATCGTATCTGGCCACGGCACTCTGACTGAAGGAATATCAGGACTCATAGAAACCATCCTCAAACCACTCACCACACAAAGGGCCAGTTTCCGCCAGGACACAAGTGACTTCCTCCACAAACTCTGCAACATTAACAGCCTCCCTCAGAACACCATCCTCACTGCCATGGATATCACTTCCCAATACACCAAAGTCACTCACCAATGCCTGCCTCAAATATTTGCAAGATAGTGGACAACCTCCTAAGCCCCCTCTGACCTTACACTACTGGTGGTCACCTGCCACTCCACACTGGAGCCCAGACATGGTATCATCAAACAGCTACAACCCATACACAACAAGGACCCCATCCTGAAAGAAAACTTTCCTGAACCCCCACTTCTGGCCTTTAAACAAGCCCCCAACCCCTCCAAGCTCATCATCAGAAACAAGCTCCCCACAGACCAGGACACCAATTCAAAGTGACATCAGACCCTGTCAGAACAACAGATGCAAAACCCGCAGACATATCTCCAGTTCTACAATGATCAGCACCCCAAACTGCACACCTTTCAAAATCCATGGGTCCTACACATCCCTATCACAACATGTGGTGTACCTCATCCAGTGCACTAAAACTCTCAATAATAACTATGCGGGTGAAACCAGACAATCAGTCTGCTCTCAAATGAACTCACATGGGAAAATGATAAAAGACAAAAACACTCTATCCCCTGCGGGTGAACACTTTTCACAAAGTGATCACTCTATATCTGACCTCTCAGGCCTCATCCTCAAAGAAAACCTGCACAACACTCTCAAAAGACAAGCCTGCGAGGTTAAATTTATTACTCTGCTAGACACTAAAAATCAGGCACAGAACAGGGACACTGGATATATGGCCTATTACAACAATCTGTAACCCACCAACCCCCTCTGTTTCTTCCATGACTCTAGCTTTAATGGTTTCTTACAATAGGTGCTAATGACTTATGTTAAAGAATCTGTTCCACCTTGCATTTTGCTGTGATGCTGGGAGCTCCTTCCCCAGACCGGAAGAAGAGCTCTGTGTTACTCAAAAGCTTGTCTCTCTCACCAACCGAAGTTGGCCCAATAAAAGATATTATCTCATTGACCCTGTCTCTCTAATGGTAGCCCAGCAAGTTGTGAAGAGCTGGGAATTATGTATTGGCAATGTCAATTCAAACATTAGCCAAGAGTTCACTGTGTACAAAAGACACAGGCAGAAATGGTACCTAGAAGATACTACAGTAACTGGCATGCTAGAAATACATGCACTGATTAAAAAATACAAGAGTGTTTGGGGTAAAGAAACAGATTACTGCTGGTTAGATTGAAATGCTGTGGACTCGAACAACTACTTCTTGCTGTTCAGTGATGACTGATATGAATCTTCAAACTCCCTCTCTTCCCCCTACTTTCCATGCAAGGTACGTTACACATTTGGAAAAAGAGAGTGAACATCTGCTAAGCATCCAAAATATCTGATGGAGGAAGAAGATTCCAGGGATAAGAGCCTTGTACGATTTAAAGCCAACATACTACCTTCAAAAACTGTTGATTTCACTGAAGTCAGATGTATTATTGCTAGTAAAAGAAAACCCAAAAGCCCAAACAAGTCTATCATTTCAACTAGTGATGGGTAAACCTCAGAGGAGTCAGAGGCCCCAAACATCTGGCAGCTCCCGTAACGCAAAAACCACCACAATACCAACTGGCAGAGAGCTCACTATTCTGTAACAGCAACGCCTATCAGGCCTGACAAACTCACTACACCCGACACACTGCTTTCATAATATTTACCCAAAAAGTGTCTTGTGAGGTATCAAACAAAACTCAACAACACACTGCTTATAATATCACTGTGAAATGTATATACTGACACTATATAAGGAATCATCTGTGCATGTATAAAAATTACGTTTTAAAGTCTGTAACAAGGCAGACTGTAACAAGAACAGGTCTTCTGCCATATAAAAGCATGTCTCTTCAGCTATCCCTGTCTCTGAGGTAAATTAAGCATTGTAAGGACAACACAAAGGAAGCCCCATTTATATGTAGTCAGTAGGAAAAACAGGTTGATGAGAGATGCGAACTCAACAGGTGAGCACCCCAGCATATGAACCCCAGGCAGTTATCATGACTCTGGGACAGCCTTGGCAGAGGGGGATGGTAAGGGAAGGAATGGATCCTGGATTCAATGAAAACCAGTAAACTCTGCACCTACACCCATGGGAGAACCCTTCCAGTTGGCATAGGTAGCGTCTACAGTGAAATGCTACAGCAGTGCAGCCTTTTAAGGGTAGACAAGCTCTTAGTCTCTAGAATGAGTGTTACACTTCTGTTGTGTTTGTAACCATTTCTGTTTCCAACATGTTTATTCAATACTAACTTGAATCTGTGACTCTCTGTTCTTTGTTGATAAATATATGTGTTTTTACTATACATACAGTGCTGTGTTGACATAAAGTGTGAACCCTGAATCATAACCTTCCAGTTGTGTATATCTCTTTGGGAGGCAGCTTACCTGGTAATTTCTGTGAGTGTCCAGTGACAGGGGCTGGATGGTGCAGGGACTTGGGTGCATCTAAGGTAGCCTGCAAAGCAAGATAGGCCTGACAGAGTCCTGAGCACAGTGTCTGAATGGTTGAAAGGCTGGTGCTGTACAAGAGCTGACACCCAGCTACCACAAGAAAGGGAGGTAACAAGGTGATTCACAGTCCTGGTGCCCTGAGAAAGCGTCACACCGTCTCAGTACCTATTTGGGCTGGAGATCTTGTCACACCAGGAGGAGGGATCTTCTGTTCAGCCATTTGAGGAAGGGACAGGTGAAACCCCCAACCCAGTGTCCAGTGACTGGTATTCCACTCCCCACACTGCTCACCTCAGTTTTCTTTCTCCTGAGCCCTTTTGGATAGGGGATCATTAGTCCATCTGCACAACAATGCTGTGACAGCCCCACATTCCTTCCACATCCTTATAAACCAGAGGAAGAGCTGCCTGGGGAGGATTAGTTCTATTATCTACACTTAGAATCAGGGATTCGAGATGGGAAGAGACCTACTGTAAGGCCCCATTTTGCTGCCTGCGCAGGATTGTTCTCAGCAGAATATTGCTGAACACTGTCCAGACACGTTTTAAATGCCTCAACCAACATGGCTTTGCTGCTTCCCTGAGGGGCCAATTCCACAGCCTCGCACACCCAATTTCCAGAAACTTTCCTGATAATTCAGCCTCCATTTTCTATATCTAACCTCACACCATTCATTTTTGTTCCTCTTGTACCATTCAGAGTAACTCCTTTCCTGCCACGCTTACACTTGTACACGGCCACTTGCTGAAAGAAAATATTTCAATACATCTGAATACGGAGAGAATGGAAACCGGGACATTACGACTGTCCCAAGCAACGGCAGAAATGGAGAGAGCAAACATATAGCAGGGCAGTGAGAGGAGCAGAAAGACAAGCCTGATAGGCCCAGCGGAGTGTTTGGAGGAGGTGTAACAGCAAGAAGTCTCCATAAACTGCCCAGACCCAAAGCTTTTACATGAATGTTTCTGCAGTGCTTGGTACACTGAAGTGGAGAGTTTGCAGACACACTCTAATCTCAGACACAGAAATAAATGAGAAAAGTGTTGTACAGCTGAGATAGCCTTTTACCTCTGTCCTTTCCATTCTGCATCTTTTCCTCTTCTTCTTCACCTACTTCTTCTGCTTTAAAAAAAACAACAAATGTTAGCCAAACACGCATGGAAATGAGTCACTAGAAAGCATTTTTCTACAGGAGGGAGCTCTCTAAGAGCCATGCTGGCTTTTGAGACTCACACTGGAAAGGGGGGGAGGGGTTGTGCTGGAGTGGGAGCCCTCAGGAGTACTTCAGACCACCTATGCTGGAATTCTTTCATGGTGTAGTGGCAGCTGCACCATCCTTTCAGTTGGTAGAGTGTATGCTCCTTCCACTGACTAGCTTAATGACTCCCATTTTCACGTTCACCTCACAGGGGGCAGTGCCTGCACTCACCAACAGGACTGTGCCTGGCCCCATGTAGTGTGATACACAAAGACCACTGGTTCTCTTGTGCACCTGTGCAGCCATATTTGAGCCTTCAAAGAGACTAAGAGCTATAAAACCCAAACAATGGGACAATGGGGAATGGGTCAAACACAGATAAAAAATGGTGACTTACCTGTTGTGTAACAGTTGTTCTTTGAGATGTGGGTGCAGATGTGTATTCTGCTCAGGTCTGTACTGCCTTGTGCACTGTGAGCTGAAGACTTTTTGCTACCCATTGAGACAGTGCACATACCTTATACCTCCTCAGGGCCCTTCCTGAGACTATATTAAGGTGGTTCCACCCTCACCACCCTCAGTAGTGCTCGAGTCTCTGGGCAGGAATCGGTGCAGACTTTTCTCTGCTCAGGATAAGATGAAGGTGATTGAACAGGTGGATGACATAGTCAATGGATGGCAATGGACCTATCTGTGAGAGAACCCCTGGACCAGCCAACCATCAAGGTAAGGGAAGACATGTCTCCTGTTCCTCCTCGAGAAGGCCACCATGCATTTGGTGATGACAGGCCAAAGGGGAGTACCATGTACTGATGATGACAAGTCTGAGGAATTTTTTGAGGCTGGGTAACACAGCTATACTGAAATGTGTCCAGAAGATCAAGGGCAGCCAACCAACCACTGCCATCTCAAGAATGGAGGATTGACACTAGGGTAACCAGGCACAATCTCACTTGCTTGATGAACTTGTCGAGAGCCCAGAGGTCCAGAACAGTCTCAGTTACACTCCTGTGTTTGGGGAACAGGAAAAAGAGTGGGAGGCACTTACTCTGTGCCACAGGGCGTGGAGAGGCTGACCCTCCTGAAGGAGCAGAGACTCACGAGATGGGTCCCTGAAAAGGGACAGAGAAGGAGGGTAGGGAGAAGGGGTGGAAATGAGTGGGACTGAATATCCCAGGCTTATAGTACTTAGGACCCACTTGTCTAAAGATATTTGTTCCCATGGGCTGAGGAAGTGGGATAATCTGTCTCCACACTGAGCAGGGATGTGTAGATCATTGTTGGTTGCTGTGCTGTCCTCGAAAAACAAGTCTCAAGAGTTGTGTTCCTACCGAAAGCTGAGAGCATGGTGCGTAAGTGGTAACGTTAGTTGACCTTCTTTTCTGAAGCCTCTCCCTCTTCCAAGAAATGTAGTATCATCTGGGAGGACAGAAGGCCTGTCCATGAAAATAATTTGAATATTTCTGCAGGGACTTGTACTAACGCTTATTGGAGGCTGGAAGATAAACCCCCGGGGAGCGGAGAGTCACTCATGAATCTTTAAAAGAGAAACATCTCATCTGTCTTGTCAGAAAATACAAACTGTCCCTCAAAAGACAGAATTTCAGTGGTTTACTGGATATCTGGTGCTATCCCGGAATTAAATAATCAAGATGCCCTCTTCCTGATGAAGGCAGTGCTCATTGCTCTGGAAGAATCACACATTATGTTGAGAGTAGATTGTAGCAAGGCCTTTGCCCAAGCAAGTGCTTTGTCAAGAAAGCTTTGAACTTCTCTCTGGAGTTGTCTGGCAATTTGTCCATGAATTTAGACATCATTGCCCACTAAAAGAGCTTGCTGGTCATTAGCCTCACCTTAAATCTTCCTTGTGGTGTCCTCTCATTAGCTGCTGTGACAATTAATGAGTTTGGTTTTGGTGTGAACAGACACACTCCTGCTTCTGGGAAGGGACATGATATTGTTTTTCTGTTTGCTTGGCTATTGGGGCTAGTGATGCTGACATGTGCCACAAAGATTTGGCTGTCGATAAGAGGGCCTATGTGAGGACCTGGGGACTGGAACTCAGGCCTGCAGAGCCTGGGGTGGCTGATAGTCCCAGCGTGCTGGGAAGCCATCCAGAGGCACAATCAGGAAACACTGTGGAGACTAGAGGCCGCAGGAAATACTGCTCACGAGACCCAGAGTGACATTCCTCGTGGCCCTCTGATTGGCCAAGTGCCCCAGTTTAATCCCAGGGGTTGCCCCAGGAAGGTGTCTGGGTAAGTACACAGATTTTGCCCTGCTACAACACCAGACTTTGCCTTGTTTCCTGATCTCTGGTCTCTGATGCCAACCTGACTCCTGATTCTAGCCCAGTACTGCCTCTGGTCTCTGGTTCCAGCCTGACTCTGATCCCGACTCTTGCCTCTGGGTTCTAACTCGGTACTGCCCAATCTCTGGTCTCTGACCCCAGCCTGACACTGACCCCGACTCCTGCCTCTTGGTTCTAACCCGGTACTGCCACGATCTCTGGTCTCTGACCCCGGCCTGAGTCTGACCCTGACTCCCGCCTCTCAGTTCTAACCTGGTGCTGCCAGGTCTCTGGTCTCTGACCCCAGCCTGACTCTGACCCCGACTCCTGCCTCTCGGTTCTAACCTGGTACCGCCCCGATCTCTGGTCTCTGACCCCAGCCTGACTCTGACCCCGACTCCTGCCTCTCGGTTCTAACTCGGTACCGCTCCGATCTCTGGTCTCTGACCCCGGCCTGACACTGACCCCGACTCCTGAGTTTCTGTAGAGACCAGACTTGACAGCAGTCCCCCGGATGGTTCTGGAGTCACTGGCACGGTGCTGGGATTCTCTCATCCTGATACTGGGCAGACACGGGTCTATCCTGGGTACCAGTCTTGCCGACAGTTAGGTCCTGCTCTTGATGAAGAGGAGAATAAATCCCTCCTTGATTTCTGGCACTCCAGTCCATTTTATGAGTCCTCTCACATGGGATCTGTGGAATGATCTCAGACCTCTTTCCTGCCTCCGCGACTGATTAGAGTCCTGGGGTCTGTCCCCAACTCCCACAGAGGTGGAGGATACCAGTTAACTGAGTGGTTGGAACAGGGTCCTCGTACCAGGGCAGGTCTCACAGCCTGTTCCAACAAATGCTGCTTTAGATGAAGATCTCTTGCAATCGGCATCCATTTCGTAACAGAACAATAGATACTTCACTATTCCTTGATGTGGTTCTTGCCGAGGCACAACAAGGAGCATGTGTGTGGGTCGCTGGTAGGGACAGGCAAACCCCGAAGCCTGGGGAATGCTCCAGAACTATACAAACTAACTGTACCTCTAAATATACTAATAAACTAACTAATCTAACAAACTACGGTGCTAACTGCCAGAAACTATTTACACTATGGAATACCGAATCACAAAGTGTGACGCAGCAGGGAAATCATGGGGCGATTCCAACACAGGGAGCTCCAACTCAAGCTGCAGGTGGTAAGAAGGAAATGAGGGGATTTAGGGAAGTGTCACCTTGATATAGCCTCGAGAGGAGCCAAGAGGAGGCACAGAGCATGCATGCTGCCCCGATGGGTACTACAGCAGCAAAAAGTCTGCAGTTTGCAGTGCACAAGATGCCAGCACACTGGAGTGGAATAAGGTCTGCACCCACTCCAAGCAAGAAGATCCACTCTGAAGGAAAACCTGAAACAGTTCTATGGAGATCCAAGAGGAAGAACACTTGATGTTAATTACTGAAGATCTACAGCCTAACCATGTGAGGTGCCAAGAGACCTCAACACTCATGGAAGTCACTGGAGTGGCACAGTTGTAACTGAGAACAGATTCTGTTCCAATAAATTCACTTCTCATTACATCTCTCAGTGACAGAAAGGAAGTGCATACTGATAGAGGATGTAGAGTCACAGAGTTTAGAGTCACAGAGTTTAAGGCCAGAAGGAGCCACCAGATCATCCAGTCGGCCCTCCTGCATATCCCAGCCCACAAACACCACCCGCACATGAAACCCAACAACCAAAATGACACCAAAAGTATTACAGCCCACAGGAGACTAGACTATTGTGTATCTTCGGGAGAGACTAGAAGGGACCAAAGAGCACCAAATGCCAGATACCTCTGCAATGGCAGGGAAATTAATGAGCTCTAGCTAGATAATACTGACAAGAGACCTGCACCCACATGCTGCAAAGGAAAGCAAAAAACCCCAAAGTTACTGTCAATCTCATCTGGGGGAAAATTCCTTCCCAACCCCACATATAGCGATCAGTTAGACCCTGAGCCTGTGAGCACCTGAGAGGGAGAACGCTCCGTGCCACCTCAGCCCTTCCCCCCCATCCAATGTTCCAATTTCAGCCGTAATGCTTCAGAGAAAGACCAAAATCCCCCCCAGAATACATGGGGGGGTATTCCTTCCTGATCCCTGCAGATGGCCAGCTGAAGCATGGGGTTTTAGGAACATAGGACATAAACTGGAACTGAGCAACAAGGCTCACTTTATTTAACTCCAGTCAAGCTGAAGTGAATTTATGGGCCAGGCTAGTATTTATGTTGAGAAGAAGGTGGACAGAAGGGCAAGTTCCTTCTCATTTGGGGGAGGAGGTCATATCTCTGTATGTAGCATTTCTAGTAAAATAATGTACACAGATAATAGTTATTACAGGCTGTTATATTTCCCTTGATCCATATTTTAAAATATATTAACAGAGTTTTGAAAGAGAAAAACACACCTGTAATAGAAAGCACAACTTGAAAAGCTTGAGTAGTGTAAGTTGGTTCTGACCAAAGGGGATCTTTAATAGGTAAGTAAAAGAAACTGGCATTTTCTTCATTGTTTCAACTACAGCCAGTTGATAAATATCACTTTGAGAAGTCACAAGTGCTTCTACCAATGGCCTTTTCCATGGTGCCCAACACAACAACTGAAATATGTACTATGACGACGGCAGAAATCACTGATTGAAACTAAACAAGATTTTTAAAAATCACAAAGGTGACTTGGGATTCCAAGCAATTTCTGAGTCTGGTGCTACGCTTGTCTCTTGCTTCTCAAGCTAAGTGGGGCTGGGAAAGTTAGACAGCAGCCTGCTTAGTCTCTAGGATAAGGAGAATACCGTATGTTGCTTTTGAATGACCTAGCTGGTCATCACTCTAAGTGGTACCCAGTATTTCCTGGCCAGGGAAGATTGTGAGAAGCCCACGCTTTATACTCAGATCTATCGACTGTCTCCTGACTATCGGCAGAAGCAATTCTTCCTTTCCTTTTCTGCACTCCTCAGGGCACTGTTTTCTGAATGCAGACGAAGATGCTGTAGATCAAGCTAGGTACTGTAACTCACACCTGTGACTCACAAAAACATATCAAACTTTATGCCTGCAACTAAAGCTGGCAGGAAATCCAGGCCTGGAGGAAGTTTAAGTTCTCCTAGTTTAACTCCTAACTAATATGTAAAATCCCATTGAATCTCATCAGCTGCGTATAACTCGTGCTTCTTCTAATTTACACAGTTTACATTATTTCAGATATTTTCAAGGGATTGGTCTTCTTTAGTTTCTACATATAATCAAATACAAGATTGCAATTAATTTTATCTTCAATCCCCCATGCATTATAAATGCCTTACATGACAAGACTGAAATAACTGTCAACAGCACAAACCTTGCTTTGTTTGTATTTGTCAAACACTGTACAGTTTTCAAAAGAGACCAGGAGATCAGAAGTCCTGAATCCCTGATACAAGTCACTGTGGGCCAGGGTCTGATCTCAGGTACATTAGTGTAAATCTGCAGTACTATTAAAAGCAAGAAATAAATTACTGCAGAGATCTGTCTTGGGCTGAGAGTTTATTCACCAGGTTTCAGCCTGAGGGGAACAGAACTATGCATCTCTGAACATGGTGATTTACTGAAGAAACACAAGGTCCCTTAAGAGAAGGTTACTCACCTTGTGCAGTAACTGAGGTTCTTCAAGATGTGTCCCTGTGGGTGCTCCACTCCAGGTGTTTGTGTGCCCCAGCACCTCTAGTCAGAGAATTTCGACAGCAGTACCTGGTTGGCTTTGCGGCCAACCCCTTCCCACCCCCCAGTTCCTTCTCTACCACAGAGGACCTTACTAGAACTCTGAAGTAGAGGGGAGGAGGGTGGGTAGTGGAGCAGCCACAAATGGTGCACATCTCAAAGAAGCTCAGTTACAGTGAAATGTGAGTAACCTTCTTCTTCTTCAAGTGATGTCCCTGTAGGTGCTCCACTTCAAGTGACTGTAGAATAGCGACCCTCAGTGGAAAGGAGAGCTTCAGAGTTGGGTCTGTGACCGATAATAAGACCATGTGTCCTAATAAAGTGTCCTATGTTGAGTCCTGCTCAATTGCGTAGTGCTGAATGAATGTTGCAGTAGACCCTCACATTTACAAACAACTCGGGAATGGAGGTTGTTCATAACTCTGAAATCTTTGTAACTCTGAACAAAATGTTATGGTTGTTTTCAAAAGTTTGCAGCTGAACATTGCCTTAATACAGCTTTGAAACTTTACTGTGCAGAAGAAAAATGCTGCTTTCCCTTAATATTTTTAGTGGTTTACATTTAACACAGTACTATACAGTATTTGCGGTTTTTTTGGTCTCTCCTGCTGCCTGATTGTGAACTTCCAGTTCCAAATGAGGTGTGTGGTTGACTGGTAAGTTCGTAACTCTAGTGTTCATAACTCTGAGCTTCTACTGTATGGGCTTATGCCCAAGTGGCTGCTTTACATGTCTCTAACAGGTACATTATTAAGGCAGGCTACCAATGTGGACAGCGAACTGGTAGAATGTGTTCTAACCCTCGGTGGGGGTTGTAGTTCATGTTGGCAGTAGCAGAGATAAATGCACTCTGAAATCAATTTGGAGAGTCTCTGCTTAGATATAGCGTCTCCTTTAGATCTCTCTGTAGTAGAGAGAAACAGCTTTGGTGCCTTCCTAAATGGTTTAGTTCGTTCAAGATAAAATCCTAGCGCCCTTCTGACATTCAGAGTATGGAATGCCACTTCTAAGGTTTAGGGAAGAATGAGGGAAGATGGACTTCAGGTAGAAACTTAGGATGTGGTCTTAGAATGACCTTGTTCTTGAAAAAGGTTGTGTATGGGGGGTATGCCATACAGGTGACAAGGAAGGCTACTTTCATTGAAAGGTGTAATAGAGAACATGTAGCCAAGGGTTTCAACAGAGGTCCAGTAAGGGAATGAAGTACTAAATTAAGATCCCATGGAGGCACTGGGACTCGGAGTTTGGGATAGAGTTTCCAGACACCTTGTAGGGATCATTTTGTAATTGGATGGGTAAAGACTGAGAACCCATCCACTTTATCGTGAAAGGTTGTGATCGCTGCAAGGTGTACTCGTTGGTTTGGCCAATGTACATGGCAGAGGGGCATTGCTGTTGTTTTTGTGGATACAGACTAACACGGCTACCCCCGATACATTTTCCAACCAGTTTTGCACCCACCTTATAATAGCTCCATCTAGGTTGCATTTCCCTGGTTTGTTTATGAGAATGTCATGTGAGATAGTATCAAAAGCTCTACTAAAGTCAAGATATACCATGTCCACCGCTTCCCCACTATCCACAAGGCTTGTTACCCTGTCAAAGAAAGCGATCAGGTTGGTTTGACATGATTTGTTCTTGACTAATCCATGTTGATTGTTACTTATCATATTATTATCTTCTTGATGTTTGCAAATTGATTGCTTCATTATTTGCTCCATTATCCACTGTGTCTGCCAAGTCTAATGATACCTGGAGAGCTGTTTGTGCCAGAAAGTGGCCTTCAGCGATGACTGACCTAAATTGCTCCTACTAGTCTTCCAGCATAAAGTCAATACATTCAGACAGTTTAGAATAATTGGTGTGGTTGTATTTTGCCATCAAGGTCTCATAGTTGCTGATTATCGGCAACTGATGACTGGGAGAAGTTTGTGGTTCTGAGTCTGAGTCCACGCTGAGGGATTTCTCCATAAGGATAAGTTTGAATTTAAGGTCCCTCACTTTCCTGGCACGGGCCTTAAGGTTGTGGCAATGGAAGCACTTCTGGGGTATGTGCATTTCCCCCAAGCAGCGGACACACTGGGAATGTCCATCTGAAACAGGGATTGCCTCTTGGCAGGAAAGGCAACGTTTAAAACGCAGGAACCTCCGGGCATTCTCAGGTGAAGTTATCCCAGAAAGGGATGAATGAAACATAACATAACATAATACATTTTTATTTATTTTTTTAAATGGGAAGAAGGAAAAGGGGTAGAGTAGTTAGTTATAACTTGTTTTCCTATCTTCTACTACACAATTAATCCTAAATCTAGATCTGAGGGGAGAGTGCATGTGGGGCCCACCGGACACTGCTGTCTAAATTCTCTGACTAGAGGTGCAGGGGTGCACAATCACCTGACGTGATGCACCCACAGGGACATCACTTGAAGAACTACTATAACAGCACTAGTGGTTGCTGCTGTAATACATGCAGGACTTCATTAACTCCCAAGCTGCCGCTGCAGCCAAGACACAAGGTTTGGACTGGTGAATGTACTGTTCAGGAGTAACTATGGAATCTGTTAGGAAAATATAAAATCTGTGTTTTGATATGAAAGCAGAATCCTTTCCTTATTCCTAAAAGCACAAGGCCCTTTAACAAATAGCTGAAATGCTGAACAATGACGTTCTTTACAAGCAGGGCTGGCTCCAGGCCACAGCGCGCCAAGCGCGTGCTTGGGGTGGCACGCTGCGGGGGATGCTCTGCCAGTTGCTGGGAGGGTGGCAGGAGGCTCTGGTGGAGCTGCTTCAGGCGTTTCTGCGGACCGTCTGCTGGTCTGTGGCTCTGGTGGACTTCCCACAGACACGCCTGCGGCAGCTCCACCAGAGCTGCGGGACCATCGGACCCTCCACAGAAACGCCTGTGGCAGGTCCACCGGAGCTGTGGGACCAGTTGACCATTTGCAGAAACGCCTGCAGGAGGTCCACCGGAGCTGCGGGACCAGCTGACCGTCCGTAGAAATGCCGGCGGGAGGTCCACCGGAGCCGCGGGACCGGCGAGCAGCAGAGGGCACCCCGTGGCGTGCTGCTGTGCTTGGGGGGGCATGCCGCAGGGGGCGCTCTGCCGGTTGTCGGGAGGGTGGCAGGCAGCTCCGGTGGACTGGAGGTCCGCCTGCGGGAGGTCCACCGGAGCTGCGAGACCAGCTGACCGTCCGCAGAAACGCCTGCGGGTGGTCCACTGGAGCTGCGGGACCGGCGAGCGGCAGAGTGCCCCCCGCGGCATGCTGCTGTGCTTGGGGCGATGAAATTGCTAGAGCCAGCCCTGTTTACAAGCAAAGCCCTGAGAATCCTGGGATGGGTCTTTCTCAACAAGTTTGTAAGTTTGTTGTGGCCCAATTATCCTGTTCACTGAAACCCACTATCATTCCTATTGTGCAAAAGGCATGCAGGCAAAATCACCACTTTTTGCACAGCTGTTTAATTCCTGTGTTTAAGCTGAGCCAAAGGTATATTTTAATGTTATATTCATGCCTAGAGTTCCCTAATGGGAATTCATTTTAAGTGAACTCCAAATTGCTGTTATAAATACTACAGAATCATTAAGTAACAGTTTGTGTGAACTCAGTCAAAAATATATCTTAACTTCTAAGCTCATGTCTTTAAAGAACTGCTGTAGTAAAAAAAATGACATTAAAAGTGGCATCTCCGCTCCCTGGCAAGCATTCTGAATCACATATGCTTACTTTACAAGCAAAGAAAAGTTATTATGGTTAGCCTTGGAGAAGTCAATACAGCTATGAATGAGTGAACTGGTTTCTAGCACCCTAGACTCATCAACAACAGTGTCAGCCAGGTTCTGTATGTAGAACAGAATTCTCATTACTGGTGACTTCTCATTGAGGGAGAATTAAATTGCACCTTGCAATCTAATTTTTCTATTTAGTTTCTGGATGAGAACTATAGTTTATAGATAAATCTTCAACACGTAGCTTTAAGATAACTATTACTGGTCACATTGATCTCCAGAGTGTATATGTATGTTAAAGTTTAACTCTCTCACCTGAATGAAGTTCCTTCACCAAAGAAGACATTGTATTTGTAATTGAATCAGCTGCTACCAATAAATCATTACGGAGGTTTCTTCGTGTACCTAGGAAAGAAATGGAGGAAAAGAAAACAAAGAATTATGGCAGATATTAGATTTCAATTTCCCAAGCTACTCACAAAAGGAAGTTCAATCAGTTGTTCCTGACCAATCAAAGTGAGTGATTACTTTCCCTCTGTAAGGAATATCAGAGCAGAACTGCAAACACTCACCTTTGCTTGCAGAGCTGCCACTTTGACAAGGCAGTTGTAGTGCAAAAACCCATTAAAATCAATCCTGGTTTAGTGAAGATTTCTGATATAAATGATCTGGAAAAAGGGGTAAATAGTGAGGCGGAAAAATTTGCAGATGGTACAAAACTACTCAAAGTAGTTAAGTCCCAGGCAGACTGTGAAGAGCTACAAAAGGATCTCACAAAACTGAGCAAATGGGCAACAAAATGGCAGATGAAATTCAATGTTGATAAATGCAAAGTAATGTACATTGGAAAACAGAATCCCAACTAGACAAATAAAATGATGAGGTCTAAATTAGCTGTTACCACTCAAGAAAGAGTCATAGATAGTTCTCTGAAAACATCCACTCAATGTGTAGCAGCAGCCAAAAAAGTGAACAGAATATTGGGAATCATTAAGAAAGGGATAGATAATAAGACAGAAAATATCATATTGCCTCTATATAAATCCATAGTACAACCACACCTTGAATACTGTGTGCAGATGTGGTCACCCCATCTCAAAAAAGAGATACTGGAATTGGAAAAGCTTCAGAAAAGGGCAACAAAAATTATTAGGGATATGGAATGGCTTCCATCTGAGGAGAGATTAACAGGACTGGGACTTTTCAGCTTGGAAAAGAGACAACTAAGGGGGGGATATGATAGATATCTATAAAATCACAACTGGTGTGGAGAAAGTAACTAAGGAAGTGTTATTTACTCCTTCTTATAACACAAGAACTAGGGGTCACCCAATGAAATGAATAGGCAGCAGGTTTAAAACAAATAAAAGGAAGTATTTTTTCACACAACGCACAGTCAACCTGCGGAACGTCCTGCCAGAGGATGCTGCGAAGGCCAAGACTATAACAGGATTAAAAAAAGAATTAGATAAATTCACGTAGGATAGCAAAGAGTCCTGTGGCACCTTATAGACTAACAGACGTTTTGGAGCATGAGCTTTCGTGGGTGAATACCCACTTCCTCAGATGCATGTAGTGGAAATTTCCAGGGGCAGGTATATATAAGCAGGCAAGCTAGAGATAATGAGGTAGTTCAATCAGGGAGGATGAGGCCCTGTTCTAGCAGTTGAGGTGTGAAAACCAAGGGAGGAGAAACTGGTTCTGTAATTGGCAAGCCATTCACAGTCTTTGTTTAATCCTGAGCTGATGGTGTCAAATTTGAGGATGAACTGAAGCTCCGCAGTTTCTCTTTGAAGTCTGGTCCTGAAGTTTTTTTGCTGCAGGATGGCCACTTTAAGGTCTGCTATAGTGTGGCCAGGGAGGTTGAAGTGCTCTCCTACAGGTTTTTGTTTATTGCCATTCCTAATATCTGACTTGTGTCCGTTTATCCTTTTCTGTCGCTACAGTTCATCTGCAAATTTGACACCATCAGCTCAGGATTAAACAAAGACTGTGAAACAACGGTGGCTGGTGGTTACTGAGCACCCACTATTTTTTTCCTATGGGTGCTCCAGCCCCAGAGCACTCACGGAGTCAGCACATACGCTGAGGAAATAAAGATTCTGGGACTGAGAATCTATCCATGCTCCCAGGTGCACAATGAACTGTGTTGATGATACAGTTGATCTTTTCCCCGTTTATCAGGAACCTGTATACTTCTAGTATTTTGATATTATTAACAAGCCCTCTCCTGTATCTTGACTCTAAGACCAAGAGATCATATAAGGGGGAGTCTTGTCTTGTCTGAGGATCACACTAGCAGGAAATGCTAACAACCATTTCTCAGAAAAGGTTCCCCTCTCTGGTCCTGCAAAACAAGCAGAGATCTTCCTCCATTAGCTCTAATAGAGAGGATGTTACAGGTAGAAAAGACCTTGCTTATGCTTTTCTTCTCATTGGTCTGCCATGCTGACTGCCCCCTGGAACTGCAAGGGATAAAACGCGGTGGAACCTCAGTGAAGAGCCGAAGGAAAAGCTTCCTTCCTATGCACATACATTTGCAAGAACCCAGTAGCAGCACAAGCTAGCAAAAATAATGTAAAAGTTTGGTGAAAATTTTGAGTTAAATGAAACTTTTTTGGCAACATTCTTGGACTTCAGACAGAGCCTGTGAGTTACTTGATTCCATAGCGGCATCATCGCTGGTGACTCCGAGCTGTTGTACTGTAGATTCTGAATACCTTGTAGGACCCACTGTACTATGTTCTACTTCATGCTGCCTGGAAACAAGTCAATCTGCAAAGGGGACAGGAAACCAGTTGCCAAAGAAAGCAGTTGGGAACTCTCAGCTGTACTCAAACTTGCCGCAGAGGCGAAGAAGAAGCAACTGGACCACCCATGGCAGCAGATGGAGCGCTATGCCTCTGGTATTTGGCACGATATCTCCCTGGGAATGCCTGCTTCTGCTTTTGTTTCTGGAAGTGTTTAGAGGGATGAGGAGCTAATCCCTACTGCTGGAATCGGAACGACACATTCTTCTTACAAGTGAATTGCAGGGGCCCAAGGTTTGTAGGGCTGACATCTGCCAAAGTCTCATCTGTGTATTGACCAAGGAGGTTCTGGTCTTCAAGTAACAGAACCTCAGATTTTGTTGGATATCATGGGGAATAAACCCTTTAATCAGTACATTCTCCTCAAAGGGTTAGTGTGGTACCAAAGGTATTATGTTTCGAACAAGAGACTTTTTAGCCACTTACTGCTCCTCTGCTGTAACTTCCTTTGCCTTTTTCTTAGCCCCCTCAGGCAGAAGCCAGTCTAGGTGAGGAAGAATATAGTCTCGGCAATCTTCATTTGAAAAGCTAACAAACATGACACCATCTTCATAGTGTTCACAGACTCTGTCTTGAGGTGAAGACTGAATCATACAATTGATGCATTTGACACGGACACTTAGTAGCTACACTGACCACCAAGCAACATGGCACTAGATGTGCATAAAACTACTTGTGCCCTTGTGGTAAGAATTGGTACGACTTGTCATCGCCTTTAGGAATAAGTGGTACAGTTTCTCTGGGGAGAGGATATGTTATTGTCCACTTTTTAATTTTGTCCACTGCTTTCTTTTTTTATTTCTCATCTTTTGGTTGGTTTTTACTCTTGTCGTCCCCTTGCCACACAGTGTTTTGACACTTTTAGGTTTATACCAGAGTGTTTGCCTGTTCAGAGATTTACATACTTGTTAATGGCTACATTCAGTTTAGCATTCACTTATTTGCAGTCCAAAATTTCAACTTTTTTTTTTAAACCTAATAATCAACTTACAAAGTGAATATTAGCTGAACACTCTGGTTGAGAGTGCTGTTTATTTTTTCCTGATGGCTACCATTCTGTTCCTCTCTGCATCCTCTGGGCCAAAGTTTGGTAAGTGGTCTCTCATTTTGCACTCAATTCACAGCACTGTGACATGAAGTTTACTTACCTGATTTGTGGGTGCAACTGGATAATGTTTAAGTGTCTAATTATTCACGTGCACAAAATGGTGGCTGAAAAATTGGGAGGCCAGGATTAGGTCACACAACTATTTTTGTTAATACTTGTGTCACCTAATCCTGTAGATTAAAAGTCTACTTCCATTCTGCTTTGGCATAGTCCAAGTGAAATAATATCAGTAATTATCATATTAAAATTGCTGTATTATATTTGTGCAATAATCAATCACTTCAGTGTCTGGCAATAGCAGGGTTTGGTTTGTGCTACGCTCACCTTGTGCAAAAGCTTCCTGCACATCTCCCCCGACTCCTGCAAGTGAGTCCTGAGGTACGTGAGTTGGGGTAGAGCCAGCGGAAGTGGCTCTGACAGGCATTGGCATTGGGCGACTGGTTCCATGGGTAGGTGAGGAGTGTGGGGAGCTTGCTGCTTGAGCCTGTAAAGGGAAATACAACACTGAGTTTCCAAACTGTTTAATTTTATATGTTTTGGTTCAATGTCTGTAAACAATTTTGTACAAAGCACTTAAGGAGAGAATAAAATTCAAGCACTTTACGCAAATATTCATGATATGAGTATTCTGAACATATGAATGGTAGCCCTCACATTCCTCCCAGATCCAAAGCTCACAGAAGTCAATACTAGTTCTGGTGCCCACAATTCAAGAAGGCTGTTGATAAACTGTAGAGGGTTCAAAGAAGAGTCAAGACAAGGATTAAAGAGCCACATGATCATCTAGTCCAGTATTTTTTCCCTGACAGTGAAGAATACCAGACGCTTCAAAGGTAAGTGCAAGAAACCCCACAGTGGGCATTTATAGAATAATCTGCCTACAGATTCTCCCTAGCCACTATCATATGGTGTGGGCTTATGATCTGAAGCATGAGGATTTATATCACGTACATCAGACTATCTAATTTAACTTGGTCATTCTCATTATCCCTATAAATATTAAATGGAGCAGAGAACTCTTCAGATTTTGAGACAGTTCGCTTCACAAGTGAGGAAAATGTGGGCACCTCTTTCCCCAGAGTCCATAAACACAGTTTCTTTTCAGGACTCAGTTTACATGGGGGACCACATGACTTTGACCTTAAAGATGAGATCCATGGTAGAAATCCAAACGAAGGAAGGGGAGAACCGTTTCATTTTCTTTGGCAGCAAAATCCATGCCAGTACAGCTGCCCATTAAAAAATAGTGCATTTCCTTTTTAGGTACCTCAAGTTTCCCGCAGACCATTAACTGAGGATAGAAACACTAATTATGGGAAAGACCACCTCAGAGGATAGCTCTAAACGATAAGATTCCCTTTACGGAAAAAAGGGAAAAGGATCTAAAAACAAATATCTCTTTGGAACAATGGAAAAATAACTGGCGTAAAGACAAAGCCACACCTAATTTTGTAACCATTAAGGAAAATTACTACAAACTACTTCATCATTAGTACCTCACTCCATTTAAGCTAAAGAAAATATATCAAAAAGAGAGTCATAAATGCTGTAGAGAAGGTGGAGGACTAGGAGCTTTTCTACATATCTGGTGGGAATGTCCTACCATTATAGTATTTGAGGAAAATTATAAATAGAACTTTCAAATTAAAAAACGGTTATTTACCTTTCAGCAAATGTGGCTCTTCAAGATATTTTCCCCACACAGATCTCACTCTAAGGGTGCATGCACCCCAACACCATGAGATTTGATTCTTTTTTACTAAACAGTACCCATTGGGGCCACACCAATCCCTGCATGTCTTGTACCCCTCAACAGAGTGCATAAAGGATGGAGCATATCCAAATGTCACTCAGTTCCTTCACCAATAAAGAATCCCAAAGCTGGAGCACACCACATTCATGGGGAAGCAGAGTGGGTCATGGGATCCCTGTGGAAAAAACATCTTACAGAACCACAGTTAATGTAAGGTAAGCGTTTTTATTTTTTCCTCTATATGTCCACAGAGACCCCACTCTAGATGATTGGCTAGCCGTTGTCTCTCTAAGGAAGTGGGTGCCAGAAGGTCTACTTAAATAAGGATTGTAGGACTGCCATGCTAAACTGAGGGCTTGTCTACATCAGAAAGTTGCAGCGCTGGTGAGGGAGTTACAGCGCTGCAACTTAGGAGGTGTACACATCTGCAGGGCACCACCAGCGCTGCAACTCCCTGTTTGCAGCGCTGGCCGTACTCCCGTTTTGTCTCGAGTGTAGAGGATCCAGCGCTGGTGATCCAGCACTGGTAATCAAGTATAGACACTTACCAGCGCTTTTCTTGACCTCCGTGGAATAAGCAGGTATCCCAGCATACCTGAGGAAGCCTCTGGTAATCAAACTGGTCTCCTTCCCCAGCTTGCTCTCGCGTTCCCCGAACCCCGAGCAAGCAGGTCTCCTTCCCTGAGGTTTGCTGGGTGGTTCCGGGAACGCGAGAGCAAACCGCGGCAAAGCTGGTCTCCTTCCCCGGTTTGCTCTCGCGTTCCCCGAACAAGCAGGTCTCCTTCCCTACGGTTTGCAGGGTGGTTCGGGGAACGCGAGAGCAAACCGCGGCGAAGCTGGTCTCCTTCCCCAGCTTGCTCTCTCGTTCCCCGAACCCCCGAGCAAGCAGGTCTCCTTCCCTGCGTTTTGCAGGGTCGTTCGGGGAACGCGAGAGCAAACCGCGGCGAAGCTGGTCTCCTTTCCCGGTTTGCTCTCTCGTTCCCCGAACCCCCGAGCAAGCAGGTCTCCTTCCCTGTGGTTTGCAGGGTGGTTCGGCGAACGCGAGAGCAAACCGCGGCGAAGCTGGTCTCCTTTCCCGGTTTGCTCTCGCGTTCCCCGAACCCCCGAGCAAGCAGGTCTCCTTCCCTGCGGTTTGCAGGGTGGTTCGGGGAACGCGAGAGCAAACCGCGGCGAAGCTGGTCTCCTTTCCCGGTTTGCTCTCTCGTTCCCCGAACCCCCGAGCAAGCAGGTCTCCTTCCCTGCGGTTTGCAGGGTGGTTCGGCGAACGCGAGAGCAAACCGCGGCGAAGCTGGTCTCCTTTCCCGGTTTGCTCTCGCGTTCCCCGAACCCCCGAGCAAGCAGGTCTCCTTCCCTGCGGTTTGCAGGGTGGTTCGGGGAACGCGAGAGCAAACCGCGGCGAAGCTGGTCTCCTTTCCCGGTTTGCTCTCTCGTTCCCCGAACCCCCGAGCAAGCAGGTCTCCTTCCCTGCGGTTTGCAGGGTGGTTCGGGGAACGTGAGAGCAAACCGCGGCGAAGCTGGTCTCCTTTCCCGGTTTGCTCTCGCGTTCCCCGAACCCCCCTTGAAGCCGCCCAACAGCGCTGCAGTGTGGCCACATCTAACACCACTTGCAGCGCTGGTTGCTGTGTGGCCACTCTGCAGCGCTGGCCCTATACAGCTGTACTAATACAGCTGTAACAACCAGCGCTGCAAAATTGTAGATGTAGACATGGCCTGAGAGTCAAATCTGGAGTTGCTACAAAGCAATAATGATTAGTAAAAATTTGTATTGCGTTCCAAGTAGCTACCCAACAGATTTTGGTTAAGTTAAGGAGCCTGCCTGATCTATAGAGTTCACTTTGATTTGAGAAGGAGTTAATTTATTCAATTCATATGAAATACTGATACAGTTTGACACCTACTTCAAGAGTCTATGAGCAGAAATACCCTGCCCTCTAGACACGCCTCTAACAGCCAAAACAGTCTGGGAGATTTGCAAAAAGATTTTGTCCTATGGAGATAGGAGGAAAGGGCTCTCAGTACATCAAATGCATGGAGTTTTGCATCTGCAGGAGACGAGGGACCCCTTGGGAAAAAACACTGGTAAATACATAATGTTTCACTATTAAGTATACTTTTGAAATTACTTTGGGTAGGAATTTTGCACGAGGTCAAAGAATAACTGTCCTTGTGTTAAGTAGTATAATCATAGAAAATAATGGAATATCAGGGTTGGAAGAGACCTCAGGAGGCCATCTAGTCCAACCCCCCCTGTTCAAAGCAGGACCAACCCCAACTAAATCATCCCATCCAGGGCTTTGTCAAGCCTGACCTTAAAAACCTCTAAGGAAGGAGATTCCATCACCTCCCTAGGAAACCCATTCCAGTGCTTCACCACCCTCCTAGTGAAATAATATTCTAATATCCAACCTAAACCTCCCCCACTGCAACTTGAGACCATTACTCCTTGTTCTATCATCTGCCACCACTGAGAACAGTCTAGATCCATCCTCTTTGGAATCCCCTTTCAGGTAGTTGAAGGCTGCTATCAAATCCCCCCTCATTCTTCTCTTCTGCAGACTAAATAATCCCAGTTCCCTCAGCCTCTCCTCATAAGTCATGTGCTCCAGCCCCCTAATCATTTTTGTTGCCCTGCGCTGGACTCTCCGATTTTTCCACATCCTTCTTGTAGTGTGGGGCCCAAAACTGGACACGCTACTCCAGATGAGGCATCACCAATGCTGAATAGAGGGAAATGATCACATCCCTTGATCTACTGGCAGTGCTCCTACTTATACAACCCAAAATGCCGTTAGCCTTCTTGGCAACAAGGGCACACTGTTGACTCATATCCAGCTTCTCGTCTACTGTAACCCCTAGGTCCTTTTCTGCAGAACTGCTGCCTAGCCACTTGTTTCCTAGTCTGCAGCAGTGATCAATGGCTCCATGTCTAGTTGGCAGCCGGTATCAAGTAGAGTGCCTCAGGGGTCAGTCCTGGGGACAGTTTTTTTCAATATCTTCATTAATGATCTGGAGGATGGCGTGGACTGCACCCTCAGCAAGTTTGCAGATGACACTAAACTGGGAGAAGTGGTAGATAGGCTGGAGGGTAGGGATAGGATACAGAGGGACCTAGACAAATTATAGGATTGGGCCAAAAGAAACCTGATGATGTTCAACAAGAACAAGTGCAGAGTCCTGCACTTAGGATGGAAGTCTAAGGTGGTCCTGCCATTAATGTCCGAATCTCACTCACTCTCCCAACAAAAGTATATAGGACAAAGCACATGCTATGATATAAAGGCTCAAATGAGGTTTCCATCAAAGACAGAAGTACTACATCTAAGCTCCTCGGGGGTAAGCAAGAATGTCCTTAATTGGTGGAAACACATAAACCAACCCCTTCAAAAATTTAGTCAGAGTTAGGTGTAAAAATACTGTGTGACCTTGAATGGGAGCATGGTAGGTAGATATTGCTACTATATGAACTCTAATGGAGCTGACTGAAAGACTCAAAAGTTTCAGAGAAACAAATAATCCAGAATGCCTGGGATGGGAGTCTACAAGGGCTACAGGGGATATGAGCAGGCCTCATTGAAAAATATTTCAACTTGGCTCTATATGTGAGCCTCGCTCAAGATATCTTGCTCTGAATCAGAATGTCCTGCACCAGTGCAAAGCAACATCTGTCTTATGAAGTTAGCCAGCTGGCATCCATGAAGTCAGATGCAGAGACGATGGGTCTGGATGTAGAATGAGACCTTGGCTCTGTGAGATAATGTATAGAAGAACTGGGAGTGGGAAGCATGGTCCAAATGATAGATGACTCAGTTTTGAGTCCCAAAATTGGTGTGCCACACTGGTGCTATCAGAATTACTTGGGCCTTGTTCTAACTTATTTTCTGAGGACTCTGGGAATTAGGGGAATTGGAGGAAATGCATACAATAGATACATATTCCACTGGAGCACAAATTCATCCAAAAGGGAGCCTGGGCTCTTTTCTCCTCAGGAGGAAAATATGTGACACTACTTGTTCAAATTGGTTGCAAAAAGGTCTATGGTCGGACCCCACCATTTCTGAAAAAATTGTTTATGGACTGTCTCTTAGAACTACAGAACCATAGGTTTAAAAGGGAACACAAGGGTCATCTAGTCTACTCCTCTGCCAAGATATAGGATCTTTGAAGGTCTATTTGTGAAGGAAAGAGTACTTCCTGCTAAGATGGATCTGCTAAGTTTTTCTGGACCCCAGGCAAGTGGAGGGCAATCAGACTTCCCCAATGTTGAACACACCACTCCTGTAGATGAGTAGTCTCTTGACACAGAAGGGATGATCTTGCTTCTCTCTGTCTGTGCATCACTGTGGTCTTTAAAGTCTATCAAGACCTTGTTGATGTGTACAGGAATTCTTATGCATGCCAAGGAATTAAAAATGTTGAACAGTTTATGGATGTTCTCTTCGATTATAGTTGTTTTGATATTCAAGTTCTCCACAATTCTGGACAAGAGTTCCCAAAACACCTGAAAATCATCCATGATGAGTGCTAAAGAGATAGTCTTGTTGGCATAAGAGGGATGCTTTGAGTGGAAGGAAGTTGGAGCATCTCCTGGGCCAATTCTGCCATCTTACCCAGCTGCTCTTCCGATATTGGAGAGGAGGTCCTCGGTACTAATGCCAAGGAGGACCAGGATCTCTTCCTCCTCATGGGGACATGTGATGGGACTTGACCCTGGGACTGAAGATATGATAGGACCCAATATAATACATAGGGCGATGGCAGTAGATCAGACTGGTATTGGCCAGGTTGTGGTGGCCCATCTACTGCCATTCTGGTCAGAGGCCTTGGTGCTGGGCACCTTTCAGTTACCATCTAGGGTGTCATTCCAGTCTCCTGGAATCAGGAGAGAAAGAGTGGCCCAGAGAGAGGGAGGTGAACCCATGATGATGCCTGTGCTGTGCCCAAGTCAGTACCAGCATCAGTGCCAGGAGGAAAGGTGAAGGTGGATTCTCGGAGATGAGCCTTGGCACAAGGAGTGCCATCAGTTCTGGAAGGGCTCTTGATGCCAAAGTCTCTTCTGCTTTTTTCATCATCATCATCATCATCCTGCCACTGTCTAGAAGTGGATGGCCTCAATGGCCTGTCCTTGGATAGAGTCCTCCTTCCATGGCAAATGTGATGTCTGCGTGGAGTTGTGTTTGCAGCATTGTTCCATATCTGACACAGTGCTCTGTCCTGGGACTGGTGCGAAAGAAGTTGGCACGAATGTCTTTAGTAAAGAGGAGGAACCTGTTGGTGTCAAGTGACTTGGTGCCGACTTAGCCACATTCTTTGGTCTTTTGTCCCCACTGGAACGGGGGTTTTACCTGCTTGTTGGGGCACCAACTGAAGAGAGCCTCCTAGGTTTCAGTTAGGATTTTTCTTCCCCTGGGTCTGAGGCCACACGGATTGTGCCAAGAGGTGCAATTTCAGCCTCATACCCCTTCATTTCTCAGTGCGGGAAGAGAAGGAATGGCAGATGGAGCATTTTGGGGGGATGTGAGATTCCCTGTGGCAGCAGCGACACCTGCTACGTCCATCTAACAGAGGCATCACACTGCTGTGCAAAGGACAGGGTTTAAACCCTGGCTTGAGTCTGCCATTTTTAATGTTTGTGCGACTTTGCCCTGCTGACCAGTCCTTGTCATCTCTATTTCTTTTTCTTTTTTTTTAAATGATGAATTAGAATTCAAACAGGTGAAACGTACTTTGTCACAGCCCAGTTCAAACCTTACACATAAGCCATAGTGGGTTGGAGAGTCCAGGGTCAGTCTCACTGCCACAGGACAGTACATGAGGACTAAGGGAAGGCCATGACCACCTTGCTCTTTATGCCCTTGTGTGAGCACAAAGAGGCCCTGGGTGCATGTGTGGCCCTGATAGACACAGCTATTCAAACAATTCCCAGCTCGCACACACGAGGTGCAGGCATAATGAAAAAAATGACACACATATCAGGATCAAATGGATTTTGATCATGTATGGTTATCATTCTTAGAAACGGAACAAAATACACAGATAATAAGAGGTTGACCAAATACAAATGGTTCTTTAAATACAGATTAATAACATTTGTTAATACTTGTCTAGAAAGTTTATGTATGTTAATAATAAAATAAAAAGGAAACAAAAAATAGTGAATTTGTTTGGAAATATCCTGCCATCCAGTCTCCAATAGTCAGACTGGCCAAAGGGCATTTTAGGCTACTCGCTGACATTCAAAGAGCTGGCAGCACACATGGTAGGTACAGTGGTAGTAGCATCCCAGACAAAACTTCCACCATGCCTCTTGAATCTAATCTCTCTCCAGGACAGTTTGGATGGGAAATGGAAGTGATCATTCCAGAGAGCCTTTCAGATGTTGGCTTCACATTAGGGGACTGCTCAATATGCATCTTATATTTCTAGAACTGCTGTCACTCATCTGGCTGTTTATGGAAGTTGACTTGATGGCAGCTCTCCTTCCTAAAGAACCCTAAAAAGATTTGTAGAGTACTTGACTAATGAATAAGAGGGGGTTTGCCTACTGCCCGTGCAGAACAGAATACAACTATATATGCTGACAATAGATTTCCAAAGGGGTCTGCACGTCCATTCCAAATTTTTTAGGCGTCCACAAATGAAAAAATGTTGAGAATGACTGCAATTAAAGATATTACCTCACCCACCTTGTCTCTCTAACAAATAAGATGACATTATTTCCATCCCAATGGTTTGTGATCTAAGAGCCAAAGCCTGTAATATTTATTCAGGTAAAACTCTCTCAGATTTCAAAGGGAATTTGCATAGGTAAGAGCTACAAAACATGGCCTTAAGTTAGATGAAATAATGGCAAATAAATAACCACGCGAAAGGAACAGAAGGCTGACATAGTAATTTTGACTGTTTAGGTTAGCTGCACTCGCTGGTTCAAAGTTTTTCAAAATATAATTCTACTCAAGTGTTTTATATTTCATAATGCCAATAGAAGAGCAAGGGAAGAGGTCAGAAGTGAAAGGCAGTGTGTTACCAAATGCACCTGTCCAGATACCTCGTCAAATGTTTAGACAGTTGTTTCCCATTTCATTTTCATTGCCATTAGCTGTCAAGGGGCAGTGACAAAGTACAGCACTGGAGGCCAGGGATTCCTCTTCAAACCCTGGCCTTGCCATTGAATTGTTGTGTGACTCTGGGCAAGTCATTTAACCACTGTGCCTTCATTTCCTAGGAGGATAATATTTACCTATTTCACAGTGGCACTGAAGATTAGCCACTATTTATAAAGTTCTTGGAACACGTAAAGTGCAAAATTTTATTAACTCTCTGGCTATCCTCACTGTGTATCAGTGATTTGCACCTTTCTCCAATCAGTAAATATTATCACCAAATTTCAACATGCATCACAGACCACTGTAGTTTTACATAGCTAGCACTGATTTATGACCTAAAGAATGGGAGTAATTACACACTTACGGCATTATAACTTTACAACCCCCACATGTTTGGTTTGTGCCATTTACTATGGTCTTTGTCTTCTTTTTTTTTAAGTTCCCCTCAACATTTTCCCCTTTCAAGTGCATTAGTTACTATGGAAACCATGATGTCTTGGAATGACTAGAGCTTTGTCACACCCATAAGTGCAACATAAAGTCAGTTTTTATAGTAGTTTGAGATTAGACCCTGGTTTGGGAAACAAAGGCATTTACACAAGGGCTTCTGGCCATGTGTATGCTACAAATCTCCAGCCAGCACTAGGTTGCCTTTATGCCCATTGCCACTTCAATGCAATGAATTCTCTGGCTGGCCTTCATGACTCTACTCTTTTTTCAATGAGACCATCGTACACTCTCCTATGGATTCTTGGTATCTTCTCTCCCACCGTGCACTGCGAACACAGATGCTGACACAAGACAGTGAGCAGTTTGAGGCTATATCTCAAAGACTTGTGAAAAATCAGTTTCCCTTGGTAATTTAATTGCCAACTCTGCCTATGATTGTCTTCCTTCACTGGCAGGCAATACATCAGCAGGAACATTGTCAACTTTTGGGGGGCAGAGACTGTGCTGTGCTTTCCTATGTGTCTGTACAGTGCCTAACACAAAAGGGATCCTGCCTGGTGTATTTCTGCAGTACAGACCGTAAATAGCAGCAACAGCTGTACCCTTCAACAGGCTCCGCAGCTTTACAGCAGCTATCCTGCAATGAAGCGGCCTACAGCAAATTTGTAATTATTAAGGTTATTTGGTACCGCATTCTCCCTGGGTGCCAGTAGCATGCCTGGTATATTGTGTCTGCGGCCAGGTCTATATTCCAGAGTTAGGTTGACATTAGGCAGCTTACACAGACCTAATTGTGTCAGTGTCTACACTACAGCCTTGTCCCGCTAATATAAGGATACGTCTACACTACCCACCAGATCGACGGGTAGCGATCGATCTATTGGGAATCGATTTATCACATGTAGTGTAGAAGTGATAAATCAATCCCCGATTGCTCTCCTATCGACTGCTGAACTCCAGTTCAGTGAGAGGCGGAAGCAAAGTCAACGTGGGAGCAGCGGCTGTCAATCTCACGCTGCGAGGATGCGAAGTAAGTGATTCTAAGTCGATCTAAGATACGTCGACTTCATCTACGCCATTCTCATAGCTGAAGTTGCGTATCTTAGATCGATTCCCCCCTCCCCCAGCATATACCAGGCCTAAGTGCCCTACTACACCGACATCATAACTCCACCTCCACAAGAGGCATAGGGCTTATGTCGGTGTAGTTAGGGCAATGCAGCGTCTGTGTAGACACTGTGTTTCTTACACCGGCTGTTGGTTGTCATTCTTGTCAATTTCACAGCTTGACAAGAAAGGCTGGGAGACACCCTGCTGTGAACCCTACGCCTGGCTCTTAGCTCTGACTGTCACCCTGGGGCAGGAGGAGGCCTCCAGCTAGAGGCTTCTGGTTCCCCGTTCCTAGCTGGGCTGCTGGCCAGGCTCCCAGAACCAAGCTGGGCTGCTGTCTGGGCTCCCAGCTTCCCACTCCGAACCAGGCTGCCGCCTGGCTCCCTGCTCCTAGCCCGGCCGCTGCCAAGGCTCCCTGCTCCAAGCCGGGCCTCTGTCTGGGTTCCCAGCTCCACATCAGCGGCCCTGGGCTCCCTGCTCCTAGCCAGGCTGCCACCAGGGCTCTCAGCAGGGAACTCTGTGCCCGGAGCCTTGGCTTCTGCTGGGTTCCCGGTGGGGATTTGAGGGATGATGGAGGAAGGGGAGATGTAGGGAGGTGCCCTGGCTCCCCGCCGCGGCTGAGAGGGAAGAGCCAGAGCAGGTGCCTCAGTGGGCAGAGTCACAGCTGCCTGTCCCCGCCACCCGGAAGTCAAGAGGCAGGACAGGAAGTATAAAAGCCCGGCCTCAGCGCTCAGTTGGCCGCTGGCTGTCGGAGAGGACAGACGCTGGTGCCCAAGCTCCTGCCAGGCCCAGCCTGCCCCGTGCTCACTACCCGGAGGAGAGCTGGCCTGACCTGCCTTGGGCTCACTACCCGGAGGAGCGCTGACCTGACCTGCCTTGGGCTCACTACCCGGAGAAGAGCTGACCTGACCTGCCCCGCGCTCACTACCCGGAGGAGCGCTGGCCTGACCTGCCTCGGGCTCACTACCCGGAGGAGCGCTGACCTGACCTGCCTCGTGCTCACTACCCGGAGGAGAGCTGGCCGGACCTGCCCCACGCTCACTACCCACAGGAGCGCTGGCCGGACCTGCCTCGGGCTCACTACCCGGAGGAGAGCTGGCCTGACCTACCGCGCGCCCACTACCCGGAGGAGCGCTGGCCGGACCTGCCCCGCGCCCACTACCCGGAGGAGCGCTGGCCCGACCTGCCGCGCGCTCACTACCCGGAGGAGCGCTGGCCTGACCTGCCCTGCGCCCACTACCCGGAGGAGCGCTGGCCTGACTTGCCCCGCGCCCACTACCCGGAGGAGCGCTGGCCTGACCTGCCCCACGCTCACTACCCGGAGGAGCGCTGGCCTGACCTGCCTCGCGCTCACTACCCGGAGGAGAGCTGACCTGACCTGCCTCGCGCCCACTACCCGGAGGAGCGCTGGCCTGACTTGCCCCGCGCCCACTACCCGGAGGAGCGCTGGCCTGACCTGCCCCACGCTCACTACCCGGAGGAGCGCTGGCCTGACCTGCCTCGCGCTCACTACCTGGAGGAGCGCTGGCCTGACCTGCCGCGTGCTCACTACCCGGAGGAGCGCTGGCCTGACCTGCCTCGGGCTCACTACCCGGAGGAGAGCTGGCCGGACCTGCCCCGCGCTCACTACCCGGAGGACAGCTGACCTGACCTGCCCCGCGCTCACTACCCGGAGGAGAGCTGACCTGCCCTGCCCCGCGCTCACTACCCGGAGGAGAGCTGGCCTGACCTGCCCCGCGCTCACTACCCGGAGGAGAGCTGACCTGACCTGCCCCGCGCTCACTACCCGGAGGAGCGCTGACCTGACCTGCCCCGCGCTCACTACCCGGAGGAGCGCTGGCCTGACTTGACCTGCCTCGGGCTCACTACCCGGAGGAGCGCTGGCCTGACCTGACCTGCCCCATGCTCACTACCTGGAGGAGCGTTGGCCGGACCTGCCCCGCGCCCATTACCCGGAGGAGCGCTGGCCGGACCTGCCTCGTGCTCACTACCCGGAGGAGCGCTGGCCGGACCTGCCCCGCGCCCACAACCCAGAGGAGAGCTGGCCGGACCTGCCTCGTGCTCACTACCCGGAGGAGCGCTGCCCTGACCTGTCTCGTGCTCGCTACCCGGAGGAACGCTGGCCTGACCTGCCTCATGCCCACTACCCGGAGGAGCGCTGGCCGGACCTGCCTCGGGCTCACTACCCGGAGGAGCGCTGGACGGACCTGCCCCGCGCCCACTACCCGGAGGAGCGCTGCCCGGACCTGCCCCGCGCTCACTACCCGGAGGAGAGCTGGCCTGACCTGCCTCGCGCCCACTACCCGGAGGAGAGCTGGCCTGACCTGCCTCGCGCCCACTACCCGGAGGAGAGCTGGCCTGACCTGCCCCGCGCTCACTACCCGGAGGAGCGCTGGCCTGACCTGCCCTGCGCTCACTACCCGGAGGAGCGCTGGACTGACCTGCCCCGCGCTCACTACCCAGAGGAGCGTTGGCCGGACCTGCCCCGCGCCCACTACCCAGAGGAGCGTTGGCCGGACCTGCCCCGCGCTCACTACCCGGAGGAGCGCTGCCCTGACCTGCCCTGCGCCCACTACCCGGAGGAGCGCTGGCCTGACCTGCCTCGGGCTCACTACCCGGAAGAGAGCTGGCCTGACCTGCCTCGGGCTCACTACCCGGAGGAGCGCTGGCCTGACCTGCCCCACGCCCACTAACCGGAGGAGCGCTGGCCTGACCTGCCTCGCGCTCACTACCCGGAGGAGCGCTGGCCTGACCTGCCTCGTTCTCACTACCCGGAGGAGCGCTGGCCTGACCTGCCTCGTGCTCACTACCCGGAGGAGCGCTGGCATGACCTGCCCTGTGCCCACTACCCGGAGGAGGGCTGGCCGGACCTGCCTCGGGCTCACTACCCGGAGGAGAGCTGGCCTGACCTGCCCCGCGCTCACTACCCGGAGGAGCGCTGGCCTGACCTGCCTCGGGCTCACTACCCGGAGGAGCGCTGGCCTGACCTGCCTCGGGCTCACTACCCGGAGGAGCGCTGGCCTGACCTGCCCTGCGCTCACTACCCGGAGGAGCGCTGGCCTGACCTGCCTCGCGCCCACTACCCGGAGGAGCGCTGGCCTGACCTGCCCTGCGCTCACTACCCGGAGGAGCGCTGGCCTGACCTGCCTCGTGCTCACTACCCGGAGGAGCGCTGGCCTGACCTGCCCCGCGCTCACTACCCGGAGGAGCGCTGGCCTGACCTGCCGCGTGCTCACTACCCGGAGGAGAGCTGGCCTGACCTGCCGCGCGTTCACTACCCGGAGGAGAGCTGGACTGACCTGCCTCACGCTCACTACCCGGAGGAGCGCTGGCCTGACCTGCCCCGCGCTCACTACCCGGAGGAGAGCTGGCCTGACCTGCCCCGCGCTCACTACCCGGAGGAGCGCTGGCCTGACCTGCCTCGCACTCACTACCCGGAGGAGCGCTGGCCTGACCTGCCTCGCACCCACTACCCGGAGGAGCGCTGGCCGGACCTGCCCTGCGCTCACTACCCGGAGGAGAGCTGGCCTGACCTGCCTCGTGCTCACTACCCGGAGGAGCGCTGGCCTGACCTGCCCCACGCTAACTACCCGGAGGAGAGCTGGCCTGACCTGCCTCGCGCTCACTACCCGGAGGAGATCTGGCCTGACCTGCCTCGCGCTCACTACCCGGAGAAGCGCTGGCCTGACCTGCCCTGCGCTCACTACCCGGAGGAGCGCTGGCCTGACCTGCCTCGCGCTCACTACCCGGAGGAGCGCTGGCCTGACCTGCCCTGCGCTCACTACCCGGAGGAGAGCTGGCCTGAGCTGCCTCGGGCTCACTACCCGGAGGAGAGCTGGCCTGACGTGCCCCGCGCTCACTACCCGGAGGAGCGCTGGCCTGACCTGCCCCGCGCTCACTACCCGGAGGAGAGCTGGCCTGACCTGCCTCGGGCTCACTACCCGGAGGAGCGCTGGCCTGACCTGCCTCGGGCTCACTACCCGGAGGAGAGCTGGCCTGACCTGCCCCGCGCTCACTACCCGGAGGAGAGCTGGCCTGACCTGCCTCGGGCTCACTACCCGGAGGAGAGCTGGCCTGACCTGCCCCGCGCTCACTACCCGGAGGAGCGCTGGCCTGACCTGCCCCGCGCTCACTACCCGGAGGAGAGCTGGCCTGACCTGCCCCGCGCTCACTACCCGGAGGAGAGCTGGCCTGACCTGCCTCGGGCTCACTACCCGGAGGAGAGCTGGCCTGACCTGCCCCGCGCTCACTACCCGGAGGAGCGCTGGCCTGACCTGCCGCGTGCTCACTACCCGGAGGAGCGCTGGCCTGACCTGCCTCGTGCTCACTACCCGGAGGAGAGCTGGCCTGACCTGCCGCGCGGTCACTACCCGGAGGAGAGCTGGCCTGACCTGCCTCGTGCTCACTACCCGGAGGAGCGCTGGCCTGACCTGCCTCGTGCTCACTACCCGGAGGAGCGCTGGCCTGACCTGCCTCGTGCTCACTACCCGGAGGAGAGCTGGCCTGACCTGCCTTGTGCTCACTACCCGGAGGAGCGCTGGCCTGACCTGCCTCGTGCTCACTACCCGGAGGAGCGCTGGCCTGACCTGCCCCGCGCTCACTACCCGGAGGAGCGCTGGCCTGACCTGCCTCGTGCTCACTACCCGGAGGAGCGCTGGCCTGACCTGCCTCGTGCTCACTACCCGGAGGAGCGCTGGCCTGACCTGCCCCGCGCTCACTACCCGGAGGAGAGCTGGCCTGACCTGCCTCGTGCTCACTACCCGGAGGAGCGCTGGCCTGACCTGCCTCGCGCTCACTACCCGGAGGAGAGCTGGCCTGACCTGCCACGCGCTCACTACCCGGAGGAGCGCTGGCCTGACCTGCCTCGTGCTCACTACCCGGAGGAGCGCTGGCCTGACCTGCCACGCGCTCACTACCCGGAGGAGCGCTGGCCTGACCTGCCTCGGCTCACTACCCGGAGGAGCGCTGGCCTGACCTGCCTCGGCTCACTACCCGGAGGAGCGCTGGCCTGACCTGCCCCACGCTCACTACCCGGAGGAGCGCTGGCCTGACCTGCCCTGCGCCCACTACCCGGAGGAGAGCTGGCCTGACCTGCCCCGCGCTCACTACCCGGAGGAGCGCTGGCCTGACCTGCCTCGCGCTCACTACCCGGAGGAGAGCTGGCCTGACCTGCCCCGCGCTCACTACCCGGAGGAGAGCTGGCCTGACCTGCCTCGCGCTCACTACCCGGAGGAGCGCTGGCCTGACCTGCCGCGCGCTCACTACCCGGAGGAGCGCTGGCCTGACCTGCCCTGCGCTCACTACCCGGAGGAGCGCTGGCCTGACCTGCCCCGCGCTCACTACCCGGAGGAGCGCTGGCCTGACCTGCCCCGCGCTCACTACCCGGAGGAGAGCTGGCCTGACCTGCCTCGTGCTCACTACCCGGAGGAGAGCTGGCCTGACCTCCCTCGTGCTCACTACCCGGAGGAGCGCTGGCCTGACCTGCCGCGCGCTCACTACCCGGAGGAGCGCTGGCCTGACCTGCCCCGCGCTCACTACCCGGAGGAGCGCTGGCCTGACCTGCCTCGTTCTCACTACCCGGAGGAGAGCTGGCCTGACCTGCCTCGGGCTCACTACCCGGAGGAGCGCTGGCCTGACCTGCCTCACGCTCACTACCCGGAGGAGCGCTGGCCTGACCTGCCCCGCGCTCACTACCCGGAGGAGCGCTGGCCTGACCTGCTTCAGGTTCACTACCCGGAGGAGCGCTGGCCTGACCTGCCTCGGGCTCACTACCCGGAGGAGAGCTGGCCTGACCTGCCCCACGCCCACTAACCGGAGGAGCGCTGGCCTGACCTGCCTCGGGCTCACTACCCGGAGGAGAGCTGGCCTGACCTGCCCCGCGCTCACTACCCGGAGGAGAGCTGGCCTGACCTGCCTCGGGCTCACTACCCGGAGGAGCGCTGGCCTGACCTGCCTCGCGCCCACTACCCGGAGGAGCACTGGCCTGACCTGCCCTGCGCTCACTACCCGGAGGAGCGCTGGCCTGACCTGCCTCGTGCTGACTACCCGGAGGAGAGCTGGCCTGACCTGCCTCGTGCTCACTACCCGGAGGAGAGCTGGCCTGACCTGCCTCGGGCTCACTACCCGGAGGAGCGCTGGCCGGACCTGCCTCGGGCTCACTACCCGGAGGAGAGCTGGCCTGACCTGCCCTGCGCTCACTACCCGGAGGAGCGCTGGCCTGACCTGCCCTGCGCTCACTACCCGGAGGAGCGCTGGCCTGACCTGCCTCGGGCTCACTACCCGGAGGAGAGCTGGCCGGACCTGCCTCGCGCTCACTACCCGGAGGAGCGCTGACCTGACCTGCCGTGTGCTCACTACCCGGAGGAGAGCTGGCCGGACCTGCCTCGTGCTCACTACCCGGAGGAGAGCTGGCCTGACCTGCCCCGCGCTCACTACCCGGAGAAGCGCTGGCCTGACCTGCCTCGGGCTCACTACCCGGAAGAGAGCTGGCCTGACCTGCCTCGGGCTCACTACCCGGAGGAGCGCTGGCCTGACCTGCCTCGGGCTCACTACCCGGAGGAGCGCTGGCCTAACCTGCCCCACGCCCACTAACCGGAGGAGCGCTGGCCTGACCTGCCTCGCGCTCACTACCCGGAGGAGAGCTGGCCTGACCTGCCTCGCGCTCACTACCGGAGGAGCGCTGGCGACATGGCCCCGCGCTCATACCCGGAGGAGCGCTGGCCTGACTTGCCCTCGGGCTCACTACCCGGAAGAGAGCTGGCTGACCTGCCCGGGCTCACTACCCGGAAGGAGCGCTGGCCTGACTGCTCGGGCTCACTACCCGGAGGAGCGCTGGCATGACTGCTTCAGGTTCACTACCCGGAGGAGCGCTGGCCTGACCTGCCTCGGGCTCACTACCCGGAGGAGAGCTGGCCTGACCTGCCCCACGCCCACTAACCGGAGGAGCGCTGGCTGACTGCCTTCGGGCTCACTACCCGGAGGAGAGCTGGCCTGACCTGCCTCGGGCTCACTACCCGGAGGAGTCGCTGGCCTGACCTGCCTCGCGCCCACTACCCGGAGAGCACTTGGCCTGACACGGCCCTGCGCTCACTACCCGGAGGAGCGCTGGCCTGACCTGCCTCGTGCTGACTACCCGGAGGAGAGCTGGCCTGACCTGCCTCGGGCTCACTACCCGGAGGAGCGCTGGCCTGACCTGCTTCAGGCTCACTACCCGGAGGAGCGCTGGCCTGACCTGCCTCGGGCTCACTACCCGGAGGAGCGCTGGCCTGACCTGCCCCACGCTCACTACCCGGAGGAGCACTGGCCTGACCTGCCTCGGGCTCACTACCCGGAGGAGAGCTGGCCTGACCTGCCCCGCGCTCACTACCCGGAGGAGCGCTGGCCTGACCTGCCGCGTGCTCACTACCCGGAGGAGCGCTGGCCTGACCTGCCTCGCGCCCACTACCCGGAGGAGCACTGGCCTGACCTGCCCTGCGCTCACTACCCGGAGGAGCGCTGGCCTGACCTGCCCCGTGCTCACTACCGGAGGAGCGCTGGCCTGACCTGCCCCGCGCTCACTACCCGGAGGAGAGCTGGCCTGACCTGCCTCGTGCTGACTACCCGGAGGAGAGCTGGCCTGACCTGCCTCGGGCTCACTACCCGGAGGAGCGCTGACCTGACCTGCCGTGTGCTCACTACCCGGAGGAGCGCTGGCCTGACCTGCCCCGCGCTCACTACCCGGAGGAGCGCTGGCCTGACCTGCCCCGTGCTCGCTACCCGGAGAAGCACTGGCCTGACCTGCCTCGGGCTCACTACCCGGAGGAGAGCTGGCCTGACCTGCCTCGGGCTCACTACCCGGAGGAGCGCTGGCCTGACCTGCCTCGGGCTCACTACCCGGAGGAGCGCTGGCCTGACCTGCCTCGCGCTCACTACCCGGAGGAGAGCTGGCCTGACCTGCCCTGCGCTCACTACCCGGAGGAGAGCTGACCTGACCTGCCTCGTGCTCACTACCCGGAGGAGCGCTGGCCTGACCTGCCTCGCGCTCACTACCCGGAGGAGAGCTGGCCTGACCTGTCCCGCGCTCACTACCCGGAGGAGCGCTGGCCTGACCTGCCGCATGCTCACTACCCGGAGGAGCGCTGGCCTGACCTGCCCCGCGCTCACTACCCGGAGGAGCGCTGGCCTGACCTGCCTCGGGCTCACTACCCGGAGGAGAGCTGGCCTGACCTGCCCCGCGCTCACTACCCGGAGGAGCGCTGGCCTGACCTGCCGCGTGCTCACTACCCGGAGGAGCGCTGGCCTGACCTGCCTCGCGCCCACTACCCGGAGGAGCACTGGCCTGACCTGCCCTGCGCTCACTACCCGGAGGAGCGCTGGCCTGACCTGCCCCGTGCTCACTACCCGGAGGAGCGCTGGCCTGACCTGCCCCGCGCTCACTACCCGGAGGAGAGCTGGCCTGACCTGCCTCGTGCTGACTACCCGGAGGAGAGCTGGCCTGACCTGCCTCGGGCTCACTACCCGGAGGAGCGCTGACCTGACCTGCCGTGTGCTCACTACCCGGAGGAGCGCTGGCCTGACCTGCCCCGCGCTCACTACCCGGAGGAGCGCTGGCCTGACCTGCCGCGTGCTCACTACCCGGAGGAGAGCTGGCCTGACCTGCCTCGGGCTCACTACCCGGAGGAGAGCTGGCCTGACCTGCCTCGGGCTCACTACCCGGAGGAGCGCTGGCCTGACCTGCCTCGTGCCCGGTATCCAGAAGAGCTGCCGGAGCTTCTTGCCGCCCAGTACCCAGAGGAACCCATGGTCTGGGACCCGCCGGACAACGCCAGCGGAGGACAGGTACCTAGAGAGAGGGAGACTGGAAGTGGCCCGGGGGTAGCCAACCCCAGTCTGGCTCCAGGGGACCCTGAACCGATGTCAGTGTGTTTCGGCCAGGATTCCCCACTGACTGCAGCTAACCCTTGCTGCTGTTAGGGCCCCAGGCTGGGATGCAGTGGAGTGGGAGGGCCTGCGTGCCCCCGCCACCCTTCCAAGGCTGGCAGGCTCCCCCTCTCCCTGGCCTGAGGAGGCCTCTATATAGACTTACAGTTTAAACTGCTGCTCAGCCCCTGCCTAAGAGTCTGAGCTTGAACTGCTTAGTGCCCCACCCTGCCCCAGGGCCGGGCTTATAGACTTTTTGTTTGCTCAGCCTGCTGACAGGCCTGAGCTTGAACTGCTTTCTGCCCTGCCCAAGGGCCTGGGCTTATAAACTTTGTGTGTACCCGACCCTGCTGAAGGGCCGGGATTCTGCCTTGTTTACAGACCCTCTATTCCCTCAGCCCCTGCTGAGGGGTTCGACCTACACGGACTGCTGCCTGTAGGGAGGTGCCCTGGCTCCCTGCCGCGCCTGAGAGGGATGAGCCCCAGCACTGGACACTTACAGGGCTGTACAGTGGGGAGAGGGCTGATGGAAGTTGTAGTCCCCTGCTTTTCAGATGCATGACACATCACTTCAAGTGCTCAATTAGTAGGGGCCTAAATCCCTCTTCTTCCTTCCACAGCACTGTTGTCATCTCCACAAAATTTCCAACTCTTTGCTGGTACAAGATATTGTGGTCAGATCTTGGGACCAATATCCATTGCATAACAAAGGAAAACTTTATACAATCTTGTCACAAGATTAGCACCTTCACAATTAAAATATATCGGACCCTTATCACATTGCACTTGCAATTAAAACAGGAAAGGTAGAGGAGAACCCTAGCATCTAGAGAGCCCATTCTGCCACCCTCATTCATGTTGAGTACTAGCTTACTCCTTGGGTAGACTCAATGATTGCTACGGAACTTCTCAAGGAGTAATGTACTGCTCAAAAGGAAAATGGATGGCAGAATCTGGCCCGTAATTTGTGTCTTGGTGTCAATGCTGTTGATTTCTGTCAAATGGTGAATAGAAGCCTAAGGTTTATATTCTCATTCAATACAACATGAAATACTACTTATGGGAAAAATGATCATTCTGAAGCCGCATTAACAGTGGATTTTAAACAAATGGGTCAGCAAACAGTTGCAGCACAGCTCCAGGAGGCTGGGGGGATTATACATTTCAAAGATCAGATCATTAGCAAGTTGAAAAAATGCTCAAGAGACCGTAACAATTTCATCTTATTTTGCACCACAAAAATACAAATAATTCAATAAAAAGACCAGTTGGATCTGCATAATACAAGTTCTGCATGTTCATGACTGGCATGGCATTGTGGACAGCTGCAGTGTTCACTGCTGGAGAGTTGATTTTAACATGAAGTTGCGATTGTAGCCCCCAGAGTGGGACAGGACTGAAGAGGGAGGGAGCAAGAAGCTGCAGTGCCTACACAGGCCCAGGCATTGGCTCTGGAAGAAGCTGCTCACTCCTTCTCCTTCCCTCCCAGATCTATGTAAAGTGTCAATCTTGGCAACCGTTCAGAAGAGGAAGAAAGGTCACACATATATTAAGAATTAAAAACCAGAAATAAAATAAGACTAAATACACATATCAAACGTAGCAGCCTTTTAGCTGGAACTTACCTTTCTCTGAGAAGAATGTAGGAAGGATTTTATATTTTGAAATTAGTTACCCAGGTTAGACCTTATCATTATGAGCCCTCATTACAGGTTACCATAATCACTTAAGACCTATTTATAGCGGCAGCTGCGGAAGGGATTAAAAATAAGCAGCCTCGTAGAGATTTTCTATCTGGAAAAGAATCCAATTTCTAGAAATAAGACGTTACTCTGAACCCTGGCTCCCCATCCCCAGAGCAGGTTTGTCTAGGCCTAGTCTACATGACACGGTTAGGTCGACATAAACTGCCTTCCACCAACCTCGCTGTGGAAGTGTCTTTACTTAAATTTAGCTCCTGCCGACATAAGTGCTTCTTTCTGCTGCTTTAGTAAAACCACGTCCCCGAGCGGCACAGGGTCAAGGCTGATGTAATTAGATCGATGCAGTGTCGATGTAGACACTGTTGGTTAGGCTGACTCTTAATGACCTGCAGGAGCCATTCCACAATGCCCTACACTGACAATACAATCGACACCAGTGCTCCTAGTGAGGACACGCACCGCTGACACAATTGTGCACACACACAAGAAATTTAATAACTGCAGTGGCTGGATGCCGATGTCAGTTAGGTTGACGTCATTTTGTAGCGTAGTCATGGCCTAAACCAAGAGTGGCCAAACTGCAGCCTGCAGGCAAAACACAAACCTGCCAAGTTCTACAAATGTGGCTCATGGCCACCTCATCTTTATTGCAGATGGCACACTCCACCTGGAGCAGGAGGCAATGCTGAGTGCTTTCTGAATCACGTAATATGGCAAGAATAGGACAGCTGCAACTTAATACATTTTGTGTAAATTAGGGTCTCAGTCATGGAAACACTTACCCGCCTGGATAAGATCAGGGCTGAGGTGTGACTCTCACTCCTGGCAACATGCCAATGGGACTAGCTCACTCTCTGATTTCAGATGAAATCAGAAAAGAATTCAATTAAATGTAAAGATCTTTTCTCCTGTATGCACACACAAACACACCTATACTTGCATTTTTACACATACATATATATATATATATATATATGGTTGCACACTGAATGAGACAGGAGTCCTGTGGAAAAAATAATATGTGATCTTTTAATTTAATGACTAGTATAATTCATATGCACAACGGGCAGAATTAAGGGTGCATTAATCTGCCATTTTCTAACATTTGGCTTTGATTTGTGTCTGCAAATTTGTGAACAAAAATTTCAAATGCAACCTAAGTCATTTAGACATGTAAAAACCTGATTGCACCTATAAATCAAGTACATAGGCTTTTAAATTAACTAAATTGCTCCTGAAAACAATTGCAGGCATGGAAAAGAGGCCAGTATATGAAAAATTTATCTTATAATCTTAATTTTTGTTCAGCATCTTTTTATAGGGGGGGGAAAAAGTCAAACTATGCTAAATGGCTTCTCAGAGTATGCACAAATCTTCAGCAGAGAGAATTACAAAAGTTGAATGGATGAGAAAAGGGAGTGGTGTTTTTATTTCCCCACTCACACTATACACATTCAATTCCTTACTTAGGTTTACTAAACTTTCCTCCATCTCTATTTCACTTTCCTGAAATGGCTCTTAAGTCTGGCTTGTTCATGTCAAGTATCATGGAGCTGAAGCTGTTTTATTATATTCACTGCAAGTAATTGGAGCTCCTCTTTGTGCTGCAGTGGCTTTTTTTAAAAACATACACAAAGCTCCCTTCTCCTTCCCGGGTCTGTTCCCGGAGTGTTAATGAGGCACACAGCAGTAAGTGCTCCACGATCTAAAGTGTACTTGACTCATTCTCTTGCTTCAGTTGGGAGGTGCACATCTCTCCCTATCTCAAGCCTTTCCCCTGTTTTGAGAGACATGCTCCCATTACAGAGTAACAATATGTTTAAAAAGCTGATTTTGACACTCTCTCTCCTATTTCAATACCATTATGTCTGACACTGCATGACAAGCTGTGATGGGACATCACGCCTAACATCAAATGAAGAACCAGCTCACACCCAGGTCCCTGTGTCTCTGCTGGAACCAGCCTGGCTCACCTGTGTGTTAGCATTGTTAAAACAGGTATTAGATTGGTAAGAATGTGGTTAGTGTTTAGACTTTAATGAATGCTTGTGAGTTGCTCTAGGCAGCAAGCTCACTTCTAGCATCTGTATCCCATATTGTAAGGTGATATTTGAGCACAGGCATTGTAAACCTTTGTGACTGTGTAAATCACCAAACTGGAGAGAGACAAAATGCTGGTCTACAGCAGAGGCTCTTATGTCCTGCCCCAAAACGAAGGTCCATCAACACCAGATAGATGAGAGTGGAACATTAGAAAGGACAAAAGACTTTGCTGTTTACTTCCCCACCATGAAGATGTGTCTTGCAAGTGGATCCTTCCCATCAGCTGAGTTTGCTGCTCAGAGCACATGGGGGGAAGGGAATAAAACCCCTAACAAGGAGGAACTGCTTGGACTCAGGGGGGCAAGGTTTTCTAGGCATAAGCAAGGGATCACCAGCTACTTAGTCTGGGTTGGCCCTAAAGGTCATATGAAAATATATGGAAATATGCCTATCACATAGAGCTGGAGGGGACCTTGAAAGGTCATTGAGTCCAGCCCCTGCCTTCACTAGCAGGACCAAGTACTGATTTTGCTCCAGATCCCTAAGTGGCCTCCTCAAGGATTGAGCTCACAACCCTGAGTTAAGCAGGCCAATGCTCAAACCGCTGAGCTATCCCTCCCTCCACCCAAAAGACTCAATGATTGCTACACACATTCACCCTTAGTATTAGTTTCTGTACAATCTGACTTGCCCATTGATGATCTTTTACCTCCCACATTTTCCAGCACTGTAAAATCTTCCTGTCCACTCTAAAATATTGTCTGTCTGCAGGGCCAGCTCCAAGATTTTTGCTGCCCCAAGCAAAAAAAAATTCCCGCGCCCTCCCCAGCCCCCCCCCAAATCTGCCCTTTCCCCACCCCATTCCAACCCCTTCCCCAAATCCCCAGCCCCACCTCCTCCCATGGGCGCACTGAAAAGCAGAATGGCGGCACACTCAGGGGAGGAGGCGGAGGTGAGCTGGGGGAGGGAGCGGTTCCTTTGCCCCTCCAGGGTTACTTCCTGCAGCCCTCCTTGTGCCCCCCACTGCTGCAGCTCACCTCCACCTGCTCTCCTGAGCGCACTGCCACCACTCCGCTTCTCCCCCTCCCTCCCAGGCTTGCTGCAAAACAGCTGATTCGCGCAAGTCTGGGAGGAAGGGCGGAGAAGCGGAGCGGCAGTGCACTCGGGGGAGCAGGAGGCAGTGGAGCAGAGGTGAGCTGGGGGGAACTGGAGGGGAGCAGTTCCTCTGCCCCCTCCCCCCAGGGTTACTTCCTGCAGCCATCCAAGTGCCCCCACCCCACTGCCGCAGCTCACCTCCGCTCAGGGCCAGCTCCTGGCTTTTTGCACCCCAAGCAAAAAAAAAAAAGGAGCTGGAGTGCCGCCCCTTGGAAAGTGCCGCCCCAAAGCACATGCTTGGAGCGCTGGTGCCTAGAGCCGGCCCTGCCTGTCTGAAACTATCAACATACTAGAAGAAACACTTTTCTGCTATTTGCCTGTTTTATAAGTCAGCCTCCCTCCCTCACCTCCACCTGAGGAACATCGTCATCAGCAAAACAACAGAAGTAAAGACTAAAAGTTAGATGTAGAAATGACAGCAGCAAAAATAACAGTACCCCTCCCCCAGCATTTATCCACTCTCCTCTTTCATTCAAACAATCGCCTTCCCTCCCTCACTATAATGTCGAGCTTCACCCCTTGACCTCTGCCGACTCCACCCCCCCAACAACAAGTTTTTGTAACTTTAAAATATGTATATGAAAAAGGACAAAGAATTAACATGCCATGTAGTAGCATTATTCTCCACCAATGGTTACATGCATGTTCCTGCCCAGCCTTTCTGATCACTTGCTTGTTGTCTTCTAGGCTATAAGTTCTTAGGGTCAGGAACAAGCTGTGTGTGTGCACACACATCCATGTCCACACTACGCCCAGCACAATGGGTCTTTGCCTCTGATTGGGCCAGGGTATTACCACAATATAAATATTAACTAATACTAAGATTAAGTACAATCATTCTGTATGAAAGTTACACAAATAAATAGTGTTGTACTGTAATTTAAGATACATCTCTATTGCTAAGAAAGCTCAGCTAGTTAGCGATGTGAAGGACAGGGACAGGAAGTGGCTCAACAAAGACTGATTTGCTTGACCTGAAATGCTCAAGGGACCATTTGGTCAGTGAGGTAAAGGGGAAAACTAAAACTTATGTGCAAGCTCATTTGCTACAATACAAATTTCTTTAAACTACTTGAAATTTACAGCTCGGAAGCCAAATTTATACGAAGTCAGTCTGATACAGTGTATTATCCTCAGCCTCCCACAAAGAAACTAGAGAGATACCGGAACAGAGTAATGGGGCAGGCAAAGGCAGCAGCCCTTATGTATTCAGCAGTAGCTCACACCCATGGAAACCCAACTCACTGAGAGGGTATCTTGGTAAGGGCACTGGACTTATTCCCCAAGTATCTGAAAGGGCCATGGAAACGTTACGTTTCCGCTCTGCAGTTTTCAAACACCGGCAGACATGGCCTCAGTGTAAAGTCTTACCTGAGGAATGGCACCTACCAGTGCAGCCCCCACTTCTGTCTGGTGTGCTGTGCCTGAACCAGAGTGCTGGGATGGGACGGGAAGGAACAGCCTTCTGGCCCAGGGGTGCGACTCTGACCAATGCTTCCCTTTTTCATTAGTCCACATTTATGAGTTCAGGTACATGATGTCAACTGTGGTTTTTCTTCTTCGTTTTACAATAAAAAACGTTATTTATGTTAACCAGAAATGTACAAGAAAATTTTTCCTTTTATTGTCCCAACAAGTGAAACCATTTCTTTATGTGCTTTAACTTGCAAAGAATTCACCTGTACTGAAGTACCTGTGAAAAATCATCCTTCATAACCAGACTTACTCTGAAGTAAATGTTTCAATCTGAAACTAAGATGGGAATATTTAGAGACCCTCCCAAATCAGTCCTAATCCACTTACTCCTGTATGAAACCTGAATTTTATTGTCCTCTGTGGCACATTAGCCATGGCTATCTCTTCAAATAGGCCTTAAACTTCCTGTCTCCTTTTTACGCATTACAGTAAAATGTACAAGAACAATCACATAAAGGAACGCAGAAAAAGCTTATTACTTCAGCAGACTAATAACCTTTCTGAAGCATTAATAAACCCTCCCTCTAAATCTAAAGCAGGGCTGTTATCATGGCAACGGAATGAAAGAGGCACTTTCTCCATACATTCTCTGTCTCCCAAGCACATGGAAGGCAGCCAGGTAGCAGATGGCTTGTGTGGACAATTACCTTCATTTTGCTGCAGCATGTTTAAATAAAACAAACTCTGTCCTCTTCATTACCAATTTTCAGAATCACTGCTCACATATTGCTCAGAAAACAGCATGAGAAAGGTACTTTAGACAGATAGAAGAGAGTACTTTAGAATGTATTTCTGGCATCCTGACAGCAATATACAGTATAAGGTCTGTGTATTTTAAAAATAAAATACCTCCCCACCGAAACCCCCCAACAATGTTCTATTTTGGGCCTTTGTTGGCACTGGCTTCTTTAGAACAACACAGCTGTCTAATCAACTGTTGGAGTGAAAAGAGCAGACAGCATAGATGGGATTATTAGACAGTATATTGTCTGTCACACTGAAAGGTTTGTATTTAATTGTGCAGAATCACATAATTAAATTAGATACACAAAAATACATTTAAATAACACTTGGGATGTGACACAGGAAATCTGAAAGGAAGGGCTGCTACTGCGACCTTCCCTTGCGGTGTGGAGCAAAGACCGGCCAAGGAAGGCAGGCAGCAGAATAGTGTGCATGAAGGACTCAGCAGCAGCCTTACTGGCAAACTTCTTTTTAAATTCTAGTATAAATTAAAACCAGCTAATATGGTTTTAAAAATGTGGTTCCCACCCTCCCTGCCACTCTCACCCCCCACCTTGGTCTCTTACAGAGAGTCTGCACACTAAATTACAAGCCAGAGCAAATTATTAAGGAAGAATTATAGTCTAACCCCCCGAAAAGGCGGGTAGGGATTCGTGGTAACGCTCACACAAACTTCACCATAATGATTAACTTCTGTGTAACAAAAACTGCTGACTTGCCATAAATAAAGGAGTGTGTTCTGTGATCTTCAGAGTTGAGCTATCACTTTGACAGAGTCCCAGTCTGACATTCCAAGGGCAGGTCTACCAGCGCAAATGGCTAGTTTCTATGATACACAGACCCATGAGGATTGGAAGGGACCTCAGTGGAATCTGCAGTTAATTCCTCGGCACTGGTTACGTTGATTTCACTCTTCCTAAACCACTCACAGATGGACATCTAGTCTAAACCTTGAGTATCTCCACTTCTTTCCTGAGCACCTTATTCTATTGCCCAGCTGCTGTTATAATTCAATTTTCGATTTACTACTCTGAAACATTAAAATCACTTATTCAAACCAGGGATAATCCCAGGCAATTTTCAGACAGAAAATTTAAGTATAGTACACGTCAAACCTGACAAGTTGATAAAGAGGGAACTGACCTTCATTCTAGGGTGGAAGAGGACAGCAATTATGGAACACTTCTGAGAGTTTGCAACAGACAAAATATAACCTGTACATTTTCTTGTATTTTCCCCCTCCTCCGTTAGGGAGGATGAGATATTTAACAGGACCATGCACACTCTGCAGAATTAAACATCATGTCTTCTGAAGGGAGAAGAGTAACTGGAAAACAATTTTCAGTGAACTCAAGACTAGAAAGGGGAAAAGAGAACAGAAAGCTCAGCATGGCCATACCACAGTGATTCTTCTGCTAATCACACACAGTGACTGCTTTTAGAAAATCAGCATTTGTCAGCAGTTACCACACAGTGGCATCTGAGAGTCATCACAGCTTTTCTTTATCCTTAGAATATGAAATAGCTGTGCTAGCTGTTGGAAAATTCTTACTTTTTGATGACAACCATCGTAGAGCTTACGTCCTCCTTCCTTGTTGTCCACGCTGGACTTTCTCTAGACACCTGCTGCTCTGATTTTATTCAGTAGCTCAGCTGCAGATTTGAAATCCCCAAAGACATGGGTATGTATCTCTCCACAACATTGCTGGATATAAGACAGCTACGTCAACCCTTTCATCTATAAAGTGTTGTTTGTTTTCATTCCTTTCTTTCCCCCTGGCTGTAGGAGGGAGAGCTGGGATCAGGAAACAATCAAATCTTGGTTACCACATAGACTGTCTTTTTCTCTAGCTTCATATTGTTTTTTGCTTTCATCTATCATTTCCACAGTTATAGGGTGTGTGTTGCCCCCCCCTTCAGCTGGGCCCCTCGTGGGGGTGCAGGAACAGCATCCAATATATAACATTGCTCTCTCTACCAATAGCTACGATTTCCTCATAAATCCCGCTGGGTTTGCTCTCTTATTTGCAGAGGTTCCCAGGGCTCTTACAATTTTAATTCCCATAAGGTTCCACAGCTGACTTCTATTACACAAGACTGAAAGCCATTGTTATCTTTCAAAATTATCTTACTTTTGTTTCCAGGCTTCTCAGCTGACATCACCCTATAACTTGTTAACGATCCAAGTCGGAAAGTTTTCCACCTTGTTTCCCAAAGTTAGCACTGCCTTTCTGTTAACCATTTTATTATGGAATAGACCCAAAGAAGCCCTTTCAGCCTTTGTGTTATAGCATCTGTCCTGGGAGGAGGTCTGAGAACGGTCCTGTTGTCACACCTGAATACTGGATGCATGTAAACAGATAGCTAGATCAAGCCCTAATACAGGAGGTTACTCATCTTCCTAGTGCACACTTGGAAATGGGAGGACCTAATCATGTGACAGACATTGACCTATGAATATTTGAATGTTATATTTTATCATTTAATAACTAGATTGTGCTCTTGTAATTAAAGACTGTCATAATGCATTAGCACAAGGGTGCAGAGTTAAGGCTGTGCATGCAATTTAACTCAGTCATTTCCTAATTTATGAGTAACTCAGCTATAAACAACGTTTTCTTAAGACAGGGGATTTGAAAATTTGAATTTCCTAGGTTTGTTTGTATTTTTTAAAAATAAAAGCTTTCTACAGACAGAAAATCAAAATGCGGAAGAGTTTACAAGTAAGTAGGCACAGAATCTACCAAAAGAATCAGAACATCTGAATGTATTAGAAGAGGATACTTTGAGGGAAAGCTCCTATTTCAGAGGAAGGACACATGTCAGAAAAGCATTAACATTGAAACCATAATATCTGTTTGTTATTCTCAAAGAAGACGGTTTCCTACAATACAGGGAACTGATGGGCAGGATCTCCTGGGAGGCTAATATGAGGGGAAAGGAGTCCAGGAAAGCTGGCAGTATTTTAAAGAAGCCTTATTGAGGGCACAGGAACAAACTATCCTGATGTGCAGAAATAGCAGCAAATATGGCAGGCAAAAAGCTTGGCTTCACAGAGAAATCTTTGGTGAGTTCAAACACAAAAAGGAAGCTTACAAGAAGTGGAAACTTGGACAGATGACTAGGGAGTCCATGGGGCCAGATCTAATGCATCCGAGGGTGCTGAGGAAGTTGGCTGATGTGATTGCAGAGCCATTGGCCATGATCTTTGAAAACTCATGGCTATTGGGGGAGGATGATTTCAAGAAGGCAAATATAGTGCCCACCTCTAAAAAAGGGAAGAAGGAGAATCTGGGGAACTACAGACTTGTCACAGCCTCACTCAGTCCCTGGAAAAATCATGGAGCAGGTCCTTAAGGAATCCATTGTGAAGCACTTGGAGGAGAGGAAGGTGATCAGGAACAGTCAGCATGGATTCACCAAGGGCAAGTCATGCCTGACTAACCTAATTGCCTTCTATGATGAGATGACTGGCTCTGTGGATATGAGGAAAGCGGTGGACGTGATATATCTTGACTTTAGCAAAGCTTCTGATACAGTCTCCCACAGTATTCTTGCCAGCAAGTTTAAAAAGTATGGGCTGGATGAATGGACTATAAGGTGGACAGAAAGCTGGCTAGATCATCAGGCTCAACAGGTAGTGATCAATGGCTTGATGTCTAGTTGCCAGCCGGTATCAAGCAGAGTGCCCTAGGGGTCAGTCCTGGGGCTGGTTTTGTTCAACATCTTCATTACTGATCTGGATGATGGGATGAATTGCACCCTCAGCAAGTTCGTGGAAGACACTAAGCTGGGGGGAGAGGTAGATAAACTGGAGGGTAGGGATAGGGTCCAGAGTGACCGAGACAAATTGGAGGATTGTGCCAAAGGAAATCTGATGAGGTTCAACAAGGACAAGTGCAAAGTCCTGCACTTTGAACGGAAGTCTCCTATGCACTGCTACAGACTGGGGACCAACTGGCTAAGCAGCAGTTCTGCAGAAAAAGGACCTGGGGATTACAGTGTATGAGAAGCTGGAAATGAGTCAGCAGTGTGCCCTTGTTGCCAAGAAGGCTAATGGGATTTTGGGCTGAATTAGTAGGAGCATTGCCAGCAAATCGAGGGATGTGATCATTCCCCTCTATTGCGTCCAATTTTGGTACCCCCCCCCCACACTACAGAAAGGATGTGGACAAATTGGAGAGAGTCCAGTGGAGGGCAGTGAAAATGATCAGGGGGCTGGGGCACCTGACTTATGAGGAGAGCCTGAGGGAACTGAGTTTATTTAGTCTGCAGAAGAGAAGAGTGAGGGGGGGATTTGATAGCAGCCTTCAACTACTTGAAGTGAGGTTCCAAAGAGGATGGAGCTCGGCTGTTCTCAGTGGTGGCAGATGACAGAACAAGGAGCAATGGTCTCAAGTTGCAGTGGGGGAGGTTTAGGTTGGATATTAGAAAAACCTTTTCACTAGGAGGGTGGTGAAGCACTAGAATGGGTTCCCTAGGGAGGTGGTGGAATCTCCTTCCTTATAGGCTTTTAAGGCTTGACAAAGCCTTGGCTGGGATGATTTAGTTGGGGATTGGTTCTGCTTTGAGCAGGGGGTTGGACTATATGACCTCCTGAAGTCTCTTCCAACCCTAATCTTCTATGATTCTATGACTCTCAATAGGGATCTGCAGAGGCAATTTCACACAGGAGAAGGAAGGTTAATTATCTGTAACAGGAATTTTCTGACTATAGCACCTCTTCTGATCTTCACTAGCATCGCCCGTCTAGCAAGCCATGAAGCGTTACCCCTAGAGTGAGGCTCCTCTGATGAAGGAGAATTTGTGCGTAGTTCTAATTCCAAGTTGAACCCTTGAGTATTTACAGAAGCACATGAAGGGAAAGTACGTGGACTATTCCTCCAGGATACTTACATGGAGTGGCTTTGAAAATGACTACAGACTAGGTCAGACCATTAATTTACTAGAATGTTGAGTAAGGAAGCTAAAGATGCTGCTTTAAAATCTGTGAAAAGAGAAAATAGTTAATTAGATTCACAGGAGTGGGTGAATAATATCCTAAATGTATGTATTATCTAAATAAAAGGATACACTACCTATAGGGACAAACTCATCCTTGGTGTAAATCCGGGAATGTAGTGTCCAAGAAGTAGCGGGGACTGGTCAAAAGAGGACTCAAGATTTAGGCACAGTGAAGCTTTGCTGATCCCTAAACATGTGGCTACAGAGCTTGAATTTGTTGGGAAAAGGGAGAGGAAGCCAATGAACAGAGAACGTGAGCGAGGATTGAAAACTCGGGAAAATATTTAAATTCTTCATGGCTTCCATCATGTCCCGGAACATTTCTTTCCATTTTTTTATGCAGTCCCAAAGGATACTTTGGCCTGCACTTGGGAAGCTCTGTGCTGGTGCAGTGACAGTGCCAAAGCAGGTGATGCTGTAGTCTAGGTTGCTGCCAGAATAATTAAGTGCAGTGCTGGTACCATGTAAATGGCTGAAGCTGGCATGATTAAGACAGAAATATGTACACTGCAGCCACACACGTGTGTTGCAGTGTTGGCCCTCAACTTAAGTTTGGGGGCCAGCAGTAGCACAGAACATATAAAAGCCAGAGCCAAATGCTCCTTTGGTGGTGCAGGAGCCAAAATCCGCCTGGGGCTTGAAGAAATAACACATTATTCAAAGACGAGCTCTCTGCTGCCTCTAAAATGGATACTGCTGACCAATTATAGAAGGCCTTTCAGAAGCTGCATTAGGGAGGGTACCGTGACTTTCTTTCTAATTTGATATGAGCCAAAAAAAAAAAAGGCCTGGCTGCCTAGTCCAAGAAGTTAAAAAAGGAAATAGTCAGGAAATGTGAATCCTCCTTTAAGTAGTCATCCTAAAGGAAATCTAAAATCAGTCTTTTAACCCTATCTTTTCTGGCTCTAAATAAAATCTTGGGTCACCAAAGCAAGGTAAAAACTAGTATAGGGAACAGAATACTTGGTACATCATCAATCCAGATCAGGAAAGTCAAAACCACTGGTGAAACAGTCATATTGTTTCTATTCAGCCTCAAATGCAGGAGAAATTCCCTTGAAACAAAGCCATTCGTCAATCGATTAAGAACACACCCGGCCGTTTTCCTAGAAAAGTTGATAGAGCCATGGTGATACATGTTGTGAAAGTGACTTCAACAGTAGCGCTGACAGTGTCTCTCTGTTACTCAGGGCCAAACTTCCAAGTACCTTTACACCTTTGGTTTCTCTCAGATAAACTGTGGACCTACACACACAGCTAGTTATACTCTGGACCTGATCTTCAGACTGGGCACTGATGCAGAATGCAAAAATATTATTCCCCTGTTAGACAGTCTTAGAGATGCATGTCACTTTGATACATTATCAGACCAAACTGCACTTGCATAAACCCTGCTTTGAGATGGTGCATCATGTCTACACTATGGGTCTGGACAGAGTGTGTGCATGGGTGTGGGGAAACAGAGAACAAACTGGGGTGAGGGAGGTAATCTGAATGACACCATTCACCTCAAAGAGACATAAAGTTACAATACAGTTAGCAGCAGAGCAGTTTATGCTCAAATGGGTTATTGTGCTATTTTAGACCAAATCTAGGTGATTCTGCTACATATGATGTGCTTTAGCAAGATATGCCAGGACCCGCTAGCAAAGGAGAGCACAGATGAGGAAATGAGGTGGAAAGAGGGAGAGCACCCTGCAAGGGAAAGAGTCAAAAGAGAGCAATACACTCTGCATAGCAGATGACAAAAGTAGCCCCAAATGGCTGCCATGTGCTAGCAATCCTCTTCCCAGTGAAATGGATTTCATGACACCTCAAGTAATCCCATGCTGACAATGCCTTATTACTATTAATAAGGGCCATGTGTCATATAAACCAATGCTAGATCCAGATAGCATTCATGTGGCTTTGATTAGTCCCCCATGCTTGTATAATGACTGCAAGAAAAGTGTTATGGACACACATACAAATGCACTTAGTATTGATTTCTCTGCAAGTAGAGTAATAATAACACCACCTAACTCACACGGGACGTCTGCAGTGGAACAAGGAATTGAATCTCCCAAGTCCTAGACTACTGCCCAAACCACTGGGCCATCCTGTTAGCCGTATCACAGAGCTCTATTTTATTGGATGTTTAAAAATGTGCTATGTGAATATGACACTGGTGTAAGGTGCACAACTTCTAGTAGTGAAGAAAGAAGTAATCTAATCACAGAACAGGAACAGCTGCAGTGTAAGTTTCTTCCACACTAATGTGTGTCTACTTGCAGTGAGAAGCAACACTGTTCACTGGAACAAGCTCTGGATCAGAAGCCAGGGACTTTGGATTTCTAATTCCAGTTTTGTCATTAACTTGCTATTTGGTCTTGAACATGTAACAATCTCTCACTCTCAGTCTTCCCAATCTCTGAAATGGACACAACAATATATATTTACTTAACTCAGAGATGTTGTGAGGATTAATTTCATGAAGTGTTTTAAAGATTTTAAATGCTATAAAAGCATTACGTGTTACCATTATCTGTCCAGGGCATAAATAATGCATCAGTGTTTAGTCATCATCCCAGGTAGGGAGCAATAAAAGCAGCTCATGCTCCCAGGAGATGAGCATGCAATGACTCATGCTCCCAGGAGATGAGCATGCAATGACTCATGCCCCCAGGGGATGAGCATGCTTTGCCTACATCACTCCTGGCTGCTAAGTCAGACCTGCAACTTGGCATTTATAATGAGCAACTCTATTGTTGAAGAGACAGTCCCCTATGAAAGCAAGTTCTGCCTTTATACCTAATTGAATGTGTGGCCTCTGCTGAGATAGTCAACAAAGGGGGCTGTGACCGGCATTTCCATTAGATGGAACCACTAGGAACCAGGCTTACAGCAAATGTCTTCTTGTTACAATTGACCTGGACTGGTCTTGAATTGGTGGCCTAGAAAGCTCCATATCCTATTCCCCGGAGCCAGGCAGTGCATATTGCAGGAAATACAACAAAGCTGAATCCTTAAATAATGGTGTCACACATTCAGATGTATAAAGGTAATGGTAGAGAGGTGTAATCTGACCCAGAATGGCAGTAGGAGATTTCATTTAGAGCCAGGCTAGTGGAAGGACGTGTACAAAACAAAATCCAACTATGGAAACAGGTGGGCGTACAGCTGAATTGTCTCTTACAAAAGTCACATTTTATGATGTAATTGTTGCAAAAAGCAATTGGTTAAATAACTGTTTAGATTGTGTGGTATCAATCTCCTTCACGTGACATCCACCCCTACAGAGGGTTCCATTGACAAATATCCATTACCTCATTACAGAGCAAGTCTTGTTTTATGCATGTGCCTATGACTATGAAGCATGTTGCCAGGGTGAGGGATGGAAACAGTATAAACTGTTTTAAAGTCTTCTTCTACCGTACCAACTCACAGAGTGCATGAACAATAGCATGTACTGCTTCAGGGCTGCTATTTCTGTCAGCCAGAGGATTTATGCAGCTTATACAGAACCTTTTCAAACCAGCACTTCCTCCCTCTACCCCCGCCATATTATCGTAGGTATTTACTGTGGAAGTTTCAACTTACTACACCTCCTGTAAGAACTGAAAGCCTGATACTTTTAGTGGAAGGGTGGGGACAGGAGACTGTGGTTTTTATTTTTAATTTAATTTTATTTTATTTTATTTGTTGTTTTTTGAAAATGACCACAACTGTTAATGGCCATTTTGTTTTGGAAGTGAAAAGAGGGGAAATTTGTGAGTCCACCTGCAAAGGGTTACAACAATTCTTTGCCATCCTTTTCACTGTATACACACTGAACAAGAGACCAATAGCACCATAATATATAGAAGAGGGGTTGGCAACCTTCGGCATGCGGCCCATCAGGATAATCTGCTGACGGGCCGCGAGACAGTTTGTTTACATTGACCGTCCGCAGGCACAGCCCCCTGAAGCTCCCAGTGGCCAGGGACATGCTGGCCACCACTTCCTGCAGTTCCCATTGGCTGGGGATGGTGAACTACAGCCACTGGAAGCTGCAGGGGGCCGTTCCTGCGGACAGTCAATGTAAACAAAATGTCTTGTGGCCCGCCAGTAGATTATCCTGATGGGCCACATGCCGAAGGTTGCCGACCCTTGATATAGAAACATATAAAGCCCTTTTCCAAGGGCTCCTGTTGCTGTTATATGTTTTGAAATTATTAGCAACAAATTGGAATAATAAATAATATTTTTAGGGTAAAACAAGTCTCATAACTCATCACTTCTCTGATTATATGTGACCCTTCTAGCATGACCAGCTCAGGACTCTCCCTAAACTGTCCATGATAAAACTATTGTACCACCATAACTTTGCACAGAAGTGAATTCTAGAGTGGAGGTTCTTAATCAGTTTCAGTTCTAGCCCTGTTTTCACATACAATATGTATGTTTTTAAAAAAATTCATTGGTTAGGATTAAAATTCCTATTCTGGGTCTCTTTCTGAAGGTGAATGTTTTGAAAATTTGAGCAATCCCTCCTGCTGTTTTTGAGTTCCAAAGATTAAAAGAACTCTAGCCACATTCCTTTTGTACAGAGCTGTGTTAAAAATGACAGCAGCTTGAAAGTTGAAACTTGGCATTGGGCATAGTTCTCAGTGAGGGCAAGGTTTGAAAAACATGAATTTGAACAAAGTCATGCCTATTTCAAATTGCATTTGGAGTGTAAGCAGGACAAATGTCATTAGGTAGAGAGGCACTTGATTCTGGAAAGACGTGTGGAATGGCCACTTCGCATAAGGTTCTGAGCTGTGATTGCTACCCCTTAAAGGGATACAGCCAACTTAAATCACGCTTCTAGCTGACAGCTTTTTACCTAGTTTTATGACAAACACCACCTAAGATTACTACAACTCAAAGCTATAGGGAAAAATCACTCTTTCCCTTCTCAGTTTATTTTGTGCATTTGACAGCACTGGGAATATAGACCAGCGTTTCTCAGATGGGTGTCCGTGAGGGCATTCTAGATCCCTGCTGATCAACTCTACTCTCTTCCTCCCTCCCTCAACTCCTCCTCTTCCATCCCAGCACCTCCAGCATGCTGGGGAATAGCTCTTCAGCGGGCGGTGTGCAGAAAGCACTGGGAGGGAGGGGGAGAAGTGGGGACAGGGTGTTCTCATGGGAGGGGGTGGAATCCTGTCCAGGGCTACTAGCCCCACTGATCAACCCCTCCTCCTCCCTCCCAGTGCCTCCTGCATGCTGGGGAACAGCTGTCCACTGGCATGCAGAAGGTGCTGGGAGGGAGGGGGAGGAGCGGGGATGGGGTGCTCGGAGGCGGAAAGAGGTGAAGAGGAGGGGCAGGGAGGAGTGCGGGTGGGAAGAGGTGGGGCGGGGACTTGGCGGAAGGAGTGGAGAGGGCCAGGGCCTGGGCTGAGCAGGTCCACGAAAAATTTTAACTCAAAATGGGGGTCTTTGGGTTGCTAAAGTTTGAGAACTGCTGATATAGACAATCACTCTTCCTGTTTGTAAGGGTCTTACACATGCTCCGAGGGGCAACAAAGACATTGTGATGGTAAAACCAATGAAGTGCCTGAAACTAATTTAAACGTATTTGCTGAAACTGACTAGATTTCAAGTTGACTATGTTCCTTTAAGCTGGGTTCTCCCAAAGCATCAGCCCTTCTATTCTCCAGTATTGTGTTTATTTGAATACTTGGAATAAATGGCTGACAGTAAATTTACTGAAGTAGCAGAGAAGCCAGTGTATGGCCCAGTGATTCTACAATAAGAACCAGAGCTGCCTTTCGCCTCTCCTCTTCAGTGTGAAGAAGTACCATGACCACCCCTCTCTTCCTGAAAACTACTGGGCTCAGGAGACAATAGGATGTGGGGATCTCATTTAAGTGGCTTTGATCGAAGCAGAGCAATGCATACTGGAACTTGTAGTTTTTTTCAGGTTGCACCATTGTATTACAGATGAGGGCAGCTGCAACCTGCTCCAGTTCCTGCAAACTAGGCACTGCATTCAGATTTATTTAATACAAGTCACTAACATGGCCTTCGGTTGGTCTAAGTTTGGTTACTGCTGTTTCAAATCCTTGTTGCCTCAGAAACCATAAATTCCAAAGCAGCGGGACTATCTAGTGAAGTAATGTGCTGTTAACACTTTAGTAAGAGCTCCCCACCCCCTAAACTTCCTCTCTGATAAATATGATATTCCAGGGTATGTGCACTGCAGACAGGAGGGAAGAACAACTGGGGAATCTCTTCATTTGTTTTGTATCAGAGGGATAGCTAGGTTAGTCTGGATCTGTAAAAGCAGCAAAGAGTCCTGTGGCACCTGATAGACTAACAGACGTTTTGGAGCATGAGCTTTCGTGAGTGAATACCCACTTCGTCGGATGATAAGGTGCCACAGGATTCTTTGCTGCTTTCATTTGTTTTCCTATTCTAACTACAATGAGTTTCAATAACTGTAGTAGAGAGAGAGCCTGGAGCACTGGGCCTAGTGCATGACCTGAGGCCTGAACCAGAGGCTGTAAATCAAAATCAGGCCATGTATTAAACCAGACGATTACGAGTTCACTGCCCAGTACATTGCCCAGAGTTGTTGCTATATAGTGGGCATTAAATATTTATCCACCTCATACAAATACCACACTGGGTAGTACTATCAAGGTCTGCCAAACCAGCTATCTACAAAAACTGGGGAGAGCAGTAGGGTGACCAGGTGTTCGATTTTTGACCAGAACATCCAGTCAAAAATGGGTCCTGGTGGCTCTGGTCAGCACCACTGACCGGGCTGTTGACTGTCCTAGTGGTGGTGCTGCACAGCGGGGCTGGCAGGCTCCCTGCTAGCCTCTGAGCCACACAGCTCCCGGGAAGCAGCCGGCATGTCCCCACTCTGGCTTCTATGCATACAGGGAAGCCAGAGTGCTCTGGTAAGTGTGGTTAATGGGAGCCACAGGGGCGGTGCCTATAGACAGGGCAGCACACAGAGTCACCTGGCCATGCCTCTGCGTAGAAGCTGGAAGCGGGACATGCCACTGCTTCTGGGAGCTGCTTAAGGTAAGCACTGCCCAGAACCTGCACCCCTGGCCCCCTCCCACATCCCAACCCCTGCCCAGCCCTGATCCTCCTCCTGCCCTCTGAACCTCTCGGTCCCAGCCCAGAGCACTCTCCTGCACCCCAAACCCTTTATCCCCAGCCCCACCCCAGAGTCTGCACTCCCAGCCAGAGCCCTCCTGCACCCCATCCCACTGAGCCAGCCTGGTGAAAATGAGCGAGTGAGTGAGGGTGAGGACAGTGAGCCACAGAGGGAGGGGGAATGGAGTGAGCAGGGGCAGGGCCTCAGAGAAGGGGCGAGGCAGGGGTGGGGCAAGGGTGTTCAGTTTCAGTATAAAGTTGGCAACCCTAGAGAGCACACAACCCCTGACCCCACAAGCCAACTAAAACAATAACCAGGAAGGAGGCAGCGGCACTGGGAAACAAATGTTAATTATGCTACACTTCCATGGAAATGTTTAATCCTGAAAATTATCCTGAGTATGATGACAATATATGGCAATGTTCGGCTTTTGCAATTTGACGGGGCAGAGGAGTACAGACCTCATCTGGGTATCTTGGGGTTCTTTTTCCCTCAGGAAACATTCTGTACTTACCTGTTGTTTGGTGTAATCTGGTCCATTCCTAAAAGTCACAAGTTGTTTTGCAGAGGTATTTTTATGAACCCCAGGGAAATCTTCTCTAGTCACATCTAGAGAGGAGCGAACTCTAGCACAAGGAGGGAAATCACCAGAATCATCCCTTCAATTTGGGGAAGAAATTTTAATATGGGGCTCCCAGGAGCCACCAAGGGTCAGTTCCAGCACATTACTGATGTGGCGTGACTCAGAAGCTTCACCAATAGAAGCTGTATACATAGGTACATCTTCTTACGAGAAATAAGTTATCTGAATATTTTCAAGCTGTGTAAGGTCTATATGGCAGATAAACAACCAAAGTGAACACAGGGTTAATCTTCATAACTCTGTGTGCACAGAGAAGAACAGCTGGGGTGTGCTGAGAGCGTGTGCTGCTGAAGAAAAATAACTGAATATAAGGCTGTTCCTTAAAGAAGAAGCAGGGCTCCCTCTGGAGTGGATCACAAAGTTAACACTGGATTTAAATTTTAGTAGGAGGGGAATGGAAATGGAAATCAATAACAGCAAACACATTCTTGTCCCCCATTAGTTTGCACATTTTGTTTGCAATGAGTGCAAAAGACTAGTCTAGTGAGACTATATCAAGGCTACATGACATGAAGCCATGCCTAGAGTATCAAAATTAGTTTTCATGCATGGACTTGTACACAGCAAACAGGCGAATTCCAGGTTATTCAATGAGACAAGAAAGTTATCAAAATAATCCAGAGAAACTGTCAGACTATGAAGTAAACCAAGCTGAAAATCTGCCTTTTCAATCTGGTTCATCATGCACTTTTCTAAAAAACAAACAAATATTCTCACTGGTCATGTACTCAAGGCAATACACTTAATTTGAAAGCTCACAGTACTTTATGAAGAACATGCTCCACTGGGAACTGCAGAGTTCTGGTTTGGAATTTTAAAAATGAGAAAGACCTCATAGCGGTGACTTTACACTAGCAATGCATGGTTCATTTACATACAATCCCATCAGGACAAAAATTGTGTTTTCATGCAGAACCCCGCCAAGTTAGATCAACTACACACTGAAATCAACTTACTGCCTGCTTTTGCTCTTCTTCCTACAAATGTTGGCAACAGAAAAAGGTGAAAAGAGAAACAAAGATATATTAATCATCATGTTAAAAGGAAATGCGCAAACATACAACAGAAGAAATGAAAGAACAGGCAGACAGTAAATTGTAGACGCAACACGAAACAAAGATGAAGTAGCTGTGGGGAGAAAGCAGAGATGCAGTTTGTTCCATGTCTCAAAAAGAGATCTATGTCTATAATGTGCAGCTGTGCTACGAGGTTGAATAAACCAAGCAGATCTCAGAGTGACCCCTTCCCGCCCAAAACACCCTTAGTGCCCTCAGCACCTCCCTTGGACTCAGACGATCCACCAGTTCTCTCTATTCAACACCTGCACTCCTTGAGGCCTTCAACCTTTCAGCTAAGAAGGATTAAACTAAATACCTCTTTAACTCTATAAATGCTAGCTATGGAACTGTTTGAAGGCTGCCAATACTCAGTGATGTACTGTGCTTGTGACAGACCAGCATAACATCTCTGCCACACTTTCAGTCTTTGTCAAACTGAAGCCATAGCCAGGGACGTCCTGTCACTGGCCCACAGTGACCTTTACTGATCAGGTTAAAAAAGGCAAGTTGGGACAATGTCAGACATCCAGAGCAGTGGAATGGAAGGAGAGGAGGTTCGAAGAGTGGTCTTGTGAGACATTTGCGCACAAGATCGAGATCCCATGGTGGTGCAGGTTGGTATACTTCTGGGTACATGTTCTGTATATCTGCTAGAAAGAGCCATGTAAGCGGGTGAGCAAATATTGAAGACTCTTCTATTTGTTCATGGAGGGCTGTGATGGCAGCCAGGTGTACTTTAATAGAACTTATGGCTAACCTTGTTTCCTTCAGTTCTAGTAGGTAGTATAGGATCACAGATAGAGGCGCCTTGTTCACATCCAGCTGTTTTTGCTGACACCAAAGGGAGAATCTTCTCCACTTGTGGCGGTAAGTATTTCTAGTGGTGAGGCGACAGCTATTTAGTAATACCTGTTTTACTTTCTCCGCACAGTTCAATTCCCCATGTTGGAACCAGAGAGGAGCCATGCTTTGAAATGGAGTTTTCCTGGGTCTAGATGGAGCATCAGACCCTTGTTCTGGGACAGGAGGTCCGTCTGGAAAGGCAGCGGTTGTGGGGCACAGACTGCTAGACATGAAAGGTATGGAAACCAAGTCTGTCTGGGCCATGTGGGGACAATAAGAATGATGTATGCTCTGTCGAATTGTATCTTGCGGATAACCCGTGGGATCAGTGGTAGTGGCGGGAAGGCGTATATGAGTGATGCGTTCCACGGGATGAGGAAGGATCCCATAACGATCCCAGTGCCAGGCCTGCCCTGGAGCAAAATAGTGAACATTTGTGATTTGTCATTAAGGCGAAAAGGTCGATTACTGGGTGATCCCATTTTTGGAATATCCTGTCATGGATTTCCCACTCTTGTTCCTGTGAGAAGTGCCTGCTGAGGTTATCGGCTGTAGTTCTTTGGCACCCTGGTAGGTATGATGCTGTGATGTTTATACTGTTGCAGATGCAGAAGTTCCATACATTCATGGCTTCTACAAATAGCGAGTGAGACCTGGCTCCTCTTGGTGATTGATGTAAAACATACACACCACATTATCTCTGAGAATAGAGATTGAGGTTTCTTGTATGAGTGGGAGGAAGTGTTGGCATGCATTGTGTACCACACAGAGTTCCAGGAGATTGATATGCAGTTGGGTTTCTGTCGCAGACCACTTGCCTTGTACATTGTGGTGACCCAAGTGGGCACTCCAACCTATCAGGGAGGCATCTGTTGAAATAGTCACTGATGGGGGGGTCTTGTTGAAAGGGAATCCCGGAGCATACATTCCCTGGCTGTGTCCACCATTGTAGGGAGAGGATAACCCTTAGTGGTATTGTCACACATCTGTTGAGAGAGTGTTTGCTGGGTGCACAGACGGTGCTGTAGACAGCACATATGGAGTCTGGCATACTTTACTGCAAAAGTCGTAGCTGCCATATGTCCCAGAATCTGAAGGCATGTCCTCACTGAAGTTTGTGGGCTGATGGTCACCGTGGAAATAAAATTGGTCAATGTAGTGAATCTGGGGTTTGGCAATATTGCCTTGGCTTGTATGGAGTCTAGGTCAACTCTGATAAACTCCGATCGCTGGGTTGGTTCCAGGGTGGATTTCTTTTAGTTTATCTGTAGACCTAGCTGGTGAAACAGGTCTATTGTGGTCTTCAACATGCCTGCTATTTCTTGTTGATTGGCACCCTTGAGAAGGCAATCGTCCAAATAGGGGAAGATTATGACTCCTTTGCGTCATAAATGTGCTGCGACTACCATGAGCGTTTTTGAGAATACGCGCGGAGCAGTGGACAGTTTGAAGGGAAGGACCCTGTATTGGTAGTGGTTGGGTCCTACTGTGAACCTCAGGAACCGAATGTGGGCAGGATGACTCCTGTGTGTGCCCTTCCCCTGACCGAGGACTGCTGCGAGAAATTGCCGATCTCCAGTGTAGGGACACACCGACACCCAGAGTGGAGCACCCACAGGGCCACCACTCGAAGAAGAAGAATTCCTTTTGAACTATGGTATATCTTTTAGAAAAACATCCACTCACCATTTAAAAATTGCAAGTGATGGAAAACCCACCAATACTTTTTGTAAAACTGTTCCAATGGTTAATTACTCTCACTGTTAAAATGTATACTTTATTTCCAGTCTGCATTTGTCTAGCTTTAACTTCCAGCCACTGAAACGTCTTAAGGATTATCTGGTAGACTGAAAAGCCTATTATCAAATATTTCTTCCCTATGTAGGGACTTTTATAGACTGTGATCTAGTCACCTCTTAACTTTCTCTTTGTTAAACTAAATTAAACCTTTTGAGGATAGTGGTGGGGACAGTGCCTCGTGTCATGCCTGTAGGTGCTACCACAATGCAAATAATAAAATTTGCAGTTTAATTTTGCTGCCTCTGTTTTTCTGTGCTCAACTTGAGTCCCTTCATGGCTGACCTTTAGAGGTGGTGAAGGCATGCCACTATCTTTGACTTCAGCTAGAGTTTCAGATGCCCTTCACCTCTAACATGGACATCCAAAACTGAAACACACAAAACCAAAGAACACTTCTCCTCTTACATTTTTCTTTCTAAGATATAAACTACAAAATTAGATACTAGCAATCGCTACTTGACAGTTATCTTCAATGCACAGGGGCAGGGTGTTTTCAGTGGTTAGCCTCAGGCTCTGGACCTTGCTCCTCCAACTGGTCTGTGAGAGTTTGGGTATGTCAATCTCCTTTCTTGCTTCAGCCTGAGTGGTTGGTTATGGGGATGCTATATAGATCAGCAGTGAATGAGAGTTTTCCAATTTAGACTTTGGTCAAGAAATCTTATGTTATGACTTAATTTTGGTACCCAGAGACTCTGATTAATTCACCTAATGTTTGCACTATGCTTTGAACATGTAAATTATTATTTATTAGCACTTATACTTTTAAAAAAGATAACTGGAATTCCATTTTTCAGGTCATCATCCAATAAAAAGAGTTTTATTCTTTGTCTTCTAAATGGCCAAGTCATTAACATTTGAAATCCACTTGCTGCACCTACGTAATGACTAGGGCTGTCAATAAATCGCACTTAACTCATGTGATTAACTCAAAAAAATTAATCACAATTAAAAAAATTAATTGCAATTAATCTCAGTTTTAACCTCACTATTAAACAACAGAAAACCAACTGAAATTTATTAAATATTTTTGGATTTTTTCTACATTTTCAAATATATTGGATTCTATTACAACACAGAATGCAAAGTGTACAGTGCTCACTTTATATCATTACTTTTATTACAAATGTTTGCACTGTAAAAAATGATAAACAAAAGAAATTGTATTTTTCAGTTCACCTCATAAAAGTACTGTAGTGCAATCTTTTTGTCGTGAAAGTGCAACTTACAAATGTAGATTTTTTTTGTTACATAACTGCACTCAAACAAAAGAATGTAAAACTTTAGCACCTACAAGTCCACTCAGTCCTACTTCTTGTTCAGCCACTCGCTAAGACAAACAAGGAGATAATGCTGCCCACTTCTTACTTACAATGTCACCTGAAAGTGAGAACAGGTGTTTGCATGGCATTTTTGTAGTCGGCATCGCAAGTATTTTCATGCCAGATATGCTAAACATTCATATGCCCCTTCATGCTTCAGCCACCATTCCATAGGACATACTTCCATGTTGATAAGGCTCATTAAAAAATAATGCTTTAATTAAATTTGTGACTGCACTCCTAGAGGGAGAATTGTATGTTTCCTATTCTGTTTTACCCACATTCTGCCATATATTTCATGTTATAGAAGTCTTGGATGATGACCCAGCACATGTTGATTGTTTTAAGAACACTTTCACTGCAGATTTCACAAAATGCAAAGAAGGACAAATGTGAGATTTCTAAAGATAGCTACAGCACTTGACCCAAGGTTTAAGAATCTGAAGTGCCTTCCAAAATCTGAGAGGGACAGGGGTCGGCAGTTCACCATTCCAGGAAGCAGCACGGACCGAGGGATGTGCTGGCCACTGCCCCCATTGGCCTGGGACGGCGACCTGTGGACATGGCAGGTAAACAAACTGGCGAGCTGCGTGCCAAAGGTTGCCGACCTCTGGGTTAGTCAATTAACAAATCTATCATCCCTCTCCCACACCTCCCAAAACCTGTGGGTGTTCAACAACTTTAACACGAGAAGCAGCATGTGGACCTAACTGCACATTAACCATCCTTCCCAATATGCAGAGCCAAAATGGAAGTGGCTTTTTACAAGTTCATACTGTTGTTTACAAGATTATCTGTAAGTGATCACTGAGGGAAGTAATGACACCAGCAATATAGCAGTCCAGTGAGAGCAAAGCCTGGGCAGGGAAGGAGGAAGGTCTGAGACAAAGGTGTTTACCTTGAGCAGTTTCATTAGCCCTTCAAGCTGCACCATCAGTTCCCTTCTGCTCTCTTGAAGTGCAGACATTCTCTGTTCTAGTTCATCCTTTCTCTGCCTGTTCAAGTTACATGGAAGAAAGTGTCAAAAGAAACTCTGGCTGTTTCAGGGCACATAGGAAAATTCACAGAGCTGGCTGATTGGCATATACACCACGCTGTTATATTTCACTATGTGTAGTACTCCCACTTAAAGTGAACAAAATCAGAGCAAAACATAACACGCTAACCACGACTCCTATTGTAACATGGCATGCAACAATCACATTTTTCACTATGAAATACAGACACACAAAGTCAGAATTATAATGGTGGGAAGCACTATTTTTAAACCAATGCCATTTGAAAAGAACGCCAGCATTCTCTTAATGATGCTGTCAGACCCAGGCATCCAGCAGCTCTTTAAGACAAGTCAGACTGAACCACCAAAAAAATGAAAACAGGGTGCAGAGTGCTGGAAGGAAGAGACAATGGAATGCCATTAACCTGAACAGAGAATTTACAGAGCTACTTGTATCCAATAATCTGACATACAACTTGTGAAGCATTTGCTGCAACCGAACCTGTGTAGAGGGTAACACAACACAAGCCAATCTGCAGGTAGAGAAGGGAATTTTTCCTTTCTGCGTACTGAAAATTAATCCATTCTGAAGCCTGCCAGAATGAAAGTCTTATGTTTAACAGATTTGAGAGAAAAGTGGCTTTGTGTTTGTTTGCTTGTTTGTTTGTTTTAATTTTCAAAGAAAATTTAGAAAGTCTCCTAGTCAGGAACCTAGAATCAAATGAGCATCACATGTCAGAAAGCTCGTTATTTTATGTGCTAAGAAAGCCATGTTGCATTATTTGAAACCATGAACAAATAGTACAATAACTGCAGGAAAAAAAGGTAACAGGAGAGGATTATTCATTTATTTTTGTGGTTTCATCCATATAATAATTTCAGGTCAGGGTTTGGCTGATCGCCGTATTTGGGGTTGGGAAGGAATTTTTCTCCAGGGCAGATTGGCAGAAGCCCTGGGGGGTTTTCACCTTCCTCTGCAGCGTGGGGCACAGGTCACTTGCTGGAAGGTTCTCTGCACCTTGAAGTCTTTAAACCATGATTTGAGGACTTCAATGGCTCAGACACAGATTTGATACAGGAGTAGGTGGGTGAGATTCTGTGGCCTGCATTGCGCAGGAGGTCAGACTAGATGATCATAATGGTCCCTTCTGACCTTAAAGTCTATGAGTCTATGATAAAGACAGAATCAATGTTATCACAGGCTTTGACCTTTCTTTTAATCTGGAAATTTTCCTCATGGATCTCTACCTACGGATGAATCATTACAAGGATCTTAGTAACCAACTCATTTTAGAAGCGAAAAATGTGAAAGTAATAACTTGGAAAAGAAACATCTCATCTCAAAACCAAATGGATCTACTGAATATTGTTTGCAATTACTATGGTAAATGGAAGGGTGGAGTATCGTATGTATTTAATCAAACCATAAAAGTACCAAGATTATATAACAGAATGGACTTCTTGCTCTGCTGGGTAGAGGTGACTGGATTGCAGTACCAATATAGAGAGAAGATTCTGGCAGAAGAGAGCTCTTTAAGCTAAAAGACAAAAGCATAATGAGATCTAATGGCTGGGAGCTGAAGCTAGTCAAAGTAATGATAAAAATAAGGTGTAAATTATTAACAATGATGTTAATGATAAGCCATTACATTTCATTAACAACTTACCAAGGAACCGGATGAATTGTCCATGATTATATTTCTTTCTAAACTTTAGCTAAACCAGAAGTTATGGGCTTAACACAAAAATTACTAGGTGAAATGCTCTAGCCCAGTGGTGGGTAACCTACGATCCATCAGGGTAATCTGCTGTCGGGCCACAAGACAGTTAGTTTACATTGACCGTCCGCAGGCACAGCCCCTGCAGCTCCCAATGGCTGCAGTTCACCGTTCCTGGCCAATGGGAGCTGCGGGAAGCAGTGGCCAGCATGTCCCTGTGGCATGTGCTGCTTCCCACAGATCCCATTGGCCAGGAACAGCAAACTGTGGCTACTGGGAGCTGTGGGTGGCCGTGCCTGTGGACAGTCAATGTAAACAAATTGTCTCGTGGCCTGCCAGCGGATTACCTAACGGGCTGTGTGCGGCCCATGGCCTGCAGGGTGCCCACTACTGCTCTAGCCTGTGTTATGCAGGAAGTCAGACTACATAATCATGATGGCCCAGTCTGGCCTCAAAATATCTGAATTCTGCATGGAACTTCCTGACTTCCAAGAGTCATTCATAGATTTTAAGATCAGAAGGGATCATTAGATCATCTAGTTTGACCTTTTATATATCACAAGTGAGAATGTTTCACCTAGTTAGCCCTGTATTAAGCCAAATAACTTGTGTTTGACTAAACATCTTCCAGGAAGGCATCCAGTCTTGATTTAAAGACATCAAGAGATGGAGAATCCACCATTTCGTTTGGTAGTTTGTTCCAATGGTTAATCATCATTTGTGCCTCATTTCTCATTTGAATTTGTTTAGATTCAGCTTCCAGAGAGCAGTTCTCATTATGTCTTTTCCAAGAATCCTTTAGTATCATAGAATCATAGACTAACAGGGTTGGAAGGGACCTTAGGAGGCCATCTAGTCCAACCCCCTGCTCAAAGCAGGACCAACCGCAACTAAATCATCCCAGCCAGGGCTTTGTCAAGCCTGCCCTTAAAAACCTCTAAGGAAGGAGATTCCACCACCTCCCTAGGGAACCCATTCCAGTGCTTCACCATCCTCCTAGTGAAAAAGCTTTTCCTAATATCCAACCTAGACCTCCCCCACTGCAACTTGAGACTATTGCTCCTTGTTCTGTCATCTGCTACCACTGCGAACAGTCTAGATCCATCCTCAAAATCTGGTATTTTGTCCTGAAGGTACTTACACAACATAGTCACCTCTCAATCTTTTTGATAAGGAGTTCAGCCCATTTAGCTTAAGTCTCTCACTGTAAGGCAATTTCCCAGACCTCAAATAATTTTTGTGACTGTTATCTGCTCTTGCTCCCATTTTCAACATTGTAAAAATGTGGACATCAGAACTGTATGCAGTATTGGTCACACCAATGCCATACACAGAAGAAAAATAATCTGCTATGCCTATTCACTACACTCCAGTTTATACATCCAAGGGTCACATTAGCCCTTTTGTCACACGTTCGCACTAGGTCCAGAGCTCATGTTCAGTTGCTTGTTCACTATGACTCTTAAATCCTTTTCACAGTCACTGCTTTCAGGACACAGTCTCGAATTTTGGAAATACAGCCAGTATTCCTTGTTCCTAGAGGTATGACCTTGTACTTTGATGGATTAAAACACATTTTGTTCAAATGGGCCCTGGTTAAAGTGATCCAGATCACTCTGTATGATTGCTCTGGCGTCATTATTATTTACCACTCTGTCAATCATTGTGTCATCTGCAGATTTTATCGGCAGTGATTTTATATTAAATTTAAATTGCTTAGTCAGAGCGTCTGATCAGCCTATAAAATATAAAGTAATTTGCGGTGGAAAGTGTTAACTGTGGGTGGGGGGAGATGGGGATATCTAGCAGCCCAAGCTTTCTTTAATCTGGATCCTTCCAGTCCACTCCAGCCTTCTCTCTATGCAATTCTAAGTACCTCTAGTTCTGGCATCTTCTGAATTGCCATCACTGCAGCCCTGGCTCCCCACTCTCCTGATCTTCAATGGAAAATTGAGGGAGAGTAGCAGAAATCAGCATCTTGGTGGTGCACTAGCCCTTCCCTTTCTGCTTCAAAGAGCATGAATGGGCATAATTGGGGGTCAATCTGTCTCCCTTATGCACAGGAAGCAAAAGGCCACATTCACACGTTCCCTCATCTGCATTGCGCTCAACATGGAAACACAGAGACCACTGTTGTGTCCAAGCCCCCAGGGGTCTCCAGCCCAGAGTTCAAGAACTGTGTTCTTGAGATGTTCCCAGCAGATGAGACAAAGGAAATATTGGTCAGCAGCGCACTGAAAAGCACTGATGCGGCTGAGCTGCTTCTATACAAAAAGCTAATAAATGTGTTGAGAGTCTTTAATGCTACAGTAGAGGGCTGGATAATGGCTTATAGGTAAGGCTGTATGAAAACCGTGGGCTGCAGTTTTGTTGTGGAAACTGAAACTTTTAACACACATGGCAACTTTTTATAGTTGCTGCAAATTTGAGTGGCACTGCGATCCTGTGCGCCACTTTATTCGAGGGGCTGCAATGCCACTCACTCAGATTTGGCCTGGCCACCTCTCCAGTGCACTCAAATTTGACCCCATACCAAAACTGGATTTTTTTTTTACAAACTGTGGCTTCTGAACCAAAAAATCACCACTTTCTTACAGTCTTGCCTATAGAAATTGCCCTGTATTGGGGATGGAGCAGAGCTGCCCCGCTCCAGTGGCACTGTGTCTTAGGGAGAACTCCTCACCATGTACAGGACACACACTAACATACAGCATGGCTTCTCTTGCAATCCTAACATAATGCGGTTCTCAAAGGGCTGTATCTGTCAAGAGCTTACATTTCAGGATGTGCATTAGGTTTCATATGGTATTTTCTGAAGGTTGAACTGAGAATTAACAAGCAAAAGATGAAATAAAAAGCAGCCAGAGAATTCATTTGTGATTACACAGACGATGACGTACTTTATTCTGTTAACACTGAAAATTCTTCCCTTGACACTTCAAAATGCAAACGTAATCAAAGGAGTTTGAAGATTGCTCCTCAGCTCTGGAGATGTGGCTGAATGTTTGCAGATAAGTGTTTTCAAAACCCCACTGACTAAGCAAATCACTGACACTGCTCTTCTGTTCCATTTGTTTGCCCAGTAAATAAGGAAATGGTCCCAATTCTACTGGCCTCCTTATAAAAAACTGGCTTATTTTTCTTATTTATCAAAAGCAAGAATACACTTTAAGTGATGTTTCTATTTGCTTTTAAATCCATTTTATGAAAGTCACATAGTTTTATATAACTGCCAGCTTTCAACAATCCCCAGCAGAAAGATTTAAAATGGCTCCTTAGAGTTCTTGTAGATTTACCAATAATATTCTGTTCTCAGTACCAGATAGGATCATTCATCCTGGAGAAGAGGCCACACATGGCTGAAGGCTTAATATGTCACATGCATAAAAGTTTTAATTTTATTTTTTTTACCGTAGAAGCCTGAGTTCTGCCAGCAAAGTTGGGTTCTGCTGAGCTTTCTCTGGGGTTGGCTGGGAGGCTTGCTCATGCTCCAGTCTGAGGCGCTGAATTTCTTGCAGTATCTCTCTGTTGAAATAAGGAGACCAGGAGATTGAACAAGAAACAAGGCAACAGTTCATACTGTGTTTTCAAATTCTAGACAAAAGCTTCAAATGTGCTTTCTACCCAGCCCTGTAACAGCAGCACTGTAGTAAGTGCAGTTAATTCCCTTTCATGTGTGAATGCTGTGGGCTCAAATCCAGAAGTGGTATGTAGTGGAGACCTAAACATTGCCACAGGACTAGTTAGTAGAGCTATTATCAAACAGCTGATGAGTCTGAAATTAACCAATGTCACCACTTCTCCATAGGCCAGCAATGCCTCTTCAAACTCTTCCTACAGGGGGGCAAACAGAACAGCTCTGTTTCAAAGGGGGAAGAGCTGGATTTTTAGTCAAAGCATGTTGATCTATTTGCTCCTGCTGCAGGAAATGTTTCAAAGAGGCCAAGCCAGCATAAGTAGCTGTGGTGATACTGGTTAATTTCATAATTATCCTCACAAGAGTTTCTGGCAGGTCAGCAGGAATGTGAAAACAACAGCTCCTGGCCATAGAAATTCATAATAATGGAGAGAAACTTGTCATGAGGGCTCACAAAGGGAATGCAATTAACTAGCATCCTCAACCACACAGTGTATATTCTAAACTGCTGTCGCATCCTGTACAGCTGGAGGTCAGAGAACATATTGGTAACTGCTAAGAAGTCATTTATTAAAATGTAAATTAAATCACTCTTTCTTAGAGGAGCACTGAGCCTACAATTTAGTTTATCTGCTGTATTTGATCTTGTGATGGGTGTAGCAGGCCCTTTGAGGCCTCATGCCGGAGGCATTGTGGTCCTACCACACTCTGCTCCAGAAAAGGAGCAGCGAAGGTTGGTGCTTCAGGCCTGCCTAGAAAGGCTTCTGGGAAGAAGCCAATCAGAGCAAGCAGGCTCAGATAAAATGAGGTGCAGGGGCTGAGCAGGTCAGTTCCTGGCTGGGACCAGAGGAGCAAGGAAGGATGCTCCTTGCTAGAGCTCAAGGGAGAGCCAGAAGATGGGTTCTGGTGGCATTGACATTCGATGAGGAAGGAAAGGAGTGGAGACCATCAGCCCTGAGCTAGAGGTGAAGAGAAAGGGGTTATATAGGAAGAGCCTAGGATATAACAGCAGTAGCTATTCAAGGAAGTGGCACCTGGCTGCTATTTGTAGGGTCCTTGGGTTGAGACACAGAGTGGTGGGTGGGTCCGGGTCCCCTCACTGGCCATTGGAAGAGTGTCTGAAGCCCAAAGAAGGGGACAAATTTCTTGTAGAAGCCCAAGCATAGGGCTAGAATTTAAAAGGCTCTAGGATAGTGCTGAAGACCCTGCAGAGGGCCAACCATTTGTTGAACTTTGTTACCCTGGGAAGGGGACTGAGCTTGAAGGAGTAACCTGGCTGGAGAGTTTGGGCGAGAAGAATTGATAAGGCAAAGACTAGTCTCCAGGGAAAAAGCCCTGAGGGCACTACTCCATACCAGGGCAGGGGTGGACTTAAAGCTAGCTCAGAAGGGGCTGAGAACTGAGCCCAGAGACGCATCTGCATATACCAATGAGGGCACAGTGATAGCCCCTGTTTGACCTTTTACCCCAGAAGGGGTGTGTTGGTGCATCTTAACTGTGTGTGATGAGGTTAACAGCCAACCGGGGATGCTAGGAGCAGAAAGAGAGAGAGTGCACACTTGCACCCAACCAACAAGAGGTACGCATAAGAGGTGAGTTTCCCCTCTCACAGATCTGCTCTTTAAGATTCATTCCAAACACTACAAGCTGTCCAATGAGAGGAAAAATCCTCCCTCTTCTCAAATCAAATTTCCTCCATGAAACCTTTCAAAATGCCTCCTTTTCCACATTTATTATACTGCTGTTATCTGATCGGTTTATTCTACAACATGTGGGTTCTAAATTACAAGATCATTGGGGCTACAACTGCAACTGCTTCAAGGCGTGTACCATGCTGGGCACACTGCTGGCGCCCAATGAATAAGACAGTTAAGTGATTTCTTGGTGCCTCAAGGGTTCTCAGGAACACAGGACATAAGGGAGACTGTTAACTTGACCAAAATGTTTGAACTTGGGAGCCTCTGAGGTATGTGTCTAGCTCCCACTGTAGTCATCAGAAACCCCCATCTTAGGGCAATGAACATCACAAAGCACTTGGCATCAAATTCTGACCTAAGATGGGCCAGCTTTTTCAAACTTGGGGGCTCTAAAGGCCGGCCCCCATGTCCATACTTAGACATCTCAACAAAAAATGTGATTGTCAGAGGTAATTAACAACAGAAACTAATTGCACTAATGAAACAGGTGCACCATTCAACAAGGGAACCTATGAAATTCAGTTTAAATAACAAAATGCTAGAAATAATTGAGTAAGCCTGCAAGTAAATGCTCTGTCCGCACATGGTGTCAAATATCAGAGGGATAGCCGCGTTAGTCTGGATCTGTAAAAGGTGCCACAGAACTCTTTGCCGCTGTCTCCCACCCCACTAAACAGCTCTACATGACTTACCTGTTTTTGTTTTCCAGTTCGGCTATCAGCTGTCTTTGTTGTTTATTGGCATCAAAATTAAAACTCAGGTCTGTTGGTGGGCGTGGCTAGAGGATAAGAATATATAATATTTAATCACAATATTTACTGTATGCTATATAGATAATGTGCTGCTTGGATCCAGGTTCCCTGAATGATGTAGTACAATATAGGGAGTATCGTTTGTTATGAAGAATGAACATTAATAAAATAATGGTTCTAATATTGACTCTTCAGGCACACCCTCCAACTAGGACTGCACAGTTATGCCCATCAACTCTTGCCCAGGCTGGAGAGAAGTGGATATGACTCAGTTTGTCATCTCTTTGGGAAGGGGCTTGAGGAAAAACTGTATCATGTGTTTCTGGCAGCACAGAATATTTCTATGTGATGCAGAGAAGTAGACACAGAAGCTAGCAGTATGCTTATGAAGAGGTGGAAGGAAAGAAGGAAAAGGGTATAAAAATAGTTGAGAATTATACCATTCGTAAAGAAAAGCTGTTACCAGGAGAAGACCTTTTCATATGGCAAGTCTTAAAGAAAAGATACAATACACGATCACCATAATATAACTGTGCCAGAAACGTAGGAAACTAATTATGTAATGTTCTTCCTTGTTAGATTACACTAGAACTAGATAGTTCCATTCCTATTTACACATAATTTGTTGAAGCTTTCCAGCATGTTTCCTGGAAATTCTTCGACAGTTTCTCAGGTACAACCTAATACGAATCTCTCAGCCAAGAATGTTATTTCTTTTAGGTCCCAATTCCTTACGTGTGCTTAACTTTATACACGGTGTAGTCTCCTTGGAATTAATGGGTCTACTCACAAGCATAACATTAAGCATTAAAACCAAGCACGTAATTTGCAGAAGACTTTGGTGCTCACAGAGCTAAGGGTTGAAACAGGATGATACTTGAACTCTGCTGAGTCTGTCTTGAGCAGAAGGGGGAAGGCTGTAGAAAGGCTGCTGCCCTGTTAACTTCCCAATTCCATGGCTACTCCTAGGGGAACTGCTGCACTGAGTTTCTCCTCAGGACAAAAAAGGCTAAAATATTTGTACTATGCAATCAACATAGCCCTCATCCAATGGATTAAAAACTGGCTAAATTATAGATCTCCAATTATAAGTGTTAATAGTAATAATCCGTTTGGGACTCTGCAGGAATCAGTTCACAGCCAACTCTCCAATATTTTTATCAATCATGTGGAAGTATAAAATCATTGTGTCATTTACAAAAACTTTACTAGCAAAGATTGGTGGAGTAATAAACAAGGATAAAGACAGATCATTTATACAGTGAGATCTGGAATGACTGATAAACTTGGTGCAATCAAACATGCTCTGCTCAGAGCAGCCAGAACTGTAAGCCACTGTGTTACCTGTCTGCCTTAGCAAGAGAGCGCTTTGCTGGGGCTTAAACTGTGAGATAGCTCAATTCCACATCAACCTGTCTGCCTCACCAGCACACCTTGGAGACTCTGCACGCTTTAACCTTGTCTTGCAGGTTAACAATCAGGGAACCTGAGTTCCCCAGAAATTTCTCTCTGCCGTGTCCAGTCTCTCTCACTGGGCACTCTCGGTAATTATAAAGCTTGCTGTCTCCAAAGAGACAGTGCACCTACTAGTCTGTTAGTTTAGCCACGGTCCCACACTTTACTTCGGTACATTGCACTGAGACGGTTTATAGTAAAACTAAGTTTATGAATAAAGAACATAGATTTAAGTCATACCAAACAAGAACAACAAACTAAACAAACACAGCACGCTTTCTCATGGCTAAAACGTAAGGAAGCTATGCCTCTCACTTACATCAAGCTATCAGCATCACCAGCTCTCCAAGCAAGAGAATCCACCATTCACAGAATCAGAGACAGCTGTCCCCTTTGGCCACTAAGTGATGCATAACTAGAATGTCTTTTTTGCTCCCCTTACATTTTCTAAAGTCTACTGTCTTTGCTTCAAGAGCCATGAAGATCTGCAAGGGATTCAGACTCCGGTGTGAGATGATGCCCACTAGGTTTGTAAGTGGAACAGGTGGACTGATTGATGCATGCACCAGGTCAGAGTACCTGAACTGATGCCTCCAAGCTGGAGTTATCAATATTACCTGAACTCTGCCCTGTAAAATCTTTCTTGGAACTCTTGGGATTAACAGAACAGAGGGAAAAGTCTAAAACAGGTTCTTTCCCCATTGAATTAGGAGTGTGTCTGACAGAGATCCTGGGCTTGCTCCTCCCTGGGAGAAGAACACTGGAAACTTTGTGTTCACATTGCTAGCAAATAGGTCTACTGAGGGAACTTCTCATTTTAGGAATACCTGAGCTAGACTGAGTCTTTCTATTCCCATTAGTCGCTGATGGAGCTCTTTCTGTTTAAGTGAACTGCTGTATCATTCTGGGCTACCAAGATGAGTCAATGTTGTATGCACCAGTCCCACAGGTGTATGGCTTCCTGACATAATGGGGATGCCCTTGTTCCCGACAGTTTATATCTGCAGAGCTGCTGCGTTGTCTTTCCCATTCTACATATTACTCAACCGAAGCAAAGAACATGTTTAGTGTATTCACACACTACATCCGAGCAGAGAACTGAACCAGTCTGATAACAAGACTCCTGGTCCTGTACAGCTGGTACATGGCAGTCCTGTTCCTTTGTGTATTTCATGATGAGTTGGCTAGCCTGCGCCTTTCAGATCTTTGCTAGTTTGATACTGTCGGATACATAGATCATCAACAAATTAAACATCTTCTCATTGTCCCTTCGAAGACAGGGATGGCCTTAGTGCTTCCCACAGGCTAATTCAACTGACTCAATCTCTTTGACCTTTTCTGGTAGCATAAATTGACTTACATGAGCGTAGAGTCTGACTGCAAATCTCGGTTCCACTCCCAGTGCTCGCGCAGACTTCTTGTGAGACCTGAGCCACCCACTCAAACTGCAGAATCACACATTTTGTTACTTTTGTACGTTGACCTTGCACACACTAGGGGTCCTTAAATCCCCACCTCCATTCTCCCCCACAGCCACCTTCTATGACACCCTCCCCTTCCCCTCTCTCCAGGACTTGCTGCAACCTGGCCATCCCCATCGTCAGGCCAGGTACTCTGTGTCTCCCTACTCCCCCATGCTGGGGTCTCTGTGTGCCTCCTGTTCTGCCTTCCCCCCAAACCAGGGTCCTCCTGTTACCCGCACAACTTGGGGCACCCAGTTTATACCCTACCAAGATCTTAAAGTGGGACTCAATTAAATTTTCTTTAGGGCTTGGGGCACAAGGCACCTACCCTTACTCACAGGGCTTAGGGCTTTACGGATTTGCAGGCACTTTTGTTAATGACAGAGCTTTATACAGCTGTTGTAAACATGTATTTATTAGCAATATATACAGAATACACATGCTAAGCAAATCTATTATGCTTACTGTTTTTAATATACAAATTTTATTTGCTGGCTAGTTAGGATTTATTTGTTCGGGGGGTTTGGTGCTTTCATACATTCTGGTTGTGCAGGGTATGATATTTTGTAGCTTATTGTATTGTAGTTTGAAGCTGATTTTTAAAGAGTTTTGTTTTTTATTTATATCATATAGGTAAAATTATTATTTTTAAAAATGTATTAAATCTATTATTTTTAAGTAATAGATTTTAATTAATTATGCACTGGCTTTTGTTTTTTATTCATGTTTAAATGGTAATTTATTTTTGTTTATGCAGATGGTTAGCATATATTTGCTGGTTAGAGCTTATTTTATTTATTATTATTTGTTGGGTTTTTGTGTATTTTTTTAAATTTTTAATGCCTGGATGTTTTGATTTTATAATTTAGCTGGTTATAACTCTTGTTAGGGACATTCCTGAGGTGGGGGTTAGCAGCAGAGCATTCTTTTGCTTAATTTCAGTGGTGAAATCCCTGAGTTTCATCCCAGGCTGCTCAAGGCTAGTTTAGTAAGGGGGTGAGTTAGGTCCCAGACCCACAATCCATTCTCCCCTCACAAGGGATTCTGGGTGCCCCCTATTCTCTCCTTATCTGCCATGCCACAGGCTCGGTGTACCCTCCATTCCCAGCTCCCCCATTTTTCACACAGGCCAGAGGCTGTGTATATCCCTCATTCCCTGCTTACAAGAGTCCCCCATTCTCCTACTCCCAGCAGAAGTTCTGAGGGCCAGCCCTTCCCCCCATGGAAGGGGCTCTGTGTGTGCCCCTCCTCCGACTCTTATTCTCCTTTCTTTCTTTGCTTTCTCTTTCAGAGTGATTTTAAGATCAACTGATACAGGCTGAACTCAAAGGAGGGCTCTTGTGATGCCGGAATGATGTTAATTTCTGCCATGATCAGCTCTTTGATCCTTAGAGGATTATGGTGGGGGTTGAAGCTGTGGTTCTGCTAACCAGATGTCAAAAGCATTATGGTTCTGCCTACTGATGCCTAGAACATTCTCTGAAATTTTGGAACCTAGCAGATGAGGTGTTCAAGTGATCATATTACACCCAAACAGAGAAATGCCATAAATTTGAGCATACGCGCTTCACGAGCTCAGCCAATAACAGAGGACAGCAGGAGTCGGCAGCTCCTGGAGTTTTAACCAGTGCATTGCCTGGACCTGCCCTGGTGTTTGCAATGTGGGAATTTAGAGAGAAAAGCCTAATTTAGACAGCCTTGAATTTGGCAATCCATGAGGTTTTTTGCTAGTAGTATTTCTGTCTTCATTACATGATTATACATCACTTTGCTAACAGTAACACCAAAGACATGAGTTTGTCTGTATTTATATTATCAACTTGTCTATTACTTAGATCAGGTATAAAGCAGCAAACAGTCCTGTGGCACCTTATAGACTAACAGACGTTTTGGAGCATGAGCTTTCGTGGGTGAATACCCACTTCATCAGACGCATGTAATGGAAATTTCCAGAGGCAGCTATAAATATGCAGGCCAGAATCAGTTTGGAGATGACGAGGTTAGTTCAGTTAGGGAGGATGAGGCCCTCTTCTAGCAGCTGAGGTGTGAAAACCAAGGGAGGAGAAACTGCTTTTGTAGTTGGCTAACACGGCTACCTCTCTGACACTTTAGATCAGGTATGACCATAGTGCTTTCCACAGGCTAGAGGTCAAATTTACAAAAAACTACTTCTAGCTTTAGGTGCCTAACTTTAAACAGAAATTCTGCCTGTTGCTGCCTTCCCCTTTGATACAGAGTTGTGGCTGGTGGAAAATACAATCCCCAACATGTCTGACTCTGTTTTCATTTCAATGGCTCAAGAAGTGCACAGTGAGACCTGTAGTCCCAGGCAAGCAGCATTTCTCTAGTGAAAGTGAGGCTGGTTCCAACCTGCTTGATTTTATATGCACCTTTTATTTGATTCCATTTAAAGTACTGATAATCTGATGCAGAGATTTTCAGACATATCATTTCACTGATCCAGACAATTAACTTACTTTTTTTTGTTTTTTGTTTTTTTTGTTAAAGGATTATTTAGCACATGATCCTATCAACTGAAGAACAATGCCCACAGCTATCTCACCTCTAGGACAGAGCTGTTGTCTCTTTTATAAAAGCTTTTTCTGTGAAGAAAAAAGTATTAAAGAGCTTTTGCAGAGTCCCCACTCCTTTGCAATGAATGTCACAGAACAGCTGTCTTGCCTTGCGCCCTGTATTTAGAGCTCATTGGGAAGCATTTCATTTGCTGACTCTATATAGGAAACATTTCCTGTAAAATTCTGTCCAGAATTTTTCAGCATATTTTCCTTTCCCTCTAGGCACACTTTCTGAAAGGCAAAAACTTGTGATCGTTCCTCTAAAACCTACTCACAAAGTCCATTAGTACTTATTCTTCACTGTCATTTCAAACCTAGTAACAGCAACAAGGAGAATTAAATCATCTCCATTTTCAGTCTTACAACTTAAATTGATTTCATTGGGTGAACGGCTTCCCACCTCTCTCACATTAGATTGAAGCAAACTTTTCTCCCTGTCTTCAAGGCCCTAAAAAACCTGGCTCCTGCTCTCCCTTCTGCTCTCATCACTTTGCATTCCTCCCACAGCTCTTCCCACGCTGTGTAACTTCCCCTTTGCTTCCTTTTCTCACTCTTGTCTCTGGGTCTTCTTCTATGCTGCTCCACATGTCTCAGCCCACCTCTGAGAAAAAATATACTTCTGTATGGAGGCCTATAAACCCTCACCTGCTACCTCACCCATGCTAAGGCACTAATTTATCTAGTTTAAAGAAAGAGTCTGGCTTTAAAAGACTCCATGAAAAAATCATTTGTATTTGTTGAATGGACGAGTGTCAGTAAGACTCCAGTTTAGCAAGTCCAGACCAAGAACCACTTCCATTTTGACAGGTAGGTGGCTCTGGTGGAAGGCTTTCTGCTACTTAGTAACACTCAGTGAACGTGCTCCAGCAAGCCTGTTCTCTGGGATTTAGTTGAGGAACTTCCAGGCCGTTAAATGAAGGGAACACAGGTTTGGGTGGTGGAGCCAACAGTGGCCCTGAGTGATCAAATCCAGGTGCAACAGGAGTGAGATGAGTTACCATTGAGAGGTCCAGTCGAGTGCAGAACTCGTCTTGGCGGGGCCATGCTGGGGCTATTCATATAACCCAGGCATGGTCCTGCTTGGTTTTTAGTAGCACACTGTGCAGGAGTGGGACTGGGGGGAAAGCATAATAAAGCGTTCCCATCCGGGGTAGCAGGAAGGTGTCTGTGATAGAACCCAGAAGGGAGCATAATTGGTAACATTTTTTGTTGTACTTGTTCACAAATAGATCTATTGGGGAGTTTCCCCACTGCCAGAAAATGCCTTCAGCTATGTCTGGGTGAAGAGACCACTCATGACTGAGGAAAGACCTACTAAGATGATCGACTAACTCATTCTCCACCCCCAGAAGATAAGAAGCCTTGAGATTGATTGAATGGGCTTCACAAAGTTCCCATAGGTGAACTGCTTCCTGACAAAGGAGGGATGAATGAGCTCCTCCTGCCCACTGAAGTAAAACAGGGCTGCGGTGTTGTCTGTAAGAACAAACAGGTTTCTCCCTCTGATATGAGGCAGGCAAGGTGAACTGCCCTGAGCTCTCTGACGTTGGTATGGAGAGCTCCTTCAGTGACCAAAGACCCTGAGTCCTAAGGGGCCTCAGGTGGGCTTCACACTCTACCACAGACACGTCTGAGACCAGAGACATTGATGGTTGAGGGTAGATGAATAGACTGTCCATATGCATGTTGAGAGGATCCAATCACCAGTTCAGGAAAATTAAAATCGAGGAACATATTGTGTGTACAGTATCCAGACAAAGGCAGCTTTGTGAGTATGCTGAGGCTAGCCACATTTGGAGGGGTCTGAGATGCAATCTCGCATGTTGTATCTCACATGTGCATGAGGCCATACGGTGTAGGATCCTCATACACTTTTGGGCTGTTGCGACTGGATGACATTTGAGGTCTCACCAGATATTGGATCAATTGGAATCATAACTCTGGGAGGAACACCCTGGCCTGGATAGTGTCCAACACTGCCCCAGTAACTCTATCCTCTGTACTGGCCAAAAGGTAGACTGTCTGCATTGATCAGTAGGCCTAGGGCCTTGAATAACCTGAGTCCTACGCTGGCTCTTGACTAGCTAGTAGTCCAGGTAAGGGCAGACCTGCACTCCTAATCTCCTCAATAGGCGTCATTTAAATAAAGGGCAGCATACCAATCTCCAGAATCCAGAGTGGGAATAATGGATGCCAGGGTCACCATGCAGACCTTTATCTTTTTGAGATGGTTGTTCACTTGATGCAGGGCTAAAATAGGCCTGAGATCTCCTTTGGTTTTTGGGATTAGGAAATCACGGAAGTAGAAACCCTTCCTTCTGAAATTCTGCAAACAAAGGGAAAACACAGTCTAGCAGTAACAGAATCCTCAGCTAAGAAGATCTATGCGCTTTCTCACTTTGTTCCTGTGCAACGTGGCATAATAGGGTTAGATTACAGTTCAGGATTTATTTTACTTACCCATTTAAAAAAAAGACTTCGAGGGCAAATAAAACATTTACAAAGCAGTCAATAAAATGTCAGGACAATCAGAACCAAGCACTTCCCAAAGTACCCAGCCAGGTCCAGGACAACGATTAGCAAAACTGTATGACTTTCATGTGTGAAAGTCTGAGCAATTTAAAATGACAGTCTACATTTTTTTTTTCTGTTTGGTGTTCTGCAATGTAATTTAAATGAAAATCCAGGATTATAACTGGAATGCAGGGTATTAGTACCAAGTGTTTGTAACATAATGTTCATGTATTTAGGAAATGCTAAATAGTTATTGTGACTTTTTTCTGAACTGTCATTTAAATAAATTACCAAAACAATTGAAACTGGTGTGATTATACTGTATTATTTTGACAAATAAAATATGCAGAGTATTGACTTTTTTGGCACAGAATCGCCCCCGGAGTATTAACTGGTTCCAGAATGGGCTGACTGAGAGGCAGGGCCACTCTGGAAGGATCTGCCGTGGCTAGAATATCGATGCAATAATGTTGGATGGGCTGCTGTTTATAGGGGGAAACTCTCAGGATGAGGCAGGAGAGGGAACATCTTCCCAGATGTCATATGTAAAATGGGAGTTCAAATTGCCACAAAGAAAAGCTACACTTTCTCTAGCAAGATTTTTTTCTCTACATATTTTCCATTCTGTGCGAAAGCCCCTGGGACTGGCTAGACTGCATCTCTGAGTGGAGTTTTTTAGCTGCAGCAGGCTATTTATTTTAATCAGCACTCACTCTAACTACATAAAATAAATATTTTTTATTTTATGAGGAGGACAGATAGCTCAGTGGTCTGAGGATTGGCCTGCTAAACCCAGGGCTGTGAGTTCAATCCTTGAGGGGGCTGCTTAGGGATCTGGGGCAAAATCAGTACTTGGTCCTGCTAGTGAAGGCAGGGGACTGGACTCAGTGACCTTTCAAGGTCCCTTCCAGTTCTAGGAGATAGGATATCTCCTATTATTATTAAAACCCCATCACTCTTAACTAGCATGAACTATGCAGAATCTGTGGAGCATCTGACATTCTTATCCACAGACACACATTTGAGTTCTAAATATTGAATGTGTAGTGCACAGGCATTTATTTTCCTTCTGGTGCTGCAACAACAGTGTTCTCAGTAACTGGAAATTCCTTAGCAGTTCCTTTGCTTAGAGGTTCAGGAGAGCAGCATGTTTTCACCTCTCCTTGACCAATCACTGACCGAAGAGGAAACTAATCCCTAAAACATTTCCGTACTCCCTGTGATATAGCAGTTCTCTGTGTGGTTAGCCAGAGAGACCACACTGCATCAGAATGTTAGAATTTACATGAGGCATGTGAATTTGAAACGATGTCATCTGCTCCCTCTAGTCTAGAAGGCTTCAGATTGTTTTCTACTATATACAATTTAATAAACTCTGGGTTCTCCAGTGCAGCCACCTGAAATTGAAGTAATTCCTCAGAACACACATTACTTCAGCCAGAGGGACTCTTATCAAGGCATCAGGATTTTGACACGTGGTTGAGGAACTAGGAAATTCATTTGTAGTACATAACCTGGTGCATGCAAATACACTTCCCAAACACTATCACCCGCATGTGCAGATGATGGAATTCATATGTGTAAATCCCATTCAGACCCCACCACTTTCATATGAAAGAGACAGAATCTAGCCCTGATGTGTGCAAGTGTTACTGCTTGAAAAGTATGCCTTCAAATGTTCTGTAAATCCAGGGTACTAAGAGGAGGCCCTAAGATATAAACCTTGGTATCAGAGGCTCGGTATGAGGCCTGAGGCCTGAACTAAAGTAATGGTCAAGACTTTGCTAGCATAAAGCAAAGTGAAGCTGTGAGCCAGAGGCAGGCCCTGTTCACAAAAGCTGGCAAGGAAAGGGCCGATGCTGCAAGAAGATATGTACCTAAAAGGTGCTGAACACCAGATATCAGAACATTCACATACTGGCACATTCCACACAGATAACAAGGAACAGACTGACCCATCCCAATGACGGGGCAAAAGGGTAATATGATGGATAGAGTTTTTTGTTCGAACCAACAGGTACAAGGTGAGAGGCGGCACCTTACTACGTAGAGGGGTTGTACCTTGCTGCGTAGAAGGGTTGCACCTCAATACGTCAGGAGTGATGTGTAACTTGTTTGTACCTGTGTATAATAATGCATCCCTGGGGCGGTGTCTTTGTCCAGCCGAGGGGACAGTGGAAAGTCCCGCCACTGACTGAGCTAAGTCCATTGCCAGGGGGCACTTTCTCGTAGTATGCCCTGAATTAGACTAAGAAATCTACAGGGAACTATCATTGTGCTTCCTTTGACAATAAACCTGGCCGATGTGCCTTTGTACCTTACTAGACTCTGTGGTCATTGGGGGTTCTCTTCGGGTCTGCTGTGTCAGCTATCTGCGCAGAGCTGGGACAGCACACAGAGGGAACACACGCACGCAGCCGAGTGATATCAACATTGAACAGAGCAGAGCACCACACCGATAGCATCTGACAACATCCAGAATGCCTCCACTTGACCTTAGAGAACCAGTGCAGCTCACTGCGAGGAGATGACATCCTACTTCACAGAGAAGTTCTCTCATATATTGGATAGACTCAGAGAACACTAGGACAAAACAAATACAGGATCAAAGAAACAATTCCCACCTTCTAAAAACACAGTCCACTTGTACAAGTGATAGTCATGGAAGTACTCAAAGCAAGGAGGGCCACCCATGTGATTCTGCCTCTCCTAGCTAGTGAGAGAAAACATATGTTCTAGGACCCCAACTAACATGGTGCATTCACACTTACTTTGAAGAGGACAGCTTAACAAAGAGAAGGATAAGGGGAGACTTGATTACAGTTTATAAGTATCTGCACAAGGAACAAATATTTAATCTTCAATGTAGCAGAGAAAGGTCTAATATGGTCCAATGGCTGGACACTGAAACTAGACAAATTTCAGACCAGAAATAAAGTGTAAATGTTTACAGTGAGGAGTATTTTGAGGAATTATTTCTCTGGTCTGTGCTGTACAGGAGGTCTGACTAGATGATCACAATGGTCTCTTCTGGCCTTGGAATCTATGGCTGTAGATGACCTTGCCAATTACTACTCTGGGTTGAACTTCTCTTACTAACCAAGTTAATGAAGGAGTTAGGAAAAAGCAGTCGCAAATGCCACCTCTCAGTTGCCAGTATCCTGAATTCCTCTCAGCCAGGTTTCATGCCAGGAGATGGTACTGAGACAGAACTTGTTTCCTCAGTGAAAGAACTCCTGACCGTCCTCCACTGATACCGGACTTGTAGATGGCTTGGTGGGTACTGGACTCAACAGTAGGGATGAGGTTGGCATCAAAATCAACTGCACCAGTGCTGAGTGCAATGATTCAGAGAGTACTGGGGAGCAGTACTCAGGGACTCTTGCTCTTACTGGAAGATTTATGAGAATCCTTATTAGCTGAAATACAGTGGCTGGAGTCCCCATGACAGGTTGAGGAAACTTCTTGGGTCTTGTACAGTTTTTACTTCCAGAGAGGTGGAAGTCTTGGCAGCCTTGGCAGATGGCCCTAGGGAAGGGAAGCAATGCCTCTTGTCTCTATAGGTCTTCATGGGGTTTTCCTTCTTGAGAGAGCCAGAAGAGGAAGGAGGAGCAGCCAGAGCACTTCCGGAGGAGGAGTACTCATTCAATCCTATAACAGTCCAGATCCAAAGCCGGAGGCACGGATTTCTCCAGGAGGTGCTCCTGAGACATGCTGTGTTCTCCTAGTAAAGGACTTGCAGGTGCTGCACTTATTCCTTATAAGCCCTTAAGGAAGACAAATGAGGCAACGAGTTAATGGGCATAAGAGTCTCACATAAAGGGCAGTGCTTAAATTCTGGGGACGTCTGCATAGTAATGTGGTACTGAAGTACCACTCCAGGAACAAAAACAAAGGAAGATGTCCTGTGCGGGAATGCAAAGAAAGAAAGCAGTACAAACATAACATTATCTATTTACATTATGGCTTGATCTACACTTGAAAGTTATGTAAGCATAGCTATGTTGGTCACAAGTGTGAAAAAAACTACACCCCGACCAACATAGTTATTCTGACAAAACCGCCAGTGTAGATGCAGCTACGTGGATGGAAGAGTGCTTCTGTCAACAGAGTGAACTTCGTTCAGGGACATGATGTTCCTACACTGACAGAAAATCCTCTTCTGTCGATGTAGGTTGAGTCTACACTAAGGCACCATGTTGACATAGGGTATGTCTGCGCTATGGAGCCTAAATCCTAAACTAACACAAACTATTTACACATGAAAAAGATGTGGAGAAGCTAGAAAAAACCGAGATCTTGAGTACCAGAGGGGTAGCCATGTTAGTCTGGATCCGTAAAAAGCGACATAGAGTCCTGTGGCACCTTATAGACTAACAGATGTATTGGAGCATGAGCTTTCGTGGGTGAATACTCACTTTGTCGGATGCATGTAGTGGAAATTTCCAGAGGAAGGTATAAATATGCAGGCGAGAATCAGTCTAGAGATAATGACGTTAGTTCAGTCAGGGAGGATGAGGCCCTCTTCTAGCAGTTGACGTGCTCAGTAGGCTCGGTGCATGGATGGCTTCCTACTTTCTAGGAGGACACGCCTGACCCCTTCAGAACACCTTGCTTCCTCCGCATCTAGCCATGCTGTCAAATAGAGGGCAGCCAGGTTGCGGTGGAGGAGGTGGCCCTAGTCCTGGGAGAGTAGGTCCGGGTGGAGCGATAATGGCTGCAGGGGGGCCACCAGCAAGCCCAGGAGGGTCCCGTACCAGTGTTGCTGAGAGCAGGCCAGGGCAATCAGTTTTCACTTTCTCCAGAACCTTGCCGATGAGGGGAAACGGGGGAAAGGCGTAAAGGAGTTGACCCGACCATGACAGGAGGAAGGCATCTGAGATCGCGTTCCTCCCCACCCCGCCTCTGAAGCAGAACCTGGGGCAATGGCAGTTCTGCCGGGTCACAAACTGGTGTACTTGGGGAGTGGAGCGACCACTCGTGTTGGGAGGAGAAAACCCTGCTCAAGTGATCGGCCTGTGTATTGTTGATGCCTGGCAGGTGGAAAGCCTTCAGGGAGATGTCGTGGGCTATACAGAACTCCCAGAGGCTGAGGGCTTCCTGGCAGAGGGCCGAGGACCTCGTCCCACCTTGCCTGTTGATGTAAAACATCACAGCGATGTTGTCCGTGAGAACTCTGACCACCTTGCCACGTAGCTGTGAGCTGAATGCCACGCAGGCTAAGCATATCGCTCTGAGTTCCCTGATGTTTATGTGAAGGGACAGCTCTGCAGCTGACCACATCCCTTGGGTCTGTGCATTCCCTATGTGGGCTCCCCCAGCCCAGGTCCGATGCATCGGATACTGGGTCTAGTGATGGGGTTGGGTCCCAGAAGGGAATTCCCTGGAGCATGTTGGCCGGGCACGACCACCATTGTAGTAAGGTGATCTCCGGCGCCGGAACCAATTGGACCTTGTCCAGTTTGTCCTGGGCCTGGGAGAACTCTGAGGCCAGCCAGAGTTGGAGGGGCCTCATCCAAAGTCTGGCGTGGCGGACCACATACATGCACGCCGTCATGTGGCCTAGGAGCTGCAGGCATGCCCTGGCCATGGTGACAGGCAACTCCGTGACCGAGGCTATAAGCCCCTTCAGAGTCTGGAACCTGCCCAGGGGAAGGGAGGCTGTGGCCTTGGAGGCATCTGGGAGACCGCCTATGAATTTTATGCACTGCACCGGAACCAATGTCGACTTGGTCTCGCTCACTGAAAGGCCTAGGTTGGCACACGTAGCCAAGAGCAGGTCCACATGATTCTGTACCTGGGGCCATGAGCTGCCACTGAGCAGCCAGTCGTTGAGGTAGGGAAATATCTGTACCCCTCGGCATCTGAGGTAGGCCGCTACTACCGCCATACACTTGGTGAACACCCTGGGTGCGGTGGACAGGCCAAATGGGAGGACCATAAATTGGTAGTGGTCCTGTCATAGGGGGCTGCATGTGGGTCGAGGTCAGGGTTACCAGCGACCTACCAGTACCGTGGGAGCGGTATGAGTGGTGGTACCGAGAATGATATCTGCCACGGGACGAGGACTCTGACATCGAGGACTCTGCGACGCCTGGATCCGCAGCAACATGTAGCTGGCAATCCCCGCCAGGAGTCATGGGCACGATGCCTTGAGGCGAGAGAGCTGGAGCATGACCGGTGACGGCGCCCGTGTTGGGAGAGGCTTCGGCAGCTCCACCGAGAATGGGAGGGTCTATGGCATCTGTGTCTGTCCAGCCAATACTCTCTACTTGGCGTGGAGCAGTGCCTGGAGCTCTGCTCCAACAGCAGCCGACCAGACAACCTGGTGGGTGACAAAAGTGGAGGCCAGAAACTGTGTCCTGATAGCACACTGAGCGGTGAGCGGACCCGAGAACGGTCCCTTGCTTGCGTCTAGAGCGAGGCCCAGGGGTTGGAGGTACCCCAGGCACCTGCAGAGTCATAATGTCCTTGGCTGCCTGCAAGGCCTCCGGCGTCGAAGGCATCCGAACATCCGGAGGGGCCTGAGTCGACGCAACCAGGCTGCTCCGCTCAACCTGAGTTGGAGCTCTAGAGCCTGGGGGGTGGGTGGACTAGGGCTGCCTGACGCAGGTCTAGCCTCACCCCCTGTTTTTTCTCAACGCTTCTGAGAAGATGGAGCCTTTCTCTGCTTCTTCGACGGGGAGCGGTGCCGCCCACTGGAAGGAGATCACTGTGGACCAAAGTTGTAGTGCCTGGTGCCAATTCCACTCAGTGTACTGGGGTCAGAGCCAGTGCCAACTTCATGAGAAGAGCCCGAAGTCTAGTGTCTCTCTCTTTTTTTGTCCGGGGTTTAAAGGACTTGCAGATCTTACAGTGGTTGCTGATGTGAGATTTGCCCAGGCAGTGGAGACAGTCGGTGTGTGGGTCACTTCTGGGCATCGAACGCCTGCAAGACTCACACGATTTAAACCTTGGGGCCCGGGGCATGCCCCCGGCCCGAACACTAACTAACTAACTAAACTGGAACTTTTATTGAACTAACACATACAGGTACTACTAACGACAAAATGAGCTCTGGGATGAGCTGCAGCAAAGCTGGAGCAGGTAGTTCCCATGCACCGTCACTGGCGGCAAGAAGGAACTGAGAGTGGGGGGAGCACGCGGTTCCCCTCATAGTGTGCTATAGAGGCACCGCTCCAGGGGGTCACAGCAGTTCTCCCCCGACAGATACTGCTAAGGGAAAAACTTCCGGCACCGGTGCACGTGGGGAGCACGCACACCTACTGTGGAATACACATGAGCAAGCACTCGAAGAAGAACCCACAGATCCATAAATTGCTCCTGAAGGTCTCCATTTATTAGGAGCACCATGTACATGCTATGGATGGGGAAGAGTGAGGCAAGGAAACTGACCCCTGTTGTGGTATGAAGTGCTAGAGCTTGTGAGGTAACAAGGCCTGTGGTATAAGAGTGCCAGTGAATCCTAGCCTGGGCCTTGAGTTCCACCCCAAGTAGCAGCAAGACCAGTGCCAAGGCTCTTGGGTACTGAGGCGTAATATCTTGGTAAAGCAGTACTGGTGTTTTAAACCTGGAACCCAATGGCAGGGAAATAATAATAAATCTCACCAACACTGATGAGGTCACAACTGGAATTGTTCCCCTCTCCTGGCGCTAGAGGGAGCAAGAGAGGGTGCTAAAGCTTCCACAGTTCTGAAGAGACTGACTCAGCATCTGCACCTGTCTCATCCTCCCTCAGCACAAGGAACTACCCTGAGCAGCCCATTTCAGTAAAAAGGATTTGTCTTCCACAGTCTGGCTTGAGGAAAACAAGAGTAATCTATTCAAAACTTTTCCAGAGCCGACCTAGATAAAACCAGGATCTAAGTGTGTCTAACTGGGTTCATTACACGTCAGGAGCTGTGCTCGCAGTATTCCAGCAAATAAACTATGATTATCGAAGAGAGAAGATGCACCGATTTAAGCAATAGGTTACATACTACAGTTAGTAGTTCTGCACTTTCATATTGGAGTTCCTTCAGAACCCTTGTGTGATGCCATCTAGTCCTGGTGACTGACAACTCCTTAATTTATCAATTCATTCCAAAACGTCCTCTACATGATACCTCAGTCTGGGAGAGTTTCTCAGTTTAGTCACCTAAAAAGAATGGCTCAGGTGTGGGAATCTCCTTCACATCCTCTGTAGTGAAGACTGATGCAAAGAATTAATTTAGCTTCTGTGCAACAGCCTTGTCTTCCTTGAATGCTCCTGTTAGCACCTCGATCATCCAGTGGCCCCACTGACTGGCAGGATTCCTGCTTCTGATGTACTTCAGAATTCTTTTGCTGTTAGTTTTTGTGTCTTTTGCCAGTTGCTCTTCAAATTAGGTCTGCCTAATTATACTTTTATGATTGACTTGCCAGTGTCTACGTTCCTCAGTAGAATTTTACTTCCAATTATTAAAAGATGTCTTTTTGTCTCTAACTGCCACTTTTAACTTTGTTTAGCCATGGTGGCATTTTTTGGGGTTATCTTACTGGTTTTTTTTAATTTGAGGTGTACATACAGTGTGAGCCTGTGTTATGTATTTTTTAAAAGTTTCCATGCAGCTTTCAGGCATTTCACTCTTATGACCTTTCCTTTTGATCTCTACTCTAACTCCTCATTTTTGTGTAATTCTCCTTTTTGAAGTTAATTCAAATTCATTCATTCATTATATATAGTTCTTTCATATTCTCTCTTTCTCATCTCATTTCTAAGGTAAACAATCCCAGACTTTTCAAACTATCTTCATATGAGTTTCTCGTGCTTCTAATAGTTTTCATCACTCTTCTCTGAACCCATCTAATTCTTCAATATCTCTTTTGAGATGGGTGCATATTGGTCACCCTGTATTCTATATGAGCTCACATCCAGTGTTCAAATTCCTTATGCGGCCTAACATCTTGTTTCCTTTTTTGCTTGCAGCACCACATAGGGTGACCAGATGTCCTGATTTTATAGGGACAGTCCTAATATTTGGGGCTTTTTCTTATATAGGTGTCAATTACCCCCCACCTCCTGTCCCGATTTTTCACACTTGCTGTCTGGTCACTCTAGCACCACATTGAACTGAGTCCTTCACTGAACTATCTACGATGATATGGGGGACCTTTTCCTGAGTTGATACAGTTAATTTAGAATGCTGTAAGATGTATGAGTGGTTTAAACTTTTCTCTCAAATATACATTGCTTTGCATATAACAATACTGAATTTCATTTGCCATTGTGTTGCCTATTCACCTGGCTTGGTTAGGTCCCTCTGAAGTGCCTCACAGGTCTCTCTGGACTTGATTAACCTAAGTAACTTTATAGACTAATAGAAATGTAGGGCTGGAAGGGATCTTGAGAGGTTATCGAGTCCAACCTCCTGCTCTGAGGTAGGAACAAATAAACCTAGACCTGACAGGTGTTTGTCCAACCTGTTTTTATAAACATCCAATGATGGGGATACCACAACCTCCTTTGGATGCCTATTCCAGAATATAACTACCCTTTGAGTTAGAAACTTTTTCCTATTATCTAACCTAAATCTCCCTTAAGCCCATTACTTCTTGTCCTACCTTCAGTCGACATGGAGAACAACTGATCACTGTCCTCTTGATAGCAGCCCTTAATCTGTTTGAAGACTCTTAGCAGGTCCCTCCTCAGTTTTCTTTTCTCAAGACTAAACATGCCCAGTTTTTTTAACCTTTCCTCATAGGTCAGGTTTTCTAAATCTCATCATATTTGTTGCTCTCCTCTGGATTCCCTCCAGTTTATCCACACCTTTCCTAAAGTGTCGTGCCCAGACTTGGACACGATACTTCAGCAAAGGCCTTACCAGTGCTGAGCAGAGCAGGACAATTAGCACCCAGGTCTTACATACAACACTCCAGTTAATACATCCCAGAATGATATCAGCCCTTTTCACAACAGCATCACATTGTTGACACATATTCAATTTGTAATAAACTATAACCCCTTGATCCTTTTTAGGAATTCTACCACCTGGCCAGTTATTCTCCATTTTGTAGTTGTGCATTTGATTCTTTCCTTTGTAAATGTAGTATTTTGCAATTGTCTTTACTGACTTTTATCTTCTTGTTTTCAGACTAATTCTCTATTTTGTGAAGGTCCTGTGTGTCTTCTACAAATTTTACTACTTCATCGCATTCCAGATAATTCAAAATATTTAATAACACCTGACCTCATAAAGAACCTTTAGGCTCCCTGCTGTTAACCTTTTGCCACAATGAAAATTTACCATTTATTCTTACTCTTTGTTTCCTATCTCTTAGCCAGTTTTTGATCTATGACAATAATTTGCCTCTCACCGCATAATGACTTAGCTTCTTTAATAGCCTTTTGTAAGGTACCTTATCAAAGTCTAAAACCTTTTCAAAGTCTAAATAACCTGTCAACCAGTTCTCTTTTATCCCTCTAAGCCACGTAATACATGAGCTCCTTCAGAATGCTTGGATATACACCATCTGGACTGGATGACTTTCTGGTTTTTAAATCATTGATTTATTTCAGTACATCTTTTTCTGACATCACCAATCTCTGAGAGTGCCTCACCTTTATTAACTTAGAATAGGTCAGGGATAGATGTCTCCCCAGCACATTCTGTAGTGAAGATTGATGCAAAGAAATGATTAAGCTTCTCAGCAACTTTAAGTTTTACACAAAGATTACTGAGAATTTCCCCATTTCTCATTCCCACCAACAAAGAATAGTCACTTAAATACTGTATCCCTACAGCAATACGTGTGTGTAGTGAATTGAACGACTTCAGAAAATTCAAATAAAGAGATTTACTAGACAACCCCATCAAAGTGATAATGAAGAGCTGATGTGTCCGTTTCTAGAATTTTAAAACATTTCTTGTTATTAAAGCTCTACAAAAGGAAAAGATCGGCTCATAACCCCTTCAGGAATCCAGATCACTGTATGAATGCATACTGATGGAGCTAGTGAAAGGGCACACACAAAGGAGGTGATGAGAGTATTTATTCTGACAGAAGTAGCAAGAAGCACTCATACTGCTAGAGCAGTGGTTCTCAAACTGGGGCTGCCGCTTGTTTAGGGAAAGCCCCTGGTGGGCCGGGCTGTTTTGTTTACCTGCTGGATCCGCAGGTTCAGCCGATCGAGGCTCCCACTGGCTGCGGTTTGCTGCTCCAGGCCAATGGGGCTGTGGGAAGCAGCATGGGACAAGGGATTTGCTGGCCGCCGCTTCCCGTAGCCCCCATTGGCCTGGAGCAGCGAACTACAGCCAGTGGGAGTTGCGATTGGCTGAACCTGTGGACCCGGCAGGTAAACAAACTGTCCTGGCCCACCAGAGGCTTTTCCTACACAAGCAGCGGCCCCAGTTTGAGAACCACTGTGCTAGAGATTACACTGTGGCAGAGGAAATTCAGACTGTTCAGTGACTTGGAGTGGACAGTCATTCTTTCGAAGATTGTTTGAGGACAAGGTGGGTATTCATAATTCTGAAACGGTGATGGGGTAGCCATACTGTCTGAGCTGGGGATGAAGGGGTATAGTGCAATACTGGGGCTTTGAGTGCAAGACTCCATCAACCCACACCACACCAATGAGCCCAGAGCTAGTCAGAACAGGACTTAGAATGTGTCATTAAGGCAGTGTTAGTTGTGAACATTTAGAGCTACTATTCAGGGTGGACATAGGAGTTATATAGTAAGGAGTCTGTATAAACAGGACATAAACACAGTCTTGCATTCACCCTGACCACAGAGTTCTGTGTATCTATAATCTCTACATGGGCAGGGAGCATGGCCTCATCACCTGGAAAATCTGATTCAGAGCATATTTTGGTGGCTTTTATAGAACCTGGCTGTAGTTCAGAGCAGATCTTCCCAGCTGAATACCTGGGGAAGTTTGTCAGTATAAATGCTACTGTCTTCCCATGGGAATGCATCAGCTAGTGTGAAAAAAGCCAGACATTTATTAACCTTGATATAAACAGCTAATCTTCTATTAACTCTCACTAAATTCTTAGTTCTGCATGTTCTCCAAGTTCCTTATGATATCTTTTGGCAATTAATTTGGATGAAAAGGGAACACTGGCCAGGAGTGAGTAGATGCGGCTGCAGGAACTCGAGTTTATTGCTGCTGAACTGAAGGATGCATATAGAGTCCATGTCCTGATGGAAATGCTGAGGGAATTCTCAGGTAAGTGAATGATAATGCAGCAGGGGTTCTCTGGGTTTTCCTATCTGCAACCTCAAAATCACCTATGTTTTTCCCATTCCTAAATCCACATGCCAGATTCCTCTCGGCTCTTCCAGCTAAAGGTACTAGAAATGCTATAATATACAGACATCAATAGTTATTTACATAGTCCTGTCCTGAGTTCAGGGGACTGGACTAGATGACCTCTTGAGGTCCCTTCCAGTCCTACACTTCTATGATTCTATGTACTGTGTAAAGAAGTTTTTCCTTTATCAATTTCAATTTTTTGTCTTTTTAATTCATTGGATTCCTCCTTTTTTCTTGTATTGTCAGACAACGTAAATAGGGACTGATTTACATTCTCTGTAGCATGTGATATTTTATATGCCTTTATCATGTGTCCTCCTATTTGTCCATTCTCTACACTACATAGGACTAGTCTTTCCATGCTTGCAATCACGTTGCCATTTCCTAGACATTTTCCATTTCTTCCCTAACCTTCTTGAGAAGGTGGTATTCATGCTATAAACAGCGAGAGAGGAGTGGAAAGGGAAATAATGCCTCATTTTACATCAGCTTAGCCGAAAAAAAGACAATTTGACTCAATTTAGCACAATGTTAAGATGCTAATCAAAGCTCTGAAAAACATTTTGCTACCTTCCTTAATAAGAAAAGAGCCAGAGAAAATCAAATTGGAGAGTCGATGCATTTACTTACTGCATTTCCAGCTTCTGCAGCCAGCCTAGCAGCATATCGGGCAATGAGTCTGTGCTCCTCATCAAGTCTGCTAGGGCTGTCCAAAACACTGCCAAGGGAACAAAAAGTCAACACATCCCCATCAATATACATAGCTTCAGCACTGGACATTACACTGTATATGTCAAAGAAAAGGATGCATCAGTATGTAACATCACGTTAATCTGAAATGAAAAACCCCTCTCAGAAACCATCTAGACCATGCCCTTCTCCCAATCTCGAATACAGGGCCTAGCACAAGATTGTTCTCTTAGTAGTCTATTCTTCAGGGGTTTGTCCAGCCTAGTGTTAAATATTTAAAACAATAAGTTTCCAAAACTGAAAAAAAAAAAACCCTATAAAAAGTTTGTTAGCTAAAAATATACTGTTTTTCCAAGGATATTTTTAATAGACCCTGATCAAAATGGATAATTAAACTGAATGGTGAAGGTGGAAAGTCCTGTATTTATAAGATCTATGTGACAAATGTCAAATTGAGAATGGTTTCCAGAAAGAAAAACTGAGTAAATCATGCCAATCAGAGAAGAATTCACTTTGTAACTGAAAAAGAAACTAAAATGCAGAAATACTGATGATAGGCCAGCCAGGCAGGAGTAAAATGTATAAGGCATGCAAGGATTCGAGTTTGAGACCTAGAATTTGTCTTTCCCTCCATGGCTGACAGAGGTTGAGGATGCTGCAGAGATAGCACTTTTAGGGCTTGACCTGACTCTGCCAACTTTCAGCAGATGTTGGGTCAGGACAATACGGCTGCAGGTGCAGAGGTAAGGACCTCACATCACTCTGTAGAAATATTACTGCAGCTGTCTTGGGAGAAACAGTAAATGAGCTCTGGAGGAAAATGTCTCCAGCAATTCTGACCCACAGTGACAGCACCATGAAACAGTAGGAAAAGTTGGAAGTTGAAGGCTGGAGAAACAAAAGCAAAAATAGGAGCTCTGGTGGTAAACATATGAATGGCCACACTGGGTCAGACTAATGGTCCATCTAGCCCTAATCCTGTTTTCTGAGAGTGGCCAGCACCAGATGCTTCAGAGGGAATGAACAGATTCAGGCAATTATCGCAGGATCTATCCTCTGTCGTCCAGTTCCAGAATCTGCCAGTCAGAGGCTTAGGGACATCCAGAGTGTGGAGTTGCATCCTTGACCATCTTAGCTAATAGCCATTGATGGACCTATCCTCCATGAATTTATCTAGCTCTTTTGAACCTAGTTATACTTTTGGCCTTCATAACATCCCCTGGCAACTAGTTCCACAGCTTGACTGTGTTGTGTAAAGAAATACTTCCATTTGTTTCATTTGAACCTGCTGCCTATCCATTTCACTGGGCGACCCCTAGTTCTTGTGTTATGTGAAGGGGTAAATAACACTTGCTTATTCACTTTCTCTACACCAGTCATTATTTTATAGACCTCTATCAGAACCCCCACCCTCACCTCCTGGTTTCTTTTTTGCAAACTGAACAGTCCCAGTGTTTTTAATCTCTCCTATATGGAAGCTGTTCAATACCCCTAATAATTTTTATTGCCCTTCTCTGCACCTTTTTCATTTTTAAATATCATTTTTGAGATGGGGCAACCAAAACTGCACAAAGTATTCAAGGTGTGGGCATAATATGGATTTATATAGTTGCATTATAGTATTTTCTGTCTTATTATCTATCCTTTTCCTAATTGTTCCTAACATTGTTAGCTTTGTTGACTGCCGCTGCACATTGAACTATCCACAATGACTGCAAGATCTGGTTCTTCAGTGGTAACAGCTAATTTAGACCTCATCATTTTTACATATAGTTGGGATTATGTTTTCCAATGTGCATTACTTTGCATTTATCAACGTTTAATTTCATCTGCCATTTTGCCATCCAGCCACCCAGTTTTGTGAGATTCTTTTGTAACTCTTTGCAGTCACCTTTTCACTTAACTATGCTGAGCAAATTTAAGAACATAAGAATGGCCATACTGGGTCAGACCAAAGGTCCATCTAGCCCAGTATCCTTCTTCTGACAGTGGCCAATGTCAGGTGCCACAGAGGGAATGAACAGAACAGGGAATCATCAAGTGATCCATCCCCTGTCACCCATGTCCAGCTTCTGGCAAACAGAGTCTAGGGACGGCATCCCTGCCCATTGTGACTAATAGCCATTGATTTTGTATTGTTTACAAACTTTGCCACCTCATTGTTTACTCCTTTTCCAGGTCATTTATGAATATGTTGAACAGCATTGGTCCCAGTACAGATCCTTGGGGGACCTAGCTATTTACCTTTCTCCACTGTGAAAACTGACAGTTTCTTCCTATCCTTTGTTTCCTGTCTTTTAAACAATTACTAATTCATGAGAGGACCTTCCCTCTTATGTTGTGATTGCTCAGTTTGCTTAAAAGCCTTTAGCCTTTAACTAGGTCCCTCTCTTTCTGAAAGCCCAAGTACACCCATGTCCATATTTTTTGACCCCCTCAACGAATTCTAATAGATTGGTGAGGCGTGATTTCCCTTTATAAAATCCCTGTTGGCTCTTCTCCAACAAACCGTGTTCATCTATGTGTTTGATAATTTTGGTGGATGATCCTCAGGACTAATGGGAAATCTATGGTGGGAAGAGAGCACAACATGGGTCTCAAACTATTTATATATCCAGAAAAGTGCTTATACTAGTCTGGTGAGCCTGGCAGGGCCTAACTAATATATAACACACTATAAACTTTAGAAATTGTTTTAAACTTTTAAAATATAATAATATCAAACTTCAGTGGACAAACAGTAAGTTTTGAATTAATTTAAATTAGTCAATATAAAGACTTGCTATGACCTCAGACTATGGGCTGCAAAGTTTCCAATACAACAAATCAGAACTGAGATGCCATATGAAAGAGCAGGCTTTTCAAGTTAGTGTTAAATTGAAATATTTGCCTTTGTTGTTGGTGTCTGATTCAGTCACTACAGTAAGTCTTTTTTCTCCACTATAGTTTGTCTTTAAAATGATAGGTAATAAAATATTTTAATAAGGCTCAATTTTCTGATGTAGCCTACTACCAGAAGGACTTGCTTCTTGATACTGGATCCACAGATGTAGTGCCGGATGTCAGAAAACATGCAGTGATGTGCACCTATGCATTTGCAATCAAATGCAGAATCAGAATCAAGCCCTAAAAATGAAATTATGGTAAAGAAATAAATGCTAAGAGCCTGGCAGAATACTTTTTAAAATATCTGCCTTACTTTGTACAATCATTAATTACACCTTAATTTCACAGGCAAATATTCATTTTAATTGAACAATAGAATTCAAGTTACATACCTCACATTTATTTTAAAATGTGGATTTGTTCAAATTTATTAACTTGGACTCCTCCAGACTTAGGTGATCAGTCAGAGGAGAGGTATCAAGTATCAGAGGGGTAGCCGTGTTAGTCTGGATCTGTAAAAAGCGACAGAGTCCTGACACACTTGATAGACTAACAGACGTATTGGAGCATAAGCTTTCGTGGGTGAATACCCACTTCGTCAGACGTCTGACCCACGAAAGCTTATGCTCTAATACATCTGTTAGTCTGTAAGATGCCACAGGACTCTTTGTCACTTTAGTCAGAGGAGAAGTGTCAGAGTTATATCTTACACAGCAGGGAAGCGTGAGGAAGCCGAATGAAGGTAATGCTGTAATTTACACCAGTTCAGACACACCTCTGAATTTGGCCTACTGCGTGTCCATAAATAGAATAATCTGAAGATATTCAGTGATGTAGGTGCACTGATACTAGAGAAAGAGGGGCCTGTAAGGTAAGGTGAACATTTAGGAAAGTAGTATTAAGAGATGAGATAAACCATCGTATTGGCCTTGATGATCTTTCCCTGTTCCTATTTCCCACTCACCCCCATAACACTGTATATTCAAAACACATTTTCTGGACCATGGCACATTTTTATTGTAGGTCCACCTTCCCTACCTTGCTTTCTGAATTTGATTTTGAGACCTGTGTGGATTTCATCAGCAATTTAAGCTGTTTGACCCCTTCTTTCTAGTCAGATCTCTTGCTGCAGGACCTTTCATTCCCTTCTCTCTTTGTTCACAATTTGGTATCTCTTAACTGTGTCTCACTTCCTGAAACAGTTTCTCTTTATGCTTAAATGTATGAGAAAAAAATTCTTCAAAAATTAATATTGTAATGGAGAAAATCTAAGGTTTCTTCTTCATTACTGTCAGAAGTCTTATGTGTGCAGAAAGGTACTTGAGTTCAAACTTGCCTCTTATACCTCAGACTTCCACATGTCAATTAATACAGAACTCAGGCTTCACGCATGGAAACAGAAGGCACAATTTACCATTCAGTGCAATAGACATGTACCGTATCTAACAATATTGTAGGAATATTATAAAGGGTATTAAACAGCAATCTACGAAATGTCACAGAATCCTATATCCTGCTTCACAAAGTAAAGAAAAATCATTTACTTGTAAAAAGAACAGGAGTATTTGTGGCACCTTAGAGACTAACAAATTTATTTGAGCGTTAGCTTTTGTGGGCTAGACTGCAACATACAGCAAGAAGATATTTATACATACAGAGAACATGAAAAGGTGGAAGTAGTCATACCAACTGTAAGAGGCCAATCAATTGAGATGAGCTATCATCAGCAGGAGAAAAAAAACTTTTTGAAGTGATGATTGAGATGACCCATAGAAGGTGTGAGGATACTTAACATGGGGAAATAGATTCAATTAGTGTAACCTAACCTATCCTGAAAGATGGGTTAGGCTAAAAGGGGTAAAAAACACAGGTGATGTCGTGCTGGGAGTCTACTACAGGCCACCTAATCAGGCGGAAGAGGTGGATGAGGCTTTTTTCAAACAATTAACAAAATCATCCAAAGCCCAAGATTTGGTGGTGATGGGGGACTTCAACTACCCAGATATATGTTGGGAAAATAACACAGCGGGGCACAGACTATCCAATAAGTTCCTGGACTGCATTGCAGACAACTTTTTATTTCAGAAAGTTGAAAAAGCTACTAGGGGGGAAGCTGTTCTAGACTTGATCTTAACTAATAGGGAGGAACTGGTTGAGAATTTGAAAGTAGAAGGAAGCTTGGGTGAAAGTGATCATGAACTCATAGAATTTGCAATTCTAAGGAAAGGTAGAAGGGAGTACAGCAGAATAGAGACCATGGATTTCAGGAAGGCGGATTTTGGTAAGCTCAGAGAGCTGATAGGCAAGGTCCCATGGGAATTAAGACTGAGGGGAAAAACAACTGAGGAAAGTTGGCAGTTTTTCAAAGGGACGCTATTAAGGGCCCAAAAGCAAGTTATTCCGATGGTTAGGAAAGATAGAAAATGTGGCAAAAGACCACCTTGGCTTACCCTTGAGATCTTGCGGGACCTACAAAATAAAAAGGCATCATATAAAAAATGGAAACTAGGTCAGATCACGAAGGATGAATATAGGCAAATAACCCAGGAATGCAGAGGCAAGATTAGACAAGCAAAGGCACAAAATGAGCTCAAACTAGCTATGGGAATAAAGGGAAACAAGAAGACTTTTTATCAATACATTAGAAGCAAGAGGAAGACTAAGGACAGGGTAGGCCCACTGCTCAATGAGGAGGGGGGAACAGTAACGGGAGACTTGGAAATGGCAGAGATGCTTAATGACTTCTTTGTTTCGGTCTTCACTGAGAAGTCTGAAGGAATGTCTAGTATAGTGAATGCTTACGAGAAGAGGGTAGGTTTAGAAGAGAAAATAACGAAAGAGCAAGTAAAAAATCACTTAGAAAAGTTAGATGCCTGCAAGTCACCAGGGCCTGATGAAATGCATCCTAGAATACTCAAGGAGTTAATAGAAGAGGTATCTGAGCCTCTAGCTATTATCTTTGGGAAATCATGGGAGACGGGGGAGATTCCAGAAGACTGGAAGGGGGCAAATATAGTGCCCATCTATAAAAAGGGAAATAAAAACAACCCAGGAAATTACAGACCTGTTAGTTTAACTTCTGTGCCAGGGAAGATAATGGAGCAGGTAATCAAAGGCATCATCTGCAAACACTTGGAAGGTGGTAAGGTAATAGGGAATAGCCAGCATGGATTTGTAAAGAACAAATCGTGTCAAACCAATCTGATAGCGTTCTTTGATAGGATAACGAGCCTTGTGGATAAGGGAGAAGCGGTGGATGTGATATACCTAGACTTTAGTAAGGCATTTGATACGGTCTCGCATGATATTCTTATAGATAAGCTAGGAAAGTACAACTTAGATGGGGCTACTATAAGGTGGGTGCATAACTGGCTGGATAACCGTACTCAGAGAGTAGTTGTTAATGGCTCCCAATCCTGCTGGAAAGGTATAACAAGTGGGGTTCCGCAGGGGTCTGTTTTGGGGCCGGTTCTGTTCAATATCTTCATCAACGATTTAGATGTTGGCATAGAAAGTACGCTTATTAAGTTTGCGGATGATACCAAACTGGGAGGGATTGCAACTGCTTTGGAGGACAGGGTCAAAATTCAAAATGATCTGGACAAGTTGGAGAAATGGTCTGAGGTAAACAGGATGAAGTTCAATAAAGATAAATGCAAAGTGCTCCACTTAGGAAGGAACAATCAGTTTCACACATACAGAATGGGAAGAGACTGTCTAGGAAGAAGTATGGCAGAAAGAGATCTAGGGGTCATAGTGGACCACAAGCTTAATATGAGTCAACAGTGTGATACTGTTGCAAAAAAAGCAAACGTGATTCTGGGATGCATAAACAGGTGTGTTGTAAACAAGACACGAGAAGTCATTCTTCCGCTTTACTCTGCGCTGGTTAGGCCTCAACTGGAGTATTGTGTCCAGTTCTGGGCACCGCATTTCAAGAAAGATGTGGAGAAATTGGAGAGGGTCCAGAGAAGAGCAACAAGAATGATTAAAGGTCTTGAGAACATGACCTATGAAGGAAGGCTGAAGGAATTGGGTTTGTTTAGTTTGGAAAAGAGAAGACTGAGAGGGGACCTGATAGCAGTTTTCAGGTATCTAAAAGGGTGTCATCAGGAGGAGGGAGAAAACTTGTTCACCTTAGCCTCCAATGATAGAACAAGAAGCAATGGGCTTAAACTGCAGCAAGGGAGATTTAGGTTGGACATTAGGAAAAAGTTCCTAACTGTCAGGGTAATTAAACACTGGAATAGATTGCCTAGGGAAGTTGTGGAATCTCCATCGCTGGAGATATTTAAGAGTAGGTTAGATAAATGTCTATCAGGGATGGTCTAGACAGTATTTGGTCCTGCCATGAGGGCAGGGGACTGGACTCGATGACCTCTCGAGGTCCCTTCCAGTCCTAGAGTCTATGAGTCTATGAGTCTATGAGTCTATGATCCCTCACTCTCACAGATCTTGGGAGACAGGCCAGCCCTCGCTTACAGACAGCCCCCCAACCTGAAGCACATACTCACCAGCAACCGGACACCATACAACATAAACACTAACCCAGGAACCTATCCTTGCAACAAAGCCTGATGCCAACTCTGTCCACATATCTGTTCAAGTAACACCATCGTAGGACCTAATCACATCAGCCACGCCATCAGGGGCTTGTTCACCTGCACATCTACCAATGTGATATATGGCATCATGTGTCAGCAATGCCCCTCTGCCATGTACATTGGCCAAACCGGACAGTCTCTGCGCAAAAGAATAAACGGACACAAATCTGACATCAGGAATCATAACATTCAAAAACCAGTGGGAGAACACTTCAACCTCTCTAACCACTCAGTGACAGACTTGAAGGTGGCAATTTTACAAAAAAAAAATAAATTCAAAAACAGACTCCAAAGAGAGACTGCTGAACTTGAATTAATATGCAAATTAGATACAATTAACTTAGGTTTGAACAGAGACTGGGAATGGTTGGGCCATTACACTAATTGAATCTATTTCCCCATGTCAAGTATCCTCGAACCTTCTATGGGTCATTATCACTTCGGAAGTTTTTATTCTCCTGCTGATGATAGCTCATCTCAATTTATTGGCTTCTTACAGTTGGTATGGCTACTTCCACCTTTTCATGTTCTCTGTACGTATAAGTATCTTCTTGCTGTATGTTCCAGTCTATGCTTCCAATGAAGTGGGCTGCAGCCCACAAATGCTTATGCTCAAATAAATTTGTTAGTTTCTAAAGTGCCACAAGTACTCCTGTTCTTTTTGCGGATACAGACTAACACGGCTGCTACTCTGAATCCTGTCATTTACTTGCAGTTACTGTTCTTAAGCCATCTCACAGGATTCTCACTCTTACGACTGTTCCTTCTAACACAAGTCCAGCAAAATTCCCACAGCTCTGAATTTTTGGCCTTTGAGGGCAGCAGGAGCAGGATAGAGTGTGAGCCTGAATGAGCCATATTGGCTACCATGCACTACCTGTCCAGGCTATTTTCAAAATGGCCCTTTCCAAGAAATGATAAGATACCTTCTGATAAGCAGTTATGTAATAACATAATTTTCCCTACTTTAAAGACATTGGGCCAAAGTCTCCAGATTGCTCTGACCACTTTGTGTTGCTTACGGAGTGCAAAGTGGACATAAACTCACCAGAGGGGAATGGCATAGAGCATGCACCAGTCATTCCCCTTTCCCCAGCGTACAGAGGAAGACAGGACCACGTCAGGGAAAACCTGGGGAGTAACAACTGAGTGTCACTATGCCTAATCCTTCACTGAATAAAGGATTTTATGCCAGCAGCACAGATTAGAGCAGGGTCCTTCTGCTGTAACTTATGCTGAGGCCAGGCAGCCCTAAGTCAGGGTGCCACAACTGGCTCCCTGAGACCACCACTCTTCACTGCAGCTTGGACATACTGGAGAAGAAGGGCCGCTGTCTCCACAGGATTCTCACACTTGAACAGAGAAGTCTGAGGATGTCCCAAACAAAGAATAGGCTGCAACAGGCAGCAACAGAAAAGAACATCAGAATCAATGAGAAATTTTAGCTGCTAACAGATAACAGAGAGACTCTGACACTAGACTGTGAAAGTAGCAATAAAAATGAGAAAATGAATTCAAATAGAGATATTTGGCCAACATAACATAAAATCCCCCAAATAAAACTCCTCTGGGGGTGCAGTGGAGAGAGTTGGTTCGCTCCTATTTAGAAAATATGTTCTCTGGAGGCTGTTTCCAATCAATATCACTTTACGGATGCGTGAAGAGAGGTCTGTGTTGCTGCTCTGCAGAGGACAGCAAGGGAGATTTCTTTTACACAGGCAGTAGAGTCAACTAAAGTTCGTTAAAAAATTAAAACGTGTTAAGAAATTTCTAAGCTGTTTTCATTTCATGGGGTTCAAGACAGACCCATGTTTCATTTTTTCAACATTTTAATTGAATTTGTATCAATGGTTACTGAAATTGGTTTCCCACAAAACCCAATTTTTAATAAACAAAGCATTTTTATAACAGTTTTGACGTTTTTCAAAAATTGATATAAAGTGGAATGGGGACAGTTGGTCCAAGTATCTCTCTTTTGTGTCCTTTGTGGATTCTTGGGTGTGTCCCAACTAAGAGCTAGCTTTCTTGGAGGTGATCTCCATGACTTGACGAAGTGGGTGTTCACCCACGAAAGCTCACGCTCCAATACGTCTGTTAGTCTATAAGGTGCCACAGGACTCTTTGCTGCTTTTACAGATCCAAGACTAACACGGCTACCCTCTGATACTTGACTCCATGACTTGAGTGCACATGGTTTGATTCCAAACCAATTTCAAAGTCCCACACATTATGAGTGGCTTTCAGTCAGAAAATACAATGAATAAGGTTTACATTGTCGTGTTCCAGGGGCATCTCTTGGACCCAGTGAGCTCCCTTTCTCTTTTGAAGACACAGATATAATATAGAGTAATTGGGTGAAATACAATGGTCTTTGCAACACAGGAGGTCAGACAGGATAATCTAAAGGCCCCTTCTGTCCTGAAATTCTATGAAACTATAAAAGGAGAGGGAGTGATTATTATTATTATTATTCACTCAGTATGTATGAGTCCTGGAATGGCAGGCCACCTCCATCGTTGGCAATGACTTTTCATGGTGCATAGAGAATCCCACCAGTTTATCTCAGGTAGAAGGATGTAACCTGTACATGGGATTCTTGATGGCTGGGAGAGATCAAAAGCATGGATATGGGAGGTGGAGGCTTCATCGGGGATGTGGAGGAGCACTCTCTCCTGATCACCTCTGCTAGACACACTGAGGGCAGAATTTATTTATTTTAAAAAAAGCTTGTCAATATGTTTTGGAAGGAGCAAAATCCTCTCTCTGAGATGAAGTGTTCCAACATTTTGCAATGTGGCAGCTATTAGCTACATCTAGTAGTTCCTTAAATCTCATGTATGTGCCTTGAAGTGCAGTCAGTGTGACAGCCTCTCATAACCAGCTCCTTTTCATCTTACCCGTGTGGCAAATTGCCAGCACTATTATGATGGATCTCGTGCTTTCTCTTCTTTTGGCGGGGGTTTCAGGGCGCCATTTCTTGCCCCTGAATTTGATTATTAATTGCCCCACTAGTGTCCTAGAGGAGGAGAGTGGAGAGGGAGGGACCAGGGCCCACCCTCTACTCTGGGTCCCAGGCCAGGGATAGTAGTAAACCACTTGAACTGATGGTTCCTTCCCCTGGGCTACTTCCCTCTCCTGCCCTTCAGCTTGTGGGGGATTCCTGCCCTCCCTCTGTACAAGCCAGGTGCCCTTTACCTAGGGTCTTGGACTTCTTAGCCCACCGCAGCACTTCTCCAAACTGTCCTCTGCTTCCCTTCAAACTGTTCTCTGCTCCAACACCAATCCTCTCTGCTCCAACTCCTTCACACTGTTCTCCGCTCCAACACCAATCCTCTCTGCTCTGACTCCTTCAGAATGTTCTCTGCTCCAATACCAATCCCTTCTGCTCCAGCTCCTTCAGACTGTTCTTTGTCCAACATCAATCCTCTCTGCTCCAACTCCTCCAAACTTTTCCCCACTTCAACACCAATCCTTTCTGCTCCAACTCCTTCAAACTGTTCTCCGCTCCAACACCAATCGTCTCTGCTCCAACTCCTTCAAACTGTTCTCCGCTCCAACACCAATCCTCTCTGCGCCAACTCCTTCAAACTGTTCTCCGCTCCAACACCAATCCTCTCTGCTCCAACTCCTTCAAACTGTTCTCCGCTCCAACACCAATCCTCTCTGCTCCAACTCCTTCAAACTGTTCTCCGCTCCAGCACCAATCCTCTCTGCTCCAACTCCTTCAAACTGTTCTCCGCTCCAACACCAATCCTCTCTGCTCCAACTCCTTCAGACTGTTCTCCGCTCCAACACCAATCCTTTCTGCTCCAACTCCTTCAGACTGTTCTCCGCTCCAACACCAATCCTCTCTGCTCCAACTCCTTCACACTGTTCTCTACTCCAACACCAATCCTCTCTGCTCCAACTCCTTCAAACTGTTCTCCGCTCCAACACAAATCCTCTCTGCTCCAACTCCTTCAGACTGTTCTCCGCTCCAACACCAATCCTCTCTGCTCCAACTCCTTCAAACTGTTCTCCGCTCCAACACCAATCCTTTCTGCTCCAACTCCTTCAGACTGTTCTCCGCTCCAACACCAATCCTTTCTGCTCCAACTCCTTCAGACTGTTCTCCGCTCCAACACAAATCCTCTCTGCTCCAACTCCTTCAGACTGTTCTCCGCTCCAACACCAATCCTTTCTGCTCCAACTCCTTCAGACTGTTCTCCGCTCCAACACCAATCCTTTCTGCTCCAACTCCTTCAGACTGTTCTCTGCTCCAACACCAATCCTCTCTTCTCCAACTCCTTCAGAGGGTTCTCTGCTCCAACATCAATCCTCTCTGCTTCAACTTCTCCAAACTGTTCTCTGCTCCAATACCAATCCTTTCTGCTCCAACTCCCACCCTGTCTGATTGAAGTAGGGGTTTTTATCATGTGACTGACTGCAGGTGCTCTAATTGGCTTCAGGTGCTCTAGTTAATCTATAGCAAACTTTCTTCCCCTTACAGGGAATAAAGGCTCCCTTCTAAGCCTCTTCTGCTGCCCTCTGGCCATGCTGTATCACACCTGAAGTAACTACATTAATCCTTTGACATGGGGAGTCAGGAATTCCTTGCTTGTTACATGGTGGACAGTGCTATATGCTCTGGGTAAAGAAGTGTTAGCAGAGAATAGTGACTCAACTTTCAGGGGGAATGACTGACTTCTGTGCATGATTTGGAAAGCTAGAGCTCATCTTTCCCACATATCTGTGGGACAGAAATTGCTAAATGAAAGAATGATGGCATATGGCCTTCTTCCAAAAATCTTAGCCAGTGGGCATGTGTGGACATGCAAAGTCTCCAGGTACACCCTCTAGGGCTCTGCACCTCCTCTTCCTCTCCAGCACAGATTCGCCTCTGTCAATGGATCATTAGGCCCCAAAGTGGGGTGGAGAAGACTTGCAGGCCAGGGAAGCAAAGTGGTAGAAAATGAAGTTATGGTGGAGTGAAGCCACCATGCTTTAGAGCTCTGGGGGAAACCTTTCTAGACCTCTCTCTTTATACAGAATCTAGATTTACAGATACAAAAGGTAAATGCACACAGCCAGTAATTGTAAGTGAGAAGAGAGGATCTCTCCAAAGCGCTTACCAAACTTCTTTCACACTGTTTAGGAAAGATAAAGGACTGGAGTTTTGAAGCCATGGCATGTTACGCAAGTCATGCACATGTGTATTTTCAGAATGATATGAAGGATTTTTGACAGACTTGCCCTTGTTGCTTCTGTTGGGGCACATATATCTTTGAGTAGAGCAGTGAATAGGATCTAAAAAAAAAATGGTTTAGTATCCATGGACCACTATGCTGAAACCATTTTCATGTTTGCCTAGAACTACTATTAAATTGTTTACAGTAACAAATGTGGCCAGTTTTTAATGCATTTTTAGGACTAAGTTCATAATTGAAAAAAAAATTCAAGTGAGAGTTGCACAAAACCCTGAGAAAACTCTGAAGACACCAAAAAATATGTTTTTGATTTAAATAAAATTCATCTTGGGATAAAGGGTGAGAAAAGCCCTGCACACCATAAAAGAACCAGGTAAGCTCTTAATAAGAGGCTTAAGTGGTGTGGAGGGCCTTGTGCAGACCTACTGCCATGGGGTGACTTTCAGCTCTCAACTGTAAATCTCTCAAAGAAAACAGCATTATTGTCCCCATCCCCACTCTATGAAAGCTTTCCTAACACTAACCGTGTACCGTTCTGTAGCCGGCTCACATATGTTGCTATCAGTGCATGCTCATCAGCTAAACGATTGGCAGTGTCCAGTCTGTACTGCAACCTAGTAGTAATGAAGGCAAAGAAAGCAAACAAAACATAAAAAATAAATATAAAGCAAATTATTAATGTGTTAACAAAACACACAACAGTAATTAAAATGAACACAGATTGATGAACAGTTAAAAATGCACGTATGTTTCAACAAGAGTCACATGAAAATGATACCCACTAACAGGGCCGTCTTTAGGATTTATGGGGCCCTACGCAGTATTATTAAACTGGTGCCCCTATGCCGGATGGCAGCCCAAGCTCACAGCCTGGTGGGGGAGGGGGAGGAGGGACTTGACAGCAAAGGATAATGAGATGCCCAGCCTGCCTCATGGTGGCGCAGAGTCACAGTTCCCCGCAGAGACTTCCATGCACTCTCCCTCATGCAGAATGGACATGAAGAAAGTACCTAATTAAAAGCACTAAAATTTGGGAATAAAAAATGTCAGTCACAGGTTTTTTGATATGTCCTGAAGTTTGTCAGAGATTTATTTGCAAAAACTTCATAGTAAGGGTGAGTCAGCTGTCCTGCTGAATACAACATTACATATAATGGAATACATGATGCAGCTCTTCTCTGTTTTACATTTTCTTCATCAGTATTTCTAAGTTGAATTTATATTTTAAATGTACTCAAATCTTAAGCCAGCATTCCAGATTACTACATATTTAACTCACTGAAACAAAGACATTCTTTTAAATTAATCAGAGAGGTTTAGTGTGTTTATAACAATGTTCATTGCTTTTAGAAAAAGGGAACAGTAATTTACTTTGTGTGATCTCCATAACAAGAGACATGGTTATGAAATTTCACCAACTTTAAAAAAATATGTTTCCAAAGATTTTAGGTATAACAAGGATTTTGTCTTACTAAGGTACTGATTTTGCTGGAGGGCTCTTTTAAAACTAGTTTGTTGGATAGTCAGAAGTAAAGAAAGGGAACTCTTTGTCCAGCTATCTGGAAGAGAAGGACTGTTGTCCCTTTAAGGGCTCTCTTCAGTGGGGAGTGGTGGTGAAGGGATGGACAGAAAGGACAGGAAGACTTGGAAGCACTTTTTTTTTAACTATAGTAATTAAAATGTGTATTTTAGATAAGGGAGGTCTTTTGAAGGATTTATTTAAAAAACTGTGTCTGAAGATCCACACATTTAAGGCTAAAGATGATTGTGCATCTAAAACTCTATGCAAGCATTTTTTAGAAATGTGATTTTATAATCTTCACCAGCTCACTAATGAAATATTTTTAAAGCAAATTTTAAACTAAGGTCCTGTAGACTGACATGTTCTGTGTAAATATTACATTAATGCACAACTGTTTTTGTCAGTAAAGTCAGCAACTGACAGTATAAAAATTTATTTGGGCATAAGCTTTCGTGGACATCTGATGAAATGGGTTCTAGTCCGCAAAAGCTTATGCCCAAATAATTTGTTAGTCTTTGAGGTGACACAAGGACTCGTCCTTGTTTTTGCTGATACAGACTAACAGGACTACCACTCTGAAACCTGTCAGTATATACCTTGGGGTTGGCAAATGCCTGTTAAATGGCTTTATTATCCCTTGAATGTCTCTTTAACAGTTTCAATGTTGTGCTAATAGGTCTGGTAGGCTGGAGGTTTTTTCACTTTTAACTACTAGATTCCCTCCCAAGGAAGACTAACCAGGCTAGAGCAGCCATCTGTGGGAGCCTGCAGGAAGGGTCAGAACAGGGATAGGAAAACAAGCGGTGGACACTAAGACCCAGTGGTGCCCCAAATTTTCAGGTGCCCTACGCAGCTGCCTATGTTGCCTATGCCTAAGGACGGCCCTGCCCACTAACAACTGGGTGCTCACAGATATGCCCCACAAATACCCTAACTCAGTGGGGTTCCTTCCAACCTGCATTTGGTACTTTCATTTCTGGAAGGCACACACATATCACAAGGATTTTAAGATAGCAAGTCATTTTAAAATATGTTTTTGCTTCTCAAATTTCCTGTCTCTGTGTAATTTTCTTTCATTCCTGTATTAGATATTCAAAACTGCTCTTTCCGCATGACAATTCCAATTAATTCCTACTCTAGACATGTCCAGGAAGGAATTTGTTTTGGAGATATCTTTTAAAACATGACACCTATTGCTTTCAGTGGCAGCGCACTGGATATTCTGAAACCACAATCCACATTTCTCAGACACACAAGCTCTTTCTTCTTTGTAAGGTGCAGCTGGTTGCTATATAAATCTGCCTGAAGCATAGCAAGAGCTTATAATGAAGCAGCAAAATGGAATTACCCTCATAAATAAACCCCTATGGGCAACAAGCAACCTTTCCAATAATGGGTTTGTAACAAGAGAGAGAATTAACATTAAGCACTGTACAGAAAGAACTTCTCAGCAATTTATGTGCGCCAGTCTTTTGTGAAACCTGACTACTGTGAGATACTGAAAAGCTTTAATTTTAGATCCCCAATATAGCAGGCCTACGGTTGTAACCACTATGCCAAAGACAGCAAAACAGTTTCCATTATAACCTGTTTCATATGTTCCTATCTTTGTGAAAAATTCAGCAAAAATGGTGGAACTTTTAAACTTGAAATGGACATAGCCCTAGGGTGACCAGACAGCAAATGTGAAAAATTGTGATGGGGGTGGGGGGTAATAGGAGCCTATATAAGAAAAAAACCCCAAAATCAGGACTGCCCCTATAAAATCAGGACATCTGGTCACCCTACATAGCCCTCATTGAAGACTAGCACTTTTAGTTTTGGGGGGAAAAAAAGGTTTTAATTTAAAATATAATGATGTCTGAAAACTGTCCTGATCGTGCATTGCAGATTTTTCACTCAGTCTCTAAGTGTATTGCACATGAGTGTGCAACTAAATTAACTGACAAAAAGCGTTGTTAATGCAGAGTTAAGTTTGCCCAGTGCTATCGCCTACCTTACTGAATTCAGCAAAACTCAAACCAAGGAAAACCAGGAAATGAAGAGCTAAGGTCCATGCCAACACAAGCTTTGCAGTTGAGGCACTGCTGTGGCTGGCCAAACGTTAAAGGATACTATGTCATTCCTAAGTGATCCTTCCCATCCCGTACACTTTGTTACAGTGGGATGGTGGTAATAGTTGAATAACCCCATTCAGTCATTAGCACTTCAGAAGCAATTCATATGTAAAAAGTTGCTCCTTGCTGTCTGATGTCCTCTGCTACTGTGAACACACCACAGGCAGCAGTTTACTAGAGGGTCACATAGTTCCTTGGTTTTGTAGGCTAACCTGTACATACACCGAGCCAGGCCCCCTGCGCATACAGCAGCCAGGCCTCTCCAACCACACCCTAGCCCACACAGTTCACTGCTGCTCCAGACGCCCCTGTAGTAAGTGAAGGCCCTAATAAAGGCTCAGTATGAGGCCTGAGGCTTGAACTAAAGTAATGGTCAAGACTTAGCTAAAAAGCAAAGTCAAGCTGTGAGCTGAAGGCCAGCTCAGTTCACAGATGTTGGCAAGGAAAGGGCTGATGTTGCATAAACAGATATTCACCTAGCATACCGAAGTATAAACACGGTACCAGAACACCTTATACTGGAACATTCCACAGATAAGAAAGAACGGGCCGACCCATCCCAATGACAAGGGCAAAAGGGTAAAATGATGGATAGAGTTGTTTTGATCGAACCAACATGCACAAGGTGAGAGGCGGCACCTTACTACGTAAAGGGGTTGTACCTTACTGCGTAGAAGGGGCTGCACCTCAATACGTCAGAAGTGATGTGTAACTTGTTTGTACCTGTGTATAAGAATGTATCCCTGGGGCAATGTCTTTGTCCAGCCGAGGGAGCAGTGGAAAGTCCCGCCACTGACTGAGCCGAGTCCATTGACCGTGGGTACATATTTGTAGTATGCTCGGTAGACTAAGTAATCTGCGGAGAACTATTACTGTATCCAATACGGCAATAAACCTGGCCGACGTGCCTTTGTACCTTACTAGACTCTGTGGTCACTGGGGGTTCTCTTCGGGTCTGCTGTGTCAGCTATCTGTGCAGAGCTGGGGCAGCACACAGAGGGAACACACGCACGCAGCTGAGTGATACCAACAAGGAGGGAGCAGAGCACCACACCGGTAGCATCTGACAACACATCTAACAACAGCCCCCTTTCCCCTGATCTCACACAGAGATTGCTTGTACTTGAACTCTGAATTTCCTACTTTTCAGAGGGTTAAGCTTAGCAACACTCCACATTTGAGAAGGCCACCAGGCACCAATAGGAAACTGTAACTCTGCGTTAAAGTGTCTGAGCATTTAATTCCTTGCTTTGAAAACAAAATAATTTCTTAGCACACTTATTTACGACAGCGCAGCACTCTTCCTCCGCTGGCCATGGCCCGTGGTCAATGATTACCCTGGCCACAGAAAGTGCTGGCTGTATGCTAGTCCCTTCACTGCCTCTGCACATCTCCTCAGCTCCCATCTCTCTGTCCTTCCCCAAACATTCTCCCCCTAGACCGTGTGTGATTCCTGTATTTGGAGAGGCTGGGCATAAGCACTCAAAGCTCCCAAGAAGTGCATGGAGGCACTGGCACCTGGACCGTGGCTCTGGTCCCCTGCTCTGCTCCCCCTCAGCCTTCTCCCTCTGAGGCCCTGCCCACGTTCCGTTCCACTCCACTCCGCCGCAGACTCCGCTCCTGCTTGGGCCCCCTGCCCACCACACGCTCCTTTCTCCTGCTTCTCCAAGGCCCCCCTCCTGCTGCTTATGCCTCTCCACCCCTGCGAGCAGCGGGGGAGGGGCTCAAGGGAGGAGGTGGAAAGGCATGAGGGGTAGCGGGGCTCAGGGGAAGAACTGGAGCGGGGACAGGACGACGAACAGTGTGGGTGGGGCCTCAGGGGGAACACAGGTGGGGTTATGACCCGGGTGCAGGGGCGGCTCTAGGCATTTTGCCACCCCAAGCACGGCAGGCAGGCTGCCTTCGGCGGCTTGCCTGCGGAGGGTCTGCTGGTCCCGCGGCTTCCGCAGACACGCCTGCGGGAGGTCCACCGAAGACGCGGGACCAGTGGAGCCTCTGCAGGCAAGCCGCCGAAGGCAGCCTGCCTGCCGCCCTTGCAGCGCCGGCAGAGACCTCCCCGCAGCTTGCCGCCCCAAGCACACGCTTGGCGTGCTGGGGCATGGAGGTGCCCCTGCCCGGGTGCCCTATCAGCAGCAGCGCTCTGAAGGTGGTGGACTAGCATGCCACCAGAGGGAGGTGCGCTGCATCCTGTTTGGGGAGCCTGAGCCTCCCCTGACTTCTTATACCCGCCACCCATAATCCTCCCCAGGAAGGTGCAGGCGTCAGCATGGGATGGGCAGGTGGAGGAGCTGGAGAGCTAAGGCAGGAATAGTACAGGGACGAGCATGGAGTCAATGGGGACACGAGAGTAAGGATGGGCCAGTGGTTAGGAGCCAGGAAACAGGGGTTCAATTTCCTGCTCTGCAACAGACTCGCTGTGTGACCTAAGGCAAGTCATTTAGGTCTTGTCTACCCAGGCAATTTAATTCAGATTAAGCTAAGGTGTGAATTTACAGTGGAATAGTTATTCTTGAATAGCTCTGTGTGTGACTACTTCTATTCCAGAGTAAATGCCTTATTCTGAATTAGCTTAATCCACAAAGTGGATTAACAGTTAATCAGGAATACTATTCCTGATCAACTCTCCGTTTGGACAAACCTCAAGTCTCTCTGTGTCTCATCTTTCCTTTTATAAAAAAAGGGGACAATAGGATTTCCCTACCTCACAGGGATGTTGAGGATAAATGCATTAAACATTGTGAGGACTCAGATACTAGAGTGATAGGGGCCATGAAAGTACCCATCACTCATGGACTGATTTGCAGGGAACAGAGCTGAAGCCCCTCCAACACCCCCACTGCACAGATCTGACCCTCACCTTTCCACCCTACTCTTTTCTGCACTGGTCCAACACTCCCACTTCCTGCTCCAATGCCCATATCCTCCTCCACCCCCACAACTGCACAGACTTTCCTATCACTCCTTCAACATTCCCTCCAACATGCCCATTGCTTCAAATCTCCCTCTACTCCCTTGCTACTCCAAGCTCCCCCACACACATCACCACTCTGTGCTTTCCCCACCCCGCAGCTTCACCCTCCTCCTTACCACTCCATGCATCTGGTAAGCTTAGAGGGACAATAGGGAGGTGGTGGGGCTGTGAGGAGTGCCTGTACCAGCTGGAGGCAGGAAGGCGCAAATGAGTGGAGATGCAAATTCCCTATGGTAGATCTAGGCCTAGTGTGTGGGGAAGGTGTTCTATACATCCAACTGGCAGCACAAAAGGCCCAGAGATGTATGAAATTGTCCATTCATCTCAATGATGTGTTCTCTGCTCAGTGACAACACTTAACTGAGATGAACACAGCCTGAAACAACAGCTCTGAGTCATGTGAACAGATTCATTTATCTCACCAGCTGTTCTCATCCTCCCCTCCTCACTGCCAGTACTTGTGATCCTGTGACATGCACCTGTCTCAGCACTTTGTGCTTGGTGCATGCTCTGACCATGCCTGTTCTCAACTCTCCATGCACAGGAGCAGAGCTTCCACACTGGGGAAGGTGAAAGAGACTCTGGTGAGACACTATAATAAGAGTCAGATTGTGCTCTGCTGCTTTGAGGGTACCAACGTACAAGATACACTCCCACCACTCTAGATACTTATATAGCTCCTTTCACAACAGTATCTCAACCAGTGGCAGCTCCAGGCCCCAGCACGCCAAGCGCATGCTTGAGGCGGCAAGCCGTGGGGGGTGCTTTGCCGATCACCGAGAGGGTGGCAGGCAGGCATCCTTCGGTAGCATGCCTGTGGAGGGTCTGCTGGTCCCGCAGCTCCAGTGGACCTCCTGCAGGCGTGCTGCGGCGGAGCCACCGGAGCTGCGGGACCAGCGACTGGCAGAGCGCCCCCCATGGCATGCCGCCATGCTTGGGGTGGTGAAATGTCTAGAGCCGCCCCTGATCTCAATACATCACTGCCATTAATGAAATCACAGACAAAACACTTTGTTAAGACACAGTTAAGGTTACCTGGTGGGATATTTAGGCCTGCCTCCGTGCAGGACACTGGACTAGATGGACTATCGAGGTCCCTCCCAGTCCTACATTTCTATGATTCTATCTCTTGCCCTTCCAAAATATCAAGCTCAGCAAAACTCAAACGTCTAAAAACCAGGAAATACAGAGTTAAGGCACATATCCAAGCCACTTTAACTTTGCCCCCCTGGAGCTGGCAATAGTCACTGGAATTATCTGCACGCACTTCTGCTGAATTCACTGTTAGATGCAACTGTATCAAATGGTGGAATTAGCTGGAGCAGCTTGGCAGTGCTGTGATTGTGAGAATGGTCCAAAATTCAGGTGAAAAAAATCAGTAAAAACCAGGTAACAGCTTTTGTAAAACCTGGGAAGTTTTCAGTGAAAAAAAGAAATAAAAAGCATTTAAAAGCAGAAAATGAAGGGCCTCAGACATACGGTACAAACACACTTAGTGTGCAGCATGCTGAAACACTGTAGATTTACAGCCCAGCTTGCTGCTCAGTAAATATTTGTGTAGAGTATAGGGCATGTGTAGGTAGCTCCTGTCCAGTACAGTGCAACGGCTGAGAGTTATGATCAATTGTGTGGGCGTGTACTGTAAGAAATAGTTATTAACCTTTCAATAACTGTTGTTCTTCGAGATGTTTTGCACATGTCCATTCCACTGTAGGTGATCGTGCGCTCCAGTGCACATTTGTCAGAGAGATTTTCCCTTAGCGGTACCCATTGGGGCAGCTAGAGCGCCTTGTGGTACCTTAGCGAAGAGTCCTGTGGCACCTTATAGACTAACAGACGTTTTGGAGCATGAGCTTTTGTGGGTGAATATCCACTTCGTTGAATGAATGTGTTCACCCACGAAAAGCTCATGCTCCAAAACGTCTGTTAGTCTATAAGGTGCCACAGGATTCTTTGCTGCTTTTACAGATCCAGACTAACACGGCTACCCCTCTGATACTTGTGGTACCTTGCGCACAGCGCGCAGGCATAGAGGTGGAGCCCCCCTTAGCCCCCCTCAGTTTCTTCTCACTGGAAGATTCTGACAGAGAGGGGAAGGAGGGCAGGTCAGTGAATGGGTATGTGCAACACATAGACTCATAGTCTTTTAAGATCAGAAGGACCATTATGATCATCTAGTCTGACCTCCTGCACAATGCAGGCCACAGAATCCCACCCATCTACTCCTGTAACAAACCCCTAACCTATGTCTGAGTTATTGAAATCCCCAAATAATGGTTTGAAGACCTCAAGCTGCAGAGAATCCTTCAGTAAGTGACCCATGCCCCATGCTGCAGAGGAAGCGAAAAACCTCCAGGGCCTCTGCCAATTTGCCCTGGAGGAAAATTCCTTCCCGACCCTAAATATGGTGATCAGCTAAACCCTGGGCATGTGGGCAAGACGCACCAGCCAGCACCCAGGAAAGAATTCTCTGTAGTAACTCAGATCCCACCTCATCTAACATCCCATCACAGACCACTGGGCATACTTATCTGCTGATAATCAAAGATCAGTTACCAAATTAATTGCCAAAATCAGGCTATCCCATCATACCATCCCCTCCATAAACTTATCAAGCTTAGTCTTGAAGCCAGATATGTCTTTTGCCCCCGTTGGAAGGCTGTTCCAGAACTTCACTCCTCTAATGGTAGAAACCTTTGTCCAATTTCAAGTCGAAACTTCCTAGTGTCCAGTTCAGGGGTCGGCAACCTTTCAGAAGTGGTGTGCCGAGTCTTTATTTATTCACTCTGATTTAAGTTTCACGTGCCTGTCACACATTTTAATGTTTTTTAGAAGGTCTCTCTCTACAAGTCTATATATATATAAACTAGTGTTGTATTGTAAAATAAACAAGGTTTTCAAAATGTTTAAGAAGTTTCATTTAAAATTAAATTAAAATGTTGATCTTATGCCACCAGCCTGCTCAGCCTGCTGCTGGTCTGGGGTTCTGTTCACCTAGGCCGGCAGTGGGCTGAGTGGGGCCTGCGGCTGGAACACCAGCTGGGAAGGGTCTGTCAGCCAGAACCTCAGACCGGCAGCGGGCTCTGTGGCGCCAGCAGCCGGGACCCCAGACCGGCAGCGGGCTGTGCGGGTCCAGCAGCCGGGACCCCAGACCGGCAACAGGCTGAGCAGCTCAGCCCACTGCCACTCAGGGGTTCCATCCTCTGGCGCCTGCCAGCCAGGATCCCGGCTGCTGGACCTGCTCAGCCCACTACCAGTCTGGGATCCCGGCCCTGCCCACATACAGTGGGTACCTACCTTCTCCCTGGTTCTGGCCCATTCTCTTCCTTTCTCTGCACTGAACTGAGGGTGGGAGTGGACCGAGCACAGGGCTGGAGGTGAAGGGTCTTACCAGGAGCTAGAATGAGGGAGGGGGCTCAGGGTTGGGGCAGGAGGTTTGGGTGTGGGGGTACTTACCTGGGCAGCTCCCATTTGGTGTGAGGGGTGAAGGTGGGAATGTGAGTGGGGGTGCAGGAGCTCCCGTTTGGTGCTCAGGGTGGGGGTGGGGATGCCTGGGGTGCATGGGATGTGAGGGGGGTGCAAGAGTCAGGGCAGACAGCTGAGGGCATGTGAGGGGGGTGCAGGTGTCAGGGTAGGGCAAGCTGGGTATGTGTGGGGGTTCCAGAGTCAGGGCTGGGGTCATGGGGGGGTAAAGGAGTCAACAGAGGGTGGGTGGTACAGGGCTCAGGGCAGGGGCCTCGGGTGTGTGTGGGGGTGCAGGGCTCAGGGCAGAGGGCTGGGTGACTGCCCCCCGCCCGAACCCCCAACCCCCCTGCTCCTTGTCTCGACTACTCCCTCCTGGGACCCCACCCCCTATCTAAGCCTCCCTGCCCCTTGTCCCCTGACTACCCCTCTAGGACCCTACCCCCTACCTGTCCCCTGACTGCCTCAACCCTTATCCACACCCCCACACCCAGACAGATCCCCTGGACTCCCATGCCTATCTAACCGCTCTCCGCTCCTGACAGGATCCCCAGAACTCTGGACCCATACACTCCTCCCCTGCTCCCTGCCTGTCCCAACCCCTCTGCACACCCCTACCTCCTGACAGCCCCCCCCGAACACTAGACTCATCCAACTCCCCCAGCTCCTTGTCTCCTGGCCACTCCCTCCAGAGACCCCCCACCCTAACTGCCCACTCAGGACCCTCCTTGCTCCCTGTCCCCTGACTGCCCTGACCTCCTATCCACCCCCCAAACAGACCCCAGAACTTCTATGCCCCATCCAACTCCCTCTGCTCCCTGACTGCCCCCTCCAGAGACCCCCGCCCCTAACCACTCCCCAGGATCCCACTCCCCCATCCAACCCACCCTACTCCCTGTCCCTTGATTGCCCACATCCCTTACCCAACCCAGCCCCAGCCCCCTTACCATGAGGCTCCCCGCTCATCTGAAGCCCTGCCGCTGCGTGTGCCGCCCCGCCCCACCCCGCCCTGTCCCTCAGAGCACTGCATGTGCAGCAGCAGTGCTCCGGATGAGCGGGGAGCATCATTCCCTCCCCACGGAGCCAAATGCTGCCCTGCGGGAGCATGCAGCCCCAGGCCCCAGAGCGCTGTGCACGTGGGTGCAGCAACAAAACTCTAGAGGAACTGAGGGAAGGGGCCGGCAGCTTGCTGCGCTCCGGCCGGCGCTTCGGCCCAGGACTGCGAACCCCACGCTTGCCGTGTTGGCAGGATTTTTAATGGCACGCGGAATCCCAGCAGGCAGCCACGTGCCATTAAAAATTGGCTCGAGTGCCATCTTTGGCATGCATGCCATAGGTTGCCGACCCCTGGTCCAGTTTATATCCATTTGTTCTTGTGTCCACGTTGGTACTAAGCTTAAACAATTCCTCTCCCTCCCTAATATTTATCCCTCTGATATATTTGTAAAGAGAAATCATATCTCCTCTCAGCCTTCTTTTGTTAGACTAAACAAGCCAAGCTCTTGGAGTCTCCTTTCGTAAGACAGGTTTTCCATTCCTCAGATCATCCTAGCAGCCCTTCTCTGTACCTGTTCCAGTTTAAATGCATCCTTCTTAAACATGGGAGACCAGAACTGCACACAATATTCCAGATGAGGTCTCACCAGTGCCTTGCATAACGGTACTAACACCTCCTTATCTTTACTGGAAATATCTCGCCTAATGCATCCTAAAACCGCATTAGCTTTCTTAACGGCCATATCACATTGGCGGCTCATAGTCATCCTGTGATCAACCAATACTCCGAGGTCCTTCTCCTCCTCTATTACTTCCAACTGATGTGTCCCCAATTTATAACTAAAATTCTTGTTATTACTCCCTAAATGCATGACCTTGCACTTTTCACTATTAAATTTCATCCTATTACTATTACTCCAGTTTACAAGGTCATCCAGATCTTCCTGTATGATATCCCGGTCCTTCTCTGTGTTACAGTTACGGAAAGGTCAGTAACTGTTTCTTCCTCTTTAAGTGACGGTAGGTGTCCATTCTACTATTGGTGACTCACAAGCAGTTCCAGTCGGATGTGGGTTCAGAATCTGTTTGAACAAGGACTGGAGGACCACTTGTCCAAATTTAGAATCATCTCTAGATTGTTGAGACAGTGTAGCGAGGGGCAAATCACAGGGCTGGAAAGGAACTTGAAAGGTCATCTAGTCCAGTCCCCCACACTCATGATAGGACTAATTATTATCTAGACCATTCCTGACAGGTGTTTGTCCAACTTGCTCTTAAAAATCTCCAGTGATGGAGATTTCTCAGCCTCCCTAAGCAATTTATTCCAGTGCTTAACCACCCTGACAGTTAGGAAGTTTTTCCTAATGTCCAACTTAAACCTCCCTTGCTGCAATTAAAGCCCATTGCTTCTTGTCCTATCCTCAGAGGTTAAGAAAAACATTTTTTCTCCCTCCTTCTTGTAACAACCTTTTACCTACTTAAAAACTGTTATCATGTCTCCTCTCAGTCTTCTCTTTTCCAGAGTAAACAAACCCAATTTTTTCAACCTTCTCTTATAGGTCATGTTTTCTAGACCTTTAATCATTGTCGTTGCTCTTCTCTGGACTCTCTCCAATTTGTCCACATCTTTCCTGAAATGTGGTGCCCAGTTAAGGCCTAAACTCTGCATTCTGGAGGGGCCTGAGACACCACCTGGCAGCCATAATGCTTTGTTAACAAATTTTTTTTTCAGTAAATTAACTGATTTTTTTTAATGGAAAAAGAAATATTGTTGGTAGAATTTAGTGGTCATTTAGGCATCAATAGTTATCATGTAGGTGTACAACTGAGAGGCTGCTGTAGCAAAGTAATTCTAATACTTAGCTCTTACATAATGCTTTTCCATCAATAGCTCTCAAAGAAATTTACTGAGAGAAACATCATACAAATTTTACAGATGGGGAAACTGAGGCAGAGAGGTGAAATGATTTGCTCAAGGACACCCAACAGGCCAGTGGCAGAACCAGGCACAGGGTTTACATTGTTGAATCCCAGTCCACTGTTCTCTCTACTCAGAGAGAAGGTTGTTATGTTATTCTTAAGTGCACCTACCATACTCTTTATTATAGTGTAATGGGGATGATGATCGTGCTTGGAAATGTTTGGTATGTAATTGCTAACAGGGCTGTTGAAAGCAATCTCATACATGGTCTACCTCCTCAAAAAAACCTGACATTTTCATTACATGGTGGTTACAGTCATTTTTACCATATGAGCGGAGACTGGAGTGTCTATCTTCTTTTGTAACTCCCACTCCCTCACCATGCTCTGCCACATATAGCCCCAAACCCCATTTCCACCTCATCTTTCCCGTCCAATCCTATTAAGCCATATGCACTTCAGAAATCAAGTGTGTGGGGAAACAAGGATTGCCTGAATCTGTGAATTTTAAGAAAAACTGTTTTCTCCGAGGGCTGTGTTCTAGTCACCTCTTGCTCAAATGATCCCACATGTGAATCACTAGCCATTTCCTGTACATTTTGAGGTGCTGCAAATTTCAAGTCAAGCATGTGGATTTTAGAGCACTCAGTAAAATGGTCCTTTAAACAGAAAGTCATCTCAATCTTAATTGCAGCAGAGCTGGTCCTCCTCTATAATATTGTGAATATAATATCATCAGCAACCACTTTGCTATATCCAGATTCCCAGCACAGGATAATCCTGAAAGCATAGCAGGCTCTGAGAGGTACGAAGCGGCCCATACATCTCAATGTGATGTCCTCAGATGAATGAGAACACCTTATGGAGATGAATGCAGCCTGAAGTAACAGCTCTGAGATGTATGCATTGCACCATTCATCTTGGTGCCCATTCTCACCCTCCCTTGACAGTACCAGTGCTTGAGAAACTGTGGTGAGCATTATGCATGACCATTCTCAACTCCTCAGCCCAGTGTCAGTGGTGTGTTCTTGGTGCACAATCTCAGCATGCCTGTTCTCAGCTCCCCATCCACAGTGGCAGGGCTTTCCCAGATGCCAGCTTTCATGGGGGGGGGGCAGGGAGAGGGGTTCAGGCCCTCTCTGACTAACAAAGCCCCCAAGATCCAAGCTCACATGGGGATCTGGGGGTCCCATGAGCAAACTTTTTACCGTATCTTCACAAATATTGTGCAACATACAACATGCACTATGACCATGAGAACATAATCCTCACTGAGGTCTAACTTGCCATAAAGGTATCAACAGTGCACTTTTAATTTGCCAAATGCACATTCCATGGTCATTCTGCACCTAATTCAGCCTATTGTTGAACTGCTCCTTCCTGCTATCAGGTTTCCCATGTAAGTCTTCATGAGACATGGTATTAAGGGGTACGCTGGGTCTCCCACGATTACTGTGGGCATTTCAACATCCCCTACTGTAATCTTCTGGTCTGGAAGGAAATCTCCAGCTTGCAGCTTTCTGTACAGGTCAGTGTTCTTGAAGATGCGGCGTCATGCACCTTTCCACTCCACCCCACGTTGACGTCAGTGAAACGTCCGTGGTGATACACGAGTGCCTGCAACACCCTGGAGAATTACCCTTTCCTATTGATGTACTCCATCACAAAGTGCTCTGGTGTCAAAACTGGAATGTGCATGCCATCTATCGCCCCTCTGCAGTTAGGGAAACCCATTTCTGTAAAGCCATCCACTATTTCATGCACATTGCCAGGAGTCACAGTCCTTCGCAGGGGAATGTGATTAATGGCCCTGCACACTTGCGTTAACGCAGCTCCAGTGGATGACTTCCTGATTCCAAACTGATTCACGACCAACCGGTAGCAGTCTGGAGTCACCAGCTTCCACGCTACAATTGCCATGCACTTCTCAACCGAGAGGGCAGCTCTCATTTGGCTGTCCTTGCACTGAAGGGTTGGGATGAGCTCTGCACACAGTTCCAGGAAGGTGACTTTCCTCATCCAAAAGTTCTGCAGCCACTGCTCATCATCCCTGATCTGCATAACGATGTGATCCCACTACTCAATGCTAGTTTTCTGAGCCCAAAAGTGATGGCCCACCATGTTCAGCTGTTCTGTGAATGCCAAAAGTAATCTAATGTTGCTCCTATCCATGTCAGACAATACATCAGGCACCTGTGAATTCTGTTGAGTTAGGAACTTCACAATTAACTGCACTGCCATTGGCAACGTGCTCCTGACAGGCAGCAGAGCATTGGAAAGCAGTGCGGGATCCATTCTTTCAGACAGAGATGGCGAGGCAAGCAGAAAACAAGGGACGTTGAAAAATCCTGTGAACTGAAGATGGAAGCACATGGCTTTAGGCACAACCCTATTTGTAGAACCTGTTTCCTAAATGGCATCTGCAATACTGTTTCCCCAAAGGGGTACAGAGAGCCATGGACTAGCTGGGGCAAATGGACCCTTTGGGCCCTGATCAGAGTCACAGTTTGACCTCCAGGAGCGTGCATAAAAGCACTGGTAGAATCTGCCAACCTTTAGAAATGCTGTTTTTTTCCCCCAGGGGGCTGTATCTCAGGAACCAGTTGGTTAAATGAACCCAAATTTGAATCACTAATCCTATGAGGCATACCGCATTCCAAGATGATCTGATTAACCGTTTGGACTTTAGAGCACTCAGTAAAATTGTTCTTTAACCAGTAAGTGGATCTTAATCATAACTATAGCAGAACTACCACTCCACTAAAATATTTATTTGCTGTGTCAGAAATACAAAGCAGTTACGAAGAGCTAATACCTCAAGAGTCTGATTTCAAACTATATTCCTGACATATTTGTTATGCTAGTGTGACAAAGTTCCTCCTCTACCTTGGTGGGTCCTGTGCTTATTGGCAGATTTGCTCACCTCAGTGATCTTCCCTACAGTCTTGAGCAACTCCTCCTGTGTCTGATCAGGAGTTGGGAAGCTTGGGGGGAACCTGGGCCCGCTCTCTACTCCGGGTTCCAGCCCAGGGCCCTGTAGATTTGCAGTTGTCTATAGTGCCTCCTGTAACAGTTGCATGACAGCTACAATTCGCTGGGCTACTTCCCCATGGCCTCCTCCAAACACCTTCTTTATCCTCACCACAGGACCTTCCTCCTGGTGTCTGATAACGCTTGTACTCCTTAGTCCTCCAGCAGCACAGCCTCTCACTCTCAGCTCCTTGCGCCTCTTACTCCCATCTCCTCACACACACTTCCTCTCCTCTGGCTCCCCCTCCCCTGACTGGAGTGAGCTCCTTTTTAAACCCAGGTGCCCTGATCAGCCTGCCTTGATTGGCTGCAGGTGTTCTAATCAGCCTGTCTGCCTTAATTGGTTCTAGCAGTTTCCTGATTACTCTAGTGCAGCCCCTGCTCTGGTCTCTCAGGGAACAGAAAACTACTCATCAAGTGACCAGTATATTGGCCCTCTACCAGACTCCTGTACCCCATTGGCTTGGGTCTGTCACATATCCCTCCCCCTGCTCAACACCAAGGGGTTGGGCAGCTTGGGATGCCAGATAGTGCACACGTGACAAGCCATCAGCATTGCCGTGATGCATCTGTGTGCAGGATAAATTCCTTGGTGAAATCAGGGGCTATTGGTACCAGATTACTGCAGAGGGCAGTCTGTAGGTCTGTGAATGCTTCCTCTGCTGCGTCAGACCATTTCACCAGATCAGGTCCATGGGCTTTCACTAGGTCTGTTGGGGGCTTGCCCTTGTGGCAAAGTGGGGGATAAATGGTTGGTAATACCCTACTACACCTAGGAATGCCCAGACTTGTTTTTGCAACGTGGTCGGGGCCAGTTTCGGATGGCTTCTAACTTGTTCACTTGGGGTTTTAACAGACCTTTTCCCACAATGTAGCCAAGATATTGGCCTCCATAAACCCTACAGTACACTTGGCAGGGTTTGCTGTAAGGCCAGCTTGCCTGAATGTATCAAGGACTGCCTCCACCTTCTCTAGGTGGGTTTCCCAGTCTGGGGTATGAATGACCACATTGTCCAAGAAGGCAGCAGCATAACTGTTGTGCGGGTGTAATAGCTTGTCCATGAGGCGCTGGAAAGTAGCTGGGGCCCCATGTAGTCCAAAAGGGAGGATAGTATATTGAAAAAGACCCTCTGATGTAGAGAACACAGTCTTTTCCTTTGTGTCTTCCGCAAGGGGAATCTGCCGGTACCCCTTTGTCAAGTCTAGAATAGTCAAGTACCGGGCATTCCCCAGACAGTCCACTAGCTCATCTATGCGAGGCATGGGGTATGCGTCAAACTGGGATACTTCATTTAGTCGCTGGAAGTCGTTGCAAAACCTTGTGGTGCCATCAGGTTTGGGCACCAGCATGACTGGGCTGGACCACTGACTGTGGGATTCTTCAATGATTCCCAATTCCAGCATTTTTTTTACTTCTGCTTTTATCTCCTCTCTTTTGGCCGCTGGCACCCGATAGGGCCTCATTGTTATTCTGGCCCCAGGGTTTGTGATGATGTGGTGATACGTCTCAGTTGTTCGACCCGGTTTTGTCGAGAACACATCTTGGTTCTGGAAGATCATCTCAGACACCTCATTCTTCTGGTCTGGTGTTAAATCAGGAGACACTCTCACCTGTTTGGAAGGCTTGTTTTCCTGGGTTAGGTGTTTTCAGACAGTAATGCATGCCTCTTGTGCATGCCAGGGTTTCAGAAGGTTGATGTGATAAATCTGTTCTTGTTTTCGGCGTCCTGGCTGCCGCACCTTGGAGGTTACTTCCCCCACAGGTTCAACCATCTCACAGGGCCCCTGCCATTGGGCCAGAAGCTTGCTTTCTGCCGTGGGTACCAACACCATCACCCGATCCCCTGGTTGGAACTGTTGGACTTTTGCCTGGCAATTGTAACAGGTTCTCTGGGCCTCCTGGGCCTTTTCCAAATGCTCCTATACAATAGGGGTGACACGGGCTATCTGGTCTCGCATCTGTATTACATGTTCTATTATATTTCTCCCTTCATTGGGTTACTCTTTCCAGATCTCTTTGGCGATGTCTAATATGCCACGGGGGTGACGCCTGTATAATAACTCGAAGGGAGAAAACCAGTTCAGGCCTGAGGTATCTCCCGGATAGCGAACATAAGGTAGGGTAGTAGGGCGTCCCAATCGTTCCCGTCCCGACTTACCACCTTCCTTATCATAGCCTTGAGGGTTCAGTTAAACCTTTCTACCAATCCATCACTCTGTGGATGATACACTGAAGTTCTCAAGGTATGTATATGGAGCAGCATACTGAGGTCCTTCATTAGCTTTGACATAAATGGGTTTCCTTGATCTGCTAATATTTCCTTTGGTAGCCCCACTTGGACAAAGATCCCCACCAGCTCTTTGGCTATCGTTTTAGAGGCTGTGTTCCGCAGGGGGACGGCTTCTGGGTGGCGAGTAGCATAGTCCAAAACAACAAGTACATACTGGTGGCCCCGAGCCGTCTTCTCCAGGGGTCCCATTAGGTGCATGGCTATTCGCTCAAAAGGGACTTCTATGATAGGAAGGGGTACTAAAGGTGTCCTCAGGTGGGACGGGGACTGTGCAGCTGACACTCCGGGCAGGATGCACAGTACCTCCGCACTTCTTCATGTACTCTGGGCCAGAAGAACCGTCGTAGGACTCGTGCCAGGGTCTTCTCTACCCCCAAATGCCCCCCGAAAAGATGACTATGAGCAAGACTTAATACAGAGTTCTGGTGTTTTTGAGGTACTAGGATCTGCTGTACCTTCTGCCCCTGTACTGGTGCAACGCGGTAAAAGATATTCTTCATTATGAAGTAGGGTCCTGGTCCCTGGGTTTTCCCTTCCACAGGGACCCCATCTATTTCAGTCACCTCCTTCCTAATGTTGTTGTACCTTGGGTCTTCGGCCTGGTCCTGTCCAAAATTTCCTCTCCCAGAGCTAACCTGCCCAAGATCTAGGGGCCCAGTCTCTGTTGCCTCTACTGGTTCAGATATGTTAGGGTGGGGGTCAGACTCGGGTGCTTC